>NC_087080.1:4752896-5418576 GCF_026151205.1 Bolinopsis microptera | reverse complement strand
ATAATAAGGACTTTTGAACGCTCCATATTACACCACCTGAACAGATGGCATCCCCTAACCGGTATAAGGGGCCCTATTTAAGCTCCTGTATAGTGGTGTATATCAACCAGAGAGGGACTGGGGGAGCACATGCACAGGAACATGGTGATATTTAACCTATTGTACCGTGTAAATTATATCTTTACAGAACCCCCTCAAGCTTTCGGTACTGTTGTCCAAAAGATCATTTATACGAGAAATTTTAAAAATTGGATTCTTAAAAATGTCGTCGATCAAAAGCGTATTAATACGTTTTGATCACCCTTTAATTTGATCACCCTTCAGACGCTCAGAAGCTATTGGAAGTACTTCAGAACTTTGAAAGGGAGGTGGAGTTGGCTAAGGGTAAAGCTGAGAGCGCGGTTGCCGAGCTTGATGATTTGGAAGATGCTCTGGATGCTGCAGAGAGTAAGGTTAGTATTCAAAATTGGGTAAATTTATATTTTATACTCCATGTCAAGTTTATGATTTCATTTCATATTATGAACAAATCGTTTTAACTTTATTTGTACTTAAGAAGGACAGTTCAACTAACGTTGTGTGCTTATTATTCTTTAAATTACTGTTAATGTGATCTACCACTCGGATCAGTTCTGCCACACCTATGTTGAAATGAGTATGGAAAATTAAATTTTTCTTAATTTTCAGGTGCAAGCTGCTGGTAAGAAATTAGGAGACGGTAAGAGAGATATGGAGGGGGTTCTGGATTCCATAAAGTCTGCTAAAGGCAATCTGGAGTCATCTCTGGAAAATGCTAGAGAGGTAATTTGTTTTAACGTTTCCTGTATTACCAGTTCACCCTCATTTTGGTAACATCATCTTACTCTTGAAGTACCCAGCAGTGTACACGGACTTACTTTGTAACAAATAACACAATGTTCACACCACGTTTCCTCTCCACAGGTCACCGGTAAAATAAGTGAGTTGCTCGGTGGCTCCCAAACAGCGGCTGACGACGCGGAGACTCTCAATGAGGACGTGGCGGCTGCTCTAGAGGAGGTCAGACGGCTCAGGAACGAGGCTGCTAACGGCACTTCCCTACTCAAGGAGGTCCTGAAGAAGGCTGCTGATAGCAAGGCTAACGCCAACAGTTTTGGTAAGTTCATGAGCATAGCTTCATCTAAGATATGGAATTAGACATGAAGCAGTATTAACAGAATACTTAACTCTAACCCTACATCTATGATGTAGAGATAAGAAATCTATTTATAGAACTAATCTATTTATTAGCTCTAACTGCTAAAACCTGCAGCGAGCACTGTAGATGCAGGGGACAGGAAGCTGAAGAACCTACAGAGACAGTTGGATGATATTGACAGTTTGGATGCTGCCAGACTCCAGGAGCTCATTGACGAGCTCACTCAGGCGGACCAGAAGATGGACGAGGCTGGTGAGTAGAGTACTGAGTGTTGTTATACTGTATCACGAATAAATAGAATGTTCTAGAGGTGTCCAAAAATGTAAATTGATTGTTTTTTGTTGTTGGTAAAACAGCAAACACCCGCAATGATATTGAAATTAACTTATAGAATAATTTAGTTTAATATTTTCAAATATAAATCTTGGTTGATCTGATAAATTTCTTCAGGCATTGACGATAAAATAGCTGAGATGAAGCAGATATCTTCGGATCAAGATGATAAGATAGCTTACTACAGATCACAAATACTGGTAAAGTTTATGAATTATTTTCATAGTTGTCCACACTCCACAGAAGCCTTTTCAGTTAAACTTTTGATTGCCACTGTAGTTTGAAAGAAAAAACTCTAAATTAAAAAATCATGTCGTACTTAATTTTTCAATTCGAAATCATTTTTAGATGATGCGGGAGGAGATCTTAACATTGGAGAAAATAGAAGCAGAGCTTCCCGATGACACAGAATGTTACAATCCCAATAATGTGTAAAATTTACCCATGGAATGCTATATGATGTCACGTGGTATGCATTTTGATGGCATTATGTGACATTTTGATGACATGAGTAATTTAGGAGATCATATTTGTGACACTCAAACAACACGAAAGTGTGAGGACTTGTTCTATGATTAATGGAATGCCCTGTTAACGATAGTGAATATTATGTGTCCTCAAGCTGAGCTTGAGGCTTGGAGTCAGACGCGAGAGATATTTTATAATCCTTACATTTTTACCATAATTTTAATTTAACTTGTACATAGGATTCATTCATAACACAAACGCAACTTTAACCGTACTAGATATATTATGCTTTATAGCTTTATAGGACAATTTTAGACGATGTTTAATATTACTGTACAAATATTACCTTTGTAGACATTTTACATTTAAAATTTTCTAACCCACACCCAGAGTATATTAAAATGTTTTTACAAAGATTTAGTTTTATATCGATTTATCATTTTCATTTTATAGAAACAATTGCTTAACTCCATGTTTTTATACTATAATATTTCAAAGTTAAACTGTTTGATATATGGACTTGTATATTTGACTTATTACTGATTGCCATGATATTAGACAAAATAAAATTTTCAGACTATACTATCCCGTGACTTAAACAATAAGTAATTTAATTAAGATTCAGACAGGGTAAACTATCTTCATAAATGGTTTTATGGCGCTCTGATAAAGATTAACCGCGACTTTAAAATGAATTTCAGAGTGTTATTCTAGCATAGGTGGATAACCGGAAATAGAATATTCTAAAATAAAGTTCTTGAATGATAAGATTTTTATAATTCTTATTAATTAAAAGTACGTGTTTTTTTTTTCATTGTTAACATCAGTCGTAAAAATGTCATATTGAAAATACATATTTTATCCAGAATTGATACCACTAATTTATAATTCCGAATATCATTCGGACTCGGACTCCCAATGAAAAAACAACAACATTTGAAGCTGCCTAGTGAGAAGTGGCAGTGCCTTTTACAGTCCCATGAATACTGGAAGTGGAAGCCATTGTAGTAGGAAAAATAAGTATTTGATGTCTACTTCTTAACATGTGATTTTATGGAATCTCGAGCCTTCCAGTTCTAAATCTAGTACAAAAAAATCCGTCTGAAAAAACAAGAAGCTTTCTAAGGATTTTTGACGTTTTTGAGTCTCATTAGGTGCCCTTTACGGCTGACCAACTTTTCCAAACTTTTCCACGTGTCTTAATGCCAATTTTTGCCACTTTACCACTTTTTACCACCTTTCTTGTTTGTCAAATATCTTTAGTTGTGAACATCGTAGAAAGTTGCAGATTAATCAAGGATGTTCATATTATCAGGAAGAAAAACTTTTGTAGAGACAATTTTTACCTCAGATAATCAATTAATTAGATAATTATCAATTAGCA
Source organism: Bolinopsis microptera (assembly GCF_026151205.1). Taxonomy (NCBI): domain Eukaryota; kingdom Metazoa; phylum Ctenophora; class Tentaculata; order Lobata; family Bolinopsidae; genus Bolinopsis; species Bolinopsis microptera. Next base: position 5,415,214 of record NC_087080.1, on the reverse strand, counting down.
AAAATTTAGTTTTTAAAATTTGTGTTATTGGCTCAAAATGATTAGAATAGCTTAAACACGGAGTAAAGAAGTTTTTAGAAAAACTTCGAAAATTTTTCACTTCCATTTTTTTCGAAATTTTTTTCGCCAAAAGTTATCAAATTTCATGAAACGTGGAGAAAAATGCTTTTTTTTATAAAACTTCGTGAATTTTTGCTTTCAAGAATACTAAAATCACCAATATTTGTAGTTGGAGTTCAGTAAATCTCGGCAGATTTTAGTAATCAGGAATTATTAAATTGAAATAAATAAAAGGACTGAAAGTGAAACTGAAAAACGTGAACCACAGGATATTAGAGTTTCATAATTAATTACACTTACAGTACATCCTTATCGATTTTCACAGAAACTGCACCAAAGGCACATTTAAAATCGAACCGATAGCCTGCTGTACTACTACTAGTACTACGATAATCGCATAATATGTAATAAATAAAACCTCTCTGAGTCTGTACCGTCAATCGTGCAAAATACATACTCATAGACCTGAACTCAAGTTATTAAAGTCAAAAAGCCTCTTTGATCATGATTATATTCTTAAACGAGCGTGCTAAATCACTCTACAGTCGATCTTCGAGATTGTTCTAAAAGGGCCCCCGACAGTTGAAACCAACTTCAATGGATGTATTTTCGGACGCTGATTCCGAATCACCCCCATGACATAGTTGTAAAATGCTCCCCTGACGAGATATTGGCGAAAAACTGTCTTGATCACGTGATATGACCGTATAAGGAAGTTAGTCTAATTTCTCGTTAGGGTTAGGGTTTCAGCATATGCTTTTGTTAATGTTATGGATTGGGTTAGGGTTAGGGTTGGGATCAGACTAGAGGGATAGGATTTCGAATAGTCTTTCAGGGCCAGCTAGAGAACGGGTTGAAAAAGTCACGTGACAGTCGAGTGTAGAGTGATTAATCATCAGTTTTGTAGCGCGATGCACTACTGGGTCGCGCACGCATCAAATATGCTTCTCGCAACCATCAAATATGCTTCTCGCAACCACTACACATATAATATGCAACCACGTATGCAGATCGGCGAGATGCGAAGGATTGACATCGTCAATCAATCATCAGTTCTGAATATTTATACAATACTTATACAGGCAAAACTTGTATCACGTGGCGACCCCCACGGTCGCTTCACTATATCGTCTTCGACGATACAGGGGGAGCCGCGCACTTCGTGCGCGGCGGGTCATACAACGTATGACAAGGCAAAACGATACAAGCGAGGCAATGAGAGTATATCATGTGTTGTGTAGGAATAAATATTTTTAGGAAAAAATTATGATTGGACATAATTAGCATCCCAGAATGTGGGAGGCTCACGTGACACGTTGTGAGTAGCCTTTGTTAATATGAACAGTATAGAACAAAACACAGGAGCAAAACGCAAAACAGTCCTTTCCTATACTACTACTAAGTCCTAACACTAACACTAACAGTGTTTCAGTACTCCAAATACACTTGACGGATGTTGCTCGTCTAAATTTCTTCGAAGTAGCGCGCGATGGCTTACTGGGCCGCGCTCAGCCTGTCATTCCGCCTAATCTCTATTCGTTATATGTTAATGAACATAATAGCCTGGGGTCCCCAGGTAAGCGCGATGGCAAGTGCTACGAAGTAGCGCGCGCCGGGCCAGATCATTAACAATGGTCAACAGGCTCTTTCTAAATCGCTCGCCCAAACCGTAATAACAATTTCAACTTTTGCGCGTCTCCTAAATGCGCGTTAGTTATCTGTGATAATTTTAGCACCGGCGAACCACATGGTCTGGACTAACAAAGTTCACTCAAAACGTTCCGCGCCCGCGGATAAGTCAATATTTGTGGTTTTCAGAGACCAGATATTGCCATTTTGGATCATAAAAAAGGCTTGATAAGTCTATAGATATCAGAACTCTATTTATCAGTAATGATCAAATTTATATCTAGTAGATGAATTTTGTGAGACAATCAGAAACGAAAGAAGACAGCGTTTTCTAAGCCAAGTATGACACAAGAATAGGCCATTCTACAAAACAAATAAAATGTTTTACAGAAAATGGGACCATTAAATCTTCTTGGTACCTATTTTACCATTTGCTATCAGTTCAGAACAACAATCGAACTTCTTGTCATAATTATGCATGAATCTATTTATACACTTACGTTCGACCTATAGAATTTCTTTGACAAATCGGAAATTTTTACAAGCATTATCATTTAATAGTTAACACCCTTAAATAGGGCGTGGCACTTTTTTCATCATGCAATTTAGTTTGGGTTTGTTAACGTATCTTTATTATTAGTTTAAGAGAAGTGAAGATATATTCATTTATCAAGGACAAATTGACATTAACAAATGTAACAAGATGTTAGCAAGTACACCTTGTCATACGAAGTGCGCGGCTCCCCCTGTATCGACTATCGTCGAAGTGAAGCGACTGTGGGGGTCACCACGTGATACAAAGTACACCCAATAAATAATTTTGAAAATTGGTTTACAACCATCACGGGTCAAAATAAAATATATATTATTCACCAAATCTTAGTTAATATTGCGGTACTAAACAACAAACAAAAAACCTTGTGCTCAATTCTGACTGTGCCGATCCAAGACATTGCCGCAGATGCAGGATGAGTCATTTTCTAATCGTCAAGTTATTATTTTAGATACTATATTCCACAAGTAATCCACAAACACAAACGTCTGCACAGTTATGCCTTGATTCACGATGTCAATCCTTCGCAGCTCGGTGAGGCACAGTGGTGCATCTCGCCGATCTACCGAAGATTGGTTGCGAGAAGAATTATTTGATGCGCGGCGCGACCCAGTAGTGCATCGCGCTACAAAGTTATGCCGGACTATGACCTGCTTTGTCATACGTTGTATGACCCGCCGCGCACGGAGTGCGCGGCTCCCCCTGTATCGTCAGGACGATAGTGAAACGACCGTGGGGGTCGCAACGTGATACAATGTATCGTCACCTGTATCGTGAAACGACCGTGGGTGTCACAACGTGATACAAGACCTGCTTAACAATGACAGATTTTGTCTATAATAAAGTAATAGATGAATGATCGCAACCGGACTGTTAATATTTTTGATTTTCGATTTTACTGAAAAGCATTATTTTCCTTCATAAAATAGTCAATTTCAAAATAAAATTTACCAGCTGCGCACTGCAGATAAACTATATAATCATTTAATGGTCTCGACGATTATCAGCCTAAGAAATAGATTATCCTACTCGGACAGTTTAAATCAGTTTTTGGCGCATCGTTGTACTATTTAAATCTTTAGTCAAAGCAAAAAGTTCGAGCACTACCGTATCGAAGGTAGAACGATATAATTTAAAGGTTCTGTTTCGTTGCGAAATAAATTGATAAATACTACCCACAAAGAACTTCGAGGTCAAATGTATGGTGGTCTTTCAGAAGCCATATGGTGGCTTCTAGTTCTAGACGGCTTCTTCACAGCAGTATGGTGGCCATACCTATAATCACTCATTATTATCTGATTTCCTATTTGACTTATGGTTACTAGTACAGACAAATCCGTCATTAAAATGATAACAATAAATCACATTTCTTGCACAACTCGGTCTAACTCTAATTATTGAGGAAAAGAAGAGGTAGATGGTAATCCAGGTAGGCCGGTTCAGATTAGCACGATTGACGGTACAGACTCAGAGAGGTTTTATTCATTACATATTATGCGATTATCGTAGTACAGCAGGCTAAATAACGGGTTTAAAGTCAAAGTCTAAATTTTCCTTACCCATACTTGAAATTACATTAACTTTGAATGCTTTATGTAATGGACCTGCAATTCGGTTCAAATAAAACTGATCAGTTGGACTAATCGTATTCTTTGACTTTACTAGCAAGATTAAAATTTTACAGACTGTCCATTTTTCCATTAATTTCCCTTGTCATACGTTGTATGACCCGCCGCGCACGAGTGCGCGGCTCCCCCTGCATCGTAGAAACACCATAGTGAAACGACCGTGGGGGTCACGACGTGATACAAAATTTCCCACGGTAACGGCCATTTATTAATTAATTACAACTAAATTAAAGAGAACAATTCTGATCGTATCAAAGGTAAACATAAATATCAATATACATAGTAAATGTGGCAAAATGTCACTTACGACAACTTTGAAATATCCCCTCTGTTTTTGTTGCTTGTCTAACAATAACAAAAAGCATGTAAACATAATAATGATCTGAAAGAACCTTTAACCTTTGCAAATCAAATAAACTTAAATCGATCACTACAACTTAGTAATTAGGATAACTCGATGTACCATTTCTAATATTTCTGAAAGGTGCATTCATTCTGGATTTAACGTTATTACTTGAAATCTCTCCTATCGCTATATTATACGGACAATTTAACCTAAATTTCAGAAAAAACAATTTGGTTTTCTGAACAATGAAGTCTGTTCAACTCCAAGAAATGGCCATGAAACACGTAAAAATAATAAATAAAACGTCTGAAAGCTCTGTACAATATATAAACAGTTAACTTAATATGAAATGAAGCTGTTACTAAAGTGGAGGCAAGATCCGTTTCTTTCCATGTGTGTGAGCAGTGATTCTTTGTGCTCTTCCACGTTGCTATTATTGGATTGCATTAGAAGGAGCAACCAAGTGATCAGTCTAGAATAGTCATGAGAAAAACTAACAATTTTGAACCATTCGCATTAGGCCATATCTATTTGCCTCATGATTTGCTCTCTATAGCTGAGAAAACAGCCATGGTTTCCCTTAATAAATTCTCGAATATGGAATCAGCGATTCGGAATTTAACGACCAGCTCGTCCGAGTCGTAATCCGTCCACTCCGCTTCCTCGTCTCGAATTTCCTGGTTCAGAATTAGATTAGAAAGGGCAAGAATAATACTACTAACAGAAGCGTGTACCTTATCATTATATCTAGAATATGTATGCTAGAATTAAGGAGTTAACTTTCTAGTGTCACGTGACAGCAAGTCAGCAACCAAATTTATCCAGCCTATATAAGACAACTCAAATAAGGGACTGTCGAAGTGTCGTGAGAATGACAATTACTTTTCTCTCACGGCATTCAAGTAACAATCGTTTCTCGGACTCCTCCCATCGCTCAACTTCATTTCAGAATACTACAAAATATCACTATTCGAGAAATGTCACTTTAAACTATTTACCTGGGTAACTATTTGAGAAATTTGACTTAAAACTATTTACCTGAGCTAGAATGCTCTCCATGTTGTGGTATTTCCTGGGTTTGCAGTCCTCTGAAAGTCCCAGTATTCGAACCACCTGCAAGAGGGGGTAGATCAACAGTGGAATAACACCTTGTTGAGATCGCAATCAAAGCTACGAGCTGCAAAGGATTGGCGCCCAATCGAAATTTGCTGGGAAAAAATGAGCAATGCAATGAAAAGGTGTGTTATCAGTTTTGTTGCGTGTTTTCTAAAGGTCACGTGATCTTTTGTATGACGTCACTCACCAGATCAGGTAGGTAGTCCTCAATGTTATGTAAGGTAACTCTGCTGGGCAGCCCCTTCATCCAATGGGGGCGAGGTTGTCGTTTTATAGCTGCTTTCCATGGCGGCAGTTCTTCTCTGTCCCTAAAACATCAGTCACATTGTTTAAAATGCTCTAATTCAACGCATATAATCTATCATGACTTTACTCTTAATTTGTATTATTTGAACATGACAAAGAACTCATTTAGAAAATACAACATAGTTGAAAAAGTGTGAAACACATTTTAGGGGATCACAGTATTCAACTTAAATGCCAAAACAAAGTAAATATCAATTTACCTATCAGAGAGATTATACTCCAGATCAATCTGCCGATAACACTCCAGCGTGGTATTAACCACTAACTCCCGATAAACCCTGCCCTGGTTCCTCTCCTCCTGGTTGAAATCCTCTGAGAACTCCTCCTGGAGCTGGAGTGTGTCCAGAGTGCAGGGTCTCTTGTCCCGGAGACAGGAGACCAGGTGTCGGGTTGCTGCTACTGCCAACTCTCGGGTTGAGGAGCTCGTGTTTTGTACTGTGATCTGTTTTAAACCAGTTTTTAACAACGTTTAGTTAATTAATTCAAGAAAGTTTAGTTAATAAAACAAGAATTTGATTTAGTAAAATATTCAAATAAAGTATTATCAAATATTACAAAGAAAAAACTCGATCAACAAAAGTAAAAAAGGTACATAAAATGTATTCCACAGTGCTCTAATCTGACCTTTGGTGCAGGGAGAGCATCGGGAGTGGTTACAGTAGATCTCTCCTCTGTGGTGGTGCAACTTCTAGCAAGCGCAAGAGCATTCTCCAAATCTGAGTCTCGGTGCGTGTCGTTAAATATTGCGGGTTCTGAGAACAAAAAGATGGTCAATCTGGTTCTGCGGCATATTTTTTGTTGGGGACCGGCCCGAAGTATAACCAGCCAATGTTTACTCAAGTGAAAAACTCACACAAGATTAGATATTATTGAAACGATTAAAATGGAGCTTATCGAACAAAACATAGCTGAGCACAGATAAAGTTGCCTTTATGATTGTTAAGTTGAAATTATCATATTAATGCACTTTTGGAGTTGTTAGAGTGGAAACAGGCGCATAGCTACAGCTAGCTAGCTATTCCAAAATTTTGTTTTTACGACTGTTATCAGTCGCATAGCATCATGCCGTTGTTGCTGATGAATTGTTGGCAGTGTAACTGAGATGGTATGCAGTGAAATTGATTCTGTGATGCTTGAGGGCGTGCTTATGGTATTGAGACAAGGTTACTATCAGCATTACGGTTGATGTTGCGCTTTGATTTACTTAGTCCCGTTATATTGTATAACACAAAGTTAGGCCATTCGTCTGCAATGCCCTAATTGATGTGCTTTTCTTTCCTGACTTCCTGACATGGTCCCAAACAATAAATTGTTTTATCGAACGAGAGCGTCCGATTAAAGGTAATTTGAAGGTTTTTAGGATAGTAAAATAGAAATCCTTCCTTTAACGGAGGGGGGGGGGGGGTAAAAATTGTCCAAAAAGTAATATCTTACTATGTGAACGACCACTAAGGGCTGAAGCAGAAGTGAAATTTTTACCAACACAAAGTTATAAAATATAAAAAACACACCTCCTCTAATTGGAGACCCCTGTTCGGGAGATGTGGGGGACCGCTCCGTGTATTTGGGAGAGGAGCTCAGCTCTCGCTGGACCTTGTTCTGTCGAATCTTCAACATCTTCTGTACCGCCGCGCGCAGCATCTCGTGCACAAGCTCCTCAGGAAGCTGTCCCGCTTCGTCACGTGGTTCTGTGCTGATCTCACGTGGTTCTGTGGAGATCTCACGTGGTGTTGAGGTATTATGTGTCTCCGTTATGACATCTTGGTCACTTTTTTCTGATATAGTCCTCTCGTCTTCGTCAGATGTTACGTTTTTAGGCGATAGAGGATCTCCTTGTACAGGAGTTGTGGATCCTAGGGAGAGATAAATTAATCGTCGTCGATGAGAAAATAGTAAACCTGTTACAGGAACTGAGAAACTTTCTGGAGGGGGTTGTTTAAAACATATAAATGATACGAAAAGTTTATTAAGCAGGAGCTTTTAAAATAGTTCAGTGTAAATCGTTTTCAGGAACTATGAATATATGTCTTGATAAGATTATCTAAGTTTTTAGATCAAATGGGGAAGGGGAAGTCCAAAAATCCATCAATTTTAACGGAAATTGAAAATAGTGAAGTACCTGATGAACTCCTGAAACGTTTTGATGGCTCAGACATCAACTCCTTCAACTCTGACATAGTTTTGCTGGCCGAAAACGAAGCCTCACTCCCGTCCGATTTGGACTCTTGTCTCGACTGAGGCATGTCATGCTTCGAAAGAGCTAGTTCGTGTTTCAGTGAAACCTGACCCTCACTCTTTTCATCTTGAGAGAAATCGTCTAGATCTATGTCAGTCTCATCTGCCACTGAGAACTCTTCTTCGATCTGAGAGGGATGGGTTAGTGGAAACAGTTACTTGTTTACAGAGAGTCTCAACTACCTGGGCCTGGGTTCATTACAGCTATAAGAGTCAAGAGTGTCTTCTATAAAACATAATCTGCAAGTACTGCAGATTATGTTTTATACAAGACACTCAAGATGACGATCACCCCCCCCCCCGCCCCCCCCCCCACTAACATCTCATACCGGTAATTTGAAAGGAAGAGAAGGAACCCTCTCAAACCCAGGAAACAGGGCTGCTGACGGGTTGGTAGCACCCACCGGGTTACCATGGTAACTGGCAGGTTGTTTTATAACAGGTACACGACGTGTCCGGTTAAGGCTTGTTTGGAACCGGCGGTACGAGATTATGGGACCGGTCTGACCCGTTAATAAATTGGAGTAGATACAACCCATATTATATCTCCAATGAAGCCCAGAGAGCAGATATATCTTTTTCGAGAGTTTGATTTCGTAAAGAGCTGCATTCAGATGATAAAGATTCCTTTAGTTAGCTCCTGGATATTACAGGGAGACGTTCTGTGCGAGTGTGTTTCTGAGTTAACAGGCGGTTTCCTATAGCTCAGTCGGAGGGAAGAGAGTATTCTGGAACTCGTAAACTGATAAAACTAAAGAGCAGCTGAAGACAAGGACAAATAGGCCTATCAACACAAACATCTGCACATCAAACCAACTGGCACCTCGTTTAACAACAAAGTATCATTCAGCTCACTGAGTTGTGATGATATCAACACAAGACCAAAGAGCAGGTATTAATCGAGCAAAAAGGCACTGATTGTTAGCACGGTAACATCAATATAATCATCTAGGCTCGTAATTGTGGGCAATTAAAAAGCTGGATAAGGAGTGTAGATATATATACAGCCGGGCGGATGTACATGTTGGTTTATTTTAGTGCTATGTTGGACACGTGACACGGAGTTTAAGTCACGTGGGGTAAAGCTTGTTTGTGTGGCGATAGAGCTTTGTTTATTGAGAATAAGTATGTTGGATATGATATACGATTACAAGATATAGATAATGAATTAATTAGCGATCATTAACTAGTGAGATTGAATAATTATAAATATCTGTGGGACGGTTGATGGTTTAATTCAATTCAAAGCGTGAGCATCAAATGTTTTTGTCCGAACTACTGTTTTTGTAGTTTTGTTCGCAAATGCAATTAAGTTTTGAACAGAAAAGTTTACCAATACGATTGTAAGTTAAATGAATACGTTTTACCATCTCTGCAGCCCGGAGAGTTGATCCAATTTTCAAAATAAAACTGCATTAAAAAGATTTATGGATTGTACGGAAATATTACATTATTTTAATTTGTCATTATTTTTATTAACAATCAACCCTTTGAAGTTTGAAACATCATGTTTATTAATATTCACGTACACAATTAAGCGACATAATCAAAATTTAACGATTTAATGACCATTAATTAAGTTTAATTACTAACGCGAACGTTACAAGACTATTAATCAATTTTAATTAATAACTTTACAAGATAACCTACCTCGCTAGTAATTGGGACAGATGGAGGTTTAAAAGATCTCTGTCGGAGGCTCTGACTTCTCTCCGATAAAATCCGGTTGCCAGCACTTTGTTGGGATTTAGGGGGAGAAGGGAGGAGGGACGACTTGCTGGCTGGAGAGGGAGCGAGAGGGAGCGGGGGAGTGGGTTGTAGTGGGAACTTGGAGGAGGAATGGACTTGGTCAGGTGAGTCGAGTCGTTTTGTTGTTGATCTGGTGTCTGTGCTTGATCCTGGTAAAGGAATGTATGAGTCTCCTGAATCTGTTTTTGGTTATTGAAACGGCCATGATTTCAGATAAGTGTGGATATTTACTTAAAAAGACAATTTCCAAAAATTCAAAATTTGAGATTTAATTATTTTAACCTGGAGTAGGAGAAGAAATATCGCTCAAATTCGAGAACATTCCACGTGATTTCTCTGAAGATTCACTTTTGTCACGTGATTTATCGACACGAGGTGACTTCTCCAGATCAGTTTCAATTTCAGTAGATATAGAGCAGGTTTTCATCAGCTCTCCTCTTAGGGTCTGTTGTTTTGATCCCTTAGTTTTAGAGGAAGCAGAGACGGAGTCTGGAGCAGCTGCAAACAAGTTACTCTTATTACTATTGTTAACTTATTGGACAATTATATCAGCCAATCCATTTTCATTCACCAAAGCACAATCAATCGGAACAGGCTGACATAAAAAAGGTTAAAATATCGAGCAAATATGCGAAATAAAAATAGCTATGTAAATAAGATAAGAATGTTTAACTGTTTACCATATACAGGAGTAAGAGCCGCTACATCCAACTCCACGTTGACCAAACCAGGCGACGAGGACTTGGCCGCGGACATGATATCAGCAGACTTGTGCAGAGACTCATCAATATCTGAGAGCAAGGACTTGAAGTCGTCGTTATCATCATCTACATCTTCACCCTCGTCAAACGAAAGAGTGTAACTGTGTTTTACAGAAGATTTAGAGGTCAACTTGTTGAGAGTTGGAGATCCACCGTCTAGGTTCAGCTCTGCTAACTTCTCTGATATGGTTTTATGGTGAGAACTGGAGTCTGATTTGGATGATGAGTGGTCCGCTTTGGTAGATCGGCTCTGATTCTTTGACAGGGATTTGGAGTGATAGCTTGATTTCTCTGAAATTAAAGCCTCATAAATCTCCTCTGATATGCTATCATCTTTTGGTTGACTGAGCCTGCTGTGGGAAAGATTCTTGTAGGAGCTGATACTGACATCTGTGTTGTCATTGATGCTGCTTCCAGACGAGATAGATAGATCTTCCAGCACCTCTTTTACCTCGAGATGGAATGAAGGCTGAGGGGACTCATTATATGGAGCCTTGTCATCGTCAACAATATCACCTACTTCTTGTAGAGAGAATATAGAGGGTCTATCAGATATACTGTCGTCTTTGTCTTCTAGCTCCCCAATAGATTTGATGTTCTCGGATGCTTTGATGGACTCGTGTGATTTGTCAAATTCAGGGAATGAAAGGTGTATTGCCGGGTCTAACTCAGTGGTACTAGGTAACAGTTTATGGTAGGAAGCTTCAGAAAACTTGCTCAGATCCTCTGAAATGGAGTTGGAAGTGTCATCTTGCTTCCTGCTCGAAACGGCTGATGAAACTGAGCGAGTGGTAGCCGCGGTCTTTTTCTCCCGCTCCACCGACTCACTGATAGACTGAGTAGATTTCCCTATAGACTCTGACACATACTCATCCTCCTTCTTCTCTGAAACCGTCACATCCTTATCAGAGAGAGACGAGGTGATGGAGATTATTCTAGAACTATCCGGAGAGATTGAGAGGTCAGACCGGGAACTGTGGCTTTTAACCAGGGAGCGCTTGACGGGGGAGTCACCTCGATCTGAACGGGAGGGAGAGTGTTGCCGGAGCTTTGTGGAGATCTGTGACTTTTGTTTCTCTATAACGTCTGTAACAGTCTGATGGGAGGAGAGTTTTGTTAGGTTTGAAATGAAACGAATCAAATTTTACTCTTTGGTGAGCTTAAATGTTCCTTTGTGAAGGCGAACAACAAAATATTAGCTAGCTTAAGCAAACCTGAATTTGTTTTCGGAGTTTTAATTCCTGCTGTCGAAGGGCTTGCTTTTTCTTCTGCTGCTGATTCTTTAGAAGCGTCCTTGCTTCATCTTTCTTCCTCTTTAACTCACTCTTTAGGTTCTGTATTCGACCCTCCAACTCCTACAATAATTATTATTTAATGTTGTCAGCTGGTTGTTGTAAACCTAATGAACGATTCAACTTCAAATAAGTTTGCTAGATGTGGACTAAAACTCATAAAAAGATTCCAAACATCCAACAGAAGAAATGAGTGATAACCCAGGACGCTTACCTCGAGGGAACTGTGTTCATGATCAATAACAGAGAGAGCAGGGGAGTCAGGTACAGGCCCGACATGTCCTCTATAAGGGGTACTGGACTCTACCTCCGAGTATTTGAGAGTGTTATTAAGATCATCTTTGAGGGTGGAACTGGTATCGTTGAGAGGGGTTATACCGTGGGGGAGTCGAGAGGTTGAGGATAGCCCAAACTCTTGCTCGATCTGAGGAAGTGTAACTCATTATTAACGGTGACAGAGACGATAACAAACGGACCCCCGAGCTCACCGGTTTTTGTCAAGAAAACTGAAAGTTTGGTATCTTCACAATCAAAGAGTTCAAGTGAAATATTTTATCTTAACTTACATCTGAAATTTCGGTGACATTTTCCTGGTGGTCACGTTTTCGACAGCAATTTCGAATACAACAACATATGGACACAAATTTATTCATAATACCCATACAGTTGTATCAGTATGATAAAGTTACTATTTTATGACCCTTAACAGATGCTCATGAGGCCCAATAACAATAGGCACGATCAACGATGTATAAAATATTAATACTGTATAGTAGGTTACATAAGTCCTTAGTAATGTACACTTTACAGTTAATAAAAATGCCGCCCAGTTCACCTGTTGCCGGGGCTAAATATTTCTCAGTGTGAAGGTTATTATCGGCAATTGAATTTAAAGGTTTTTGCTCTAAATCGTGCCAAAGCTGAAAGCACTCTAAATGCCCTCAAAAAGAAAAATTACTTTAATGCTTAAAAGAATAAATTAAAACCTTAACCCGAACTTTTAAATTGTGTGAGCTATTTTCATTCTGCTCCTTACCTTCTCAGTTTCCCGTTTCTCTGACAGTGCCAAATCAAGGAGTCTCCTGACTTCCTCCCCCTCCTTCTGTATCTTCTGGTTAAAGTCTGTTAGGGATTTTATCTTCATATCATCTGCCTCATAAACACTGCTGACGTCTGTATCTAGAAAAGAGGGGTATAGCCTTGCGAAAAAGGTACTAAAAAACATACATGGTAAACACATAAACAAGAATGCGTCCAAACTCATGTTATAACTAATTTCAATCTACCAGGAAATTGGGGAAATTACTAAGTTCAAACTAAATTTACTACCGAAATTTTGCAAACTCACCATATTCTGAGAAGATCCTAGTGTACTCAGAAGCGTCCGTATCGGACACACCATCCTCAAAATCAGTGGGATGCTCCTCAGCGTATTTAATCTTCCTTCTGAAAGCTGCTGTTCGCTCCTGGATGTGTGATATTTCACGTTGTTGCAGCAACATTTTCTTTCGTTCTGCCTGCAAATACAGGAGGAATTAAGGGAGGAATTAAGGGAGGAAAGTCGATATCAAAGTGTTGTTAAACATGAAAGGTTTGTGCTTGAAATAAAATTAGGCTACATTCGTTGCTATTCTACTGCCTGATTTGGTATCTAAAGAAAAGTATTCAAACACAAGGAAATATTTCTTACCTGAGCTGCTCTTTGTACTGCTGCAAGTCTCCTTATCTCCTCCTGTTCTGATGCCAATGTAGCTAGGATATGTTTCTCTTGTTTGAGTAGGGGTGGCATCTTATCGTCGTATCCTTTCTTCTGGATCCGTCTAGGGGAATTTAATAGAATATAAGAAAACAGAAAATGGAAAAAGATATCATTCTTTGTGTTGGTAATTTATCCTCCAAACATGAAGATAAATTTAAATTATCATCAATTCTATGACGCGGATTTGCATGTTTGTAAGTTTGAGGGCCAGAGTATCTTATTTTATCTTTATTCTTTTACTTTAGCTACCTGAGACAGTAATCCAAACATCTAACAATGAACCCATGAAGGATAATAGATACGATGAGGGTGACTGGATCAACTGTCGGAGATTGATCGAAGTACAGCATGATTTAGAGTCGTTAGGAAGAACTCATGATGACCTTTAATAGATAGCTTGGGTAGAGCAGATGCACGGTTAGCAAGATCAAGTCAAAGAATGTTTGTATTATGGAACGGCTAACGGGGAATGTATACGGTACTAAAGTGCAACAATCCGCAAAATTACTTAAAATCGACACAACCTTGCAGCTCAAGATAGTTGTTAAATTTTACTGTCGTGAAACTTGTCAGCTGCGACCAAATCAAAGTAACAAGTCAGAAAATAGGGCCCTAACATAATTGGTTTAAACGAATCAGCTTTCAAAATATAAATACGCAGCTGTTACTGCAAAAATAGTCCGAATAGGGGTGAAATTAATAAAAGCAGGTACACGCATTAAAGAAAGACAGGTGTGTACAAGCACGACTAAGCTCACGTGTAACATTTCTCTGTACACGTGCAAATTTCTCTGCACACGTGCACATTTGGAGCGAGATACAGACAGCTAGTTACATTAACAGGAACCCGTCACGTGATCAAGCTATCTGGAGAACGAGCCAATCAATGCAGCCTGTCTGCAGCGGTGCGAATTGTAACCGTTATTATTAACGAGGCAATCACGTGGTCTAACAAGGTGACACGTGACCTTCTCAAATCGGAAGTTGCAGAGAATGCACAGTGTAGTAGAAGGTAAGGAGGCGCTGCAGGTTTGTGCGGTATTAATAGTACGGAATTACTGTGGAGTAAAGGATGTGGGACTAACCATGGCAACTTGGATTTGGACACACAGAAATCTTGTCGCTTTCGTAAATCTGAAGATCAATGAATTTCCTAAATATGATATCCTGCTTTTCCTTAGAACTGAAATGATTATCATTTATCAGATAACAAACCTTTTCTTGATATCAATCCATTGAAGTTTTGCGTTTGTTTTCTCCTTTACGGCTTGTTGTCGTAGGTCCAGCAGAGCTTTCTGATGTTTAGACCTCAGCTTGTCATTTTTCATGTAATGGTCCACTTGCTCGAGTGTGAATGTTGCGAATTTATCCTGTAGGTAGAAAATAATTGTTAATGGGGAGATGAATTAAATTGATTACATGTTGATTTTTCAAATATGCACTTAATGATATGCATGGTTTTGTTAATGACAATTGACAAAAAGTTTTAAAACCGGAATAAAATTTGATTGAATCTGAAAATTTAGAGTCTTAGAACACAAAATAAGTGATTTTTATACTTTAAGGTGGAACCTTTACGAAGAAATACCCAACAATTCCACTTAAAATTCGCCGAACTTTTATTATATAAATTCAGGCGGCAATTGTGAATCGCACCTTTCTTGTTGAGAGGTTAACAGAGACGACCGATTCCGCATCAGAGGCACTCATCCTTCTTCGGTGGGATTCAGACGGCAGTACAGCTCTGAATGACTCATGAGCTGAAAAGTGAGGAATAGTATCCTTAATTTTATTACGATCGACTTAGGACTTCCTTCGTTTCGGTTGTCATAAGAAATTTCACTACATGGAAAGAGCTCTTAGGTTTAAAAAACTATCTAAATCGTTGTCATACGTTGTATGACCCGCCGCGCACGAGTGCGCGGCTCCCCCTGTATCGTAGAAACTCTACCATAGTGAAACGACCGTGGGGGTCACGACGTGATACAACTAAATCGTAGGATTGATCTATGTATATCGAGAGGAGGAGGCCGGGGAGAGCAGACCCCAGAGCTTTATCCTTCATATCACAGTAGGAAGAAAGACTATTCCACAAACAATAAACTTACCTTTCTCTGGAGAACTCTCGAACTCGGTCTCCACATCGGCGTCTCTGCCGGGAGTATCAGCCATCATCAGGCCCCGCCTGGAGACCGGTGTAACCGGCTCCTCTGTCATTCCGGTCTCTGTCATCGGAGTTTCAGGGTCCTCTGATGCTGATGAAACTGATACTTCTGTGGGGATGTCTTGTTGCGAAGAGGTTGGGATCTGCTCGGAGATCTCCTCTGGTATATCCTGAGGGGGATGTGATGTCAAGTTTAGTTTGGAGATAGTTAATGACTATTAACATTATATAATACAGGGTGTTTCAAAAATAATGTATATATAATGTATGTTATCCACTTAAAAGGTTATATTTCTAGAGTTTAGACTGACAATGGAAAGAATGTTCTAGAATGCCCAAAGCAAATCTTCCAGGAAATTTACTAACACTGTCCAAAGGTCGACTCTTGGTCGGGCTAGGAGTCCTGAGTTCGCTGTCCACTTCAAAGGTCACGTTTAGGGTCGTGTCTGTTGGCGACAGGGCTTCCGATCCTGTGACTGTAACATTTATTGTCAATTAAGAAAATGTGGGTCTCTGGAGACTGGATTTCTTCATCAAATTGTTTGTCAGACTTTTATGGACTAAAAGAAATGTTGCAGCTTAAATCAGTTGGTATCAACAAAGACAGCTAAAATAACACGACCAGCACAAAGATAAAACCGTTTGAGTTTGATTAATAAATAACTTTACATACCACAATAGTAACTACATTTTTTATTGTAAAATCTAAATATATTGCAATATGGTTTAAACTTTTAAAGGGATTTAACAGCTTCAAGCAAGAATATGGCTTTGAAAAAATTCATAATTCGATTGAGCTTATAATGCTTTGATAATGCATATTCAGGACGGATAAATATTAAATAAACATAAAACTTAAATAAATTAAAGAATAAATAAATAAACGCAGTAAATTGTCCAGAGTCATGAGCAATTTGCTAACTCCTGTCTCCCTCGCAGTTCTTTCACAAATGTAGTGACTCTGTGATATCTGTTTCTGATATAAGAACATCGAATACTTGACACACAAGTCACTATGACCCATGCTACATTTGTATCACACAGAATTAACAAGTTGAGAAAGGGCATAACGTTGGGCTTGGAAGACAATTTCTATGAACACGGAACAGATATATGTGAATAAAATTAAAGAGCAACTCACCAGTTATATCGTTAATATCATCCACAGCTGATTGCGATAGTTTGGGTGTAACCTGTGATGGGGTGTACGGAGACTCACTACCAGCGTCTCTTGAGAACGAGGCTGTTGTCGGGGTGGACTCTGTCGGGGTGGACTCTGAAATAGTAGCCACTTCATAATGTGATGAAACAAGTGATACAACTCTGTCATTTTATTGACTCGATCAGTGCAGTGGTTTATAGTAATTAGTTAATAACAATAATTCGATCAAGGCGTTGTCTATCGGAACGCATGGCACAGTACGAGACATCACCATTACTCCGCATCCCCTTCATTTGCGCTCTACATTTGCACTCCACTCCATCACAATCACATAGTCGACTCCTTTACCACACCCACACGGACATATCTCAAGCATCTTCATTCTTCACAATTCACGTTGTTTTTCTGTAAGGGTCTGCGTGCTTTTCTATCTCTTTGTTAGCTATTAGCTTGAACGATATAATGCACTCGCCTTTAGAGCGACATCATGAGTTTCTCTTGGTTTAAACACCTTAATGGTAACAGATTTTCTACTTGGATTTCGGACTATGACTTTTTAGCAACGCTGATCTGACATTATTTCACTGTAATATAGATATAGATCTATTTATGTAGCGTAGATCTATTCTTTGTTGTAAACCATGGCCGGGTCGAGCTGATCAAAACAAAACGCACGCTTCGAATTGCGCGCCAAACTATACAGGACGCTGAAAAAGGGCATTATTATACGCTGGTTTTTCAAAAACTAGCAATATCATTGCCGCGCATTCAATCCAAACGGTCACCTATCTTGGGGGGGGGGGGGGGGGGGGGGTCCAAGGGGAACTTTGGGGAGTTTTGGGGAACTTTTTTTTGGGGAACTTTAGAAATCTTGGGGGACTTTCCCAAAGTTCCCCAAAGTTCCCCTTGGACCCCCCCCCCCCCCCCCCCAATCTTGCACTAACTCAACAAAATTAATTTAACGGCCGTGACCAATTTGATAGCGCTTACGATTGATCATCGACAACTTCAATATGCTGTAAGTACATTATATATGCCAATTAAAGTACCTGATTTCTTGGTGTGAGACTTGAGAATGTGCTGAGCCATGTTGATTAGTTCCTTGTTCGTAGCATCCTGGCTAGACGCTATCTTATGTGTGGCTTGTAGAGCAGCTTCTGCTGATTTAGCTTTGATCTGAAGTAATCTAACGGTACAAATTTGAATCAAAACTATAACTGAATATCATGAAAACCTAGGGCCCACAACCGCTGGCCCTGCTACTTAGTGCCTGGAATTATCTGAGATTTTGAAACAAGGGTTAACTATGGTGCTCTGTACTGAGTTGGATAAGGGATAGGATCATTTCTAGTTATAACAAAATGAGGGCAAATGATGACATAAAACATTCTGAATATAAAAGTAGTGTATTATCTTGTTCAACCCACCTCAGCCTCCTTAGCCAGGTTTTCAGCTTTAGTCAACATGGTCTGCTGTTGGACATGCTGCAATTTCTCCTGGAACGCCAACATGTCCTTCTTCAGCTTTTCTTGCAACTCTGTCATCTCAGAGGCATGCTCAGTTTTCTCACGCTGTGGGATGTAATCAAATAACACATTGCATGTCATCTGTTCGATGTTCTTCTGTATATAACGACATCTGCATCGTGCATATACACATCATACAGACAAATTGGAAGCATGATTTCATGAAATTGTACATGACAGCTTTATAAATACACGAATACAAATAGACATAAATACACATAGATTAGTAATTTATTTAAGGTACCTGCATGGCCCTAGCCATAGCAATAGTGTCGTGTTGAGACTCAGTGTATTGTTGAGTATGCTCCAATGTGGTGGCATGTTCTAGCCCAGCGCTGAATGTATCGTAGCGCGCCAGCTCGCCGCGCAGTTTGCGGTGCAACGCACCAGGCGAGTACACTCCACTCTCATCTTGCTGAGGGGGTAGTAGGGGTTATGAACACAGTTCAGGGTATAGTGACAATCGCGTGTTAGAATTATAATCATATCTTAATGATTAATTTAATTAATGATTAGTGTAATTTGTGATTAATGTAGTTAATAACCAGAGTAATTAGTGTACATAGCATCAGCTCTGTGTTTGGTGGTCTTTATATGACACGTGATGTCAAGCCTTAATACTTTGAGAGTATACGTTCTGATTTGCAAGTAAGATTGTTACTTCTTATTTACGAAGCTGTAATAGCCGTATAGTTCGTAAACCCATCACATAAAGAATAAAACATAAGCAATCTCCCAGTAACCTTGCCAGGAGTATCCTCCTCAGAGAAAGATAAGGTTTTCCTCGCGCTGGCGGGGGACACCAGGTTCGCATCCTCCGTTCTGTCAGGTGTGAAGTGGTATGAGTCACGTGACCTGTCACGTGCTGTACTGCTGCTGCTGTCTGAGCAGCTGGTCCTCAGCAGCGACCTGTTGTTGGTAATGTTATCATGTATCACGGTGAGGTTAATTATTCGATTTGGATGATTTTATTGGTGATGAGTATTATCGCTTTTTACAGAGATTGCTGAATTAAATATTGGTTATTGCATCATGATAATTATTATTTATTAATTACAACTGATGTTGTAGATATCAGTTTAGACTTAAAGACGGAATCTAGAAGCTACTACTCCAAGTACAAGCAGGTATATCATGAGTTGTTATATTATAATAAATGATATTTATAATTCACTGACTCAGTATTACGAGTATCAGCTCCCGCTCCACTGCTACCAGAAATATCAGACCCTTCCATATCAGTCACGTGTTCTATATCCGTCACGTGTAATCTGCTGTGAGTCCTGCGCTCCTCTTCCAGTGCTGATATTGCTACCTGGGAGGGAATAATATTAAACAAGAGGGGGACGCAACAGTAGTTAGGACCGACTAATTCCATTAGTCTGTTTCTTGAACCAGGTTCAAAACTTGCTCAGATATTTATCCGTTTAAAAATATCTAGAAGTAACCTTGTCCTCTAAGAGTTGACGCTCCAATTCGCGTAGTTTTTCCTGCTCCTCCTCCCGCTCCTTCTTCATCACCAGCAGAGCCGCTTCTCTCTCCAATCTCTCCTTATCTTCTGATTTTTCTCTCTCTTTCTTTTCTTCCTCAATTCTCTTCTCTTCTGAATCATTTACATACATGTTACATTTTACATTCTGTTATTTAGGGCACGTTCTATAATATAATTATTATAATTTTTCTATAAATGGATTTGGATGTAGGACTTTACAGCTTTAGCCACATACTAACATCAAGGGGTCTACAAAATCTTTCAGCGTCCAAAGAAAGACACTCAGATAGATAATAAATTCACATGATACCACAAATATTACTCTAAACCAACCTAATTGTCGTTTTCTAGCGTAGACGTTGATAATGCTGTACGGATCAGCTGTGAGTGGATACTGATAGGGTTCTGGTGTCACTTCATGTTTGGGAGGAGACGGTATCTGGTAATCTCTGAAGTTTGTCATGTCAGTCATGTGATATTCCATGCTACAACATACGGCTTTTGTGTTAACTGAGTAATTGTTTTTTAACGCCGAATAATCAAGTTGGCATGAAAGCTGCCGTCGTGTCAGCGAAGAGAGTTTTACCGGCGCAACAGGATCGAGCGCCAGTGTACACCTCTACAAGCTTTGTACGATTCAGACATTAAACTCATTTAAATGTAGATATTTTCATTAAAAAGAAGTTATACCTGTAGTCAATAGAGGACGCTCTAGAAACTTCTTCAGAAACACTATTATCAGTCTTATCTTGAGCAGTAGAGTCGTTACCAGACTCTTGGCTTTCTACCCACGCTTCTCGGATATTTTTAGCTCCTAGGTAGTAAGTGATTATTTAGTTTCACTTTTATTCGTAGGTCAAACGAAAAAACAAACATCGTTATTAAAATCACGCAAGTTTTAATCCAAAAACCACATAAAGGTCGTACAAATCAGGGAAAAAATATTGATACAAATTCAGATGATGCACTCGAAAGCATAGACGCTTATTAGAAATCAAAATCCGTGTTAATATGACGTGTCCAATTATGTTATTACTCAATTATCTCGCAATAATTATACACATAATTAATAATTATACGCATAATTAAAAGTTACCTGGTAGGGATTGTTGTGAGTTGTAGCGAGGGAGCCCGGAGGTGAAATTGGTCGCTCGAGAAGCTTCCGCCGTAAGTCTGTTCGTCTCTTCGTAGATCTTTTGTCTGGTAAATGAAACAAAATTATGTTTAACTAGACATTTTCAGAGTTTTTCATTCCGAATAAAATATATTATGTATTACACGAAGTCTGTTCTGGACTGACATGGTACCTAATATATATCATATAGTCAGTACCACTCATAGTAACATAATACAAGAACTCATAAAAATGGTGCTGATTTTTCGGGCACACGGCTGAGTTCAAATGACGCGTCTTGACAATTTGACTGATTATTTTTATAGAGGTTCATTAAATTCAATTTCGGTGATACACATCACTTGGATAACAAATATGATGATCAACAAACCTGAGAGCTAATGCAGTTTGTCTGATAGCGTCCATCCTCTGTCTCTGCTCGTTGTACAGAGCCGATGTTGAAGTGAACGATTCCTGCTTACCTGGATCCATGTAAGTATCCAGGAGATTGACTTCTTTTATCTGTTACGTTATTTAATTACATTTCTTGTATTTAAACGCCAAACCATGAATCCTATTTAATCATAATTGCCTGCTTATTCATATCAATCCTAGGCCTGCTAATCCTACTTACAGAGTTTTCTTTTTCTTCGTCAGTATTTACAGCCTCGTCACCATCACTATCCGACATATTGATTTCATCATCTTTCTCAGGCGGAGAGCTTCGCTTGTTTGAGTCACTGCAATAAATAAATTAAACTGCTGGTGCCTAAAACACAAGGAGGGCGTTTAAAACGACCAACAATTTCTTGATATTTCCGGCATCAGTATTGGCAGTGCATCAATTTTCACAAAGAAATTTTTATGTTTTATAGTTATCTATCGCCCAAAAAGAGTTAAATGTAGTTGGGAATAGAAACCTCATAGTAGCAGATGGAGGTATAAGAGGTATGTAAGGAAGAGACTTTTCACTGATAGTGTTCTCCTTATCTGATGATTCACTAGAGGTAGCTCTGGTTTTAGAATCAGAATCTGTAACTGATATCCTCTTGCCTGGTTGTGGAGATGGTGAAGTTGGTGAGGGGTTCACAGTGCTTCGTTTCAGTGCTTTCTTTTGAAAGTTAAATAGCTCTTTTAGACGCTTTTCTTTTTCTTTCTCCGCCTCAGCATGCTTTCTTTTCTCAGTTATCATTTCTTTTTTCCTCTGCTTTCTCGTGTTTTCAATATAATTCTGAACATCAGATGGGTTGTAGTGGCGAGCTTTAACTTTTGGAGGCTCCTCAACAGGTGGTTTTTCTATCTTTCTAGGCTTTCTTGGAACATTCGGTGGAGTTTTGGGCTTTTTGGCCTTCCTGACAGGCTGAATTTCCTTCTTGGCAACTGAAATGGATTTTGTAGAAGTTGTATCACTTGTGATGCTGGTTGTACTAGTAGTTTCCTGTGTCTTGTTTCCCAAAACTTTCCTTGTTAATGCTGCACCTTGGCGCCATGAAGATGTGGTGATAATAGCAGATTTCCCACCATCACCAGTCTTGATCTTACGCTGAAGAACAGGCTGCTTGATCACTGGCTTGGGTTCAGGCGTTTTGGCTCTAGGTTGAACAGGTTGAAAGGTCTTTTTAACAGGTTTCTGGGGCTCATTACAACCAAAATTGTTCTCAAGAGCTGGAGCAGTGGCTTTCTTTCTCTTGCGGACAATACTTTTCGGAGCAACTTGAGGTGCCCGTGTGTATTGTGATGTACTTACAGAATATTCCTCTGGGTCAAGAAACCTCACTTGCTGTTCTTCTCCTTTTTGAGTGTCTTTTCTCTTGGCAGCTTGTCCACTAAGCTGCTTCTGCCTTAAAATCTTCTCCTTCAACTTCATCATTCCCTCTTCAATAGCTTTAGGATCTCTAAGAGGACGTGATGGAATAGTGGAGACACTCTCAATGTCACTGAAAACCACATCAGTACGACCACTTTTAAGTGGTGAAGAAGTGGTTCTCTGATTCAGGTTTCCAACTATTGTTCTGGGAATTGTGTCTGCTGCCATGTTTCTGCTGTTGTTTGTAAGGTCCATGTTTTCAAAAACTGATCTGGTAGGAGGGTGATCCTGACTTTTTTGAGAATTTCTGTAGGACGTTATCTTTCTTTCAAGACCACTTGCCTGAATAATTTTAGTGACGTTAATGATAGCTAATAACTCTAGGTTAAGTGCACTACATTGTGTGGGAAATTATTCTTGGGCACAGTACTTTGGAGTTCAACTATTAAAAATCTTATTTTACAAAAACTACTCACAGATGCTTTGATGCTTCCAATTCCAGCCCATGCTTTAGTGATATCTAAAAGGTTTATATAATTAAGTTCAGAAATTTGGACATTGAATAGTACTGTGTCTTTAATTACCACTTTGTTGTTACCAAACTAAGTAATCTAATAAATTTTACGCTTATAAAAAGCTCCTATTTGTTTAGTAGAGCACTTTGTTGAACCTGATAAACAAACACTTTTGTAATCTAGTAAATATGTATATGAATTGGTTAAATATATAACTTAACTTATGTTTATTCTACAGTCAAAGTTAATATTACACTCGTCACTCACTTACCATCTGACATGTTGAATTCAGATCTATAATCAGAATAAACTAGTTTTCAGAATCTGTCTGTGAGCTTTAGACTTCAGGATAACCATTAACAGGAGGCCATCCAGTGGAATTTCTCGATCCTATGCTACAGTATGAATCAAGTTCAGTCAATAGTGTTAAAAGTACAAAACTACAAATTCATTCCACACAGTAACTTATAATGAAATTAGGGTTTCACACCCCAATTGCTTATCAAACAGGACAAAGACTCTTCAAGAAGTATATGAAATGAACGAGAACAAGAAGAAGGGTGAGTATTCAGAGAGAGCGTTGAAAGTGGAGAAGGCAACCTTCACCCGGCTGTATTTCTCACATCCGGAGGTATGTCGAAAGAATATAAGCAATTTTTCAACAGATTAGCAGACCTCATCACCATAAAGAGGAAGGAGAGATATTGTGATGTGGTAAGACATGTAAGAACGAGGATAAGATTTGCAATGCAAGAACAACACTTATTGCTCCATGTGGGTACAGGGGAAAGAAGATAGACAGCAATGCTACATGAGACCCCTCTATCAGAAGTTTATACAGCCTCATCACTGCCCTTACGATGGAGAAAATTATGTTTTTAAAAATTTTGTGTATATATTTGTTTGTTTCAAGTTCAAAAATATTGGTAACAATGGACCATTTCTGTTACCTATGTATTGTGTTCTGCCAATTTCATCACTTGATTTAATAGAATGAATATATTGTTTGAATGACCTTTTCTTTTAAACTTAGATTTTTGTAAAGCATTTGATAGTGTTCCACATCATAGACTACTTACAAAAATGAGAAATTTGGGTATAAGTGGTAACACTTTAGATATTGTGAAAGACTTTTTATCTGGAAGAAGATTTAAGACATTTGTTGGTGGAGCATATTCCTACCTTCGTGATGTTTTATCAGGCGTCCCACAAGGGTCTGTTTTAGGTCCTTTATTGTTTGTCATTTTTATCAATGACTTGCCTGATTGTATTAATGGTATATCAAAACTGTTTGCAGATGATCTTAAAGTTATTATGGATGCCAATGACACTGAAAGCACTTTCAATATGTTAGAAAGCTTGCAAAATTGGCAAAATGTGTGGCTGTTAAAGTTTAATCCTAGCAAATGCAAAATAATGCATGTTCCATTTAATGAAAATCCCCTTCAAGAATATGTATTTAGTGGTGTTACACTTGAATGTATTGAAGCAGAGAAAGATCTTGGAGTTTTAACTTCTTCAGATTTGAAATGGTCGAAACATATTAAAAGTTGTATTAGTAAAGCAAACAGTATGATTGCATGGGTTACAAGGAATCTCATTATAAGAGAAATTAATGCTATGAGAAATGTTTATAAAACTATAATAAGACCCCACTTGGAGTATTGTGCTCAGTTGTGGTCTCCACCTGCCTGCCATGGGAATTGGGCTACTATCATTGAACTGGAAAATGTCCAGAGAAGGTTCACACGCCTTATTGATGATATTGGAACACTTCCTTACAGTGAAAGGTTGGATGCCTTACAGATTACAACACTCGCAGAGAGACGGGTTAGAGGAGATTTGATTGAAGCCTACAAAATTGTAAATGGATTGGTTGAGTATGGAAAAGATATTTTCAATTTAAGTAGATCGGGAGATAAAATTGTTAGCACTAAATCTAACAATATTGATAGAAATATTAAAACCTTGTCTAATAATTTTTTATCAGAGCGTGTTATCAGCTTTTGGAATAAATTGCCATCTTTTGTTAGAAATTCAGTGTCTGTTATTGATTTTAAAATTAATCTAGAAGAATTTAAAAAGACTAATAATTTAGTAGACACAGGCAACTTTTGGGAAGTGTCAAATATAGTTTTAGCAAAAATAGAGGGTGTAAATTATATCGAAAAGAAGAAGCAACAAGTCCAATATTTATATAAAAATCCGTGTGTTGCCAAGAGAAAGGGAATAAATATCTCATGAATTTGTTTTTATTTATTTATTTTTTAAATTAACGGTTTTTAACTTTTTAAACTTTTTTATATTTTTTTTATTTGAAAATTCAATTAATTATTATATATATAAATCAAGCGTTACATTTCAGCCATGCAAAATTACAATGACATATTTTGATTACTAAATGATAAATGGTACTGCAATATAAGTTGCTTAATGTTTGGCCGGATGACAACTAACGAGAAAAATAAACTTGATTATATAATAATTAATTCGGCTGGGGCCTTGTTAGGATTTAACTTTTTAAGAATCAACAGAACATCTTCTCTACTAAACACAAGACTTGAAAAACAATCATCACGAAAATCTATGTCAATGCCATAATCGCTCTCTTGAGAAAACTGCTCATAAAAATATACGTTAAAAAGGGCAGCTTGATCAGATGGATTGTTTCGAAAGCGATTATGATATTTGACAGTTTCAGGGATCCTGGTTGACTTTGATTTAGATTTAACGTAGGTCCAGAATTTCTTGGAGATAAGAGCATCATCGGAGTCATCCTCAACACTGAGTCTCATTCTTTCGTCCATCAAATTTTTAAATTTTGTGCGAAATGCACGAAACTTTTGTTTATGAGACTCAGAGTTGCTCCCCTTATGCCTTATTCTCCATTTCTCCTTATTTCGTAGGAGATGATCACATTCGGAGTCATACCATGGGGGCTGGAACTGAGACTTAATGGTCTTTTTAGGGATCCATCGGTCACAGGCTGCACCGAGAACTCCTCTACTATCATGATTGAACTATAAGCTGATAAGCTTTCAGATCCATTTTTAACCACTTGATGTAATGTTTTTAATAATTAAATATTTTATTTTACAAATTTATATCAGATCGAACCTATATTTGATAATCGAACCTATATTCGATAATCAAACCTGTATTCGATAGTTAAATTTATGCAATAAATTGATATTGATATTATTATTGTTGAATGAAGTTAACTCCTGAGATAAATTTTATTAATTTTTAACAAAGGGACTTGGAGTATAAACGACCAAGTTCGCATAAATGCCTACCCAACCAAGAATTTAGGAGGCAAGGGTGGGTGCGTAAACTTTACGGTCTGCACTCTCCGATCCTGTATCACCCTGGATTCTTTTTGACGTATTTTTGTATTAGGTATATACCTTCTATCCATTCTCTTGCTACTCCAAGTCCCCTAAGATATCTGGTAAAAAGGTCCTGCTAGTTATATATAAAATATATTTATGTTTGCTTTAATTGATACTAAATAAAATTGTTGTTTTCTTGAAATTGTTGTTTTCTTTCTGAATCGACTCCAGGCAAGATAAGGATCATTACACTCAAATATACTATCCCAATCGATGCTAAATAACTCAGAATTCAGGCCCCTAAAATTACCTTTACTATAATTAAAGATCTTTCTTTTAGGCTGCTTAATATACTTGGTCTTAATATCAATGTCAAATGTGATACAAAAGTGGTCGGACATACACATTTCGTTTTGATCTAAAATTTTAACATTCTTAATAAGGTTTTGAATGTTAGTGAACACAAGATCTAAGGTGTTGCCTGACTTGTGAGTAGGGGAGCTAATAAGTTGTGTATGTCCGAGGTCATCAGTGAGAAAATTTACAAAGCTAGAATGTAGCTGGCAAGATGACTGACCATCTGGCCAGGAAATCGAAGCCAAATTAAAGTCACCTACCAGAATGTGCCTTTGCAATTTTCTGGCAGATGCTAAAGTAACAAAATGTTTCTTGAAAGATTCAAAATTATCTAAGCCAAGCGTTCCTACTCTATAAAATGTTGATATACAAAAGTTTCTTCCACACTGAGTCTTAATTATGATGGATAATAATTCAGCTTGAACACTAACTTTAGAGAACTTTAGACTCGAGATATCAATGTCTGTTCTATGGGCAATCAGAACACCACCACCGTTTTTTCTGAATTTCTTGGGCTGGGTTGCATCCACTGGATGCGATCTTAAGGATCGGTCAAGCCTAAATACTTTGTATTTGTCAGGGAGCACATCATTACTGAGAATGGAATTTTTCAGCCATGTCTCGTTTAGAATAATGATGTGAGGCTTATGTTTGTATATATAACCATGGAATTCATGTATCTTGGTCATATTTAGTGGTGGTGTTCCTGATGCTAAATCGCGTGTATTTAGGAAACCATGGACATTATTGTAAACAACGGATAAATTTGGTCCAGGGTTCAGTAAGGAACAATTACAAATTACTATCAGGGAAATATTAAGGAGAGATAGAAAAACCAGACCACACCTAGACATGACCCCAAGCCAGCTGCTGGTTATACTGAAAAGTAACTTAACAGTCTGTTTCGGTGACATGGTAGGTGACAGTTTGGTTTTTGTGGTAGATAGCAATTTTACAGAAATTGCAGCTAAGGCTGTCCCAATGCCCCCCTCCCCCCTATACACAAGTTTAAAGTGTCTGAGAAAAATGGTACAAAATATTACCATAAAGTAAAGATTTATGGAAGACCTCAAACATGGTACAGAGTGTATTTTAGGTTGTAGGGGAGCACCAGGGAGTATATTAGCATCGATAGTCAAAGAAAATATATACAAAATAACATTAAAATAAAATATACCCAATAGAGCACATAACATGTGACGAGACAGAAGACAGGACAACAAATTTTCCCCGTTACCTCTATTACTTTTACTGATGATAACATACCTAGAAAACATACCAGTTGCAACACGGTGTTGTTGAGCCGATATTCCCATAGAACTTTAAAGTATATTATTAACAGAATTGTGTCTCGCCGTTGTGTTTTGTCAGGTATTGTGCTATAATATGAAGTAACATACATTATGCTATCACTTCGTTTGAATACATATAAATAACATCCAAATGATCAGATCCAATAGGATACTGATGCAGACAATGAAAAATTGAAATATTGAATTGGATTACCACATCAGTATCCCATTGGATTAAACCACTTTGAGTGTATGATTCTGAGATAGAACTTTGCCAACACTGGCATCCCAGCCTTGGGGCTGGGATGAATATCATAAAAGCCCCTATTGTCACACTTAGGAAATAATCTCTCGTTTCTGTTTCCATAGCGGTCTAAGAAAGCCCAAAAAACATCAAGGTAAAACAGTTTATGCCTAGAGCAGCGATCAAAGATCAAATTATTCATAGCACAAACATTACCAGGGATTTTCTCTTGTCCGTTGGGGTGGACTGGTGGAATAGCTTGTACAAAAACACGTGCATTTGGATAAAGTTTTTTTGCTGTCTTCATAATGTAAATAAATTATGACAATTATGTTAGTTATAGAATTTGTTTGTTTTTTAATGACGAAGGCTGTGAAATGTTCACAGTTCTGATAATGAGGAAATCAGAAAGAATGTTTAAAACTAGTGATGATGTTTATGTCATTATTCTTAATCTAATCTAATCTAATCATGAAAAAAAGTTAAGTAAAATGTATTTCATGCCCTTTTCATTGCTACTGTGAATGAATGAATACGTCAAATTTGTAACACATGCATGGATCAAATTGTTTGTAATTCAAAAATATAATTGAACTGTTACTTTCTTTCAAAAATGTTGTTTTCCCTACAACTTGAGTGTGCCGGGGGTTTCGACTTTGTGGATTATGGAATTAATTTTAAATACACTTAAACTTTCTGAGCAGACGGCGAAATCCCAGACTCTGGGATTCCAATCCCAGTGTACCTAATCTAGGGAGATCCGACCAAGGATCTGTTTGATCTATACGAAGTTATACATGTATGTAATGTCTCCTCTACTCGGTCAACAAAGCCGGATAATCAAAAAATCGTGATTGACGGTTAAATTGTAAGGAAAGAAATTTTTTTTGTAAATGAGGAGGGGCCTGCCAAAAGATCAATTATCCAACTAGCTAGGGTAACCCTTTGTGTTCAGTACATCTTCATTATAGTCTGCTGTAAACAAAGTACCATACTATGGACATAGTAGTACAAAAATTTCACATAGCCATGTGTCTACGCGTACTGCGTGACGCGCTTGTTTCACAACGCGCTACTGCAAGCGAGAGGGCTCTGGTTAGAGCAATACAAAAATTGATCGTTAGACTGATTATTTAACTGATTTGCATACATACATTATACAAACTGGTTAAGGTGCATAGTTCATGAAAGATAAATCTACTTCTTTCTTATATTGAACGTTTTGTCTTCCTTAACGTTGCTTTATAATTTATATTATATCTGAATTTTCAAATTCCAAAATCTTTCATGGACGATTATAGGAAAGAAATTTTTCCCTATAATCCGCAGCCCGATAGTGTACACTACAATGTACAAGTCGATTTACAAATAAATTTGACAATTTATTTGACCATTGTTAATGGTCTGGCCCAGTGCGCGCTACTTCGTAGCACTTGCCATCGGCGCGCGAGAAGAAAGCGGCGCGCGCTACTTCGAAGTAATTTAGACGAGTAACATCCGTCGATAATTTATTCGATAGTTTAGTTTATTTGATAAGTTGATCTTGATTCACGATGTCAATCCTTCGCATTTCGCCGATCTCTGTGGTTGCGAGAAGAATTATTTGATGCGCGGCGCGACCCAGTAGTGCATCGCGCTACAAAAGTTGATATTGATATTTAATATCGATATTTAATTGTTATTATTGAATGAAGCTAACTCCACACACAAATAATATTATTTTATAAACAAAGGGACTTGGAGTATTAACGACCAAGAATTTGCATAAATGTCTATCCAGCCAAGAATTCAGGAGGCAAGAGTGGGTGCGTAAACTTTACAGTCTGCACTTTCCGATTCTGTGTCACCCTCGATTCTTTTCGACGTATTTTCGTTCAAGCTAGAAGGTATATATACCTTGATTATTGATTATTTGATCCGCGCCGCGAATCAAATAATTCTACTCGCAACTCTGTACATGACACAGTAGATTGGCGAGATGCACCACTGGGCCTCGCCGAGCTGCGAATGATTGACATCGTGAATCAAATTTTTAGTCTGTAGTCACTTTCTTGCTTCTCCAAGATATCTGGTCTAAAGTTCGTGCTAGTTATTTACTTGATTGACGATGTCAATCCTTCGCATCTCGCCGATCTGTGGTTGCGAGAAGCATTATTTGATGCGCGCGCGACCCAGTAGTGCATCGCGCTACAAGTTATTTACATATATATTTTTTTCTGCTTTAATTGATACTAAATCAAATTGTTGTTGATCTCTTCTTGTGCTTTCGCGCCACTGTAATATAAACTGCGGGCGTACTTGTTTCACGGCGCTATTGCTTGCGCAAGGGCAAGGGCACTGGTTAGAGCAAGTCTCGATGCTTGTAGCAGAATTCAATAATTATACTATATACCCCACTTCTTGATACCACCTCATGAGATCAGAGCACGACCTGGTCGCTATCATATGGGAGGGATCGGTATCGTCAATCAATATCGATGCATTTAATCATATTGATATAAATAATAAAGAAATTGATTCGTGTAATATAGATTGAACATGTTCATTCTATTTTACTAACAGAATGTGTTTTACGGATCATTGTCCTTACTTCATTTGGTTACAGTTAATTTCCTACCACATTGTTTTTATACTTTATTAAACCTGGCTCACTACAGAATCACCTTTAAAAGAAACAAGTTATTTTAAATGGTTTTAACCAGTTTTCAGTATATCTGCAAGATCGATTTGGAATGCTTCAGTGAGGGCATTTTTTGATGTAAGGGTATTTCATGCCCCAGCCCCCTCCAATGCAAGCAAACCGATACCAGCAATGTACCTGTCCCATGAAAATGAGAAAAAGCGATGTTACAATGCAAGGGTTCTTGAAGTGAAGAAAGGAAGCTTCACACCTTTAGTGTTCTCGACTTCTGGTGGAATGGGCGGTGAAGCTGAGAGACTGGTCAAGAAGCTGGCCAGTAAGATGGAGTACCACACTGGCCAGAGGTACTCAGACGCTGTAGGATACATAAGAAAGCGCCTTCGCTTTGAAATCCTCAGAACAACAGTGATTTCTCTCCGTGGAGACAGAGGTGCGAGAAAAAACATTGTTGATATAAACAGTCTAGATCTTAACTTGGAGCCACAAGGCCAAGGGTAAAAAATTTTTGATTGTTAAGGGAATTTTTTGAATTCTTAAAGGGTTGATTTTATGTAGGGTCATTGCTATATTATGTGTATATTGTTTGAATATTTTATATCCTTTGTTTTCAGTATATCTAACCTTCAACTCTCCGTCTGGTTTGTACATTCCTACATTCTTGTGTACAAGCTTGTATTGCTTCATGCATGCCCAACTGTACATTTTTATTCTGCATTATTTCCATGCAGTCAAGAATGGGAATCCTTATAAGAGTTTAACGTTCCCCGACACTTCACCACACTTACATCAAATATCATTGGTGTGAATGTACTTTCATACACGTCGATAACCTTTGGACTGTAGTACCAGGAAAGGCATCTAATCCCGGCCCCTCTTGAAATCAGTAACCGACTCACTAGCTTTCACAAGTGGCGGTAGACTGTTCCAATAGCACAAGACCCTTTGAGCAAAGAAGTCAGTCTCATTTGTGGTAAATCTGTGTGACTTCGACTTCACCGTTGGCTTCTAAACGGTAATCATTGGATGGAATCCGCAAATCAGTAGTAATTAGGAACAATGTTTTTAAAAGTGGTGATGACGTTTATCAGCACTTTTCAAATCAAATTATATTGAGGCTTTTATGGTTTGGAGCCAGGGTTTTGGCAGGCTTTTAACCTTTAAAAACAGTTCCATCACGATTCATAATACTCAGTAAGTGTAGATTTATAAGTGTTGTAATAAGTTTGTGTCAGTGTCCTTGATTTGATTTGATTTGATTCGATTTTTTCATTCATTCGCATTGCAATCTGATAGATTAGATTCTCAATCCTCAGGAGCACCCTGATAGCGGTCAGGGGTGAGAGAGGGAGACGGCAATCGTATACATTGCCAGTCAGTGTAACTTCGTTTAACTTGATATCTGCCACCATGGACTATGAATGTTTCTAGACACTATCCTTTTGATATTGAGATATTGGTATCTCAGATCACGTGTACATCGTTCCTTTTTTTATGACACAGTAATTTATTGACACTCACAGCTATAATTTTAATCATTGAATCAGTATTTTTATCTATTAACTTATTACATATTTGTGCTCTGCTTTAGCATCACTTGACTATTAAAGTTCAGGCCATGACCTTATAGTCAGCCAATTGGCCATTGCTATATTATGTGTATATTGTTTGAATATTCCCACATATCTGATAGGAGTCTTTTGTATTATTTGTCAGGTTGCAGGTCTCTTCTTAGTCATGTGCGATCAATCCCTGTGGTGAACTAGAGTTCATTAAGATATACATCCTCGCAGTTGACCTGTCCTGAACTTGCTAAGGCCACCAGTACACTGAGATGGGTGTCTTCCATGGCTCAACTTAAGAACGCTTAAGAACCTTAGTTTTGCTAGGTCAAGTCTTGTTGAGGATAAAGTGAAGCAAAGTATGTACATTATACGGCCACGGTCATGTGACTCCCAGCTATTGATAATTTCCCCATTTCCTTCCTGTTTCTTACATTAGCCTTTAAACTAACGGTAAGTAACATTCGATGACTCCCTTTGGTTGAAGGATGTACTCTCCATTGTTGACTGTAGTCCAGGACTTCTTAATTTTGTCATGTTGTTTAGTCGGCTAAGTTGTGATTTGCATAATTTTTGATGACACATATGGGACAGTGTGTTTAAATCACTCATCCTCTTAACACTCAACACAAGTGTATGTTGTCCTCCTTTCTCGAGTTTAACTGCTTTGTGGCTATCCATATATTATAATGTATCATGTTTTGACATTGTCTAACTTAATCGGACATTTCAGGTAGTTGTGTGATGGATGGATGGATCCAAGGATCTCTAGCCCGTGTAAAACTGCAGAACTTTGTGACCTATGAATCAGTTGAATTTAAGACAGGCCCACATTTGAACATCATAATTGGTCCGAATGGCACTGGTAAAAGTTCTATTGTCTGTGCACTCTGTTTAGGCCTTGGTGGAAAGACTAATCTTCTTGGTAGAGCTAGAGAAGTCGGAGAATTTGTAAAACATGGAGCAGACCTAGCAATTATTGAACTGGAGCTGTATAACAAGGATGGCCTGAATTACACAATCAAAAGGATGATAACCCGTGACAATAAATCAGACTGGCAAATAAATAAGAAACCTGTTAATTTGAAAGAGGTCACTAGCCTGGCCAAAAAGTTAAACATTGATGTCAACAATTTGTGTCAGTTTCTTCCTCAAGATATGGTAGCAGAATTTGCTAAGATGACTCCTCCCCAGCTGTTAGAATCAACTGAGCGTGCTGTTGGTGGACAAGAACTTGTTGAACTTCATCACAAGCTTATCTCCCTCAAAAACGAGCACAAATCTATTATCACATCTCAAGCATCTAAGGAAGAATATTTGGATAAACTAATGAAGCGCAATGATTACCTTAAGGACATAGTCAGCAAGCATGAGGAAAGAAGCAACCATTTGAAAAAGATAGAAGTGTTGCAACTTAAACGACCTTGGCTTGTCTATGAAGTGGCAAGGATTAATTTTCAGAAACTTCGTGAGGGAAAACAGGCATTGCAGAATAGAGTCGAAGTTTTAAAAGATTCTGCCAAGCCTCTAGAGGACTTGTTAGAGGATAAACGCAATAAGCAGGTTGAGGTTGAAAATACAATCAAATTGATGACCAATGAATTGAACAAGATCAACTCTAATATCAAGTCTGTTGAGAGTTCTCTTAGTTCTAATAAAGAAAAACTAGATGAAATCCTTGAGGAGTACAACAGCAAAGTTGCTGAAACTGAAACCAGAACAACTAAAATAAATCAGCTCACCAATGAAGTTAATGCTTACAAAGCTGAGCTTCATGATTTGCAATCTGCTCAGGATCTTAAAGTTCGCCGTGATAGCCTTATCACAGAATGTAAAAGCATAGCAATAGAGTTGGGACAGCTTGAATCCACCCTCAATGAATTGACAATCGAAGAGCAGTCCAGAAAATCTAAGCACAGAGGCATAAATAATCAGATTCAGAAGCTTAATGACATCAGTAACCAGAAAATGGAAAATCTAAGAAGATATGAACGAGATACCTTTAATGCTGTTGAATGGCTCCGGCAAAATAAAGGGATGTTCCAGGGAGAAGTTTTAGAACCATTTCAGCTCATCATCAATGTGCCTAACACAGCAAATGCAAAGTACATTGAGAGCATAATTTCAAGGAATGATAGAAAAGCTTTTATATTTGAACGATCAGACGATTTAAACTTATTCATGAAGGAGCTTAGGGATAAACAGAAACTCAACATCAATGCTGTGATTGCCCCCAAAGAAGAAAACTTTCAATCTAACTTAGATGTAAACAAGCTGAAATCATTTGGTTTTCTTGGTTACTTGGTAGATTTTATTGAATGTCCACCTCTTGCTAAAAGATATCTCTGCAAGTACTATAGAATTCATACTGTTCCGATTGGCTCAGCAGCTGTTGATAAGCATATTGATAAGATCAACACAGTTATTACCCAAGGTAGGTCTTATTTTGCTTCTCAAAATATAATGTAGATTTTGATATCTGGTGACCAAATCAGTGATACTGATGTTTAATTAATAGACTAAAATTCAGCTTGATTCTCTAAACTATCAAATGAACTGAAACTTTATCTCGTACGAGGAACAATATTGTAACTTGCGAGCGTAAATAGTGTTATGTAAATCATCACAATTATTCCACTTCCAGGTCTGTACTTCACTCCAACTCATCGGTACCAGAACAGCAGATCAAGATACTCTAACGACACGATATCCTCTATCAGCCAGCTGAGAGGTGCTAAGATATTCAGTATGACAGTTGACACAAATCAGATCCAGAGGCTGCAAACAGAGCTGACAGCAATCCAACAGGAGTCTGATGAGGCAAAGACTCGCTACAATGAGGTAGGCTGTACATTGTAGTTTGTAACTAAAACTTTGATGCTTTTCTTTAGAAATTCGAATTAATTGTTAGAACACATTTTATTGTTACTTAATCATTACAGTCATTGATAATTTCTGCCGCCTTTCTAACTTGAGCCGACGTAGTCAATGCTACATAAATATTTACATGGTAGTCGTGATTTTGACTGGATTTGTTTCACCTTTAAGGGGTTTAAGTATTTGTCTACTTTTGTTCCTTTCTAAACCCAGCTTAATTCAAGGTTAAAGCCGAGCAAGAGCAGTTACGAATAAAAGATCAAACTCATCGAGATGAGAAAAACAAGATCCTCCACTTGATACGACACAGGGAAACAATCGATGACAAAATAAAGAACAGAGCGTTCAAGATTGCAGAGCTAGAAAACTCTTCCATCAACTTAGAGGAGGAGAAAGCTAAATGTGCCCAAAAGTCGCAGCAGATTTTGCTGAAATGTACTTCGCTACAGAAGAAAATGTACACTCTCTACATTGGCTTTGAATCGAAGCTAAACGAGAAAAACGAGACCACAATTCAGAAAATAGAGGTTTCTCTGGAAGTATCAGACGCCGAGGAACAACTTCAGTCCAGTACACAGGAACTGCAAGAGGCCAAGGAAAAGCTGGATAATCACACCGACCAGATCAAAAAACAGCGGGATCACGCAAGGGAATTGTTGGAGGAGGCTAAAGCTGCTTGTGGTCTCGACAGAGATAATCTTCCGAACAAATACAAGAATATGTTCAAACAGTAAGTAGACTTTAGAGCTTTTTGGGTGTCAGAGCTTTTGATTGATTCAAAATTCTGCTGTATCATCCGTCCTGCAATTTTCTGTCTATTGGTACATACTTTCATTACTGGCAAATACTGGTGGCTAAGTAAATCAGGACTTTACTAGCTAACACTGCCTGGTGACTAATAGTAAAACATCCCGCCAGGTATCCGTGTTCTGATGTAAACGATCTAGATCAGCAACTGAATGAAGCACGTGCTCTAGCTGAGTGCAGCAATGAAGTAGATCCTCAGGTAAGATCTTCTTTTTCAGAATTTCATCTTACATTAAATTTAGGTTTAACTTTCTGTTTCTATATAAAGATAATAATTTGTTTATAATTCTTTCATAAATTTGTTTATAATACCACTTTCAAAGAACAGTAATTTATTTCAGGTGATAACTGAGTATAAGAACAGGAAAAGGGAGATAGAAACCGAAGCTCAGGAAGTTGAAGTTAACCAAGAAAAACTCTCAGAATTCGACAAACAAATCAACGTTGTCCGTGAGAAGTGGTACGGTCCCGTCACCACGATCGTCGACCAGATCAACGGCAAATTCCGATCATTCTTCGCACGGCTGAAATGTGCTGGTGAAGTTATACTCTCAGAACACGAGGACTACGACAAGTGGGGTATCGACATCAGGGTCCAGTTCCGTAACAGTGACGACATGAAAAGACTTACCTCCTCATATCAGTCAGGCGGAGAGAAGTCCGTGTCTACAATTCTCTACCTACTTTCCCTGCAGGGGCTCACAGACTGTCCCTTCAGGGTGGTGGATGAGATAAACCAGGGTATGGATCCTAAGAATGAACGGAAGGTGTTCGAGATGATGGCCCACGCTGCCACCATAGCTGGAACATCTCAGTATTTCCTGATCACACCCAAATTGTTGCCCGACCTTGAATATAACGATAAGATGAATATTCTAAGTATTTTCAATGGTCTTGGTTTGGAGAATGCCAACGCTCTGGATGATTCGTTTGTTGTTGAAAAGGTGATTGAGAACAATCGCATAAGGATGTCTCAGTTGGTGCATTGATGTGTAGTTGACCAACACGTATTGCCCTGTAATTGATTTGTGATCTTTACCTCTGGTACCTATTTTTGAATTAATTCTCGGCAGACTGAGACATTGTTCACCTTTGATTGGAGCACTTTTGTTTTCTACTTTGTTTTTCCCCTTTCATGTCAGATATAATATTGTCTGCTACGGCAACTACCGCCGATTGACTGTATTTTATTTTTAATGTATTTAAATTTTACATAAATATTTTGTAAATTATGCTACAAGTTATGATGAAATTTCGTCAATTTTAATCATCACACAATTTTTATTCTGTTAATTCTTGTTTTATCTTTATGGCTGAAAGCAATGATATGATGTGTCGTTAGCATTTGAGTTTTATATCTCAGAAAAGAAATGCGAATATGCCCAATTTTACTAACTTTTATTAAATGTATTTTATGAATAATCGCATCACCATTCACCAAAGCTTTGGTGAGGAACTTGATTTGTTAATGACTGATTTTCTATTCGTATGTTATTGGGAATCAGGAAATTTGATCAAAATTGTTGTTACTGTATTATATTATCACAGTTAAGACGTTTTTATTTTCTGTTTGCATGCTCTATGCTATCTTTAATTACCCTTTGTTTTTGGTAACTTCTGAAAATAACAAATTTAACTCTCAGTATAGCTCAAGATGGTGTCTCCCCTCGTCAAACCCAGGATCGTCAAAAAGAGAACAAAGAGGTTCATCAGGCATCAGTCCGACAGGTACTCCAAGCTCTCCAAGAGCAGCTGGAGGAAACCCAAGGGAATTGACAACAGGGTCAGGAGACGTTTCAAGGGACAGTTCTTGATGCCCAGCATCGGATATGGCTCCAACAAGAACACAAGGCACCTCATGCCCGACGGTTTCCTTAAATTCGTCGTTCACAACGTACCAGATCTCGAACTTCTGTTGATGCAGAACAAGAAATACGCAGCAGAGATTGCCCATGATGTCAGCGCCAAGAAGAGGAAAGATATCGTCGAGCGAGCACAACAGCTTAACATCAAAGTCACCAACTGGCAAGCAAAATTGAGATCCGAAGAAGATAATTAAATTTATTAAGTTATTTTTTATCTATCAAAGTTGCTTGGTTTTATTTAAGAGTTAAAGTTGTTGATAAATATATTTGCGGTACAACAAGAATTGACCACCAATTCTCGATCTTCTCATCTCAATGATATTTCAAAGTATGGTGTGTTTACTAAGAATGTAAGGGATTTAAAAGCAGATTAGACATATAATTTTAACCTACTAAATAGCAACAAACCTCCCCAAAGGTCCCATGATGTTATAGAGCACCTGACACTAAGGTGTAATCTGTAGAATGTAAAGATGATGAGTGATGACCACCACCACCCCATCTGAGCTCAATGAGGAAGACCTAGTACATTTCAACCTCGGAGCATCAGATCCGTGGGATGACGAGAACGACGACTACCCCGAGGTTATCTTCCACAAGGTTCCCAGCGCTGACATTGTCTACGAGACCACCCCTCAAATCCCCAAGTTTGTCGGGAAGTATCTGCTGGGTGACGCACTAGGGGAGGGCAGTTATGCGCGGGTGAGATATGGAGGTATTATTGTTGTTCTCTTAATTGTGACGCTAGCAACTGAACATTCTACCACCACGTCATCTGCAGGATTATAGTGTGACACGGTGATTGTGTACTTTTATAGCGCTCCTTCTCAACTCTGCTGACTTCACTGGAATCTTCTAGAGTCAGATAAAATCCGTGTGTCACGCTACATTACCTGCATATTAGTTCAGGTGTCGGTTTGTTTGTCTGTTCTATCATGAAGTTGCTAGTGTGACAATCTCGAATGAAAGCTTTCCTTGAAATAACATCTTTAACATCATTGAATATTCTATATTAATACGCGTCTTTACTCTTGGATCTTTTTCTATCCATGTTTTTAGACGTGAGAGTGTTTCTTTCATGGAAATTATTCGCCAAATCATGTATTAAAATACTTAAGTTATTTTGGTAATCAGTTAGATGGTCCTGCATAGTGGAACAATCTTTGCAGCTGAATCTATTTTTACATAAATCCACTCTTTTAATTCTCGCCCCCGATGTTTTAACTATGGGAGACTAATTCAAATAGTAGTTGTTTATACGTGCACGAGTTGCTTTTCCAATTGGTTAATTTGTACTTCTCCGAATTCTCAATACAAATGCAGCTAACAAAGCCGCGCCCAACCCTGTAAGTGATCACAAATTATTAAAAGACTCCCTCATAAATCAGTCAAATTTTAGTCAATCCATCAAACCACTATGCAGCAAAAAGTATAGAATTCCTAAAATCATCGAAGCTCTAACCAATCAATTCAAAAAATGTTGGCAATATCAAAAATCTACTTCTTCTAAACTTTCATTCTATCACTCAATCAAACACACCTTCAACCGAGAGCCCTACTTATACTTATGCAAAGGCTTTTCTCGTCGTTACAGTACCACAAAACTTAGAATCAGCGCACATGATCTCCATATTGAAAGAGGCAGATACTCCAACACACCCCGTGAGCAAAGACTATGTGGTTGGTGCCAATCAAGTATGGGCGTTGAGACCATCGAAGACGAGTCGCATGTTCTTTACATATGTGACTTGTATTCAAAACAGAGGTCGAAATTAGTCAAAAATCTTTCTCAAATGCCAATCATTGAAATAAGCAATGAAATCACCGACTCCAGCAATATAAATGAAACAAATCTCAAAGATCATCTCATGGAAATTTTGTCTCCTTACTCAACTGTAATTCCTCAAAATCACCAGAGCCTCCATATTCACTGCCACCGCTCACTTGATATTCAACCAAACACCCCACAGTATATTCAATTTCAAGAAAGGCGCTCCTATGCTGTCAACTGTGTGTGCACTTTTTTCCTTCGCTGCTCCGAAGAGCGAAATAGCTTCACTGAAGATACGCGTCAGCGTAATTCAAATGCACGAAACTTAAACAATTTTACTATCAATTTGGTGAGAACCTCGCGAATTAGTCATAATTAAGACTCAAGGATAACCCTGGCCCTGACTTCAAGCAAAGATGATTGTTTTCATTAACTTCTGTAAACAATTATGACGGTCCATGATAATTGATAATGGATCTATAATTTAATTTTAATCCTGTGTAATCCTGTGTAATCCCAGGTTAAAGAAGCTCTCGATACTGAGACAGTACGTCGAGCTGCTGTGAAGATTATGAAGAAGAAGAAACTGAAGAAGATACCTTCTGGTGAAGAGAATATGAAGCGTGAAATCAGTTTATTGCAGGTACAGTAAAACCCTGATTTACCGTGACCCGATTTACGGCAAATCACAATTTACTGCGGCCATATTCACCCATTTTACACCACATCGCTGGTAAAGAGTTATCAAATATAACAAAGCACAAGTTCTATGGATTTCATTTCCATGTCAATACCCGCCAGCTAAAAACCTTTTTCTTCAGAAACTGTCTAAAAATCCACATCCCAATATTATTGAGTTGTACGATGTCCACTACAAAGTTGAAAAAGAGAAAACGTATCTCTTTATGACATTCTGCTGTTGCTCATTACAGGTATTGTAGCTGGTTACAAGTACACTTTTTACCCTTCGTACTGTATCAAATTACCAAATTATACCATTCCTTTTCTAGTAACTACATTCTCAAAGTTATTTATTTACTTCCTTAA
Source organism: Bolinopsis microptera (assembly GCF_026151205.1). Classification (NCBI taxonomy): domain Eukaryota; kingdom Metazoa; phylum Ctenophora; class Tentaculata; order Lobata; family Bolinopsidae; genus Bolinopsis; species Bolinopsis microptera. Next base: position 5,374,208 of record NC_087080.1, on the reverse strand, counting down.
AAATCAATCTCTTGCAATCAAACTGGAAATCACAAATTTAAATTAAAGATGACATCCTCTCAGGACATGTTGGATGACAGTGAGGAGAAGAAGTTCCCTCTGTGGCAGGCTCACAAGTACATTTACCAAACATTCCAGGGACTCCATTACTTGCATTCCAGACATATCATACACAAGGACATTAAACCTGCTAACCTGCTGCTGGATCCATCTCACACTGTAAGTTTAATTCTGTAAGTTGAGTTCATCATAATATAATGTGTCAGTTTGACTGTAAGTTAATCTCATGATGTGTGTCAGTTTGACTTAAAGTTAATCTCATGATGTGTGTTAGTTTGACTGTAAGTTAATCTCATGATGTGTGTCAGTTTGATTCCAGTTTAATTTTGATACAGAGTTCGGCCGCTTCTTTCATTAATTTTCTGGACATGGTCAGCTGTCAAGAAGAGGCTATCAATATTGAACAGAAGCTGGAAAGTTTTTTTAGGAACCTTCAACCTGTCCGGTGTCAAATCAAAACGTTTCCTCGTACGCTACTTACAAAACCCTTCTCCCAGGTAAAAATCTGTGATTTCGGTGTGGCAGAGGAGTTAGACCCCTTTTCTCAAGCGGACACAATAAAAGGAAGCCAGGGAGCTCCCATGTTCATTGCTCCGGAGATAGCTGTTGGGAAAGACGTGTTCTCCGGCCAGAAACTTGATGTTTGGTCTGCAGGTGTTAGTCTGTATAACTTTGTGACGGGAAATTACCCCTTCAACGCGGATAATGTATTCAAATTGTACAGAAAGATCGGAGAGGGGAAATACATTATACCTGATTACTTACCGGAGAGTCTGAAGAATTTATTAGAGGTATACCGTAATTATTGCTTTATATAAATTATTGCTTGATATAAATTATTGTTTGGTATTAAACCTATTAAACCTATCGTACATCTGTGTGTGCTACATTTACGGGTAAATGTCATGTTAACACTGACTATTTCGCTTTTGACTTTTACCTTTAATAAAGTAAAAAGTATAATGTATACTTTGTATAGTGAGCAACTCTGTATCCGCCCTTATTAACTGCAGGGTATGCTACAATACGAGTTTGAGAACAGGCTTAGTTCCCACGATTGTTTGAATCATCCCTGGATCACAAGAAAACAAAACAGGTCTTACGATGAGGTGCAGATTCCCAACAACATTGCAGAGGTAAATAGTTGCTGATCAAATTCTCGTTTAACTTTAGATCCAAATAGTTTCGTTTCAAAGGGTCGTAATATATACCTTACATAAAAAAAAGTTAAAACAGTAAACTGCAACAGCTACCACCACCCCAGGAATCCACCCTTATCCAGTATCTAGACCAGCTACACCTAGAAGAGGGAGACATCAGTCTACCAGGTCACCCTACAGCCCCACCTACCTCCTCCCTGCAGACCAGCTCTGATGACATCCTCTCTTCGGATCAGCGTCTGGTGGGTGATATGCTGGAAGTATCCGATAGCAGGTCCAGTAGATCGGGCAGTTTTGTTAACAGTATGAAGGGTTGCAAGCAACAGTGAGCCGGGACTTGCGGAGTATTCTCGTTACATGTTATCGTAGTTGTTATGGATTGTTATGATGGTTTTGTTCAGTTGTCAGAAATATCAGTTTGCTTGAAATGTTATCACATCAGTAATGGATCCCTTACTCAGTTTGCAGGGATAGAATAATGCTTGTGTATTCTCGATGTGTGTTCGTGCAAGTCTTGATAAGTTGATATGGGTACAGTTTACTTATAGATAGTAGACTATCGATTATCATTTCACGTTGAAGCCTGGTTTAAGGCAGAATTTTGCTATATTTTTGTGTAAATTTGTATTGTAAAATAACCGCATGAATACAGTGTATCATAGTTTCTTATCGTTTCCATTTATATATAATGTACGGGTTGGTGATAGGCGTACATTTCTTCCCACATTTTTACAGTTTGCTTATCAAAGACATGATCTCTCAGAATTTTTCACTTTTTAACTTGTGATAAGAATTTATTATTCGATTGGACGTTTCAGTTTATTAGTTGCATCAACACTTTCATTGCATATTACCCTTGGTTTATCATATGATATAATTTGTTAAGTTTTAATCATTTGAATTGCTTCATCTGTTTGACTAAATGACGTTCTGGCACTATTCTCTTTATTAATGCGTGTGAAATGGCAATATTTTACGCGCCTTTCAAAAGGGTCTTCTGATTTTACTCTTTTTGTGGCGTGCTAATTCAATGCAAACATTTTAACGAACAAATGTGCGCGCGCACGAGCGTCCTAATAAAAGCGCCATGGAATATAGGTTTGGGTACCACCAATAAATCTAATCAACCTCCTTTTAGCCGATGTCTAAGGACCAACAAGATAGGCTCTCGTTTGCCATCTTGCAGCACTTCGATGACCTAATCAGCAGTAAGGCCGTCGACGGTGAAGCGGCCGAAAGTATGGCAGGTTTGAGAAGGTTTTAGCCGTTTTATTCATTTTGGATCCGAGTAATTATAGCTAGTTCAGGATTTCATCGTTTTTATTTTTGAAATTCCAATTTTACACAGAAGCTGCCTATATCATGACATTGTTAATACACTTCGTCCAATTTCTTTATTTAAATTCCACCATACTTTTCAGTCGCAGCACAGTGTTTGACTGAGGCGCTCGGCGTAGATGTGAAAGATCCAGAGCATGCCTCCAGATTGAAAGTAGATCAGACACTGCAAGATGTATTCGATGGAGTATTCCCACCTCGTCCCACCAAGAAAGCTGCTACTAAAGACGAGGAAGCCAAGGCTAACGATTTGAAGGACGAAGGTTTGGATTGTACACAGTTTTTCCACGTATTACACACATTCCAAACCGAAACACCTGAAATTTAGTTGTGTGACCTTCGCATTGTAGTCTGTCTAGCATTGATCCTGTATCTTTGATTTATCACATAGGTAGAATCAGGTTTTTTACAGGAAACGATCTCATGAAACAGAACAAATACGAGGAAGCTATCGAAAAGTATTCTGAAGCTATCGAAGTTGTTCCGGTGGCTACATATTTCTGCAACAGAGCTGCCGCCTATTCCAAGGTTAGCCTTCTAACTTGCTACTCTGAATTAAGGAAATACCATCGATTCCACTAATTTTACCTTGTATACGCAATACAATTAAAAAATTATACACTAATCCATAACCCATCTTTAGTTAGCTCAACACGAAAGTGCAGTAAAAGACGCCGAAGATGCTTTAGTTTTGGACGCCGGGTACAGCAAAGCTTATGCCAGGATGGGATTTGCTTATCTGAACATGAACAAACTACCTGAGGCTGAGGATGCGTATAGTAATGCTTTGAGACTTGATTCCGGCAACCAAAGTTATAAGGACAATTTAGATGCTGTGAAAGAGAAGATTAGTGCTGGACCCAATGTTATGGCACAGGGTGAGTCCCAGAAATGTTCATAATCGAAATGTATTTGCGGTGAATATGAAATAAGTCTTGCAGAAGTAAATACTTAAGGGTTTTACATTCACGACTTCACGTTTTGACTTCGGTACTACTACGCTTTTAAGATTACATTTCCCACATCCATGTTACCAGGAACCTAACCGAATCGTGCCTTTCAGCCCCAATGGGAGGAATGCCAGCAATGCCTGGTATGCCCGGTATGCCCGGCATGCCCAACTTGGCAGGCATGGACTTCTCTCAAATCCTCAACAACCCTGCATTCATGAACATGGCTCAGCAGTTCATGACCGACCCTAACATGCAACAAGCTTTCACTTCTATGGCAGATCAGTTCATGCAAGGTGGAGGTGTCGGAGGTGGAGAAACTTTAGGACCTAGTGGGGTCCCTGAGAACATTGATATCAACGCTATGTTGGGGAAGTAAGTATATTTAGGTGAAAAATGCAGGACTATCTTTGAAAAAATATACAAAAAAAGATATTCATCTTTCGTTGTATGGCATATTGAAACTTACGAACATCTACATAAGTGTTTAGCAGCCCAATAGCTCGCATATTGTTACTAAAAAACTTTCTTTCAGCCCAGCGTTACGATCCATGGCAGAAAATTTCGAAGCTCAGAACCCACAAATGATGGATCAACTAAGGAATCAATTCCGACGACCGGAAGACGACACCGAGCCTCCTCCAAATCCGTAAACGCCAGACTTCTTACGTCCTTTAGCTTTATTTTTTGTAATCTTCCCTTATAATTTGAAGAGTTCCTAGCCTGGGGAAGAAACTTATTTTGCAGTTGCAGTTTTTCGATTAAAATATATTCGAAAATGGTTTAATAGCTCGCTCACGCCTTTTAGGCCTACTGTAGCTGGGAAAATTTATCTTTTGCCACAAATTTCTTTTTTTGTAACTAAAATGTCTTTTGTAATAGATGTCTTCAGTTTTATTTTGAGACCTTGCTGCATGTTTCACGTGCATGAACAGAAGCATTCTATTTGTTGACTGAAATCTACAAAATGTACGAAAGAAATATTGTTGATAATATAATGTGTGTAAATTATTGATATTTCGATACGATTTCTGGTTTTGAGAAGCTTAATTGTATTCTGTTTCCTTAAAATTATACAATCTAATTTCATATTTGTATTAATTGAAGATTAATTTTATTTACTAACCATCCATTATATCAGTTAGAATGCCGAGAGTTAACATAAAGGGCGGTGTTTGGAAAAACACCGAAGATGAAATCCTCAAAGCAGCCGTCATGAAGTACGGCAAGAACCAGTGGTCCAGAATAGCATCGCTTCTTCATCGTAAGTCAGCTAAACAGTGCAAAGCGAGATGGTACGAGTGGCTGGATCCAAGCATCAAGAAAACAGAATGGTCACGCGAGGAAGAAGAGAAATTGCTTCACTTGGCTAAACTTATGCCAACTCAGTGGCGAACTATAGCTCCGCTAGTGGGCCGAACCGCAGCTCAGTGTTTGGAACATTACGACTACTTGTTGAGGGAAGCTCAGAGGAAGGATGGTGATGTTGATGACGATGCTCACAGGTTGAGACCTGGGGAGATAGATCCTGCTCCGGAGACTAAACCCGCTCGTCCTGATCCTATTGATATGGACGAAGATGAAAAAGAAATGTTGGCCGAGGCCAGGGCGAGATTAGCTAACACACAGGGAAAGAAGGCAAAGAGGAAAGCTCGAGAGAAGCAGTTGGAAGAAGCTAGAAGATTAGCGACATTGCAGAAGAGGCGTGAGTTACAAGCTGCTGGGATTGAGGTTAGGAAGAGACGATTGAGAAAAGGCCTCATCGATTACAATGCCGAAATTCCCTTTGAGAAGAAACCAGCTCTAGGATTTTATGATACGTCTGCCGAGACAATTGATGTCTCGGATCCTAACTACAAGAAACTCCGTCTACACGAATTAGATGAGAAAAGGAGAGACGAAGAAGAACAGAGGAATCGACACAAGGACAAGGATAAGTTGACAAAACGCCAAGAAGGAGATGCTCCCGGTGCAGTTCGACAGCTCAACCAAATGAACATGATCAACCCAGGCAGAAAGCGATCTAAATTGGTCCTTCCTTCTCCTCAGATCACTGAGTCGGAACTAGAGGAAGTGGTGAAAATGGGTAGAACCAGCGAGAACATAGCAGCTGAGGCAAGCGCGGCTGGATCTGGAGCCTCGAACATGCTCCTCTCAAACTACACCTTCAGCACTCCTGCAGCGGGTTCCAACGCGGGTTTGAGAACTCCGCGGACTCCAGCCACAACCACCAGCATCATGGCGGAAGCAGCAAACATGCTGGCTCTCACCAATGTAGAAACTCCTCTAAAGGGCGGCACTAACACTGCTCTCCAGGACATTGACTTTAGTGGTGCAACCCCTGCCTCCAAAGTGGTGGCTACCCCTAACACAGTTCTTGGAACTCCAGTAGACAGTAGCGACTTCAACGCTACTCCTCGAGTGAACGGCTCTCAAACCCCCATGTCAGTTCGAGATCAGTTGAGTATCAACACTAACGGAAGTGAAACCCCGCTGCTCAACGGAACGTCAAAACTCAGCTTAAAAGAAAGTCTGACCAACCTGCCCAAACCGCAGAACGATTTCGAGATAGCATTACCCGAGGAAGAGGGGGAGGTAGAGCTTGAAGAAAAAAAGAGGAGCCTGATAGAAGACCAGCAGGACCTGGATGAGATGACGGTAGAGGAGAGACGTCGTGCTGCTCAGGAGAAGTGGAAACGTGAGAACCAGGTGATTCAGCGAGCTCTGCCCCGACCAGGTGGCATTAACACTAGCATATTGAGGAGCAACCTTGGAGATTTCCAGCTAACTGCCCTCCAGACCGCAGAAGAGAAGATCAAAGAAGAGATGGTTCTTCTTTTGAAATATGACTCCAAGAAACACCCTCTGGGAAACAAACCTCCCCCATCCGGCAACCAGCCAGAACTCCCCATCTACACAGACGAGGAACTAGAAAGGTCACGCGACCTGCTGAAGAAGGAGGTCGAGACTGTGAAGAAGGGGATGAATCACGGAGATCTAACTATTGACGCCTACTCTCAAGTCTGGGAGGAGTGTTACAGAGAGGTCATGTTCAATGTTGGTCAGAGCAAATACACCCGGGCTTCTATGTCTAGTAAGAAAGATAGGATTGAGTTCCTGGAGAAAGCGTTGGATGTCAACCGACAGTTGATGACAAGAGAGGCAAAACAAGCAGCTAAAATCGAGAAGAAATTGAAGGTCATTCTGGGAGGTTACCAGGCGAAAGGCATGGCTCTTTCTAAACAAATCGAGGAGATTAACGATCAACTGGACACGGTGTCGGTTGAAGATGTAACTTATTCAAAGTTACGTGAAGCAGAACAGTCTATCATACCCTACAGATTACAAAAACTTCAAGATCATTTACAGCGTCAGACTGAGAGAGAAAAGAGTCTTCAGGAAAAGTTCAAATCATTGTTAGATCAGAGAAAAGAGTTGACTATTGATATCGCGAAACTCGGTATTTCTGCACTGTGAGATGATTCATGAGGACGAATTGAGTGTTCATAAAATTTTTATATCAGAAAAGATGGTTTTGAGATGCTGGCTTTTTCTCTATTTATAATGTTTATGTATCGATTGTACCTTTTATCCGTGTAGAGAAAGTCTCAAGACTATAACTCTACGGTTATTCCAACCATACTGCCGCGCTTTTGGCCGATCGAAATTTACAAGCTGGCTACATTACATATTGTATTTTTGTAAATAAAGATTCAGTATATTCTCAACTATTCTTATCAAGTTTAAATAATTGTCTTAAGTCATTACTCTTTACTGTTTAATACATTGTGTGTGATTTGAACTTTATATATCAGCGGATATACGTAATTTGTAAGGCGGGCACTTTTCAAATGATTTGTTTCCATCGCATCAGTAAAAACTTATTGATTGCTCTTCTCAGTGCCTTCTTTATTTGTATTAGGTTACCAAATGTCAATTCTAACAATATTCTACATATTTTTAAACCGAATTCAGACACAACCGTAGTGCACCGATTTGAAATTGGTCTTTGGCTTTCTTAAGTTTCTTTCTTTAACCAAGTGTCAACTATTGAATTGGTTGTTAAATGTAACCGAAATCTGATTGGTTGCACTATCATAACACATCATCCTGAAGTCTCCTGGGTTAACACTCACCAAAGGCCATTTTCAAATCGGTCCACTATAATGCCTGCATATTGATACAAAATTTCGTTGACTTTGGTAATCTAGGTTATTTTATTACCATAATTAATTGATTAAATGAATTTTATTATGTTACCTATACCATTTGTTTTTCATTTTCGAGTCCTGCTGCAAGTCATAAGTATGAAAATTTGTGTAATATATTGTGATATACTGATTATCATTACATTTTAAATGATTAAGTTTTAATAATTTGTTCAGCAAAAAGATTTCAAATAATCCAAATCTAACCGTGAATTTTTCCCTCCCTAGCCTCAGACATGGCTACAATCAGGACCCGAAAATTCATCACAAACCGTATCCTGAACAGAAGGCAGATGGTAGTTGACATCATACACCCTGGTAAGGCGAACCTCAGCAAAGAGGAGCTGAAAGAGAAGCTTGCCACCATGTACAGAACGACCGCTGACGTGGTCATGCCTTTCGGCTTCAGAACCGACTTCGGTGGCGGTCGATCCACTGGATTTGCTCTTATCTACGATAACGCAGATTCCATGAACAAGATCGAGCCAACTTATAGGTTAGCAAGGTTCCAGCCTAAGAAAGATAAGACCGGAGGTAGAAGACAGAGGAAGGAATTGAAGAACCGAAAGAAGAAGGTGTCTGGAAAGAAGAAGACCGAATTAGGATCCTGTAAACGAAACAAAGCTTAACTTTTATCAATGATTTAGCGGTTTTTATTTATTGACCTTTCAGTCTTATTCGCGTTCAAAGTTATTCAAGATTTCTCTTTTCTATTTTAAAACACTATGAAAATTACTTTATTTAAATGTAATCTTACTTAAGATTTGTCCATGTGTAATCCCGATGGCCCTACCTTCTGTATACCTTCTGTATACGTTTAACCAACTTCCACACTAGACATGGATAATGAGTTTGATAAGCCCGCCAAAGGACCTGGTTTCAAGATGTCAGAGGGAGATTGGACTTGTGACGAAGAAGGGTGAGCAAAGGGGGTTTTGAGAATAAGATTGAGATATTTGTAGTTTGTTATTCTTCATGATTTTAACGGTCCTAGCATAAACAATAAAACTGTTCTTGTTGTAACTCCTAAACTGTCCTTTGCAATTTCAAGTATAACTGTATCTTTTCTCAGATGTGGCAATATAAATTACGCTCGAAGAACAGAATGTAACAGATGTAAAGCCCCAAAACCTGTCGGCAAATCTAAAGTGAAAGTTGGTGGTATCCAAATCGGGAAACAGTTGGCAGAGAAGAGCAAGGGACTGTTCTCGGCAGACGACTGGCAGTGTACCACTTGTGGGAATGTTAACTGGGCTCGCAGATCAGGTAAAAAATATATTTATATGTGTCAGCATGCTGAATTACCAAGTGTTCAACTTGCCGGATGTCTCCGGACACCTCTCAGTCCGGACAGTCTAACTCTGTAAGATTAAAATTGTTTATCAACCAGCATCACCATAACACTATTTTCTTCAGATTGCAACATCTGTCACGCCCCCAAGTTTGGTAAGATAGAGGAGAGAACAGGAGCAGGAGGCGGGTTTAATGAGAGAGGAGAGATCGAGTACAATGATAAAGTTGAGAGTGATGGCGAATATGACGACGTGAGTTGCTTTGAAATCCTTTTAATTCCTGTTAACAACTTTTTCAAAGTGATTTTGTTATTTTAGCACAAAACGTACATGACTGGTGCACCTTCACCAGTTCAGTCAGCTTCCCAAATTATCCTAAGTGATAACACGAACTCTCTTCAGTTTGGTAGGAAGCGCAGAAGGAAGAGCTCTGCGACCACCCCCACCACTGCAGAGCTATCAGATCCTCTGCCCCCAGCCGCTGAGGAAGAATCTGGGGAGGAGGAAGATATGTCCCGGTACGCTCTGGACGACAGCGATGAGGAGGAGGAGGAAGGGGGTGAAAGGTAAGGTACCCTCGCCAACAGGTACAGATCTTTCTTTAATTTCACTTTATCTCTGAAGCTGTGGAGATCAAGATATTTAACCTCGAGTTTACGTTTTACGTTCCCAGCCTGCGTTTTTTGTATCCCATGCTTTTAAGTTAGAACTTTTAAAGAACACAGCTTGATCTTACTAAGTTTGGTTTTTTGTTGTCGTAACGTTATTCAAACCTTAGTTCCTCTGAAGATGAAGTAAAGAAAGCTAAGATTAAACCTGCGTCAGCTGGTAGAAAGTCCTCTTCAAGAAGCCGATCAAGAAGCCGGTTTGTAGTTAGTTTTTGTTCTTCAGATCATCAGTAAAACGGAAGACATCTAGAGCATTTGAAGGAATGTTAATGAATAATTTCAAATTTACTTTATTGCTTTTGGTATTATGTTACTTAGTAAGTTTCTTAATAAACTTTTTTCTTCAGATCTGCGAATGGGAAAAAGTCCCTGAGTAAGAGTGTCAGTCGAGAAAGGAGCACCGAAAAATCACGAAGTAGATCAAACAGCAGAAGCAAAACTAGCAGGAGCAAAACTAGCAGAAGCAAGACTAGCAGAAGCAAAACTAGCAGAAGCAAAACTAGCTCTCGCAGTAGATCCCGGTCCAGGAATCGCTCCAAGAAAACAAGTGGATCCAAATCCCGGGAACGAACCCGCAAGATCAGTCGACACAGCACCCGTTCCCGCTCGGTAGATCGGTCCCGAAAGAAGAGCATGTCTCGTTCAAGAAACAGCTCCCGAAGAAGCAGCAAACGTCGCTCCTGCAGCCGTCCTAAAAGCAAGTCAAACAAACAATCCCGGAGAAATTCAAGCCGAGAAAACCGGCACCAGCGCAAAAGAAAACCTTCTTCATCGTCCTCTAGCAGTAGTTCTAGCTCTGACGACAGCAGTCCGAAGAGACAAAAACGGGACAAGAAGAGACGGAGAAGCTCCAGCCGATCTTCCTGACGGTTCGGTATGGTAGGTGGTGCGAGTTACCTCGAACCACGGCAATTCTTGCGTCCCTCGTTTTTATGTCGGCTGATCTTCATTTAATTCTGAAACATTGATGGAAATATTGTGTACAAAGTTTAAACCGTTAACCATGTTCTATTCTCAGGTTCTAATCAGGTTTGAGTGGGAACCCCTTCTTTTGTGAAATTGAATGTTTTAAGCTGCTTTGCTTTGTTTTTTTCTTACTATCATCAATCATGCGACTAATGCATGAATTTACAAAATTTGCTGTCCATTATTTTTGACATTTCATCAAAAATTCTGGTCCTCGCGAAGATTTTCAAGTATCGAAGCGATGGTTAAAACCATAATGTTCAGGACATTCAGGTAGTTGCCGTGTCTTGTGACAAATGAGAAGACAATATCATCTCCTACCAAAGGAAAAAGAGACTGAGAATGTAAGAGGTCGAATTTATATTCAAGTCCCTACTGAGGGTGTCAAATCATATCAAAGATCAAAAGATCAGACACTTTCCATGATTTTCAGGAAGCTTTAATATAATTGCGGCACATTAGTGATTCAACATTTAAACTTATCATTTCACGCCAAATAATTTACTATAACTGCTTGTTTTTATTCATTTTACAAGTAATAATTCGTAAACTGAATTCCACAGTAATCAGATTTTGGTGAATTTAAATAAATATATATATATATATATATTACGTTAATTCTTGATTTTCAGTCAACTGTTTATGCGAAGTTTAAATCTTTAATTGTGTTAATATTGTTCTTTCACTTGCCCCCAGTAAAAGTTGGGTATAGTATAATTGGTATCATGCAATCAATTAATGAGGAGTTATCGAAATTTTATCAACTTGTAATTCTTAATACTTTCATTGTCAAATGCATATTATATTATTGTGAAACAGACATTCAAGTATACTAATCTTAATATCCGTAGCACTTAGCTAAGCTCTAAACATGGCTCCAAGAAAAGGAAAGGTTGCCAAGGAGGAGACGAACATCTCCCTCGGACCAACAGTCAAAGACGGAGAAGAAGTTTTCGGAGTTGCTCACATTTTCGCCTCATTCAACGACACCTTCGTGCACGTGACTGACTTGTCCGGCAAAGAAACCTTGGTCCGAGTTACCGGTGGAATGAAAGTGAAGGCAGACAGAGACGAATCCTCTCCCTACGCTGCTATGTTGGCCGCCCAAGACGTCGCTGAAAGGTGTCGTGTTCTGAAAATCTCAGCTCTTCATATCAAACTGAGGGCGACTGGTGGCAACAAATCAAAGACCCCCGGACCCGGAGCCCAGAATGCCCTCCGAGCACTCGCTCGATCTGGCATGAAGATCGGCAGAATAGAGGATGTCACCCCCATTCCCACTGATAGTACCAGAAGGAAGGGAGGACGAAGAGGTCGTCGTTTGTAGATTCTTGTCGGGTTTTTATGAATTTTATTTATTCCTGTGACTTATTGTGTTTATTTTGTACATTTTATGAGAAGTATAAATCGATCTTCAATCTTCAAGACTACACTTGTTAAATGTCAATCTGAAATTAAGAAAATTATACAAAATTATTTCAAAATGATCGGTTTATAATTAAAAAGGAATGCAAGCAAACAATTTCTAACGTGCTCAAAATTAAGCTCAGTATGTAAAAGCTTGTTAGCGGAAGAAACGGTTTGGATGTAGATGATGGCTAACTTAAATCTAGGTACGATCTTGTTTGTTTCCAATTAATTCTCATGCCGCATTCAAAATCATGCTCCTTGCATTAGTTCTTTCCCGACACGTTAAGTGCGGAATTCTGAATAAATATCTAGGTTCAATGATTACTCTTGTCGCCCCAGTCTGAACAATCCTGTGGACGTGACTTTTTAGAATGAGAACCCTAAAACGCTCCTGAATGTAGTTTTTGAGATTAGAACTCCGAACTGAGCACCAATTCCTCAGATAACGGTTTAGGAGAGCTAGACACGGAGCTGGACAGCTTCCTGGCGGAGATAGACGATATAGAACAGAGCAAACTTGAGGAGCTGCCTGAGGAGCCCAACTGTATCATTTGGAGAGAGTGTCTGGATGAGACGACCAAACATCCTTACTACTGGCACACCGAGACTCAGGAAGTTACTTGGGTGAGTTAACTAATCTCTCTGTCAGTGGTCGTCCGTCACGACTCACGGTTACCTTTTCATGTTTTTGTCAAGTCGGTACTCTATTTTCTAAGGTTGGGCACAAAACGGGGTGGAGGGAAAGGAGAGGGGAGGGGAACAGGAGTCTACAGTTTGTTAACCATTTTAAAGTACATAACACAGTTTCCTGTTATTAAAACGCTTCTCCTCAAGGTAAAACCAGAGTCTTACGAAAGCGACTTGATAGCACAGGAAACCGCTCTTAAACAGTGGAGGAAGAAATGCGGCGAGATCAAAAAGATTAACGAGACACGGACCAAAGCTGCCGAAGAAAGGAAGAAGCTAGCTGAATCTCAGCCTAAACCCACACTGCCGCGTATCACCCCTCGGGTTGAACTTGAAAACGATCCCGAAAGGATAACGTCAGATAATCCATCAGGCAGCTTTGGTAAAATAGGAAAATTCAAATTCATGAAAAGTGAAGCCGAACAAAAAGTCTCATCAGCGACAAAGTCATCAGCACGCCTTACCTTCACCGTGAAGAAAGCCTCGTCCCCTGCTCCTGAAGAATCTGCTCCCCCTCGGGAAATTAGTCCACCAAAGCACATTCCAGCACCGCCCAAAGTAACAGTTCCTACCCACACTCCATCCGGGAGACAGAGAACTGTGACTGAGATAGCAGCGGAGATAAAGAGGAAGAAACAACAAATTGCTCTGACAAATGCCAGGATACACCTGCAGAAAAGAGTTGAGGAGCAGAAGTTGAGCAAGAAAGTTTTGGAACCAGCAGAAAAGAAGGAGGAGGTGAAAGAGATCAGGAGCAGGAACAGTGAGGAGAAGAAGAACGGTGATAAGAAGAACGGCGACAAGAAGAACGGCGACAAGAAGAACAGCGAGAAGAAGAACAACGAGAAACCAGGTTCTCCGAAACAAGAAAGCAAAAAACGCAGGATCTTCCAAGAAGTGAAGTCGAAATCCCCGTTAAAAGAGATCGACAAGGACTCCCGGAGAGCACTTGAAAAGGAGGCAGCATTATTGAAAGAGAAGCTAGAGTTTTGGGGAGGGGATCTAAAGAAACTGAGCAAGTTTCAAATTCAGATAATCCAGGTTGAGACCAGGATCAGTGACTTTATTGAAGGTCACCTCAGTGCGTCCTACGTCCAGTGCAAGATTAATGAACTGGGACAGATGTTGCGATCTCACGAGGAGAACTCCGTTACCAAAGACTGGACCTGTACTTTTGATAGGTTAGTTTCCAATTGAAATTCAAGTTTGGGTCAAGTACACACATACGGATTTCTTGAGATTATTAGTTAGATAGGCTTTAATAGGCCACAGATTTACATGTCGCGTCCGCCTTTTAAGATGATTTTTAATGATTCTACTGTGCAAAACATATACCTCTCGCCCGTAAAGCATTGATCATAATGATTTCTTATGGCAAATTATGGCCAGGGAGGAGAAAACGTATCGTTATTCCAACAAGATGACGGGGAAATCTCAACTTACGCATCCTGGAGAAGATGACGGTAAGACGCAGTAGAGCTCCCAGAGCTTTATGATTTATTACAACTATGTTTATTTATATAATATTGTAATACTAAAAATAACGGCCCAATGTGAATTAAATTCGACCCGATAAAATTCGAACCAATAAAATTCAATGATTTTTGCAAGCTTTGTTTCATTTATCTGAGCTCATTAATCCTAATTCGTACTTATAAATATAGGTTCGAGCGACAGCGAATCCGAGCGTGAGAATGACGATGATGATCTGTACGAAATGTTCCAACAAGAAATCAGTGAGGTGAGATAATGTTTTTATATGTCCTATGATATAATCCTGCATTGGCTATCATCATACCTGCGTAGTCTCTGTAGTTTTCAATTTGTGTCTGTAGGCAGCCCTCTTTGCAGTGCGAGGTACGTATCGAGGACGACTCTGACCGAAAATTGTATAATAATAATCTAGACAGCTCTTGAGGGTTGACAATGAGTCATTTCCTGCTGGATATTTGACGGTTCAAATCAGAAATTTCTCCAAGTCACTAGCTGTTTTATTAAGACACCTTCGATCGTTATATATCGTGTTTCAAACTTTCAACTTCCGTTGGTATTTTTGGTCTGACTTAAAAAAAGAGGGGGGGGGGGGGGGGGTCAACCTCATTTTACCTCATTTTACCTCATTTTACCTCATCCCAATTTTGCCTTTTTTGGCTGGCCTCGTGAGGTAAAATGAGGTAAATCTCGGCAAAAATGTTAACAGGTAAAATTCTCTAAATCGTCAATTTAGTCACGAAGGAGTATGGAAGGAGTTCTAAATGTGTGCTCCTCTAATATAAACAGTAAGAAATGGTTAACTTTAGTCGAGGTCTCAGGTCTCTACAATGTCGGGAAGTTCCTGCAGGAATTTGCGCATTGCGCTTGAAGCGCAAGATTCACAGTGCCAAAAGCGAAGGTCGTAGAGACATGAGACCTTGACTAAAGTTAACCATTTGGCATTTCATACCATTGCTATAAGAGTATGCCACTTTCAGAGTCCTGAACACACTCCCATATCTCTTAATCGTCTATTACATGTATATGAATTTTACATGTTAGCTACTAAGATGTGCTACTTTTTAATAACAATAGTCGTCAATGATCTCTTTTGTGCAGGCTATAGTGTTGTCACCGTCCCTACTTTTTATATGTTTGTAAACATAAAAGAAGGGGCGCGGCGGGTGTAATCTTCAGGTAAATCAATATCCTGCTGCTCTGTACCAAGTTCGACACACGAACATCTCAAGTTTTTATTTATGCATTGTAGGTTTATAACCTAACATGTACCAAGACGCACGCCGAGTTGGACGGGGAATCGTTTAAAATCACCTCTTACGCTATTAAGTGCTTTTTATGGAGAATACGTCAGTAGCGTTTTTGAGCTTGTAATGGCATGCAGCTGACGCAGAAAAGGGTATTTTGGTTCAAACTTGACATCCCAGTGGAATAAATTTTAAATATGACTAGGAATCCATTTTGGGAAGAAAAAAAGGCTATATATTTTTCGGCCGCTTTGCGGCCGACTTGTCACTGGTCAGCTCTTCTCCCAGGTCAAGATTAGTTTGAAATGCTTAGCGTATCCATTAGAATAATTACCGGATGAATATGCAATTGCAAATTTTGAAATTAAATAAAAAATTTCTGAGAATTCTTTAATTTATTTGAAACGCAAGGAAATATTTTTTAAAAGAACTATACAGCCTAGCCCACAGATTTTCTTACTATTCTTCATACTAACTCGGAAGAACGAGCGCTAAGATCGGACTCTCATCAGCATGATGAACGATTCGCTACTCTGATAGTGGCTTCGACCTTGTGTCGATATTTATGGCCTGACTATGGATCTGAAGCTTGCTTCTGCCAGGTTAGATACAATATTGGATAATAAACAATGATAAACTTCGGACTTAAAGCGGGATATGGATGTATAATGGAGGGGGTTGCACTGTACTCTAGATGATCTAGGATGTGAAACTTGCTTAAGCCTAGAACACGCGAGTTCCCCTGATATAGTAGCAATGGCTAGATTCACTTCCTTCCCACTTGCACTGTTGTTGACTTGTAGCTACAATATTAAATTGATTCGTGGAAATCGGTCTCGGATGTGAAGCTTCCTTAAGCACCAAACCCTGAGAATACTGTATTACTCGAACTTCGAGAATTTTCTAAATGAATCTAGACTAAAGGAGCCAACTTGAATCCATAAAATTTAGAATGCTACATTTTAAAATACCGCTCTATATTTACACCGTTCACCAGTTAATATGGCTGGGAGGATTGGGAGGATTCATATTAGATTGTCGATTGTTTAAGATTAACTTGATATTTTAGCGTATCAGAGCTGAAATTTTGCATGACTATTTCAAATGACTATTTTACATGACTATTTGTTCATATTCCGGGTTGTTGAGGAAGGAGGAATGGATAGCTCGCGTTTTCTGCGCGTTTTTTGGTGTCTGAATGCGCAAAAAATAGTCAAGCAATCTTATAGGTAAGAAATAGTCATGGAATCTAGGAATGCGCTCGATTCGAACTTCGAGTCGATAAAATGATGTAACATCGCGTTAGCCCTGAGAGCGACCAATTTTGATTTAATTTTAAATTAATGTGAATATTTTTTCCACAAGAATCTTTTTTTACCGGTTATCAACAAATTTTGACTAGGTGTTAAATTCCTGGACGCCTGACTATTTGCCACTGGGCTTGACATATACGTTGCATACCACTTTTCGCGCGCGATATTTGTGATACTTAAAGTTAACATTGAACATGTATCAAGTTCAAACTTTGAACTTAAAACTTTAAGTTTAAAGAATTAAAAGTAGCCGCATTGATCCTCCACACCTATGAGTATGACGTTAATGAACTAAAATTAGCTTTATTTTGCCGTTAAACTGCAGCTTATACTTTTTACTTCATGATTGGGTCGTAATCCAAAAAATAATTTGACAAGAAGTGGGGCTCATCGGGTCACTTACCGTCACCGGTCACTCTTAAGATTATTGACGTTGGTTCAGCAATGTCAGCTATGCTGAAATGTAATGTTATTGTTGTAACAATGTATTGTTGATCGTCAATTTGGCTCAAATTCCTGCCCCAGGAAGGGGGCAACTTATATTATATTAGCTATTAACTATTGTTACAATACTGCATTCCAACATAGCTGACACAACTTGTTATCGTTCCAGTCTTGTGGTCCTGGTTCTGACACGGAGATACAGCTGTACCCCGGCAAAGTGCCAGCCGAACTCCATTTGGATTGTTTAGACCAGCTGGCTAGAGATGAAGAGGAGTGCGGAACTCAACATGGTCATTTCGTAGTGATGCTGAGTTTAACTGTCAGAGATTTTATATAACGTGAGCTCGATAAGATGTGCTACTTTTTAAAGGATGAGGGGACCTTAGAAAAAGTTTTTTTCTCGTGCAAATCCTTTAATTACATTAATCGTATAAACCACTTTAGTGAAATCCGCAAAGTTGTATTTCATTCGCGCGCCGAGATATCCAGCCAAAACAATTTGAACCTGTGACGTCAATTATGTGAGTTGCTCTGATCCGCGCATATAGAAATACAGGTAAAATGAGCGTGCGGGCCGACTAAATTACTAATTAAGAATAAATTAACAATTTACGATACTAACGAGCCTATAACCAATGGAGAGGAGACTTTTTATGACCGGTTGAAAAAAGAATTATCACCCTACGATAACCATGAGCCGAGATACACCTGGAATAAGATTGAAGTCACACAGAAAGGCATGTAAATTATGTATATTTATAGCTCCCAACGTAACACCTAGCAACTCCCTGTTTCGTACCACAGTTGATATATCAACATGTCATATCAACACAACACGGTCCTAATAAAAATGGATCGGGTAGGTATGAAATGCATGTCTTCATTCCAGTTGGACAAGCACCAAGCTTTTAAGTTCTAACTCACTATGTGACACTACTTATAACGTAAGCAAGATTTGCAACTATTACACCAAGCAATATTATACCAAGCATAGCAGACGAACACATCCACATTCGTTACGCTTTACACTCAAGTCACAGTAAACTAAAACGGTAAATTATAATTGAGTGTACAACTAAAGGCCGGTACAAGCGCAGTGTCAAACCGCACGTGCGTACTCAGATAGGACTAGAGGCGCCAAGGGCCAGCTAGTAAAATGTCTTCTACTATATCATACATTCTTTTTAATTGTGTCCATATCGGGTTTCAAACAAGTCAAAACAAAATAGCAGTTTGTGGTTTAGTTAGCGGATGCTACTTATCTTGGCTATTTATAAATAGAAATACCTACTACAACTACAAGATAGCCTTTCTGAGTTACATTTAACTATTATTATTAAAGAGAATTATTCGTAACTTAGACTAATTCAGTGCAACCAAAGATACCGCTCTCGCAAACGCCAAAGGTAACACGACGTAATTAAAACAGAACAGTACAAAATGTTGACACGAGCAAAGGGTGCGCGCGCACGTTGGTCTTAACACATAAGTGACGTCACAGCCCAAAATTGCCATCAGCCAATAGGAGCGCGGCGTGATATTGCACGAATTATCGATTTCACAGTCCGGTGTATTTTTTGATTCTACACACTTTCACAGGACAACGCGAATATTTGGAAGTAAATTCTAAGGTCCCCTCATCCTTTAATAACAATAGTCGTCAATGATCTCTTTTGTGCAGGCTATAGTGTTGTCACCGTCCCTACTTTTTATATGTTTGTAAACATAAAAGAAGGGGCGTGGCGGGTGTAATCTTCAGGTAAATCAATATCCTGCTGCTCTGTACCAAGTTCGACACACGAACATCTTAAGTTTTTATTATTTTGCTCTTTTGCGCAACTTCTCACCTGAACAAAGAAATTCAACAAAGAAGTTTGCAGGAGGGCTTCCTTTTCATTTGTTTTGTCATGTTCATGTAAAACTCATAACCATTTTTTTGTCTTATCAGTTAATTGCTTTTGCGTCGGTTTAAACAGCTCTCACTGTGTAGCAGATAATATACTCGTGTATATTAAACTGGCCCTGCGTGTACATTGTACATCATGGTTAACAAATACTTGGAGAATCTTGACAATGAAATAGCGTTGAATTACTCTACACTCAAATTCAGATCAATGTATGCTGAACAGATTTTGGGTGCTCAGATTATGCTACTCAACGATATGCGTCAAGCGGCAGGTGTTCAGAAATCCAATGTGTTACGTAAAGAAACGCTCAACAAGCCTCAGATCACCAAGGCTACGCTGTGTGATTGGATGGAAACTTTTATCGACATTCTCGACAGTTATTGTTCACCGCTGTTGTTTTCAGCCACCAAACTACAAGATGAAATCGACCAACTGAAGGACGAAAAGATTGCAGATCAGAACACTGTGATTAAACTGCAAGGACAATTGCTTGAGAAGAAAAGTGAAGATTTGACCTCTGTTCAGACGACAGTGAAAAGCGAACTCAAAGCCTGGTCGTCAGTTGTGAAGAATTCATGCAGCAAGGCGCTAGCGCCTAAGAAAATGAAAGCTGCTCTGAAACGTGCCTCCGAGGAAGAGGATCGTAGTCAAAATCTGGTCATCTACGGTCTACCAGAAAAGAGTGAAGAAATCCTGGAAAAGAGAGTGCTTGAGGTACTAGAAAACATAGATGAGAAACCTCGAATCGTTTCTTGCTGTAGGATGGGGAGAACTGTATCAGATGGAGGACCAGCCGTTAAACCTATCAAGTTCACTCTCAGCGGCTCAGATCATGTGCGGCAAGTGTTGAGCAAAGCGAGAAAACTAAGAGAAGTGGAGGGGTATGACTCAGTGTACATCAGCCCCGACCGATCAGCCGAGCAGAGAGCTGCCTTCAGGAAGTTAGTTCTTGAAGTTAAGCAGAAACGGGAATTGGAGCCTCAGCGAGTTCATGTTATAAGGAACAATAAGATCGTAAGCTCCGAGAAGGACTGATGGGATATGATTTTTTATCAACATATTATTTGATTGATTTTCATTTACCAGGGACTAGGCTTGTGCGGTGTGGTTTCGACTACAATTTTACTGCGTTCTGGTTTCCCTTTGAAATTTACATACATCTGTCCTTTAGAGATCGCAATCAGTTATATTTTGTTTTTATTTTGCGCCACATGTTATATTGTATGTAAATTTTGAAAAGATTTTCATAAAAAAATTTGGTGTCTTCATTCTTAGAAATATTGGGGTCACGACAATATTTGTCAACACTATTTTCGCGATGTTAATTCTCAGAATAAAGAAACCGTTGAAGGTTCTGGAAACATAGTATGATTGATACAATGAGGATTAATCGTTATCTGATAGTCATAATCGTAATCTGATATTTCGGATTTCAGGGTACAATAATAGCAAGTGCGAGACCATGTTGTTGCCTAATCAAACAAATAATTTTCATGTTAGGCCCTAAACAATCAAATTCTTGTTTTACTAGGCCTACGTCATATGGGGGTGATTCGGAATCAGCGTCCAAAAATACACCGAAAAAGATTACTTTTATACCTTCAGGGCCTTTTCACAATAATTTTCTTAAAATTTAGATGAGCGATTTAGTAGGAGCACGTTGGTACAGCAATGTCAGCTATGTTGAAATGCAATGTCATTGTTGTAGCAATGCATTCATGTTGATCGTCAATTTGGCTCAAATTCCTGCCCCAGTCTTCCTGCTTATCTTAAAGTTAAATGTTTTTACAGGCTCTAATGATGTAGTTTTACGAAGATTTCAAACCTTACGTTGTGTGTTTCCGTTCGTGTCCACACTCTTAAGATTGTTGACGTTGGTTCAGTAATGTCAGCTATGTTGAAATGCAATGTCATTGTTGTCAGTAGATTATATTTGTTTCAAATCGTCGCGGCCAAGTAATATTTGCTTCATCGCTCGATTTTCATATAATACTACGGTGTAATTTAACTTGTTGTAGGTTACAATTTACCAAAACACACGCCGAGTTGGGCTCGTCGACGATTTGAAACAAATATTTTTGTGAATGTAAAATAATAACAATATGCGCAGCTATAAAATTGTGGTTTCGTGTCACAATAATTATTGGTCGTAGCATAATCAAATTATTATTTTCTATAAAATGTAATATATGGTTCACCTAGTATAATAGCCATGAGTCTAAGCGTACTGCGTGACGCGCAGTCGCGCGCTACTGCAAGCGAGAGAGGTAGAACAAATTATATAAGGAAAATACCCAATACCATGACATGGCACTAAAAC
Source organism: Bolinopsis microptera (assembly GCF_026151205.1). Taxonomy (NCBI): domain Eukaryota; kingdom Metazoa; phylum Ctenophora; class Tentaculata; order Lobata; family Bolinopsidae; genus Bolinopsis; species Bolinopsis microptera. The sequence goes on along the minus strand of NC_087080.1, from coordinate 5,352,747 downwards.
ATTTTGAATTGATGATGTCAAACCTTCCAGATCGTTGCTTTTGGCTTTGCAACCATCTCGAAGCAACCAGCTCGAAACAAGAATGCTAGTTTGCGCGGCGCGTCGAAGTCCTCTAAGTCTAATAAAGTGTGAAGTATTATGTTAAAAACAAAAATTAACAGTGTTAAACTAAATTGATATCAGTTAAAGATGATATATTTTAACAGGTAAAATTCATATACATGTAATTGACGATTAAGAGCTGTAGGAGTGTGTTCAGGACTCTGAAAGTGGCATACTCTAATAGCAATGGTATGAAATGGTTAACTTTAGTCAAGGTCTCATGTCTCTACCACCTTCGCTTTTGGCGCTGTGAATCTTGCGCTTCAAGCGCAATGCGCAAATTCCTGCAGGAACTTCCCGACATTGTAGAGACCTGAGACCTCGACTAAAGTTAACCATTTCTTACTGTTTATATTAGAGGAGCACACATTTAGAACTCCTTCCATACTCCTTCGTGACTAAATTGACGATTTAGAGAATTTTACCTGTTAAAAATTAGTGAAAAATATGGGCGTGGCCCAAGTCAGTATTATACGAAACCGTAGAGACAAAAATTTTTTTTTGGTTGTTCCCGACCCTATAGAGCAACTAATTAGAGGTGATATCTAATTATTTAAACGAAATGTGGTTTTCTGAACCGCCCTTTATTCTACAGCGAATCATGAACATTGAACATGTACATAAGAACTTAGAATTGTATGAAGTATGAGTTTATATGAGTAATTTATTATAAAATTACCTTTCACTATGCAATTTCGACTAAATTCATGTAGATATCCAATCCAGTTCCATGCACAACTGTTGTTTTCATTTGGTCTAGTTAGACACAATTTGTTTCAGAGTGACTCGATAATCACAATATCAAATTAAGATATTATTTAAATGGTCCATGTCATGCAATGCGGAAATATCCCCATAAATTGGCAATGCCAAAGTGACACTAAAGTTATTGCTAATTCCTTTACAAAACTTAGCAAGTGCTATTTACAATATCCTAATGGATCATGGAAATTGTAATGTCCAATTTTCTTTTCATAAATAATAATTATAATGCGAAGTTTTATTTACCCCAAGTTTGGAGAGTAAGTAGGTTAAACTGGGAATGCCCCTTCCCAGGGACCACATCACCCCTAATAAACCATTAAATATCATGGGAGACCATGCACAGCCTCGAATTATAGTATAATGACTTCGAATAAACCTTTTTTGTCTCTAAAAAAGGCTTAGAAAACTAGATTTATTTACCTCATTTTACCTCATCCCAATTTTGCCTTTTTTGGCTGGCCTCGTGAGGTAAAATGAGGTTGACCCCCCCCCCCCCCCCCCCCCCCAAAAGAGACCTAGGAAAATAGACACAGGAAATGAAAAAATCTATAGACTGATAGAAACTAAAGTTGCGGCCGGGAAATACATAAATACAACTGCTGATCAGCTGTTGGTGTTTACAATGGAGTGTCTATCGAGCTGCCCAAGTGCTTAGTGTAGTTTAGGATCTTCTTCAAAACTAGCAGGCATGGGGGGGGGGGGGGGGGGTCAACATAGCTGACATTGCTGTACCAACGTGCTCCTACTAAATCGCTCATCTAGATTTTAAGAAAATTATTGTGAAAAGGCCCTGAAGGTATAAAAGTAATCTTTTTCGGTGTATTTTTGGACGCTGATTCCGAATCACCCCCATATGACGTAGGCCTAGTAAAACAAGAATTTGATTGTTTAGGGCCTAACAATGCGAAGTTTTATTTACCCCAAGTTTGGAGAGTAAGTAGGTTAAACTGGGAATGCCCCTTCCCAGGGACCACATCACCCCTAATAAACCATTAAATATCATGGGAGACCATGCACAGCCTCGAATTATAGTATAATGACTTCGAATAAACCTTTTTTGTCTCTAAAAAAAGGCTTAGAAAACTAGATTTATTTACCTCATTTTACCTCATCCCAATTTTGCCTTTTTTGGCTGGCCTCGTGAGGTAAAATGAGGTTGACCCCCCCCCCCCCAAAAGAGACCTAGGAAAATAGACACAGGAAATGAAAAAATCTATAGACTGATAGAAACTAAAGTTGCGGCCGGGAAATACATAAATACAACTGCTGATCAGCTGTTGGTGTTTACAATGGAGTGTCTATCGAGCTGCCCAAGTGCTTAGTGTAGTTTAGGATCTTCTTCAAAACTAGCAGGCATGGGGGGGGGGGGGGGGGGGGGTCAACATAGCAACCATATTAAAGTATATCCCCGGGTCAAAATCGGAAAAAATCCTACATTTTAATATACTTTAATATACCTACAATTAAAAGATTTATATTCTTCGTTACGTATATCGGCCTTACAAAATGACACGAAAAAGGAGATGGCTCTGAAATGCACAAAAATGAGTTTTGTTCATGTTTTATTATCCAGATAGGTAGTTCAACAGGTATATTTTTCTTCCCGGGGGTTGATTTGATTGAAAAACCGTAAATTTTGCGATAAAAATTGTCATCTTTGAAATCTTCCAAAAAAACATGCCTTACAAAATGACAATTTCGTCACGGCTGTCATTTTTTAACAGCAGCCTATAGAAATTTGATTTCACCTAGGACAGTTACATAAATATAATAGATTGAAGATTAGAATAGCTTTTACAGGAAAAAGGATGATTAAAAAAGTTGGGCAATTTCGCGTGAGATAGTGCCTTACAAAATGACAACCCAAAACGGCATCACTTCAAATCCGATTTGGGAAAAAGTTGAATTATTCTTTCACGTGTCTTACTGTTAGATATATATATGTATATGTTGTTTATATTATACCAGTTCTGTTTTTACCAAAATATATTTAAAAAGGAACATTTTTTATACTTTGAAAAAGTTTAAAAAATGTCATTTTGTGAGGCGTAAAAATCATTTTTTGTTTTCATACTTGAACACAGTATTTGGTTATATTTGATATTTTCTATGACTGGATAGATCACTTTTCAGTGTTTAGTTAACGTTTGACATGTTTTAGGAGTTGTTATTACTCTCTGCTTTCACAAAATAGAAGCTTTATTTCGTTGAGTTTTGAAATCAGAGTTTGAAATCAAAGAGTTTGAAATCAAAGTTTTGATATCAGAACTGCACTTTTTTAATGCTACTTGATTGTTAACTGTCAGATTATGATTATTTTTAACTCATTCTTGTATTGACTGTCTCTGATCCATTTTAGATGATGAAAATAATTCAATCTGAAACATTGTCATTTTGTAAGGCTTTTCGGTGTCATTTTGTGAGGCATTTTGATCAAAATTGATGATCAAACAAACACATTTAGGCTCATCATGAGCTTACTGGGTTTAAGAATACCAATAATTAGGCAAGGGGCATCCAATATAAATATGCCATCTTTGTATCATAAAATAAAACTGTCATTTTGTGAGGCATAACACTGTCATTTTGTGAGGCTAGGTCATTTTTTTGTCATTTCTTCTACCAAAGTCACTAAATCAGTTTTTTATTTGACCAGAGTAGTCTTTGATTGACATAAGTCATGGTAGTACCTGGTTTTCTGGGGTTAAATTCAAAACTTTGGTCTCCATTCTGGGTAACAGTTAGGCGGGGCAATGACTGAACAGCAAAAACGTCCATATTTATGTAAGAAATATAGATTCTATGTCATAATCATTCCTTGGGAAGTGTTAAATAATGCTTTTTCTTTCATACAGTAAAAGGAATAGGGTTCAATGTATAGGGAACCTAAGCTACAGCATGGTCTATGTGGGCTGTCATTTTGTGAGGCCTGTCATTTTGTAAGGCCGATACCCGTAAGATTTACATGATGAACTATATTTTTCACTCAGATTCGCAAGATAAGCCTGTTTTAGGACTACTAGTCCTGGACTAGTACATGAATTTCCATCCAGATTGGTCAAAAATTGGCTGAGCTATGAGCTTTTAAAAATATGCCCATATTTGGGCATACGCTTTTGCCCAAATTCGATAAAATTTCAATATTTTTTAATGAGACTAACTCTATGTGAAAGATATAACTCAGTGTTTGTTGAATATAGTGGATACTAAGTAAAAAGACCTCCATGAACAAAATTGGGAAAATTGCACATAATATCTCGGTTCGGAATACTAGCCAAAATGACTTCATTAAAATTGAAATAACTCCATCAGTTTTCAATATTTTTTCAAGAACTTTTTGGAATCGATTAAGAATTGCATTTATTTTGGGCAACAATTTTTGATGTAGGCCTCCAAGGAGATAGGGATATATTAAAGTATATTGTAGATATATTAAAGTATATTAAAGTACATCCCCGGGTCAAAATCGGGAAAAATCCTACATTTTAATATACTTTAATATGGTTGCCCCCCCCCCCCCCCCCCCCCCCAGGCATCCTGGACATCCTTTGATGTGTTACCGACAACCTGTCATGTACATACAGTGATTTCCACTCTAAACTTTCGTAATTTATTTCTGTGTTCACATTTTTTTCCTACTTAAATAAGGTAGTAGCTACGTGTGCTTGAGTATCTTCTTCAACGTGTGAAATCTTACTTGACACAGGGTCACACTTGATCAGAATGTTTATCGAGATGATTATACAAACTGAGATAAAAACCACGTACTCAAAAACTACGTCAAAAACAACTTCAACGGCTTAGTGGCTCAGTTGGTTAATCCGCCTGGTATTGCTTGAGGTACCAGGTTGGGGGGAATGCAACGTCAATTAATGTCAGTATTCCATAAAAACCCCAAACTGACATTGACATTAATTGACATTAATTGACATTAATTGACATTAATTGACATTAATATGTCTTGAAATTTGAGATTATCATTATTCGATAAATATTCAAGATATTCACGTCTATGTAAGTTAGACCAGTTCAAAAAAACAAAATGTCCTTGAATAATTATGAGTATGTTCTTATCTGTTGATCCGTAGGTTCAAAGACCACCAAAAAAAATTCAGTTTCGAACTCTTCCATCTTCGGTCCCCACCGGCCACGCCCATATTTTATTGGTTTCTTATACAGGTAAAATATCTAGAATCGGCTTTTTTAGTATGAAGGAGTAATGTTAGCTGTTTAAGATTCGTTATTCAAATATAAATGTCATGAAGGCATTTCGTTTAATGTGGGTTTTAAGTTCTGATGATGTTGAGAACCACGCCCTTAAATGGCCACGCCCATTTAAGAAAATTAAATTTCGGGAAACCGTATTATTTTAGTTTTATTGTTTAATGATCTGAATTTTTCACATTTCACATTTCCATATGTGATAGTAGTGAATAAATTGATGATATAAACGTTCTAAAGTGCTAAAAATATGGTAGAACTACATAATCTCTGGTCGAAAAATATCGTGTCAATTAATGTCAGTATTCCAAAATTTTGCAAAACTGACATTGACATTAATTGACATTAATTGACATTAATTGACATTAATTGACATTAATTGACGTTGCATTCCCCCCACCAGGTTCGATTCCCGACTCTGTCACTAGCCGTGGGGTGAGCGTCGTCGACGCTCAGCTAATGATCCTGAGTGGTCTATGCAGCCCCCGGTCCACTCAGCCAAATACTCGAGAAATCGGGTGTGAGGGTTAAATGAGGAGCTGCCCATTGCAGCAAAGTCTCGGGCGAAGAAAGTATGGTACACACTACCTTAACCGTCACTGGCCTAATGTATAATTGAATCCTTCGGCTTCCTGTAATTGGCTGGTTACACACTTGTGTAACAATGTGGCGGTTGGAATGTCCGAAGTAAAATAAGTGTTGAGATACCTCAATTAAGAACCGATACTAAGAAACTGATTAACTCGTACCATTATATTAGAAGTCTCCACACAAAGTTTACCACTGTCAACTTTTTTCATTTTAAAGTTTACAGTGGTGTTTAATCGACAATTGATCGCACACCCAGCATTTTGTTTCCACTTTTCACGGTTGCTTGTATATGATTTGCTACTATGTCCCGTGTTGCGCGCCATTGTGCAACCCCAATTTTTAATAATTATTGCATGAAACTAGGAACCGACCGGAAATCCGGCTGAATTCGGTTCCGGCCGGATATCCGGCTTCAAAATCCGGTTCCGGTTCCGGCTCCGGCTGGAAAAAAAATTGCCGGATTTTTGCCGGATTTCAGTTTTTTTTACCGAAAAAAAATCAAAAAAATATTTTCGGCTAATAATGAACAGGTAGCCTGAATCGTGGAAAAAAGTGGTTTTCAGAAAAACTTTAAAAAAATTTTGACTTAGAAATTTTTCGGTCCGAGTCGTTCTCGAGACGTACCTCCTGTATCGAGAGCTCCCGCTTCCGAGCTCGTGTTGCAAAGGGGAGGCCTGCCTTCCAAGATCACATTACCGGGGGAAACCTCGAGTCCAGAATTGTGTATCGATGGGTAGGTGCGGACTTCGAAAAACCGAAAAAATATTTTCGGCTAATAATGAACAGGGTAGCCTGAATCGTGGAAAAAAGTGGTTTTCAGAAAAACTTTGAAAAATTTTGACTTAAAAGTTTTCGGTCCGAGTCGTTCTCGAGACGTACAGCTCCTGTATCGAGAGCTCCCGCTTCCGAGCTCGTATTGCAAAGGGGAGGCCTGCCTTCGAGATCACATTACCAGGGGAAACCTCGAGTCCAGAATTGTGTATCGAGGGGTAGTTGGGGAATTCGAAAAACCGAAAAAATATTTTCGGCTAATAATGAACAGGGTAGCCTGAATCGTGGAAAAAAGTGGTTTTCAGAAAAACTTTGAAAAATTTTGACTTAAAAGTTTTCGGTCCGAGTCGTTCTCGAGACGTACAGCTCCTGTATCGAGAGCTCCCGCTTCCGAGCTCGTATTGCAAAGGGGAGGCCTGCCTTTCGAGATCACATTACCAGGGGAAACCTCGAGTCCAGAATTGTGTATCGAGGGGTAGTTGGGGACTTCGAAAAACCGAAAAAATATTTTCGGCTAATAATGAACAGGGTAGCCTGAATCGTGGAAAAAAGTGGTTTTCAGAAAAACTTCGAAAAATTTTAACTTAAAAGTTTTCGGTCCGAGTCGTTCTCGAGACGTACAGCTTCTGTATCGAGAGCTCCCGCTTCCGAGCTCGTGTTGCAAAGGGGAGGCCTGCCTTCCGTGATCACATTACCAGGGGAAACCTCGAGTCCAGAATTGTGTATCGAGGGGTAGGTGGGGACTTCGAAAAACCGAAAAAATATTTTCGGCTAATAATGAACAGGGTAGCCTGAATCGTGCAAAAAAGTGGTTTTCAGAAAAACTTCGAAAAATTTTAACTTAAAAAATTTCGGTCCGAGTGGTTCTCGAGACGTACCTCCTGTAACGAGAGCTCCCGCTTCCGAGCTCGTGTTGCAAAGGGGAGGCCTGCCTTCCGAGATCGCATTACCGGGGGAAACCTTGAGTCCAGAATACAGAATAGTGTATCGAGGGGTAGGTGCGGACTTAGAAAAAACCGGAAAATATTTTGGGCCACCTCCCTGGGCTAGCCCCCGGCTATAATCGCAAAATTTGCAGTATTTAATCTTCTGATTATGAAATACGAAATATGAAGGTCACGTGTTCAGGGTCTGGGTAGCTACTTAATTAGCTCATTACTGCAATCATGTGACTCAGCTCTAGACGCCAGACGGTGATTAGTACTGTACTAGACAGTGCCTGCTTACGAACAACCTTATTAAGCACCTCTGGTTGTAAGTCACGTGACCCAATGATACTCAGACTTGCATGAAAAAAAGGGAATTCGCACAAACGCGCTCAATCAGGGGTCTGGCAGCATATGCCAATTAGATATCATTTCTGATTATTACTCGTCTAGTGTCGTGACTCGTGTCTACTCGTGTTACATTGTGTCTGCTACGTACTGCTTGTTTAAGCAATGTCTAGTAGTAGATAGGAAGATTTGTAAAAAAACTATATCTGTTCGGACGTTGAAGCCGCCCTAAGTCGAGTCGAGTAGTAGTAAATCTAAAACATCATCCGTCTGGTTGTTCTACTCAGAAGAAAATGGGATCCCTTATGCAAGCTGCAAGAAGTTCTCGATGAAGATTAGGCGTGGAAAGGAAGGAGATTTTCCGGCAAAAACCGGCAAAATCCGGCTGCCTTTTATTTCACTCTGAAACCACCGGTTCCGGTCCGGCAAAATCCGGCTTGCCGGATTTGAGATCCAAATCCGGCTGAATCCGGTCCGGCAGCCAAAACCCCAATCCGGTCGGTTCCTACATGAAACTTAAAAATTTCGTAACTTTATTAATTTACTGCCGACTTCTTCTAACCGTAGTGTACAAACAACTGCGGTGAATAATGATGCATTTTTGTCCGGTGGCGGACGTTACCTCTTCCGAGACGGTCGCTTATTTGCATGTACATAAATAGTATTCGTGCAAAATTGTTTCGTTCAGCTGATCACCCGATACTAAAATAACAAGATGGTTTCATTTTAGACCTTTCAGTTCATTTTAATTTGTCTGTAATATCTCCTAACAATCACATTTGTATAATTTCATCCTGAATACAGACGGAGAAATGTTTCTTCCGGTAATGGCGGAAAACGCACCACGCCCAGCTCACATCCCGCACCCAGCTTTCAACAACGCATCCGTAACCGAGGCCGGATTTGGTCCCACGTATCAAGACAGCACAATTATCAAGAAACAAAACGAGACGGATGTCAGGAAGATGTTAGGACATGCCGATTTATCTGATTTTAATCGTTTACCCTCGAAGAAAGATGACAGTTCGCCCGAGGAAGCTATCGGTGAAGATTTTAATGTTGCCCATTTCCAAAGCTGTGTACGCGTTCGATGTCTTCATATCAACGGAATATTTTCGTTGAAGGGTATCGTTGATTTTGACAGTTGCCCCAATCAAGTGGAGCAGGAGGAGGCTATTGATTTATCTAGATGGATACCGAGCGGCGAGAAATTAAACGTCCTTCCTCAGTTGGATAACAGGATCTCTACTACAAATACAATCTCTCAGCATGGGATGCTGTCAAATACCAGCTCTCCTGCGACTTGGGCGCTGCCTTTGTACACAAGTGATGTGTCTCGCAAACCAGGCCAAAGCGCTAAAATCAGATTTCATCAGGATTCTTCACCCTTGATCAAACCATCTAATCAGAATCCGCGGATACCGGTCCTTATCCGGAACAAGGAAAGCCGCCCAACTCTCTCCAAAGAATCGAAACATGGACCCTCTCTTCCACCATCTCTTCCACTACACCACGACATCGTCAACCGAAACCACTACAAGTGTCAGATCTGCGGTCATGAGTTCAACCAGAAGGGCAATCTCTACACCCACATGAGGATCCACGAGGACAAACGTCCCTTTCAGTGTGGGGATTGCGGATATGCGGCCAGGCAGATGGTTCAGCTGAAGAGACATGCCAAGCACCATACCTTTCGGTTTCAGTTCAAGTGCAGGTTTTGTACGTACTCTTCTAAGATGAAATGCACGACCACGAAACATTGTATGCTAGTTCATGGTGATCTTTTGAAGGCGCTTAACTTAGAGGAATACGTTTGAACTGATTTAAGAATAAAATACTAAATATGAATTACAGGTATGCATTTGAAATGCGCCGTTCAAACATGTTCTTTAACAGGCAGGGTTCTTTTAGCTGACAACCGTTCAAATAGATTTTTAGCCGCGTTTTATTAGTTAGTGAACAATTATCATGATTATGGGATCTATATTTTTATTTTTTATTTTCGATTTGTTTCGGGGAATTTTAATCACATATTGCGATTTTCAATTCTCAATCTTTTCAGGAATTTTTGATCACATATTGCGATCACCAATATCATTGCATCTTAGTTATTGTCATAATTCAATTAGAATTTTACTTGTTCGATAGCGTCGGTTAACTACATAGATTGAAGAATCGCCGTACCGTATAATACCAAAGTTTGAAGTGGAGAGAATATAGCAAGTTGACCTTCATTCTATTTTTGCAAAAATTCTAATGACATACTTCCATTTACCAATAATCTTTTTCAGATTGAGACGTCAACCAAAGACAAGACGCCGGAGGTTGCTTCTTCCTCTTCAACCCCCTCACCTCCACCCACAGAACCAGTTGCGGAACCTCCTCCCTCTCCTCCTCCTCCCACTCCACCTCTGCCACCCTCTGTACCACCAATTCCGAGCGATGTGCCGCCACCTGCCCCACCGCCACCTGCTCCACTTCAGGGTTACTACCAGGATATGTGGGGTAATGTGGTTATGGAGCCATGGAACGGGATGAGCCATTTCCCTGGTTCGTAAAATTTGTGTATTTTCTTGTTGCTTTGGATTGTTTTAGAACTTTCTAAGATTCGTTTTATGGTACCGCGACAATTGACCCCCCGACAATTGACCCCCCGACAATTGACCCCTATGTAATTACACTGGGGTCAATTGTCGCGAAATCTAGGGTTTAGTACGACAATTGACCCCCCGACAATTGACCCCCATGTAATTACACTGGGGTCAATTGATCGGGTTAGGGTCAGGATCCTGGGTCAGGGTTAGGGTCAGGATCCTGGGTCAGGGTAAGGGTTAGGGTTAGGGTTAGGGTTAGGGTTAGGGTTAGGGTTAGGGTTAGGGTCAGAGTCCTGGGTCAGGGTCAGGGTTAGGGTTAGGGTCCTGGGTCAGGGTTATGGTTAGGGTTAGGGTTAGGGTTATGGTCAGGGTCAGGGTCAATTGTATTAGATTATATTGTCGGGGGGTCAATTGTCGCCCACCCTCGTTTTATATAGTGAAAACTTGCAATAACGTCTCAATTATCAATTTGTTATCCGAATCTTCAAACATTTACCACAGTTGCGTAATGAACTTGCTTATCCTCCAGGAATGCCGACAGCCCCACCGCCCCCTCCTCCCGACGACGGTATGATGGAGACCTATTCCCCGGGTAACAGTGACTCTGAGGATGAGGAAGAAAAGAAGAAAAAACAGGAAGATCTAGGGTAAGGAGATCGCTTTTTGTTTAATAATAATTTATTCTTGCAGTAAAGCGCTGAATATAGTGCAGTAGCCGCGCCTTTAAATCAGTTATTTCCTGTGTATCTCAATTCTCGATAACTAATTATTATAACTGTTCAAGAAAGTTGAAAAAAACTTCTATTTCTCCAGTTTCCTGGAATTGACATTTTTCTTGGAATTAAAACAGATTCCCCCTTAGTGTTGTGAGTGTTAAAGCGCCCATGAGGTATAGCACGCCTCCTCTTGCCCCCGGAACCCCCACAAAAGCTCCCTCCTCTCCTGCTGCCCCCTCGGAGGAAACGCCCCCGACTGAGAACAAGGTAAGAAAGGTGCAGCTGCTACAATTTCCTCACCCGCAACATGTGATGCTAACTCCAGATTTAGGGATTTAGGGAGGTATGAACAAAGGTTGAAGTAGAGTTGATAGGAGGAAATGCAAGTTGCGGTGTATAGAAATCTCAAGATAGTGGTGTCATGTGTGAGGTACTACTGGTGATATTTTCAAATGTTAAGGATCTCTGAGGGAACGTCGGGACAGGTAAGATTTTTTATTCCTATTATCATTTATCGAGTTATTGCTTGTCTTTGTCTCGTATTTTAGCGGATCGAATCTTTAGAACCTCCATATAATATTAGAGAATCGTACAAGGTCTTTTATTTGTTTACCTCTTCATTACTCATTAATACATATACCTATGCTTTATTTGTTATTTTACTTAATCCTTGAATGAAGCAATATTATTTTGAAACATGGCAGCGATTTACCCATCGCTTGCTTTTAACTCCCATTTCTTTCATACGTCACCTTCTTTCATATATGTTTCAAATCCATATTATCATTGTTACTGTTAGATAATCACTCATTTGTTATTTGTGTCATAGATTATTATCTGAATATATAACAATTATAATGATGCGCTAACCAACTATTCTCAGAGCTCACTGATGGACAGAATCCTTATTTTTTCGCTGTTTGCTGTCAACAGAGATTAAATGGTCAACAGGGGCCAAAATTCACAGAAATTTGACTTGGTTATGGTTTGTATATGTATGTTTATAGCTATAATAATGATTACAACTGTTTTTAGGGTGGGACCCCAAAAGCTTTTTTAATATCTGAAATTTCTCTGTAGGACGGGACACAAGTTGAAGGAAGCAAACAAAGTGAGAAAAAAGAAGAGAAAAGTGCAGCAACGAAGGAAGTTTTGAAGAAGGTCCGTATTTATTTTTTTTGCAGACTATTCACCTTCTATAATAACTGTAACTAAGCCTTCTGAAGCGCGATAACTTTAATAGGCTACCAAACTCACACTTTCTAAAGTAGACCACACGTCCCCATTTTTGTGTTCACGTCCCCATTTTTCAGAAGAAAAAGCCAGACGGACTGATAATGGGGTCTGGAAGCAAGAAACACAAGGGCATGAACAATCTGGTTGCTAAGTGGAATAAGGTGAACAAGCACGCAGACACCGCTCTAAAGTGATGGAGTTGCTGGACCCTCGCGCAGCTTGAGACGTAAGTGGCAGGAAGTCATTTTCGTGATCTTAGTTCCATGATTATTCAGTTATTCATACAAGATGATTATTAAATATGTTAACGTTATGAATTATATCGTCCTTAAAGGTAGTCGATGATTGAATATCTGAATCCCAATTCTTTTGCAGGCTAGTTGCGCAACAGACTAAACAGACCTGTAGCCAAGACGAAGACTTGATTGCTGAAGACGATCAAGGAATGTGTTTCATCGGCTGAAGATAGTTCAGGAACAAAACTGATTTGACACCCTGCCCTTCGATTACCATCTTTCCTATCTCCCGTCAGAATTTGATCACAATGTTTCTATTCGAAGACTTGAAAGTAAAGATGTTCACTCCAGAACTAACAAGAATTTGTGTTAAACCATGTTTATTGAGGCTCATTTTTATTGCTGGAACGAGAATTTTGTACTCTTCAATATTAAATTTAATATAATGGTTTGACTTTAATTCCTAGGCGTTAGGTGTACATATTTTAATCGGATTTTATGGATGTGTTCGAATTTTTGTGGTGTTTAATACATTTTCTCTCATCGAACGTTGAAATAAATTAACTGTTTCATTTTTTTGTCAATTGTAATTTTTCATATCATATTAAACAAAGAAGCCCAATAAACTAGCCAAAGTCTTTAAAATAACTTAAATATAATTGCTTTACCTCAAAATCCTCATTTGTATTCAACCCATTTTCATGAAAATCATGAAATCATCATGTAGTATGTAATTCAGAGTAGCTTGTAGATTGTATCAGATGAGGCAGCATGGTCAATGGAATTCCTCTCTGTAGAACTCTGAGGTGAGTTGACTTTTTCATAAAGTAAAATATTATTGGAAGAGAGTGCTATTTAAACGGTTCTACAAAGCAAGGCTTTGGTGTTTTGCCGACCTGGGACTGCACTAATAGTGGTTCATTTCTGGAACTAGATAAACATTATATACCTGGTAGCACTAACGTTTCCGTGTTTTTCAATTGAATGGGAACTTCAAGTTCACCTAGCCATGAGTCTGCGCGCTACTGCAAGCGAGAGGGCTCTGGTTAGACATTAGAGCAAAATGGAAACTGTGAGCCGTCCGAAACTTGACTATTTTCTGCCATAAAGTCCACTAAGATAAGTTCATCGTATAAAGATATGTTGCATTTTTATAGTCTGCAATATGAGCCATTACATGATTTGGCACATAATTTTTTGACACAAAAAGTTGTCTAAAATTGTGAATAAAATAATTCCACTGCGCAGTTTGTCGTCCTGACGATACAGGGGGAGCCGCGCACTCGTGCGCGGCGGGTCATACAACGTATGACAACAAACTTCTCCGTCGCGCAAATCTTGCAGTTTTTATTTTTTGGCCTACAACGTTCACAGTTTCATTTATTTTGAAGTAATTGTTATGGAGTTGTAATTAGCCCAGCGAGACGAAAGTTTCGGTACTAATATTTTAAGATTTAAAGTTGATTCACGATGTCAATCCTTCGCATCTCGCCGATCTGTGGTTGCGAGAAGAATTATTTGATGCGCGGCGCGACCCAGTAGTGCATCGCGCTACAAGATTTAAAGGAACATTATTTTCTAAATTGGCGCGCCAGTCCCTGTGCGCGGTGCTCTTATCAAGCTTCCTGCGAGAGAAGCGAGCAATAGACTAGTATATCAAGCTAGGTAAATAACTTGATATTACCTGGGGACCCCAGGCTATTATGTTCATAAACATTAATATAAATAAAGATTTGGCGGAATGACAGGCTGAGCGCGGCCCAGTAAACTTGATACTGCATTGAGTTGACGAGTTTCAATCAAAATTGAACGGGGAATCGTTTAAGATGACTTTCGAGGCACATAGATAAAAGCTACTCACGCTAGTGTGCTTTTTACGGAGAAATAAGACAGTAGCGTTTTTGAGCTTGTAACACTAACGTGACATGGACAGCACGCTGGCGTGTGGCAATTGAATAAGTACATATCATACTTATTACTCATAGTCATACTCATACTCATAGTCATATTAAAAGCCGCTTTCTGTAGTATTAGTAATAGTATGCTTGCTCCGACCATAATCAAACTTCTAGCACCTCAATTGTGTCAATTGCCATTTATATGTTATAGTTAGTGTTAACTGACTTGATGGACTGTTAAACTTAAAGTTAAATCATGCGTGCATGCAGCATGGCGCAAAACTTGAAGAACTCACTTTTCAGGTACTAAAAGTAGAAATGGCGGTGTTTCGTTTTATGTTCAATGTTTGTAATGCGTATATTGTGTCACTGTCACGTCATACTCGTATTATTAATATTGTGGGTATTGTGTGCCAAACCTCAGTGTTATTTTGTCTCATCTTACTTATCTTACGTATCATTTGTATCTGAGATTCACTAATATAACAAATTCCAAACTTCTGATACCTACTCGACACTCGTAGTCGTAGTACTACTACTATATAGTAGTACAGCACCATCTAGCCCTTATGGTTGATTCACGAATCACGATGTCAATCATTCGCAGCTCGGCGAGGCCCAGTGCCAGTGGTGCTTCTCCAATCTCGCCCAGTGCACAGTGGTGCATCTCGCGCTACAATCCTTATGGCTTATATATATATATAGCCTTATATTATTATTATAAAACTATTAACTAAAACTATTAACTAAAACTTAGAGTCTATACTTCAAAAGAGATTTGCACGAGTAGCGAGGAATTTCTAATACAGACCCACTAATACTATATCTCTTTTTTTCGACGATAAGCGAGGATGTACATGCAACACAAATTCTGAAGTAGTATCAAATTAATTAATTGGAAGCAGAACTGTATCGCTATCGATATTATCCAGTGTTTTCTTATTCTTAACTGCTTGGTTGTTCACTGGCTTCCCGTTCCCGTATTACGTCAATGGACAGAAGTCGCGTTCGTGTGCTCAATTTTTTCACAGCACGTGCTTGAAAACGACCTTGAATTATTTTGAGAAGTCTGCTTGTGTTTTCAGTTCTCTAAACTGTATAAAAAATTTGTGGTTTTCATTTTCTACATTTTTCTTCTAAAAAACAAAGAGAAAGTTCAACTTCAAGTTAAGTTTTTCATTTTTGAAATTGGGACAATTCAAGAGGCAATTATAATATATGTAACTAAAATATATAGAGTTAGAGGACTGCTTTGACGTGTTTGTCTCACGTTGCGTCAGCAACTATCTTTCAGTAGCCTGGACCTGGCCACGGTCCAGGAAGGTACAATGATGTATGAGCTATGGAAGTCAAGGTACATCCCTTGCTCCAACATCAATTAGCCACCGGTCCTCAACAATTCAGGGAAGCAATTATTAAGTGCTTTCCTCTTGTACCATCAAGTGGTCGCCAAACATGTTCTCTTATTGGTTAGTAGTAGTGGTCCACATGATAATCGTTCCTCATTGGTCGATGTCACTTCAACGACATAATCGCATCTGCTATTCAACCTTTCATTGTTCATGAATTGAGTCCACTTAAGTGACACGTTTTGTTCACTTATCGTTATGTTATGTTACACTGCCAATGTCCAGTGGCGTGTGACTACCTGTATCATGTTGGCAGGTCAGTAAAAAGTTTTTAAAAGTAAAATGTTTTCCAGACTAAACTCGTTGTTATGCCAGAAAATGAAATGGTGTTGTCTGCGTTTATGCAGTTTTTAATAGATTAATCACATCTTAGGTATTACTAATAGTAATACTGTTTGTACTACTATACTTCAAGTTTCATAAAATAAATTGGACACTCTCAATAATTACTATCGAAATCGCCGATCACCATATCCATTATCTCTGCGAATATTTAAAAATGTTTCCTGTCTCTACGCCATGAGAGTGGTTGCATCTTCTCTCCGCCGTCTTCCTCCTGTTGGCTGCATTTGAGCAAAATACAGGTTTGTGATTGGTCCGTTACCCAGGAGCTCTCTGCTGATTGGCTGGTGACTATGCATGTATGGGAAGTTGCCAGTGATTGGGTAGGTATGTGCTCATGTCCGGGTGGTAACGTTATTTGACATAAAATTAGCTGATTACTGGTACTCTTGGATCATTGTGCTGTTCGACCCTGTCTTTAGCTTTAGTTTTACGAGATCATGATCACTTAACTTTACCGTTAGTTTAACAGCTGTAAGAAAAACGAATTCTTGCAGTTTTAGGTCGAAAATTGTTCTGAATGCTCGTTATTGTCTTCTATCAGAATGATTAGATCGGAATGGGAATAATTGTGGTCAAAATAAACACAGACCTGTCTGAGAATGATAGTATCAGATACCTACTTATTTATACAGAATTCCTGGATTACGGAAGCTATACTATCTAAGAAAGCCTAAAAATTAAAATTAATGCACGGTGGTATGTGATTTAATTATTTCAATCTTCGCCTCCATCTTTCTTAGCCTCATAAGAAATCCTCTCCCTAAGTTTCAAATTACGGAGTTAGGCTCTGTAATTTGATCACCCTCTGATTTATTAGGCACGTAATTTCACACTCTCCTTAGTCCCGAGTTGTATGATCATTGAATAGCTTTTAGGTTTGGGTGCAATTTTTTAAACATTATACGATTAAATCTTAATTTAAAGCCTTGTGGAGTTGCTCTAACGTTTTATTTTTCGCTCGATCAGAATTCCTGAGCCCTCTCGCAGTATATTGTTCAATAATTCTATCCAATACCTAGAGTTTTGAATTATTTTCGACTTTTCGGTTATTTTTGTTGAAACTGACAATCTGCAGCATGAATCATGAATCTCAAAATTAGACCTGAAAATATGAATATGTAAATCTATAATGGTATACAGCTGTAAATTTGCTGACTCTTTTATTCTAGTCGACAATAATCATGAGACAGGAGTAAAATTATCAATTGTTCGTTACCCTCCATTCTATAAGAACTCCAGCAACTTGCTGTCATCGGCATAAACGAGATGCAGGCGTGTAAGTAAACCCTGAGGGGGAGTTGGCTGAGAGCCAGCCAAACCCCCCTATACCCTGTCTCCTACTTCGTATAACTATAATCCCATTTACATGAACACTATTGTACGTAGGTTGTTTTTGTTGGCTCGAGCTTTGTTTGTCCAGATAAACTTGCACCGATTTCCTGCCAGTCATTACTCTGTGTTCCGGCTCCTGTAGATTAGGAAATATTCCCGTTAAGTTTCCTCCCCTTGACTCCGTGACACTCCCTTTCTACTCCATGCTTGTACTTCTCATGCTTCCTTCACGGTTATACCGACCTAGTGCAACTGCAACCTGTTACAAAAGGTCGGTACAACCCTGAAAGGAGCAGTAAGTCTAGCTCGGTTATCTATAATAGCCATATTAGCGGCAATTCTTGTTACAATTACAATTACAACACTTTCCTGTTGGGATCGTTCTAGAGTGGCCAGCGACATCATATTTTAGATATTCCCACAGCTGACTCAACACAAAATATAAATGTCGCTATCGATACAATTTTATTGAACACTTGTTGAGAGTTTAACAGCTTCCTTGTCGCAATACAGCCACCGAGTAATAAGTCAACGGTGATTAGCGAAGCTGTTTCAGGCTTGATGTTAACAAAGTTTCGGGTTGTTGTGAACAATAATCTGACTTCAGTGGCGATACCTTCCCCTCATGTTTAACATATACGTCGGCTAGGTTCTAGAAGGTTGAGTTGTTCTTTTTTGGGTTCTTTGTTTTTATAAGGATATGAAAACACTTCGATGGTAAGTAAAGTCACTTGCTATCATGTGTGTCCGCCTTTCCGTAAACCTGAACGCTAATAAGCAATTAATAAGGCTTTTTTCAGCGCGCTTTGTGTACTATTTTCATAAAAATTGTTCTTCAAGAAGTTCTTACGAACTTATCGGAAATTTCTTGAAAATTTGAAGTACTTGACGCAATTGGGCTATTTTTATTTTCATCACTTGAAAAGTTAAGTCGCTGAACTGTAATATTAATATATGTGGTTTGCTTGCTGGGGTTGCACCTACGCTGGTGATCTCTAAACTTGTTATTAGATGATGGATTTTGCATTTTCTCTCCAATGGTTATCCGTATCTTATTACTATTAGCAAATTTTCTATGGTTATCTCCATTAGCCTAGTTCTCGAAATTTTGCAAAGACTTATTTTCTCAGTCCTAAATTATATTTTTGTTTACTATTCAGTATTCAGGGAGAAAACCGTCGATAATAAAAGGTTTTGGGGTGAATTTCTTTCGCCCTGCTCAACAATAATCAAAGTATAATATGCTCACGAATACTAAATGTTCTTCTGATGAACCGCCGAATCGGACATCCCTTTCATCTTGCCTCCTCTGATCAAAATTATCAAATCATAACGTAATATTTCAGTAGCCGTACGTAAAAATTTAGGTAGACACGTTTACAAGTATACTCGAGACAAATCAAACCCTATCCACTCTCGCCCACTGTTGTACACATTTTAATCTTCAGTCTTAATGACTCACGTGTGTTTCCCAGCAACCCATGTGACTCATTATCACCAATAGCAACAGAAGTATCGATTCACGTGCTATTTCCGCCAATTGGGTCTGTGATCCATCGGCACATCTTGTAAATATCTCGCTCCGAGGTGGCAAAACACCTTGGATTAATCAGAAAACTTAAGTAAAATTCGCAACCTGTGTCAGTCGTCAAATCAATACTCAGTATTATTTAATTTTAGATCTCGAGTTACTTTCGCTTAGAGTCCAGTAATAAAGTGTTACTCCTATGTCATCAGTGCGTTACCTTTTAATAGTCCTATGTCAGTTGATCGAGCTGCACCTTTATAATTATCGACTTGGATTCAGTTTTCCCCTACTGAGTACTGAATAGTATTTGATGTAGCTAGTAGCTACCTGTTGCTGACACTGAATAGTATCACATTCATCGTCGAAATTGATGAATTTACAAAATTTATAAGGCTAGCCGAACATTTTACTTTTTTTCTCAATTCTGGATTTACAAATTTCTTCTCGTGATTCAAGTACTTACACTATTTTATCAGTCCTAGACATTTTCTTATCAGTCAGCTTTATTAATGTGATTTGACATGACACCACTTGATAATATAGTTGGTGATTGGTTTGTATAGTCACTACTCCAGTCACATAGTGCACGTGCGTTATTCACACGATCACGTGATCTATCGATCTCGCCCGATCTGCACGTGCCATCATCACGTGACATTTATTGACAGTGGTGTGTTGCCCCGACAATGGCCAGCTGGGTGCAATTTAATGGCGAGCCCGTCTTCTTTTCGCACCCCTGATTGCAGTGCGTCCCATTAGACATGCGATGTTTAATTTGGGGTGGTGTGCCAGTGCTCAGTTAGGAGGGGGGATACAGTGTCGATATCTATTTGTTTAAATGATTAAAGTGGTGGAATGATAATAGATAGGCTGCACTCCTCAATATTAAATATTCATCTTCTGGATCGTTCTTTATGTGTATTATGTGTGGCAGCGACTACTTATATTATATGAGGCTGTCTAGCTGTTAACTCATTGCTAATAGTTGATGTTTGCTGACAGTTGCTTAGAATGATTGCTTTTAGTTACCGGCAGGTTGACAGGTTGACATGCCTAAAGTTATAAGCAGGTCTTACTGTACTTAGAATATCGATGGTAAGCCTAGTTATTTAATTGTGCTCCGCCTGGTAAATCGACGCGATTTACGTAACCGTGAATTTGTCGAACAATTTGTGTCTCTAGGAAAATAAATGTGACTTAATAGTTAATTCATAATGGTGGAAGTTATAAGCTATTTAGAAGAGTCACTTTGTGAACCTTATAGTAGCTTACTTAAGTTCGTATAAACCTTTGATTTCTTGATTTCACCGACCAGTCACGTGATGACCACGTGTGAAGCAATATTATCCTAATACTTACTACAAACTATCATGTTAAGAAAGTCCTCCGTTTAAGGGAACTTAGCGTGCATAAACCTGTTTTTGTTTTACCGATATCTACAAATATTTGTTAAACACTCTTGTCAAAGATCATGTCTCTCTTTTGAGTGCGGAAATCTGTAGACATACTGACATGGGGCACATGAAATTTAGTAAAATCCCTCACTCTCAACGGCTTCGGTATATTTTTGTTCGATAATTTTAGTGAATGACATTTTTTCCGTCTAACATTCTCTTCATGATAGCAAAATTGGTTAACTAAAGATTCACTGACTTTTCCGAACTTTTAACCAATTAACTTATTTCAAAAGCAACCGAATTAATGACCTTTAATTACTATGAGAAGCACTGCTCATCAATTGCTTACATCAAATATTGCTGCCAATTATCGGCACAGCTTGCGGATTTGATTATTATCAATTATCGGATTATCCAATTACGCGCCAAATAGGCTTGGAACCAATCACAGCAGCCCATCCTCCTAACATGTCGATGTAATAGCTTTTTACTTAGATGTGACTGTACGATGTCATATTACAATGTCGCTTCTTTGCCGATACGGCAGTTCACATTTACAAAAGCTATTTAATTGCTATATTGCCTTCTTTTGTAAATATGTACATTACTTATTCTGTTTCTCTATAGACCCTTCTAGCTACTTCCTGGCCTTTATTCAAACTTTAACAGTAACTAGGTGCGCAAATTAAACTATTGTTTGTCATTTGCCATCATTGTAACCGCCGCCAGTGGCAAAGTACGTGTTTACTGTTTAGCACTCCTTCACGATGTAAATATGTTACAAATGTTGCAAATTCCTTGTGGCTATTCATCAGGATGAGCCGAGTAGCGAACATGTGTGTATTTTCATGTGAACTGTGTAGTTAGTTCACATTCGCTTTTCACACGAACGTTTGATACACTTGCAACTTGGAAGTTCAAAGAAATAAGTTCCCCTCCAAGTCTTTTGTCTACTTCATGTTTAGTTCCGTTGTGAATTTTGTGTGCTGTGTTAGCTGGCTACTCTGTACAACATGTTACTTTATTAAAAAATTCACTATATTCAGTTGTCTTTTTATTTATTATATTTTGTTCGGCCGTTTAAATCTTTGTTTGTAATTCACGTAATTGTTTTTGTTTTGTTGTGTTAAAAAGATCTTTTAATTCTCTGTTGCGTAAAGTTGTTTGCCAACTTCTGTCTTTGTTTTAACTGTTCAGTGTTCACGCTGTTTTGTTGTCTATACATCTTTTGTTTTGTTACACTCTATTGTAGATAATTTTGAAAAAGCTTACCTCACCTCAATAGTCAACTGAGTGTCTGTTTACGATCTTAAATCTATATTTTGTAACTAGCTAAAGTCGCACAACTGTCAGGCTGGCAAACCGACAAACTTTCCTGCAAATTAATCAGTTTGCAGGAAAAATAGCGATTCATGTTTACTCTACCTGCTATTTATGGTAAATAACAGTAAACTGCGATTATTCACATGTATGTACGTGTTTACTAGAATAGATCTTGCCTCACCGTGGCACATTAACGAGCGCTCTAGCTCATATTTATACACAATATGCTTAATATTTCTCTTATGATCTAAATATTTATCTAATTTATCTAATGTGATCTCATCAATCTCACCTGATGTTAACTTGTCATTAGCGAGTCTTCTCCTATCTTTTCACTGCCAGTTTACTATATCTATACTGTATATTCCTCGCCAGTAATTCGACTCTGTGCTGGTGCCGGATTACTTCTTTTTTTCGTTTGTCTTCGTCCGATATAGCCCATTTTACTGACAATCCCTTATCGCGCTTGTCAACGCTGGAAAGCAAAAAGTCGCTCTGCCATGATGCATAATCATTTTCTTTTATCAATATACCCCGAATAATGAATATATTATTTTATTTGTCGCTGTAGTTGCCACACTTTGATTCCAAGGAAAGTATGAATTTCACCTGATGTTGCGGTGATGACACGTTTTTTTCTCGATTATAAAGAAAAGGGCGTCATATCACCTGGCTTTTTTACTCTTTTCTTTGAAGGAAACCACTGACAGTCTGTGCCACATACCAAGGAGTACGAATAATGAATGTTATCACAGTCTGTCAGGAACTGGACTCGGTGTGTCATCATGATCTTTCCTTCCATTCCTCCGATTATTTTACCAGCTGCAGCTTTTCTCTCGTTACAATTAGACCGGGGGAGAGAGTTGGGTTTTTCCATACCGGGTCGCTTATGATTATATGACAACGCCTCTCCCCGTTCATAGTAAATATGGGACAACTCAAGGCGGTTATTTTGGCCCGCTTCCAGTCTATTTGCAACAGGAAACAAATGATAAATTATGAATGAGCATGAGTACGATATCGAATATTTATGAGAAATATTGGATATTTGGGGGTTTTCTAGAATCCTATGACGTAGCGTGTCTGAGTTATGCCGTACTAACAACAATAATGACGTCACAATAGCTGCCCCTATAATAACCGCCCCCCTCACTCTAGCTCACCAGATTAGAGCTCCCCTAGTGTTGATATCATATTACTGTTAATAAGGGGTATCATCACTACACACTACTCACCGGACACCAGGACCATAGCTTGTGGTCAGGGTGTGTCTCATCTTTGTATCTCTCCCTCGTTATGTGTCGTACTGATGTGTGTCGCTTACCTGTCGCTACTCTGTCGCTACTTTGTTGCTAACCTGTCGCTACTCTGTCGCTACTTTGAACTTTCACGACCACAGCTAAACTACATTGTATACACAGGCCACAGCTAAACTACTGATGTAATAATACAGTTTGTCTTATTAGTTAGCTTCATGCGGTTTGGGCTGGTTGTACCTATCTTTCTTTAGTTGCATGCTTTGGTCTTACCGTGTATATAATACTGGATCACAGTGGTATATTCTGAAACGTAGCTTCCTTTCTTTCCTTCTTTTTATATAACAGTTTCGTTTAGATCGGTTAATCTTGTAATTAATACTCCTGTTTCTTGCTAATGACTGAAAACAGCTTAAATAGACTCTGCAGTTTGCTTAAATTTTAATGTAGGCTATGCTAAGGTTATCTTCCTTCTTCTAGAAAATGTTTCTTTTGCTACTGTGTTTATTTTAGAAGAAACTGATAGTATTACGCGATAACATCAGGATTGAATTGCTTCGTATTACCATATTCCTACACATTTATCTTGGTCATTCTTAGTTTGAGTAGCAATAATTCAAAGCAATGAATCATCTTCGACTTAGACTTCATAAATTTGCTTTTGATGTTTAATTTAACTGCACAGTTTCAACTGTGACCGTATTTATGTTAAACTGCGGTCATCCTGCAGAATAAACAGTTATTTCGGTTCAGCGGCTTTCAGATAATTTTATGGGCTATATAAACATAGTGTGACTTAATTAACGACCTCCTTTTTTACGGCTTGTCATCAGTTTTTGTCTCTTGTCTTTGTTGCCGAAAAAATTCCAAGTATGTTTGACGTCACGAGGTAACTGGCCTCCGTCGGAACAAGTAGAAGGTTCTAATTGCGATCCCTGGAGGAGGAATGTTATAGAATAAAACTTAATTTAATCATAAAATCATGACATAATTGTAATTTGTCCTTATGTCTCGATTTAATTGTCATCGAAGAAAACACGCCTGCAGTTAGTGACTTTGAAGTCCTTAATTTATTAATTTTATGTATTCACTGTAATCGTACAGCATATCGCATCAATAAGATAATCTCCTTTGCTTAGATTCTTCCATACCAGAATAATGATGTTTAAAGTATGATTAATGTATAATAGATACCTCCAGTTCTTTTTTCCGCTAGATCTATTTTCTGCCACCTGGCTCTAGCTTGAACGGGATATTTATAGACGCTCGCTCTACGAGCTCCTGTTATTACACTTACAATTTACATGTTACAGTCCTTGGGCTAACCGGACACCCTCGAGTGTATTCACATGTGGTCAAACTCTGTCTGGACTTTGTTGTTGACATAAATAATAAGGATATCCTAATGATTAAAATATTATACACTAAATATTATGTTAAACATTCGAAGATTATGATTCAAGTTATGCAACATTTCCTGTTATATGTTATAATGCTATTCATATTAGCAGAGTCCGTCAGTTATCGCGCATGTGATAAGTTCGTTTAAGGATCCCCATTCGACCTATTGAAATGGAACCGAGTTTAATACCCTTTACCGTTACGTCCCCTTGAAACCTGTGGCTTTGTCAAATGTATTTTTGTAGATAAATTGGACAATCTTTTGTTTCCATTACAGCTTTAACTTGCTTTTTTCTTATTATCACAGAAATGTGTTCGGTAAAGTGAAACGTCTATCATCTTATCGAATATCCAGATTACAGCATCATAGTTATACCTTATCAAATTTAAGGACCTTATTTTCAACTCCCCTAAAAAGATAAGGTGAGATAAGGCAACATGATTTCACGCGCAGACACGGTTATCAATATCTCGTGTCATGCTGATTGCATATTAGAAATATAAACTCTGTTATCTTTGTTGATGACTTTAATGTTCGTCTTTATACTTGCTCGATTATGATTGGCTCCAAGAAGAGTCACGTGACTGACTGGCGATCCAATCAGAACGTCCGCGGTGAAAAGGATGAACCAATCAAAACACCAGCACGCTTTGAAGAAAAATTGGACCACTGCTCCTCATTACATTTCAGTTTATCTTGTAACGTCTTGTTGGATTTTTCTTCCTCTTAGTCTTGATACTTCAAAACTTTAGCTCCTTTTGCTGAATAACAATCAGGATCATGAGCTCGGCAAGACTTCGGTTAACAATTCGAGAGTTCATTATCTACAACTACAAAGGAAGGCATACTTTACCTAGCTTTAGTTATACTATTGTGAATTTCGGGTCTGACTAAGTCATACAATACTATTGAGCCTTCTTTTATCATTCGTTAAAATATGATGAATGGAACTGGTAATTGTTTCATTACGACTTTTAATGGTATAATTAAAGTTTGATTAACATACGTCTCATATTTATTTAATGTTTAGTAGTGCTAAAAGTATCAATAATTCCAATACTCTCAACACTACATTCTCGACATAACATTAAAAATAATTTGAAAATATTAGTATGACGTTGAAAGTCGTAACGTACCAACTAGTTCCATTCATCAGCAAATCGTCCTTGCTGAATCTAATCAGAAACTTATCTTGAAAACATTCCAGACCAGTACTGAAATAAGAGCCCGGAACGAGGACGATTATTTTCCAAAATTGTGTGCCTAGTGCAGCGTTATTCCTCGATTACAAAACAAACTTTACTCTAATCTACTCATCCTAAAATTTGACACTTTTTTCCTTGAAAATATCAAGTTTTTTTTCTTTTCCCGATTCTAGAATGTCCGTTTTGACGTTTGTCGGCAACTCCAAATCTGTATCATATCTCATAATAAAAAGTACTTTTTAGTGTCGGTCAGGCTGGGCTCAGGGCCAACTTTCTGCTTTGACCTCTTACGTTAAATATTTTATATAAACATACAAGAGTTAAAATCTGCGAGTATTTATGTTAAAGTGTAGGTTTATTAAGTTTACCTTTCAAAGTTCTAGATCGTCCGCAAATCGCAAATATATGTTTGACCGTACTTCCTCTCTTTTTTGCAGGTGTGGTGAATACATTGCATTGTAGGCTAACTGTCATTCTAATACTTATCCAGTACATTTCGTGTACAGTTAGAGTACTACATTGAGTGTGTACTTAATTAGTTATATGTGTCCAATATTACACACATGCAGAGATCCTATGTGACTATGTGATGGCGCTTCCCTTTGTGTTTTACGCTGCAATACGCCATTATTATAACCGATCGGTTAAGTACCGTTATGTGTATTTTCCAGTATCACAGCCTTTTTTGACAAATTGTATTATCTCTGCTGATCTAATGTCTGTCGTCTGTTGTATTTTTGTGTATGGACTAATTGTACTTGAAAAATAAGGGGAAATGTGGTTGCTGCAGAAACACATATTGAAATAATCTTCATATAATACTGACGCGACGTTTTGAAGTTATGCGTATAATTTAAGATTTTCCTGGATAATTTGAATCCTTAAATTAGAGGGTATGCCTTATGTAAGACTGTTATGAATGGTTGTTACCAGTGATTTCTTGCTTCAACGTTGTCTATTTCCCTTTGTAATGGACTATAATTATTTTACCAATTCAGTCTGCATGGCTCTGTATTATGTATCCCTACTTTTACAGGCTACCTGAAATATCCTTCAAATCGACCGAAACTGTATGTAACTCCAACTCTCCAAGCTCAAGCGGTCAATTCGGCGCTTTAAGAATTATCCTCCCTAACCATCCGAATAACCCACCTAGTGCAACACAAACTGGCCTCCGTGTGGTAACTGCTCTTAGTGCTGCACTCTCGGAGCAGTATAATGAACGATAATGACCGCTTAATACCACTGCACACATGACACTTCTGAACAAGTTGAAGCCTTCTCTCTCTCTCTCTCTCTCTCTCTCTCTCTCTGTCCACACGTTGTACATTTTCTCGTCTCAGTGTTATGTTCCGAGATAGTAGTAGTATGTTTAACGTTCAGCTCTTTCTGTTTAACAGATTAGAGGCTTTGATGTTACATGTACCTTCGAGTAATGTGGACAAATTAATTGTTGAAAGCTCCTTTAGATCATTTTCTATAGGCTTGATTCTAATCGTTAGCTCTTTTGTCCACTATATATCGATTGCACACTCATCCTTCCGATCGTGTTTGGCTCCCAACTAAGGATGTGAAATTCCTGTTTCTTTATTAATGAATGTAATGACGCAATGTATATATTAACATAAAAACATATCATCATCATTTATAATCATTACGTATTATAGCCTCTTACTACGGGCCTTTTGTCAGTAGTAAACACTGTTAACATACGCCTTTATTGATAACAACCTACCGTGCATACAATAGTGTTATATCCTCTAAACTTTTCTGTATCACCATCTATCTGTCTCGTCTGACTGTTTCTCGGGAAATTGGAAAAATTACACAGCATAATATGAGCACTGTTAGGCCATCACTTGACAAGGGCAGGTAGACGTAATTTGAGTATTTGATTACTGTCTACAAGCTTGATTTATAGCACTAAAAGATGGGATTAATTCGCCATATATAACAACATGTGATTTGTCATCACTCAAGTAATTTTATTAGAAGTCCTTGGTATTCGCAAATTTACTCCCTTCATATTCAGTAGATTTTGTTTAGAGAACGACGATCCTTGCTCTTAATGTTCGTGGAGCTGAGCTTTTGTTGGGCTGCTGCTAAGAATTTGTATAGTTGTGGCGTAGACAGCTGCATTGAGTTGCATTGTTCACTGTTTAGTGTTTCATCGCTCAGGGGTAAGGTCATCAGACGTTTGCGTATATACTCCTCTTTTGGTTTGCTCTATTTTTGCCTCCAGCTTTAAGCTGGACGTCAAGTCCATTGTTTCGTGCGGTTCACATTTTAAAGAAACTGAAATCTTACGCCAACAGCTACGTTTCCAGCCTTTGAAAGAGGGCTAACGAAGGCCGGGCTCGTCATATCGTCATTAGACAGGCTACTTCTTACCAATACTTGTAGCCGTGCAAGCCATCACTTGGTGTCCGAAGAGTGGGAAGGGAATTAGAAGAGTGCTCACCACAGACCAACAACTCCTACCACCTTACTGAACATTACACCTCTTACCGCAGATAATAATACATCCATTTACTGGGCTAGTTTTCAAACCGCAAACAGCTTAACAACCCTTTCTTCATTCGTGTAACTAGTCCGGCTCTTGTGCAGGATTATGTTGTGATAATTGTGTTACATGCAGGGCGGTTACTTACACTCGTGCCCTTTTCATGGATGATGAAGTTTAGCCGATACCTTCACCTTTTCAATCCCAATTGGAGACTAGCTTGGTCGCTAATAGTAATACTTGTTTTACCCTAGAGTAAAGAAAACGTACCACTGATGTGTTTTTTTACCATGGCAATAATTAGACCGCACGTCTACTTCGCACTTATAATGATTAGATTTTGTTTTATTCTCATCCTAACAATTTGTCAAGATTCTTCGAGTCGGACAGGGCAGTATTTGACGGCCACGCAATTTCGCTTGCTAAGGTATAATACTGATGAGCACTTTTGTTGTCAAATTCTCGAGTATTTAGTCCGGCTAAACCGCTAAATGTCTGGTATTCCTTTTGTTTGAAATATGTTGACATAGCTGTACTATACGTTGTACTATTACGTTGCATCGCATAACATTGACCTTCCTCTCTTTTGAGTTACAAAGAACGATCTCAACAGGAGATTTTAAACTTTAGAGGCACTCAAATGTACTGTTAGTCTGTTATGTCTTGTTGCATTTCTATTGGACAAAAGCGTTAGAGTTCCCTGGAACTATTCCAAATATCCAATAAAAACGTGCGTACTGATAAGAATCTTGTCAAGCCCACGTGCTCGATGATCATACTGCAGATCACGTGATCGAAAGTGTGAGGTCACGTGATGAGGCGCAATGCCACGTGACATGACACCATCGAACACTCTGTCTCTGGTGATAATTAGGAGGATCATCCAGTGACTAACCAAATCCCGCCATGCGATTACCATCTACTCAGCTCACAACTACAGCTCACCAAGAAAGTGTGAAAATATTTGGTACCTTCAAGGTCCAGCGGCATTCTTTGTGACTGTCTTCTATCATTTTTTCCAACATTTGTTCTGAGAGCCTCATGTGGCTGGTTTAAAATTTAAATGCCAATTATCTATTTAAAACTTATGTTGTACACGAAGACTGAAGTGTTGATGCTGGTTTTGTGTGGCTTCCCTCCGTGACGGGTTAACGAATTCATTCCAAGGTGGTGTGCGCTTGCTTTCGTTATTCTTGAAGATTCACCTGAATTAATAAATCCGCCGTTGAAAACGACCTATAGTTGTTAAAAGTTTTATGAAATGTTATTTTATTTCCATTTTGTATCTGCGTATGATTTTGACAACTATTGCCCTGCTCTCTTTGCTGATTTCAAGAGCGCACAAAACTTTTAAACCATTATTTGTAGAATGTAGATATGTATATTGGTATTTATCGACAGAGTCATGTCTTATTTACACACGTCGTTTAAAATGAATTAAACCTATCGTCTGTAATCTCCCTCAATTTTGTGAAATTAAGTGTGTCATACGTTGGCTTAATTTTCTTTAATCCAATCGCAGCCTAATAACTCGACATGATTTAAACGTAATCACGTAATATGCGCATAATTATCATCATGTTAATACATGTGGACTGTGCATGAAAAGAAGGAGATCCGAGATCCGTAAATCACTGGCAGTCAAGTAACGATTAGCTAATGGTCGTGTCATGGATAGACAATCAACAACAAATTAATTCATAGTTAGCCAGTGATTCAAGTGACTCCTCCGGTTAATCTTCCTCATTTCGTGCTCTGTTATTTTCATTCGCTTGGTATTTTCAATTTTGCGTAGTGGTTAATTTTGTCATTGTTTTAGAAATTACTCGCTTTCGTTTACCCTTAGATTTTGAATCCAGCTTCCTTTAAGTTGTGGCAGAGACTACGGAGTTAATCGCTGGATTTTATTCACTGGCTACCGCATTGGTAATTGATGGATCTTGTTTCAGTGATAAAGGATCACTGCAGATGCTATTTGTATTTTTAATCATTGATCAGTACCACATTATTTGACTTACCCTAACTTTAAATGCTACTGCCGAACGATTGCGGCATCTCTTTCTGAATTACTTTTCTTATTTTCCGCTAAGAGCTTAAGTTACTCTTCATCGCTCAAAAGAAATCGTTGTAGAAAATGTGGCGTCATCGATTAATATTTGCAAAAGAAAACTAATCTACTATTTATGTCGCCTCATTGATGGAAAATAGTTATCCTCTACATTTCTTTGATTTGCTTACAAGCACGATGAATTGAACTTGGACACGTCTGACTTAGGTTTTAAAATATATATGCAAAGTGATAAAGCCACACACATTAATGTACCTGAAACTACCTGTACCCTACCCCCTTCCGCTCATCTTCACGTCACCAAATACGTCCTGTCTTCAACGTGATACTGGCATTTGATTGGCTGGCAGCTCTCTGATCCTGTCAGTTCATTGGCTGGCTGACTGCTCTCTGAACCTGTCATCTGATTGGCTGGTGGCTTTGTGTTCCTGTCATTTGATTGGCTGGTGGGTCTCTAACCATGGCATTTGATTGGCTGACTACTCTCCAAATCTGTCATTTCACCGGATAGATACTCTCTATGTCCCGTCAAATATTGATTATTGCATATACCGACTGTGTACTCAATATGGTCGTATTGCAGATAATGTTTCTTTCCATTTTGTTCTCCAGTTTTGACCTTTAATTTTTCGGTCATATCTCGTTATCATTCATTATTTTTATCTTATCTTTATTTCGATAACAGATGTCATGACATGGTGTTTGTTTGAAGTATTATTTGTTGTTTCAGCCAGTATTATATATATATAGTACCTTTCCATGGCTGCTTTTATTTTACTGAATCTCGTTTCTTGGCTCCAGCCGAAAATCAGGTGTCAGTTCACACATGTCTGTTACACGGCACATATAGCCATGATGCGTATTGCGTATACAAAATGTAGAACAAATTTCATCCAAAACCAATTTTACATAATTATCTAACTCCCATCTAACTATACAGAAAAGTAAATGCAATTGACACCCAGGATATTATCCTGGGTGTCAATTGCATTCAATTTTTGAACGTCTAAACCCTTTCTTGGGTCTGATACAGTAACGGTGGTAACAACGGGGCAGCCTGTAAGTTCGTTAGTTCATGCTCCTAGTTAAAGTCTAGTACAGCAGAAAACTAAATCATCGATTAGTCTCTTATACTATAGTTATACTGTTTTCATTGTCTTATTTTGCAAATGCCCAAAAATTGTATGACATCCAATTTTGTCTGCAGGTTCATTCACATTTTTAGATACAGTCAATTTTGGGAGTAATGCTCCTATAACGCCCTTGGCTGATCACACATCAAAAACTCAACTCTAATAATAATATGATCCATTATCTGCCCATCATCTTAGCAGCCTCATCGAATGACGTGCCGATTGTAGATCTCTTGAGAGTATGAGGCAGTCTAGACTCAACAGTATTTATACTTATAGTGTCTGTTGACCAAGCCGGATGACGTTCTTCACAATACTCAACTTGTCAAACCTATTTCGTTACTCCGTTACTCCGAGCTGTTGTTTATTGACTGTTAATGCTATTGTCAGTATCTTACACGTTGTCTTGCGCTCATATCTTACTTTCTCCTAGCCTTCTTGGTTTAAACATCATTTTGTATATCGCAGTATAGTGCAGCCGAGCATATGCTTTGTTTTAAAAGTTCCTACCCGGATTTAAAAATAAACTCAGATTACATCGCATGGGTGGCTGTATGTAAATACTGTAAATATCAATAAAATATCATGATAATAGTATTACAGCCGGAAAGATTGTTTAAAACTGGAAAAAAGGGCTACGTGGATTGTGGGTGCTTGGTTTTGGATTGTGTGTTGGTTCTGATTTCATGTAGTTTCATTACTGATTTCCTTTACAACTTTTACAATAAAAAGATTGATTTATTTGAATCTGATCTCCAAGAATGTATGATTTGTTAAAGTGCGGTATGCAATGCCATCCATCGTGCTGAGAAGCGATCTTCCGGCGATCCTTCAGCGCTCTTCCGGTGAATCTCCACACTTTCTTCAACAACTAATTCCTCCTGCTGTGTACTAAATCTCTTCAAACACCTCACATTAACAATTACCTCGGTAGTAAGGTTTCTCGGGCAGACTAACAAAGAACAAGCAGCTGGTTTAACTCCTACACCGTGTTAGTAAACTAGGCTAGTAATTGGGTGCAGCGCACTTTGACTATCACTGTGCAGTGTGCACGTGTTTGTTTATGTTTTTTTTTGTTTCCGGTGCTATGGGAACGTGTTACTTTGTCTTTGACACGTTTTATCCGAACTTTATTACAACGGTGACATGAAATCTATCAACCTAAATTTTGAAACGCCAGGAAGATTATTGTTTTATCCTCTGACAGCTCTGATATAGTAATACGCCCTGTTGTCCAGTAATATCGCTAATTGTCGGGGTGCCCTTAGATATTTTATGCCAAACAGAACGAATATTTTCTTTGTGATTTAACTAACAAGGGAAATAATCTAGAAGTAATTAGTTAGGGTTCGTGATGATATTTCTTGTTGCGAGATGAATATTAATTTTTCTAGAAAAATGCAGTCTAGCTAGACTTAATCTTTTTTTTGCGGTTTGATGAGTCCTCATTCTAGAATAACTCAGTTCTTTTTCAAATTAACATGAATATTTTATCGTTCACATTGTCCGTCATAAGTGCTAACTGTTACATGTCTAACACATAGTTGTTAACATGGTTTTTTAACATGGTTTCTAACATTTCCTTATCAGGTGGAATGAGTAAGAAATGGTTTATATCCTCGCACTACTTACCATCAGCTGCTTACTAATCATACCCGGTTAGTTTAACTTTAACCTACGGAATCCTTTGCTTCCCGTTTATTTAATAGCTTGTTTTCCAATTAATATATCTGTAATTTTTTTTGGACGTGCAGGCCGTATATAGGTGCTCTACATATTTCCAATAGCAACAATTGTATGATGAAGCTTTTAATTCCTAATTTAACTGATGTTTCTTTTTAAAGTTAAGATAGGCGTCTCCTCCCGCCAATTCTCATAAAATTTGGTATACTAAACGTTTTGTCGTTTTTTGACGTGGTACTGGTATGGAAATAATTTCATCATATCAGTAGAAAAATCGTATTATCATTTTTAACGCGTATTACCCGCCAGGGACAGAATGTGCGGGACAATGCAGTAAGATAAAGAGTTTGTTAAATGACAACACAATAAAGACCAGCAGCCGCAGTGAGTTCACATCTGTCGTTATATTCATTTAGACACATATATTCTCTAAATATTGAGACACATATTCTCTTTGAAGTGCTCCAGGGACGTGTAGTCCTCCATAATAAGGACTGTTATCTCTTTCAAGTTACAATAAGGAGAATTACAGGTTGCACAATGCATGGGTAGGATTTGTCTCGTCAAAGGAAAAATGACTTGCTCGCTGTCACCAACTCCATTTGTTGATAATTGTCTATAATATTATTTATAATCTTCGGCAATTACATTTTGCAAGGTTTCATTTAGAGTGTTACCTTTGATAGCTCCTGTCCTATCTCTAACAGATTAGAGTTAAATATAAGTAATTTACTACCATCCTTTCTCAATAAACAACTTTTTTTTCAGATAATGATATCTGCATTTTGACGGAGAATAGCTGTTGCAACAAAGCAGTAGAAAACAAGCTCCTAGAAAAGACGAAAAGTATTCTGAAAAACAGAGTTTTCCTCGTGTTAAATCAGTTTTATGCGAAGATTGCCACCGATAAGCAGTATAAGAGCAGTAAGTCGAAACTTTTATCTCCTTTATTTACCTTTTTATCTCGATAAACTATTTCACTTTAATAATTTCGGGCACATCATGATTAAGTTAAAGTGTGAATTTGTCAACTAAGATAAATCTTAGCTCATCTTTAAACCTTCCCCCAGCTCTTCTCACGAAGATAATAACAAGCTCTACGCTTTCACAAGCCAAGAAAGTAGAGCTTAATGAGAAGTTCTCGTCTTACATAACGGGAGTTAACACTCTCACCAGCGCTGACTTGGAGGAGATGAGAGCCGCGTCCGCTACAGGTTTGCACCATCTGCTGTGCACTTGGGGTTAATCGGCTTTTTTTAAATTAGCCATTCCGTCGAAAGGACTTTATATTTGGTCAGACAAATGATCAGGGTTAAGGAGGGTATAATTGCTTCCCAGTACCTTTTTGGGCAGGTCGAACATGTGAGCATGAAAATCAAACCTTTTAAAATGGTCCAGATCATGGCAGATATGGTGGGTAAAACCTAAATAATAATACTCTTTTGGATAGAAATACTCGGGCTCGATCTGATAAGGCAAGGGCAGGTCTTTGGGCGATTTTTCTGTGTTACAGCGATCCTTTTTGCTGACCTTAGTTGAAACGGCGTCTTGAAATATATGTTTTTGCGAGACCTCACCCTGATTTAATTATCAGTAAAATTACACCCAAGTATCACAATATGATAAAATTTGATTATTGAACAAGCGTACTTATTTCTGATCAGTCATCATATTATGACGATAATGATAATTTCATGACAATAGTGCTTAGCCGTTGGACACTGGCAAGTGTCCTCCGTATATTTGGACCGTTTACCCTCATCTAGAGATATCATACAAATTCCATGATCGGGAACACACGCAGATTTGGGAATTGCACTAATGCCCAGGGTTATGTATAATGTATATATCATAAGGTATTATATGGTTTAAATACTTTTTTTATGATATAAAATTTGAAAGAGATGAATATTTTGAAGTTAATTTTCTTCAGGAGCCTTATCAACCAGCTTGGGAGCGGCAGTATCAGGAACGTGTCAAGACCTGCTGTACTTCGACATGGAATCGTTGAAAGATATCCAACTCAAGTTAGTTATCGGCTATGTAATGGATTAACTAACTTAATCAAGAGTAAATTAATATATCGTCCTTGATTTAATAGCTAATCAAGTAAACGTACTCATTACACCAGATACCTGGGCTCTATCCTGGTTATGTTGCGAGGGTACCAGTTAATGACAGAACTGATAACAGCCGCCACATCCCAAGATCTCACAGAGGAGTGCTATATTGGGGCTGTCCGGGGCGGATGTAAGTTAGAGTTTACTGTTTCAGTGAGGTTCTGTGAGCAGTGAATTCCAGGTCTTGTGAGATATCATGAGGTGTAGTTAAAGTTTAAACTAGCGAATCTTGGCTTTTAGAAGCTGTCCTACGAGTCACGTTTTAGGAGTTTTTGGGGTGCGTCAAGGCGCGGCGTTTCATTGTAATTTAAACGAAGCTCCCCAAATTAACTTTCAAAATGCGACCTGGCGGCCCCTGATGCGTTTTTGTCAAGATTCGCTAGTCTGACCCACCCCATTGAAGCATTTGTTGTACAGTGAGATTACCGAATCACGTTTTTCTATGCAGCAGTATTAAAAACTCAATACCCTGATCTACCTGCACTTCTTCATATTATCGTAGCCTTGTTTTACCTTTGAAAAAATAACATAACAGTTACGGAGAAAGTGGAACAGCAAAGTAAGTCTTTAAGTTTGCGTTTGAAGGAAATTAGGGCAATGAAAATGATATATGTACCTTTAAGAGATCGTGTATGGGCATTGGTAGAGTCTTAGTCATTTTCAGGCCATGGTCATATGCCACTTTTCGTACTTGTTAGGGATTTGAGAATATGGTATCAAAATCCTTTGGTTACATTGCGATGCTACGACCGCAAATACTACACGTGGCACGACCTGAAATGTGAGTGATTTGCGATTCTTACTTTTGGTGAAGAAAACGTTGATCTTGCACAACTGTTAGTATTACCAAATATGGTCATGGCTTTTTACCATATTTGATAATATTTTCATCCTAATTAGGAATCGTATGTCAGGAGAATGTGTGCTGTTTGAGATGAGCGACTGCATTTGAGACCGTGTACGTTAACTGGACGGGAAAGTTGGAATATTTCGTGGTTAAATGTTGTTTTTGTGTCGTAAAGTGGATATTTGCATGATTCTGCTGATACTTGCGCTTTTTTGTTTTCAGTTTTTAGTCTTAGGTAAGTTTTAAATTATTTATACGATGTTTTCAACATCTTAAATAAGTTAACTATTCTGTTTTTGATATAATTTAATTTTTGGGTGGAAAATCCAATGTAAAAA
This sequence comes from Bolinopsis microptera, assembly GCF_026151205.1. Taxonomy (NCBI): domain Eukaryota; kingdom Metazoa; phylum Ctenophora; class Tentaculata; order Lobata; family Bolinopsidae; genus Bolinopsis; species Bolinopsis microptera. Next base: position 5,316,454 of record NC_087080.1, on the reverse strand, counting down.
GCTGTAAAAAAGGATTGAATTTCTCAGTAAAAGAAGGAGTCTCCGAAACACAAGCACGTAAGTGGAAGTATAGCGCTGTCACTACCGTTAAATTCCTGCTGGTCTAACTAGTGCTGTGCCGTGAGTCATGTGATTTGTCACGTGACGTCATCATCTTGGCGTCACGTGACAACAGTCATGCGTTGTCATGGTGATATGTCACGCGGGGTGACGCTCACATGTCTTGTAACGTGATGTAATGTGAAAGTGAGAGTATTGGTTGGGTTACAAGCTCCTCTCTCGTTTAAATTATCGTTGGTATTCGGCGATCTTTTTAGATTTTCCGAGTTCGAGCGCTACAAAGTTAAGTGAATCCCTCTTTTAGAAATAAATATTTGCCGCTTTTAGCGTTTTTCCATTTTACAAATAGCTGAGTCAGAGTGGCTGTGAGAGCCTTACGAGGATTTGTCTCTGTATACCTACCTTTACTTTTGCCTTTCATTTGAATTCGCTCTTAATCAATCTTCTTAGTTGATCTTTTGAGTTGATCTAACCCTCTTTCAGTTGATCTAACACTTTCTAGAAGTTGATCTAATCACTTTCTAGCACTTGATTTTTCCTTCAAAAATGTTCACAAAATCTTATTCAGCTTTGAAAATCTATCTTGGAAGATCTTTGTATATAGCAGTTGTGCAGCATCCACCAATATTATACTAGAAACGAAACTTTGAACTTACTTTATTCTACCTCTCTGGCTTTGAAAACTAACACTTTCCCTCTAGATATGAACTCTTTCTGATGTATGATTTGTTTGATACCAATATTTGTATACTAACCCCATTTTCTCGTCCCAATTTGCCCCCTGACACACCTACCCGCATTTTCAGTGAAGTTTGGTGGCTGTAACCTGTGTCTCGATAAGACCTCTTTCTCTCACCCCTGCGCTAAATTATGTAGAAACATTCTGTCAGGGTGTCTGAAAGGACACATCCAAACTAGGGAATATATCCAGCATCTAGCACTCAATCAGGTAGGTTTGATTTTATGATATTCACGTCTAATTACTCCTCTGATGTAATTCTATATATTTGAATATTGTAAGAGCAATACTAATATTAAAATTACAAGCGCCTATTACTAATTTCACACCCAGGTAAAGTTGAACAGTCTTGTGGAACAGTTTGCACGTGCTTCAGCAGTGTCCGTCGAAGACCTAAAATCGGAGGTGAAGTCTAAACTGCAGCTCGATAACGAGTTCCGTGCTAGTTGTAGTAGTCTACAGCGGGGTAAAGAGCCTACTAAAAAAGCCGTGTACGACTTTGCGGTAAGTTTCTTAGTTCTTATTTAAATCAATTTCTTGCTTCTGAACTTTGCCAATATTCACCTACTTCTTGTCAAGGTGGAACGTATTTACATTGATATTTGGCAACCTATTGCATATGGGTTAGTCCGTGGTTTATTGAGTAACATTGAGCCATTCAAACGTTTATAGAATCCCAGATTTGGTTGGCCGTAGTCCATCTTACTATATTTAAAGCGAGACGATATATATCTGTTGCCATTTTACTGACGCCACGACTTAAACCTTTAAACGATTTTCCTCAAAAACAGCCAGAGATATACCATTGAAACTTTTTTGGCTGGGACAAATGCTTCTGTGGTCTTTTGAACAGTACGAAAAAGTATTAGCCAAGAAATAAGAACTGATTGGGCGACATCTGTCCGACAGCGACATCTGTCCGACAGCCGAATTAGGGATTTCGGACAGATGTCGCTGTCGGACAGGAGTCGTTTTTGGCGACATCTGTCACATTCGTATTTCACAAGCTCACGGGTAATCTCGTGACGTTGCTCCCATTGTTCTAATGCTGATGTGATCCATTGAGATCTGATCCATCGATACGTGATTGACTAGATGAGAACAGGATCGTGCTAGCCGTACACTAACAAGCTGTCGATCACATCACAGGACACAGTCTACATGAATACATATAGGACAGCAGTATGGTTATCGCAATCCACAATGGCAACCAATCTTCAGTTTATCCCTGGACGCAAACAAGGCTCCGAGAACCCTGTCCTAAATGGCTTCCGATACGTCTTCGACAAACGAAGAGACGACACATCCTACTGGAAATGTACGGATTTCCGAAAGGGTTGCAGAGCCTGCATCTCTACCGTGGACAAACAACTGATAACTCATACTCCTGAAACAGAACTTGAAAAGAAAGGCTTCTGGAGGAGATCAACCGACGAAATAACTCGTACTCCAAACTCACCTGTTCGGGATTTCTTCGCGATGACTGGAGCAATTACCTACGTACTTTTCAAGGAACTTCCACAATTTGGAAGTTCCTTGATTGTGTTAAAGCAGAAGAAGCCTTTACAGACGTGAAGAAAACGAAAAGAGACGGGCGGGAACTACCTGAGCCACATGCACCCAAATGGATCCGTTACGATCGACTACTTCAGAGAATTGTAGATGATCACACAACTACAGCAACCCTATGGATTTCCTAAAAGCTATCGGAAATTTGACTATGCTTAAGATTTGATTCTTTGATATTGTATTTTATTGAATTATGATTTAATTTATATAACATTTATATAGCATTTAAACTATTGTCCGATTTATAGACATCAAATGTAAATAAACTATGGTAGTCAACTATCATGGCTCAGATCATATCTTAAATTGAAAATGTTACGTATACAACTTAGCAAGTAACAGTTCAGATCATGTCTCTAATTGGAAATATGTCGTATTGAAATCAGATCACAATTTCGGACAGATGTCGGTTTTTTTCTTACTTACTTTGGTACCCTGAGTCGGACAGATGTCTCTGTCGGACAGGAGTCGTGTTACCATAAGAACTTTAGGCCTCGAAATTTGGACCCCCAAAGTTGTATCAAAATCTCTTGACACAACGTTTGGGTTAGACGAGTTCCTGCTAGTAAGTATAATAGCTTTACTTCTCTCCGAGATGATCCTTGTTAGCCAGTATTCGCTCTTCAGCTTAACTACGACGAAGACGACGCAAGAGAAACCCTGGATTCTGACTGGTTGTGTAAGTTCGTGTTCAGCGGAGTGTCCGAGGTGAATTGTTGGAACAAATCCCAAGTAGGGGAGTACAGACTCAATATATACGAGTAAGTGGAGATTCTACATGAAATATTTCCTTCGTGGTTCTAGTTGGCACTAGTTTTTAGGTGTTTAAACGTCCAACATAATATGTTTATTGCTCCAGACGTATTATAACACACGAACGTCTTGCACAAGACATGAAAAGCTTTAAAAATAGCTAATGTGTTACCTTGTGATAAAGTTAACGATAAACATTTAACTCTGTCAATGTCTGGTTGGCTCCGTGCCTAATTTTGACTGAAAAGTGCGGCATAGTCTTTCTCCTATTAAAGATTGACAGCAAATATTTGTCTTTCATGATGCTAGAAATAGAAATTCTAGACAGAATAAACCATTTAGTAACGCCTGCTCTTATCCCAATCTTTCCCAGGTTTACCAATGAAGGGCAGCGCCAAAATCCGGAGGTGCCTGGAAACGGACCAAACATAAATATTGACGATATCATATCTGGGTAAATACTTGATTCTACTTAACCATTCTGTTAACAACGAAATGTTCTCCCTTTTAGAGTTAGATGTTTTCATTCTTAAGAAGCTGTCTCCCATACACAAGTTGTTTGCCATCTAATAACTCGGTTCTCCGTTTCAGTTATGAAGACTACAAAGTAAAAGTCGAAGAACTAGACCAGGGTAGGATCCCTCTAAAACCAAGCTCCTCATCCTTTTTAGCCCCTTCACTCTTCTTATTGACTCTATCATTAGCTGCTTATTTGACTGCCACGTGACCTTGATGCATGTGATGAAACTAATTTTCTTTAGTGAAAGATTAGGAGCAGAAATTAGGAGATGTTTTAGGACCCATTTTTTTGGGTGACTGATTGGTTTTGATAATCGATATGATTTGACGACTTTTTAATGATGGTTCTGTTGTAAATATCTAATAACAGCATTGTTTTATAATGATTTTTATTTCCTTGGAGTTTAAAGTTGATTATTTGAAATTTAAAATCTTTTTTGGGATTATTTCGTAAGATTATTGCGCGATGTAGAGGCACGTTTTCACTTATCGGTGTCTATTTGTTTCCATAAATGAAATGCCTAATTTGTCCTTATGAGACCGATACCATGTGCCAACCGTAACATAACGATCCTGCTATGATTAAGCGTATAAAAGTGGCCGAAGCTTTGACCGATTTTTCAGTTCTCTTCCTTGCCAATCCTGAATCAGATTTTGTAGTAACTTTGAATTAAAAGATATTTTTGTCTAATATAAATGTTTAACTTTATCTGTGTGACACCGCCATCGGTATGTAGTGTGATAATTACGATTGAGATGTATTTATTGGATTATTTTCATATCACTGATATCGCTGTTTGATTTGAGGTTCAGAAACCTGCAATATAACTATAAAAATAATAACTCTGTTTATGTTAAAAGAGGAGACGCTTTAGATGGGTTCTTCCCTGCCTCGCCATCCACCATTGACTTAATAAGCTGCCATGTTTTCTTCATCCTTAATTTTATCACAATGTTGAGAAATCGCAAGTCTGGAGTCGCGTCAGCAGTCAGGGTTAAGTGCATCCAGAGTCCAGATCACCAGTAAACGAATTTCCCCTGTAACCCAAAATTATTTTTTCACCAACTGGCTAGACTTCAGTGACTTCTAATTGTAACGTTCGCTTTTACCTGAAGAAAAAAAAACTATAGAAATCGGAGACGTGACAAAAACCAAGTCAATGCGTAATGACAATGTACTTGCAACTTGTAGTATTGGCAAAATAATTCTTTCTGATCCTGCTGAATTTCGTGTTAAAGTTGTCTTATACTGTACTTATAGTGTGAACATCGACGGGAAAAGCAAATCGGATGGCTTCAGCCCTTGCTCTAACCAGAGCCCTCTCGCGCTTTCAGTGCAATGAACAAGCGCGTCAAAATGGCTGTAACGCCACTATACTTTTAAGAACCCTGATCTATTGTTACACTAATACAACTACAAAAGTGTGCAACGTATAAATTTGGACCAAACAACTAGAAGCAAAGCTTACTAAATTGTTTCGATGGTTATGTTGTTCGTTGTTCAACATGAAAAAGGAAGTGGGGATATTGAGTATCGGAGGAAATTGCAACATGGAACATATTTAAACATTAAAAGAAAAATAACTTTGTAAACCAAATGCCAAAATAATCAGGACACTGATAGGAAAAAAACAACATTTTTTTCCTATCTGCTATCAAAATTCTTATTTTGTCTTATATCGCCCAACTTTCTAGTCTTATCTATACCTTGCTTCGGCACTTGCCTCGGGCATTTCGATCAGAAGAAAGCGGCGCGCGCTACTTCGAAAAAATTTAGACGAGTAACATCCGTCAAATTCGTTTCAATTTTTATAATATTAAACGAGCTATCACTTTTTAAAAGTTTAATACTGTGTACACTGTACATTTTCTCTAACCAGAGCCCTCTCGCTTGCAGAGCGTCACGCAGTACGCGTATACACATGGCTATGTGAAACTGTACATGTACTGCATATTGGGCCGAGCCGCGCGTATGAAACAACAAATAATGCTTTTTCCATTTTCGCAATACTTCTGACTATGTATATTATTGTCATACGTTGTATGACCCGCCGCGCACGAAGTGCGCGGCTCCCCTGTATCGTCACCATAGTGAAACGACCGTGGGGGTCACAACGTGATACCACGGTCGTTTCACTATGGTGACGATACAGGTGGAGCCGAGCACTTCGTGCGCGGCGGGTCATACAACGTATGACAAATATTTCATACGTATCAAATTGGATGTGCTTTTGGCGGAGATATAACGTGCGTTGACAGATGTTACTCGTCTAAATTTCTTCGAAGTAGCGCGCGCCGCTTTCTTCTCGAAATGGCCCGATGGCAAGTGCTACGAAGTAGCGCGCGCCGGGCCTGATCATTAACAATGGTCAATAACGTGCGCCAATACAATAAGCGTCGAGATCCAATTGCGACCCGCAATTTTTTACTAAGCGGCGTTTAGCCTGTCATTCCGCCAAATATCCAATATGATTATGAACATAAATACAATCAATAACAAATAATAGCATGGGGTCCCCAGGTAAGCAATTTTATGTTTATGTAATCGCTTACTGGGCCGCGCTCAGCCTGTCATTCCGCCGAATCTCTTGCTCTATCTAGAGCCCTATGCACGGGTTTGTTTTCGGAAAACTGCTGCAGAATATACCATTATTACTGAACTCTTCATTTCATACCATACGTCAATTTACAACCATTAAAGTCTAAAATAATTTAATAATTAATAAGCGCTTAACAGGTAATACTCTTAAATTATTTGTTCCAAATATTCCAAGACCGTCGACGACTCGAAGAGTCCAACTCAGCGCGCGTCTTGGTTGTAGGTTATAAAAACCTACATTGTACATACAAACAAGCGCGTGTGCTTACAACAAACTCAAAACTAAATCATAAATTCAAACATTAACGGGTGATACTCGTAAAATATCTGTTCCATATATTGGACCGTCGACGAGTCCAACTCGGCGCGCGTCCTGGTAGGTTGTAAACAGTAAACCTACAAATTCAAACATAGCTGTGGTGCGCGGCGCTTTTTCAAATATTTAAGATCGTCTCCTAAATATTTGATTTCGGCACTGGATATCTCCAAAGGAAATTCTTGCGTTGAGGTGGCAACGGACGCCAATCTGCTATAGTAACGCTTCCTTTCGTAGTTTTGATCCAACACGATGACTCCCTCGCCGATAGTTACGGCTCGATTCTGAATAAAATCACTAAGATAATATCCAGAATCGTTATGAATCGACACAAGCACGAATCAACGTTATCAAACTTAAGATTCTAGTGAATATTTGGACCTCTAGGTCTCTGGTTTTTAACGGCTCTGAACGAATCATGATACTCTGAAAACTAAATATTATGCGAATTGGTCAAGCCTTTATCAATCTCCAAAACATAATACTTATAACTCTATTTGATACAGATTGTAGATGAAGGAAGTCTTCTCAATATCGTCCAAAACTAATGGATTTTCACCCGTTCACCTAGCTTGGCAAAGCAAACAGGTGAGTCCTAAAGTGATTTCTCTTGAGTGAACATTGAGTCTCTTGTTTTGTTGTTAGTTTAGTAACCTCTGAGTTCCTTTGTTTTTTTTCACATGACATTTTTATACACACCAACATAAAAACATTTTCTGTGTGGTCTGTTTATTGTCATTTAAGTGAGAAACTGTGTAGATATGGCTAGCTTCTGTTCATTTTGAGATGTTTGACAACAGGTGAATAGATCATGTATAAATTTATATCCGTATCAGGGTTCCTATTTAGCGGTTGGTAGTATACACCGGACAGTTAACATATATGACAGACACGGTGAGCTGGTAGATGATATCTCACTGCCAGGATCTTGTACCGGATTGAAGTGGGATGCTGAGGGAAACACACTCGCTATCATTCAGGTTGCACATCTTAATTTTACAGAAATAGATGTTATTTTATTAAATTGGTGTTACGTTAGTACTACAATCTTTGCAACTTTGTTACTTATGTCATAAGAATGTTAGAACGGAGAAGAAGTTAGAAAATTGTTAGATGATAGCAAAATTTGATTATCGAACTGATGATTGTTACAATTTTACAGTATCAGCTTCCCGTCTGGCGCTTTTTATGTTAGTAACCCTGGCCTTACATGATAAAACAGCTCGATACATGTGACTGACCGTATCTACTGTCCCTTAGTCGTATATGATTGGTATTATTATTACCTTATTCTCCAGGATAAATCAGGAGTTATTTATCTGTGGGATGCCAACACTCGCACACAGCGTCCACTAGACAGTGGGCTACGGGACAATCTGTCGTTCGTGTGTTGGAGCCCTCACGCTCCCCTTCTGGCTATTGGAACTATCAAGGAAATCTGCTCATTTACAACCATTCTTCTGGTAGGAAGGTAGGTAAGAATACCATTAATGTATAAAATACATTGTAGATGATTCCTCTTCAATAGTCTTGTCCTAAATATTAAATAGGCATTAGGCATTCACCTGGTTACATCTAATCACTGCTTATCTTTATATCCAGATAAAGGGATATATTTAAAGTATTGTCAAAATTAAGACACTTAATGTTATATTTCACTCAGGTACCGGTGCTAGGGAAGCACAGTAAGCGTATAATATGCGGTGCGTGGAACTCTCAGAATGTTCTAGCACTTGGATCTGAAGACCGAATGTTGACTTGCAGTTCGGTTGAAGGAGACACGATTAGATCTGCGAATTTAAGGTTTGTCACTGTTGTATAACCCACAATGGATAACAAAATCTAGAATAGTGATTAGTGTGTTGTACCTACATCGTAGAACAAACTTAATTTTGAAATGGTAGTATATGGAGACCTGAAATTAAAGTTCACAGAAGTCTATCAATTACGCCCCTACTCAAAACTCAAGTTGGTATTATTTACTCAGATACGATCCGGAGTTGGCTATCTTCTCTGAGATGAAATCAAATGCTGCTTCCTCTCGTGGCACCGCTGCTCTGAACGACAGTACCGTCAGTTTTGTAGTGGGCCGTAAAACTCTCTTCCTTTTCAACCTGGACGATCCAGAGAATCCAATAGAACTAGCATTCCAGGGTCGCTACGGTAACATAGTGGGGTACCGGTGGTTTGGAGACGGTTACATGCTCATTGGGTTTACTAACGGGTTCCTCATTGTCATCAGCACACATCCTAAGGAGATAGGACAGGAACTGTTCCAGTCTAAAACTCACAGAGACGTATTGAATGATATCTCGATATCTTTCACGTTGAGCAAGGCAGCTAGTATCGGTGATAACTGTGTGAAACTGTACGATCTGAAGGATCTACAGGACACATACGCTATTATAAACCTGGAGGTGGAATCAGGGAGTCTTCATAAGCTGGAGTGGTCAGGGGACGGCCAGCTGCTTTCTGTAGCTACCAACAAGGGAGAAGTGTTTACTTATCTGACCCGTCTTCCAGTGCTCGGGGATACTTACCGTACCTCTTGCGCGTACCTCACCTCTCTCTTGGAGGTCACTGTCATTGACTTGACCCGTCCCGACCAACCCACCGCCTTCAGTGTGGTGACTGAACCGGTGTTCATTGCTCTGGGGCAGCATCATTTCTCTGTGGGTATGAACAACAGAGTGTGGATCTACAGTCTGACAGAGAACAAGAGCTCTGAACCACTGTTGGAGCGGGAGTACTTGGGAACTGTCGCTGAAATGTACATGAACGCTGACTACGCTGCAGTGTTGTTCGAGAAGAAGATCCAGCTCCACATGATAGAGGGAGACAGTGATAATGATAGAGACAGCAGACTCTTCCCTGATAAAGATACTGATATTGATGATGACATCACATGCTGTTCACTCACAAACGAGTTCCTAATCTTCGGCACTCAGCGAGGAAATATACACTACTTCTTCATTGAAGACTGGAAGTTTGTCAACGAGTATAGGCACACATGCACCATCTCCAAGATGTTCCCAGATCATTCTGGAACCAAACTGGTATTCCTGGACGAAAAGATGGATGGTTACAGCTACAACCCAGTCAACGACGAGCTGTTCAAACTGCCCGACCTTCCAACCAGAGTAACCGGTGTTATCTGGGATTCCTTTCAGAACGATGGTCACGTGTTTGTAGTATTTAACGAGGAAGTGGTAGTAACGTACACTTTACACAGAGATATAGTGACTGGAGAACAGGTGCAGTGTACAGGGGAGACAAAGTTACCGTACGGATATCGCCCTCTCATCATGTACGCTGGAGAGCTCAAGTGTCAGACTCAGTCAGGAAAACTGGTCAACCTAGCTCTTACTTCACACGCGTACTTTAGCAATCTTAACGATCTGACTCCCGAGGAGATATACATCTACCAGTCACAGTTGATAGACGCGTTTCACAACGCTTGCATGCTAAAACGGTACAACGAGGCCTGGAAACTTGCTGAGCTTCTGAACCACACGGAGCATTGGTTGCACTTGGGTAAAACCCTTCTTAACCACCTGGAAGTCCAGCTAGCGATGAGGGTGTACCGCCGTATCGGCGATGCTGCCATCGTGCTATCTCTACAAGAGTTACAGCACGTTGAGGACAGGAAACTAGTTGCAGGTCACATGGCATTGCTTTGTGATCAGTTTGATTATAGTCAGCAGCTGTTTTTGGAGTCCAGCCAGCCTCTGAAGGCTCTGGAAATGAGACGCGATCTTTTACAGGTTGGTGTAACTGTAAATGGTTACATGATTATACATAGATGTGTATTCTCACATTTAATACATTTCACTGTACATTTGATAAATACACTGACTGTACATTTTAACATTGTTTGTATTAAGAAGCACAATAAGCATGCGACTGTCTAGATTTAATACATTGTAACAATACAGTTATCTTTACACTGTATGTCTGGATAAATCGGCATATCTCATGCATATCTCACATTTCTCGCATATCTCACAAGTCACATATCTCACACCCTCCATGATTCATCTCACACCTAGACCCTTCATCTCACTTAAATTACGAAGTTTTAACAATTTAAGTTCCTCTATTACCTCACATGATTATATGATAACAGATTGTACTGTATAAGTTGTATTTAACACATCATATAATATGTACCTGTAAAGTTTTGTATTTAAAACTCTGTCCCCCTCAGTGGAATCAAGCACTCCAGCTGGCCAAGTCCCTGGCCCCTGAACAGATACCATTTGTTTCTAAAGAGTACGCTCAACAGCTTGAGTTTACTGGAGACTGGGCCAATGCTCTTATACACTACGAGAAAGGTAGAATAATTTAGATTACCATTGTGTTGAAGTAAGTTAGAGGGTACTTTATTTAATTTATTTAGATATGTGTACCTGTGGACTGTGGAGGTTATATAATGATTGACTGGACTAGTGGACACTGGACTTGTGTCTTTGAATCCTGTACTATATTTTCTCCCATATACCGCATATTTCACAATGATTACCTCCCAGATTCCCTCAAAACAAGTATTGACTAACTTTCCGTCAGGAATAACAAAGTTGCACGAAGAACATGATAACACGTGCAAGGGAGGTATCGCGCGCATGTCCATCAGAATGGGCGACATCAGGCGTGGCGTGAACCTGGCTCTGGAACTGACTAACAGATTACTGTGTAAGGAGTGTGCTACTATATTGGAGGCTATAAAACAGTTCCCTGAGGCTGCAATGCTCTATGAGAAGGTTAGAAACTTCCAGAAATATATTCGAAAGTAATGACCAGTCGAGGAACTACTGGTTTTTTCTCATCATATCCCCAATAAATCCTATTAAATTCCTACCAAATCCCATTAGATACCATTGAATCCAATTAAAGCCTATTAAATCCTGTTGAATCAGTTGTATTTAAGAACAGCTAGTTTTCAACCTTTTAGACAATGTAGTTAGTTCTAACAGGGTACTTAATTCTGACAAATATAGCTGGACACTTAACCGTAAAGTTTACAATGTTCTCTATCCTGACAAGGCGCATTGTCTAAAATGATAAGTGCATAGATCCCGTAAGGGCAGTTCTGTGCTGTTTCACCCAAACCATGCCACGTATATGTCTATTGTTCTTTAGAGAACAACGCTCGTCAGCGAACAAGGACCGGTAACAAAGGTTCACCTGACACAGTCCCCTTGTTAACACCTTATTACGCACTTCAGGGTAACAGCTACGACAAGGCAGCTCAAGTGTACATGAAGGCTAGAAACTGGAGTAAGGTTGCTGAAATACTGCCCCATATTACCTCTCCTAAAATATACATTCAGTATGCTAAGAATAGAGAACACGAGGGTAAATTTAAGGAGGCAGCTAATGCGTACGAGGCGGGTAAAGATTATGATAGTGTCATCAGGATCAACTTGGATCATTTGAAGAATCCTAAGGAAGCTGTAAGGATAGTTCAGGAGACCCAGTCTGTTGAGGGAGCTAGAGTTGTGGCCAAGTTTTTCCAGAATCTGGGAGATTATGCGTCAGCGATTCAGTTCCTGGTGGTTTCCAAGTGTAACGCTGAGGCGTTCACACTCGCTGAGGAGCACAATCAGATGGCTCAGTACGCTGATATTATCGGGGACGACGCCACACCGGAGGACTATACAGCTATAGCAAAGCACTACGAGTCTCAGGGAAAACCACTGCAGTGTGGCAACTTCTTCTTTAAAGCAGGAGACTATGCCAAGGCACTTCACTATCTTATCCGAGTACCGCCTAATGACGTAGATGCAGCTCTGGATATTGCGATTGAAGCTGTTGGAAAAGCACACAAGGACTCCCTCACTCACCAACTCATTGATTATTTAATGGGTGAGATTGATGGGGTTCCTAAAGCAGCCAGGTACAGAAAAACTTTGGGATATATTTTGATCGATATGATAATCGTTTGTGTTTTGTAAAACTTTTGCTGCAGTTCGGTTCAACGATTAAATCTTTAATATTCAGCCAACTTCAAATTTGATTTCTTCCCTTATTTTGAGTTCTCCTTAAATAGTTCGTTGCTGAATGTTACAACCTAATCCTTGACAATCCACCCAGGTACCTGTTTAATCTGTACATGTCTCTGAAACAATACCGTGAAGCTGCCCGCACAGCTATTATTATCGCTAAAGAGGATCAGGCTTCTGGTAGTTACCGGACCGCTCATGATGTTCTCTTCGAAATGTACCAGGTAGTTGTTATATTCCAATTAACTCCATTGAATTGGTCCGCTTATAATTGGTTAATTTGTATGTATGAAAGGCGAAAGCTGTTCTTTAATCTTAACTGTCAGATTTACGCTTGTCTGTCAGGCCAGTTTTAAAGGGCTTGGTTACCTATTTATTATTCATTATTCGTTGTTATCAATACTTGGTATTTTCACTACGTATCATAACGGTCACCCAGGAGACTGCTTGAATTAGTAGTACCTGACATTTTATATGTTGACTGACATCTAAACTCGGAGACAAGCCTATTTGGTACCTGACATAACATACTTTTCTTGGAGTCTATTCTTGGAAACAATCCCCAAGCCATGGCAACGTTTCAACCATAGCAACATAAGTTTAATGATCCGTTACAGCATGATATTTTATCTTAAATATACTGAATTTCAGAATTTGTTGAAACACAAGATAAAGATACCGAACGAAATGGTGCACAACCTCATGTTACTGCACAGTTACATCCTGGTTAAACTTCATGTAAAGAAGGGAGATCACATGAAGGCTGCTAGAATGCTGATCAGGGTTGCTAGCAATATCAGGTAAATGAGGGTATTATAGCCGGCGGGAGGGGTACCAGGGAGGGGGGAGGGGTCAAAAGAGGTGGTTTTGTGATTTTACATGATGATTGGTGCCACCTTTATCGGGATTTAACATGATATTTAGAGCTATCAATAACTTGGTTTGGTGATCACTAAAAATTAATAAATTTTTGTAAGATCACGAGCAGTAAATATTAAATGAGTTATGGTAACTGTGGTAAGATCATAATTTGGTTGGTCGCAGGAGACAGTTTAGTCGCATAAAATATAATCAATAATGGAACGAAAATCTCGTTTTAATGGGTAAATTATCAAACCAAGACGAACCAAAAGCAAAACTGTGCGACTAATGAACAGTCACCCGATTGCTCAATTGGCAGTCTACTCACAATGAATTGTTTACTCTGAATTATACCAGGCGGAAATTTAGAGTGTCCTAGCAAAGTCTCTGTTCTTCTCAAACTAACTTAAATCCTAATTTTCAGTAAGTTCCCCTCCCACATAGCGCAGATCCTAACCTCGACGGTAGTGGAATGCTACAGGTCAGGGTTACGTGCCAGTGCGTTCAGTTACGCGGCCATGTTACTGCGTCCTGAGTACCGGTCTCAGATAGACCCAAAGTGGAAGAAAAAGATTGAACAGATAGTCAGAAAACCTGACAAAACGGAGGAGGTAGGCAGTTTTTTTAATAACCCTGGTCGTCCTGCCTCGCGATTCTTCTGTACATTTAGAAAAGTTCATTATATTCATTAGAAGGTATGTTTTTAGAGCAATAACTTCCTCTGCCATCCATATCCCAGCCTTTGCTACTACCCTTAAAACCCCCACATGTAAACACCACTTAAACCAACATGAACCTATTCTCCAGGAGGAACCAACAGACCCATGTCCCCAATGTGGAACCCTCCTACCCCAAACCACCCTGGAATGTGGAGAATGTAAGAACACCCTGCCTTACTGTATCATAACCGGACGTCACATGTTAAAAGAGGACTGGTGCGAGTGTCCTCACTGCTCCTGGCCTGCCCTTTACTCTGTCTTTGTAGAGTACGTGGCTGATGGAGGGACTGCTTGTCCGATTTGTAGTGTGGTGGTGAATCCTCAGGAGTTGAGTTTGGTAGCGGAGCCTAACTTGTATGCTAAGCTTGGGGAGGCAGCTGCTGAGGGGTAGCAGTGGTGAGCTGTTATTATTGAGGTGTTATTGAGGTGTTATTGAGGTGTTATTGAGGTGTTATTGAGGTGTTATTGAGGTGTTATTGAGGTGTTTTTATGGTGTTAACCGGTGTTGTTATAGTATGGGAAGGTGAGAGAACGGTCAGACTTATATTGCTAGAGGATATGCATTATGCACCCTACTGGATAGGGCAATTTTATATCACCATGTAAGATAATGTGTATACTGTATACTTAAACAATTTAACTTATTTGCTGGTCAAATTATATTTTGGCGCTGGTTGCTTTATCGAATTTTTGTTGCTAATAATTGCTATCAGTTAATACGAGGAGTTTGTTATAGAACGTGGACCGAAACGTTGGTTTTTGAGTCAGATAGTTTTTATGGTGTCACAGATTTTTATTTGTACAAAATCTATGTAAATAAATTTCAGATCTTCGTCAATATGTAGAGTATTACATGTATTATGTTTCATAAAGTGTTGTTTGTTATTTATAAGTTTATCGCTATTTAAAACTTCCATTATTGACAGTCAGTCCTTACTCGATTTACTGAATTATATGCTCTTACCAAGACAAAGAAATTTTCCATTAAATCATATTTTATCTCACGCAAACTTCATATTACATATAGGTTAAATCATAATCATGATCCAACATTTACTAATTAATTAATGCGCAATTGGTTGATAATATCTCACTCTTAGGTTACATGTACAGAAGACGTGCGAGGTGAAGACTGAAGAGAGATAATGGCCACTGTGGTAGCAGATAACATTGCTAAGGCACTCACCGCTGTGGTATGTTAAGAATTTCATCCCCGAAATTCAAAACATTTGGTGCCAATTTATTAAGAGTGCAATCTGTCTAATTATGTTTTTCAATGCTCGTTATCATTGTCAGCAGCACTCAAATTACAATGGTCCTCTAGAAATACCTGGAAATAGGGATTATATGTGCTGATACTGCCAGTAACGGTAAACTTCCTGTCGTCTCATCTTCCCAGACAAACGATACACTGTGAATTATTCCCTAATTTTACGACGATTGATTAACGATTGTGCCATTAATTATGTAGTTAACTAATTGACCCAGTACATATCCCAGGCGACCACGTCAGCAAAGTCAGGCAGCACAACAACTCAACCAACTAATGAGAATTCTCCGAGACCTGTTCAACAGATTCATCTTCAGCAGGTAATTTTAAAATCTCAGCCCTATTTTCCCAAACTTTGGATAATTCCCGCATATTCTACCTACGCATTCTTTTTGGTGGTGGTCTTAACTCTTAACGTTTGTATGAGAAATTAGGGTTTTGACTCACCCAACTAGAACTAGCGAGAATTCTCCGAGACCTGTCCAATAGTTCCTTCTGCAGCAAGTACTTTAAACCTCTGTTCTTAAAGTTGAGGTTGCATGTGAATTGCTCTGTTCTTAAAGTTGAGGTGGCGTGTGAATTGAGAAATTTGGGTTTTGTTAAAAAGTTGAAGTTGCGTGCGAATTGAGAAATGTGGGTTTTGTTAAAAAGGCTCATACTATCAGTATGAGCCCAGAAAGGAAAACCACTTCTTAAATATGGCACGCGAACTAATTAAAAGGGAAGGGAAGGTGGCCAAAAATTTAAAATTTAATTTTGTTCCCATTTTGCTATTTTAGGCACTGTTCTTCTCTCGTCCTTCTCAAGTCTCAACTGAGCATGGTTATTTTTAGCTGGAATTTTTAGGGTGCTAGAATAACTAATCGATAGTATCAATTTAAACGAAAACCAAATCAGTGAAAGTTTCTTAATTTGATTACCAAAATTACGTCTTCTGACGTAGATTTGACGTCAGCCCATTTAGTTTAGTGCTCGTAAACGAAAAAACAATTCCCTTAATTCGCAGAACATTCCACCTTTTTCCAATATTATCGGATCTGAAAGAACGACTGATCATGGGCTGGAGCTGCGTTCTGTCCCGGCCTAGACTGCCTCCCTACATTTAAATTGTTGCTTTATGTCCCTGTCTGGTATCCCAGTGAGTCGTCATGACGAACTCATTTGTCAGGACATTTAAATTTTCCATGATCTCAGATCTGTCTTTGACGGGAAAAAAAGAGACAAAATTATTGGGAGCTTTAGAGATTTACACCACCTGATCAATCAAAATACCGCAACCTTCTTGCAATATGAGCATAAATGAAGATATGCAAGCAATTTGCCATATTGTTCTATAAATATGGTTACCATGGTTACTCTGTTTGTTATGAAAACAACCGATTTGCTCTGGTAACGTTAGATGAGAAGTTTCGGGTTGGGGTGATTGGGAAATAGCTTTTAAAGCATTAACTGAGGTCACTGTTTCCTTTAAAGCAAAGGTTAAGAAGTTCTTGAATAATATTTCTGGAATCCAACGAAATGTAAAAGAATCACGTACCAATTAAATGAATTTATGACAGTTCATCACGTCCGTCAGCATACAAGTCTCTGAAGAGACCTTTCATTATATTAAATGAATCGGACTGCTAGCTCTGAATATTTTCCCAACATCTTAAAAATTGATCATCTTTTGATTATTGTCGGGACCTATAATAATGCACATTGCGGAATGTTGTTATCAACCACCATGTAAACAAATATTCGGGCTTAATTGTGGTCACTAAAAAACTGCGAGTGTGAATAAAATTGTTGGGCGCGGCGTTCATGTTGTCGATTGAGCTCGAGCTGGAGACCCACATAATTTTAATGAATATTTCAATTTCGGTGTGCTTATCTTCCAATTTCCTTAGACTGTAAATTAGTGGATCATATATACATATTAAATCCACGAGGAGGGAGGTGGGGCATTAATTGAGCCCTAAAATTTAAAAAGATGAGTTTCACGGGGCTCCTCTTTGTCTGTTCCAACACAGTTCCTACCACGCACACTGTCTCCCCTGATCACAACCCACTCCGCCCATTTAGCACTTCATGATTATAAGAACTGTAACATGTTCAACATAATACCTTTAACATCTTGGATATATGATAATACTGACCAGATCAGATGATGGCCGATGAGTGAACCAACGAAATATTATTCTGTTTGAATTTTAAATTGGTTAGATGGATCCTGATGATGATGGTCCAGTATGGATCCTGATGAGGTATATAAAAGCCTACATCACAGCCTATTACACGTTACACTAACTAAAGTGGAAGGCTCTGCATCGCATGGTCAGGTTTTGTTACTCAACTTTAAGCAAGTCATTGTCGAACTCTAAACATAACGAGCCTACTTTTCCTCTGAGGAGAGAATGTTGGTTCCTTGGAAATTTAAACAATGCGATCACGTGACCATTGTTGGAACCGATAATAATGTTGTAATAAATAAGAGATGAACCGTACGGAAGATCTTATTCATGCCATGTATTTTCTATCTTCACTGTATTGTACCTCTGAAATGATAATGATTGCTATCATTCCATCTCATCTCATCGGATTTATCTCGTTACTCTCATGCTGCTTCCTCTTATCATTGCCATCGTCAATCTTTACAAAGGTCGACCCTTTAAACCCACACCGACTACCTATAAAACCAATAGTCCCTCTACGTCCCTCTAAAACGCTCCTTCTAAATGCCCAACATTTGCTCACCCCCCCTCTCTCTCTCTCTCTCTCTCTCTCTCTCTCTCTCTCTCTCTCTCTCTCTCTCTCTCTCTCTCTCTCTCTCTCTCTCTCTCTCTCTCTCTCTCTCTCTCTCTCTCTCTCTCTCTCTCTCTCTCTCTCTCTCTCTCTCTCTCTCTCTCTCTCTCTCTCTCTCTCTCTCTCTTTCTCTCTCTGATCTCTCTCTATCTCTCTCTCTCTCTCTCTCTCTCTCTCTCTCTCTCTCTCTCTCTCTCTCTCTCTCTCTCTCTCTCTCTCTCTCTCTCTCTCTCTCTCTCTCCCTCCCTTTCTGCTTAAACTCCATACAATACTCACTCCTCCCTTCTATAACCACTACTCAGGAAGGTAAATTTCCGATGTCTCTCGTGCCGATTAGCCAATTGATAAGTGCTTACTGTAAGCCTGCTTACTGTACTGGCTTGTGCTCCTCCGTACTGGCTGGTATAAAGCAGATACTCTGACGGAGAATTTAACTGGAGTCTGATCTCTTTTGAACGGGGTAAAGTGCAATTATTCGTCTGGATTAAAATGTGAGTTAACTAACTGATCCAGAGAGAAGTTCTGAAGAAATCAATGGTAATAATTAAAGGATAGTTATTTAAAAACAGCTCTAGCTGTATTCCCATTATATCATTAGAGTTGTACTATTACTATTAGCTCTGAAAATGGACCAGTAGGTCACGTGGTGCATTTCCTGGCTCCTGATTGGTCCGATCTTCTGTAATAATTGTCCGGATTGGTTGGTTCCGCGGGCTACTGCGTTTCAAGGTCTGGACCGACCTGACCTCTTGCAGCGTATCCAGAGCGATAAATATAGTATACATTTGTTGTTCATTTAGTTACTAGGGCTACAGTTTTATCCCCTGGCTACCGTATCCAAGTGTTAGATGGCTGAACATTTAAATGTCGTTACCGAGCTGGTAAGTTTCATTTCGTTGGTTTTCCTGCTCGTGATGGTTGGATTACCCAGCCGTAGTGTCACGTGGTTATTTCCCGATATAATCCGCTTGCGTTACCGTCCTTTCCGTCAGTCACACCCACTTCTTTTTTGAAAAAGTTATAATCTGCTAATTTCCCTCAAAACATGGCCAATTTAATTTTTTAAATGTTTTGGAAATTGCGTGACTCATCAACATAAGGTAATTGTAACTGTCGCTTGTCACGCGACTAATTCCCCCAACTTGCGACTAAACGTTTTGACAGTATGTTTGAGAGGTCGTGTAGCGTTTAAAATCTTAACATGCAGGTGTCTCCACACACATACACATATTTACACGTTCCTCACGTCACACCTGCACACTGGACACATCCTCTCTCTCCCTCTCTCTCTCTCTCCGGATCAATCCAGGGGGTCCAAACATGTGGCCATCATTAATCATTTCTTTTTCTCATCCTCATCACCATGACGACGCGACTGACAAAACAGCTGCTTCTTGCAATAGTTGTCATGGTAACAGTTATCCGACTGCAAATTAGCAGTAACATGGCACACAGTGTGGTGACCCCCCAGTATAACATGGAGAGAGCTCATTATTTGGAACTAGTTGTACTCTTTTTTCAGCTGCTCCAACTCTCTTTCTCTCTCGCAATAATAATATGATCCGGTACTCCGCCCTTGTGTAACATTATCTCCACCCAGTTATAACCTTGTATCAGGACACTGGACAGTCATTATTTTCAGTGCCCTGTTTAAATCTGTTTAAAACTCTCCTAGTCTCTGTTTATCTCGCTTCTGTTTTGCTATGACTTGTTCTCCTGCTGAGGATCCGAAACCTAGAGTTAAGATTGAGAAGGTAAGAATTTTGTCGTTAATATCTCATAGACTGTATGGAAAGTTCTTGAGAAATACCTTCCCATATCCAAAAATTTTTTAATTTCCTACATTCTCAATTTTTTCGTTTTCTGTGGCCCGCTCGCTTCGCTCGCCTAAAAAATGTTTGTATTCGCGCGGTTCAAAGATTTTTCATGGCGGATTCCAGATTCTCAATTTTACTTTTTTAGGGCCCGGAATGCTTTTTAATAGATAATCCTAGGTTACTTTTGGGGGCGAAGCCCCCGAAAATTTTGGAAATTTAAACTAGATTTGGCCTCCTGGAACGAATCTGACAATGGAGAACGATTTTAGCATACTATTTTCTGATTTCAATTTTTATTGGGATAAATTGTCTGGATTCTAGAATCCCTAAACACTTGGCTGAACTAAAGCACGAAATAGGAGACAGCATGAAGTATCAAAAGTTTATAATTTTGGCAAAAATGTTTTCTCATCTACTACCATCACTTTCTGCTTTCAAGCTATAAACTAATACAGGGTTAAGGGAATTTGGAGAAGGAAGCAAGTATGAGACCAAATATTCAAGAAACAAGGAATTTAAATTTTCCAAAAATATAATAATGACTATTAGTATTTACTATTTAAATAAGATAGGAAACGCAACAAAGAATGATTATGCATTATGCATGTTTAGACGTATTACATCAACTCATAATATAATACTATATAATGTTCTTTGAACTCCTGACATAAAGTTATTACAATTGCATTGATGACCGTTCACAACATTACATGATTGATAATGCTATTATCAAAACTGGAATGATAGTCGATATTGGGATTTGCAGAAGTTTTTATAGCCGCCCCCATCCCCCCATGGGTGGTTTTTAGAAAAGAGTGGTTTCTTGCCATTCTCGTAGCAGCTTTCTGAAAACTGTTACATGCGATGTTTTAACGATAAATACGGGATTGTAAATTTTGCTCATACTTAAAGCTCTTGATCAGTTTTATAAATTCTGAGTCAAGATCAATCCAAGATATGTATATTTAGCAAAGTGATACCTAACTAGGATCAGGAGCATATAAAGATAATTCATGCAAAAATGATTTCCACCCGATTAATGTCTTAATGTGATAGCTACCTCAACTTAGGTTGATTCGGTATGAATTCATAGGGCTGATGCCCTGGGTGACACCTCTTAAAATGAACTTTTAGATTATCGGCTCGAGTACAAACTTCTTTGCATATACCGCATTAGACCTCGGATTTAGACTTGAACTTTGGACGATTCATGATTAATAGGAAGTTCAACAACCCAATGTAAGCAACAAAAGCAAGCGGGCAGAGCGACTAATTAAAAAACTAGAAAAAGTCCAATTCTCACGCCCATTCTAGCATCATCGTACAGATTAGTTAAAACGCCCTGTTTTTCTGATATTTTCTCACGCCACACAAATTTGGGCTGGGTGTGTGCAGTGTGATACACACATTGAAGACGTGATGTGTATATGCTACTGCTTGCCAATACAGATATCGGGTGACACTGTAGACATATTCGGTTTCATAGACTAGATAAGTAGATAGTAAAATGTTAATAAAGTAATAATGACAACTATTTATGTCGTGTACGCGAAAATGCCCCAATAATTAGCATCTGGTTAGTGGTTACTTGATGCACAGATTTTGTAGCTAATAGCAACAAACTTTGGTCTGTGAAACGAAATTTGATAGACTGGATCAGTGGATCCCTGACTGAGGACATTTAAATAACGGTCCAGCAACTTTTAGTCTGCTCTTTCACTTAAATTCCTACTGAAATATTATCGAAAATTCTCAGAGTTGGCTCTCGAATTTCCTACTTTTTGTCAAAAATTTCCTACTTTTAAAAATTTCCTACATTCTTAGAATGCGAGAATGCGGGTTTTTGGATATGGGAATACCTTTCTCTTTGGAATATATCATTGCTGATGAAATCCAGGAATTCGCATCGAATGCGGATATATTCCCAACACAGCCGCTCTAAATCACCTGTGACAAGGTCACTTAAATGCGTTGCTGATCCAAGACACTAAAGCCTTTTAATTGTCCCCTTACCTTTTAGTGGTCAAACTTAATGACTTCGCCCGTTATTCGCCGATTACAGTAGGCAGTGAAAGGGAAGAAGGAGAAGTTTGTCTCTTCTAATTCACTCCTACATCACCGGCTGTATTTGTGTTTATTTCACTCTTTTAATCCTCATCATCATCTCCACACAACACTTGTAACAAATCTCATAAAACAAATTACCGATCGGAAGATAAACCTGGCGCAGGAAATATTGTGTAATTTGCGGACCCCGTTACCGCGGTTGACGGTGTCTGTTGACCGGCTCGCTCAAGCGTAAACCTGAACTATAATAATACAAAGTGAGAGTAGGCGACGTCATCAAATAAGAAATTTAACAGCTGATTTGCAAACTTTGTGGTGTCATGTGTATTAATATTATTATTGAATTGTGAACTCCGGTTGTAAATGATACTTCCGTTTCAGGAGGACTCCAACTCGGGAAAAATACCCGCCATCTCTATCAAACCACCATCACCCCGCAGAGGATTCACTCCTTACAACCCATCTTCAGCTGTCACCCCAACTGTAACACCCACTGTCACACCTGTTACACTCAACATCACACCTGTCACACTGGGTGTCACACCCACTGTGACACTGCCACCAACTGTGACACTGCCACCCACTCCAACACCCGCTACTTGTTTCCTAGCAAGACATATACCACCACCACGGAATACCGCTGTTAAATCACACCGATCACAGCACATTTACCACCCTTATCA
Source organism: Bolinopsis microptera (assembly GCF_026151205.1). Classification (NCBI taxonomy): domain Eukaryota; kingdom Metazoa; phylum Ctenophora; class Tentaculata; order Lobata; family Bolinopsidae; genus Bolinopsis; species Bolinopsis microptera. Next base: position 5,293,696 of record NC_087080.1, on the reverse strand, counting down.
TCAGCCTCACCGCACCTTCAGCAAACAAGAGGTTGGAAGTTTGGGGCAAGAGGGGGGTACGGGCGGGGGTGGCAAGGGACTTAATACGGGAACCACAGATTAAATCTTTCAAGGCTATTTTAGTTGGTTACAAGCCAAGGAAACCAACTCATCTAAAGTATCATACCTTTTACCTAACCATCTGCATTCCGCAACCTAAAATTATATTTGGACAATTGAACACGTAAAGAAGTCTAATTACCCCCTAATTACCCCCTCTAATAACCTCGTTACCCCACTAATCACCTAAATTACCCTCCTCCTTCTCTCAGATCTCCAGTTCGGGAGGACAAAACGTGAGAACAAGTACGACAACAAGTGGGACAACTCGGCCCCACGTCGCAATACTTCGTCCTATCAAGGGAAGAAATGGTCAAACTCTACACATCGGTAAGCGTAAGTAGCATTTCTATACTTCTACAGCAGCCTGATGTCAAGTTTTCATGTGAGTGTTTGTGTGGCAGTTTTTAGACATTTGGTCACTTGTTTTTGGTGGAAGAATTGTAGTTGGCAGCACTTTAAAGTCGTGTTAGTTCACGATCAGTCCACTATTATTGTCCTGTCTTGAAGACTTAAGACAAAGACCATCTGTAATGAGGTCGTGGTGTCATAGTTAAAGTTGGGCCACTCCATTCCATCAACCTCATACCATTACAACAGCTCCCAATCTGGCAGTTAAATGTTCTGAAATTAGTTTATTATGTAACACGAGCACAACATTTTTACCCTACCAAACGCGATTTGGTGGCTCTATTCACTGGAACATGTACTTTTATTGGGGGCACGTCCGAGTAATGAACATGAGACGGGCTATTAAAATACTGAAACTGGGTCGGTTGTTACCAAGTTTAATCACCAAATGTCTACCTCTATCTTTTGTCATTTGTGGTTCTACGTTTTACCCACGTCATAAGAATTAGTACCTTATTTAGAAGGAAAATGCTACTGTGTGGCTCCACGAGATCTGTGAATTTCCTTTAGATATCGCAGACGAAAATGGGCTGTTAATTCAATGAAACTAAGTCTTGATATTGTTGGAAAAAATAATTTCATAAGTATCGGCGAAAAAGAGGTTGATAAACTCAATTAATTCAGATATAATAATAGTCGTTCACATTTGCCATTGTTAAGAACCCATACGGTAAGCATACGGTAAGGTCCGAAAATAGCACTTTAAAATATTTATTGCTAAAAAATTGAAGATACAGTAAGGGTCATGCGTCATTAACACCAGTTTTTTGGCGATCCTCGCTCGGAAAAGGAATAGAACCCATATGATGACAAAATGTCCAATATTTCAGCGAGTTCGGGTGGCACCTCACGAGGATTCCCGATCCAGTTACAGCAGAGCGGACAAACAACTTACATACAACTAGATAACGCTACATACCGGGCCCTGACCGGCAAACAGACCAGCACCACTGAAGCTGCAGCACCTAGACCTCAAACTACATCAACAGGTTAGGATGCAATTAAATTTAGGTGCTTGTCAATAAAGATAGGTTGGTGAATAACGTTACATTCTGTGGTGAAGAAACTTGACAAGGTAAATGGAGTGTGAGCGTTGAGTTCTTAATCTCATGAATGGCTCTGTAGAGAGTTATGGGGCGTATGAAAAGGGGGAGGGGCTACAGATTTTAGACAAATGAAAAAGTTTCACTATGCCTGGGCTATTTGGGGGAATTTAATGTAATATAATTTGATCGAACGCTCACCAACCAGATTCGATAAGGGTCGACGTGTAGAAAAGTTCCAGTTTTATCAATTTGTTTGATTTGTCCTTGGCATTACTTGGCTAGACATCGAGGATCATGACCCAAACTCAGAATCTAAAATCCTGATAAATTAACCCATGTTTTTATAACATTTGATTAATTTCAGTACTCAGAATCATAATTCCGAAAGTACTTATCATTCAGTGTTCTGATAGTTTAAATTTGTCGCTGACACTGCTGAGAAGCATCACAATATCACATACATATTACATAAGTAAATAAAATAAAAGTAATGCTCAATATATCCATAGTTAACAAAGATGCAAAGATAACAACATTCCCCAACATTTCCCAGAATATATCGTTCCATCGATAATCGGTAATCAGTGCCAATCAGAATAATCGTAAAACGACAGCACGGTTAAGCCGTTAACATTAAAACGCACAATACCCTGCCACTACACAACCCAAACAATCTCCCCATTACTTTGTAATCCTCATAAAACTGCTTATTGATCGTTCTGCCCCACAGCCAGCCCCTAGCCCCCTTTGCTTCCCAAAACGTGCTTTTAGACCCGCCACTTTGTTACCTTCCGTACCACGTCACACTTTGATCCTTTTCCCGCTAATAAAGTATGCCTGTTTACCAATTGCGCCGATTATCGTTATCGCTTTGATCGGTTTACATATCACCAACTATTTGGATCACCGTCGTCTGTGTCTGCTAAGTGTTACGATTTTTTTGTTTGTGTTGCTATTTTACAATTTACCGCTCGTTTTACCCTCTTTTCTCTCTTCGTCATCTCTTGCGTCACAGAGAGAGAGAGAGAGAGAGAGAGAGAGAGAGAGAGAGAGAGAGACAGATTGGAGTGTTTTGATATTTTATTATTATACCCTGGATGCAGTGCAGTGCTGTTAAGTTTTCTTTTTTCACCTTGTGCTGCCATGGCCCCGCAGTCCCCGCACCTGCCTTAAAGTTATACATTTGCCGGTCGTTGGTGGAACCTATTATTCTGTACTTTTGACTAAATATATTTAGCGAGTAAAGTCAACTTTACATCGTGAGGAGTGAGGACCTATAATTATGATAGATATTGCCGTGTATGGGAATTCTCAGCTCTTTAGCTTGATATGAAGGTCATGCCTAGTCTATTTGGAAATGATGAAATTTCTGGTTTCATTTTCTCAAAAGTCGATGAGTAATACACAGATTCAGTAAGCTCCATTGAAAACATTGCTTTTTAATTCGATTATTACATATTTTTACGTACGTTACGTTTTGGTACGTTTTGGTGAGTTTGGCAGGGCGTGCTCAGGACAACGGCATCGAGTGCGTCCTCCTCCAGCTCAGCATTGAGTTATCGTTTGTCGGAGTGTATCCCGGAACCGGTGGTGTGTCTGGGTACTGTTCCATAAATCTGCCTAGACCAACTTTGAAACTGTCTAGCAATGTGATACTCCGGAGCTCCGATGGGAGCACGTTAAAGAGCTGAGCTGCTCTAACTCTAAAGCTGTTGTCGTAATCTGTTCTTACCGACAACTGTGCGTTTTTGTTCATGGCTGGGATCTCTGCCTTAATACCATGCCTTTGATGAGACTTGAACTCGAAGCCCGTATCGTTCGGAGCATGTTCATTAAGAATTTTCCATACATGAATAATAGAATAACGCTCTCTCCGCCTCTGCAGGGACATCAACTTAAGCTTCTTCAGCCTGTCCCAGTACTGGAGATCACGGCAGCCAGATATCTTTCTAGTAAAGGATCTCTGTACAGTCTCCAGCTTTTGTATCTCTGTGACTTTTGTAGGGTTCCAGACTGGACAGCAGTACTTTAGCTTGGAGCGAACCATGCTTTTGTATAAAGTCAGCATGACTACTTGTGACCGGTCTCTAAAGGCACTCAATGTCCAAGCCGCCATTTTTCTAGCTCCTTGAACTGTCTTCTCAATGTGAGGACCCCATGACCTACTGCTGCTAACATACACTCCAAGGTCTCTGACAGTTTCCTGTGGTGATATTGCGTGTCCTTTTGGCGTAGTATACTCAACAGTCTCTGGGTAGAACGGGAGCTCTCTTAGAGCTTTTGATCCATTCAGGGGGTAGTTTACAACCTCAAACTTCTGTTCGTGTAGCTCCATGTTGTTAACACGTGACCACTCGATGACTATGTTGAGATCATCTTGCAGTAACTCCACACTACTTATTCCTCGGATAGCCCCAATCAGCTTTGTGTCGTCTGCAAAGCTGAATCCGTTACTATAGCTAATGCTGTTCAACAGATCGTTGATGTACAGGATAAATAGGATCGGTCCTAGGACTGTCCCTTGTGGCACCCCACTTGCCACTGGCTGGAAGGATGATTTGCGACCTTCAACAACGACTGTTTGTTTTCTGTTTAGCAAAAACTCTTTGATCCACCTTAAAGCCTGACCACCAATTCCGTATCGACCAAGCTTGGCTAGCAGCACTGCATGGTCGACCTTGTCAAAAGCTTTGGCAAAGTCGAGGTAAATCACATCAACTTCTTCATCATTGTTGAGTGATTTGTAGATCTGTTCGATGTGACTGAGAAGCTGCGTCATGCAACTCCTCTTTTTTCTGAACCCATGCTGGTTCGTATTGATCATCATGTTCTCTTCCAAATGACGAACCAGGTTTTTTCTGATTACACGCTCAAATGTCTTTATGATGTGCGAGGTTAAAGACACTGGTCTATAGTTTGCTGGGTCCGTTCTGTCCCCCTTCTTATAGATAGGGGTGATATATTGGGTCTTTAGTTCCGCTGGTATATACCCACTGCTGAACGATTCCTGCCAGAGGAGTGTTAGCGGGTCTGCAAGTTGTTCTTTGCAAGCTGTGAGTATCCTAGCAGGAATCTCTCCGTCAGGTGCGGCCGAATAGGGATCCAGTTCTCCTAATGCTTCAATGATATCTTTTCTTGTGAAGCTTAGCTCGTTGAATCCGGAATCCAGTCCCTGAGGTAATCCTTGGCTCTTCATACATTCATCAATATCGGCACTCATAGGGTTACTAAATACCTTCTGGTACTGTTTCTGAAGTAACTCTGCCTTGATACTGGGGTCGTCCACTAGTGCCCCAGTCTCATCTCTCAACACCGGGATTGTAGATCTGGTCTTCTGGAGACGCTTGGCATACGAAAAGAAGTATTTGGGGTTCTTCTTTATTGCATCGACTGCCCGGAGTTCTTTTTTGTTCAGTTTCTCAAGGGTCCCTTCCTGTATGGAGTAACACAACAGTGAAACCTCCGTTTTCAGTTTAGGGATTAAACTCGAGCTAGGATTCATTTCCTGTAATGCACGTATCCTAGCATTCATTTTCCTTCGTCTTCTTCTCATGACATAAACGTGCTTATTCCCTCTTCTCTTTCTTGAGGTAATCTCCGCTGCACTCTCTTTCTTTGGGGAGAACTCCAAGGTAATCTGGAGCACTGTTAGCTTGAACAATTCCAGAAAAGCGTTCAAGTCCTCGTCACAGAGTTCCCAGAGCTTCAGCCAGTCGACTTTCTGAAGGCAATCACTGATTGCCACAAAATCGGCTTTGTGATAGTCAACTGCCCTGTAAGAGTTTGGGTCGATCTTGCTGGTTTCGTTCTTCTTTCTTCCAGTCATATTAAAACCAAGCTGAATTTCGACCAAGCTGTGGTCTGATAAAGATGTGGGGTTCACCTTTACTTCTGCGACATACCTAGGAACATTTGTAAGTACAAGATCTAGGGTGCTACCTTCTCTTGTTGACTGGTTTACGACCTGTGTTAGAAAGTTACGGTCTATAAACTCTATAAAATCAAGACACCTGGCTTCACTTCTTGAGCCTCCATGTTCCCAGTCTATCTCTGGATAGTTGAAATCTCCAACAACGTATATGTCTGGCACCGTTGTATTTTCTGAGATCGCGTCTATTTTGGCTTGCAGTCTGTCTAGTAAGTTCTTCCAGCCTGAAGTATCTGCTCCAGGGGGCCTGTAGACAGTAGCAAAAAGGGTGTTGCATGACTTAACATAGCACATGACCATGTTATTGCTTCTATCCTCGTAGTGATCGGTTTCTGTTACCACTAGCTGGTCATGAACATAGAGGAGGCAACCTCCTCCTACTCTCTCTGGTCTATCTGATCTGAACGATTGATAGTCTTTTATCTGCACCTGAGCGTCAGAGATGTAACTCTTTAGCCATGACTCGGTTATGGCTATGAATGGTGGGGGGCAGCTACTTCCTTCGATGATGGTTTCCTGGATGTAGGGTAGTTTCCATCTAGAGCTGCTAGTAGCTGCCGGAGATACGCTCTGTCCATTTAAGAGGACAATGGTGGAAAGTTCTGGCTGAACCACTGTGGTGCCATCATGTACGGGTATGGGATGGGCGGGTGCAGTCCCGGAACAGCTCGAGTTGCGGGGTGGCATGGTAGCTCCGTGGGGTTCAGTTGCTGGGGAATCGGTTGGCGTTGGACCTCTTTCCCCCTCCCAGAGGCACATATTAGGTGCGATGGGTGCGGGATCGCACAATTTACCGTTTTCCGCAAATTTCCGCATAATTTATTGTTTTCCGCACATTTCTGCATATTTTGTAATTTTCTGCATATTTCCGCATAATCTAGCATTTTCCGCGTAATTTCGCATAATTTTGAAATTTTCGCGTTAAGATTTTCGAGTGTAAAAACCAAAATATGCAAAAAGTCGGGCCTTTTTAGGACCGTGACTCAGGCCCTTTCGGGACCCTGAACCAGGCCCTTTCGGGACCGTGACCCAGGCCCTTTTGGAACTCATACCTAGGCCACGTGACCCAGTTACCACGTGACCCAGGCCCTTTCGGGACCCTGACCCAGGCCCTTTCGGGACCGTGACCCAGGCCCTTTCGGGACCGTTACCCAGGCCCTTTCGGGACCGTTACCCAGGCCCTTTCGGGACCGTAACCCAGGCCCTTTTGGAACTCATACCTAGGCCACGTGACCCAGTTACCACGTGACCCAGGCCCTTTCGGGACCCTGACCCAGGCCCTTTCGGGACCGTGACCCAGGCCCTTTCGGGACCGTTACCCAGGCCCTTCCGGGACCGTGACCCAGGCCCTTTCGGGACCGTTACCCAGGCCCTTTCGGGACCGTGATCCAGGCCCTTTCGGGACCGTGACCCAGGCCGTTATGGAACCCTCGTCGTTACCGTACTTCGATTATAGTGTATCAGTTATCATTCGTAACTTCACCACATCATCTGATTACTCTATATCACATCACAACGTCATGGACCGTTTCCTAAAGAAACGAACAGCTACAGACAGTGACCCATCATCAAGCTCACCACACAAGAAACATATTTGCGATCACGCATGGGATCTGATCGACTCTATCAAGAGGCGTCTTCAAATAACTGTCTCCTGATCTCTACCAGATCAAGTCACTGTTCTCAGATAACTGAATCTCAATATAGGTTCAATCATGGTCTTAGTAAAGAACTACACCCTCAGTAACACATAAACAGACCTATTTTTGACAAGAGCGGCGGTTATACGTTTAGAATTTTTAAAGTCCTTGAGAAAATGCAAAAGAAAACTGCACAATTCCCGCACAAATTTCGAAAAAATCGCCGCACATTTGCTGCATAATTGGTAAAAATTTACCGCACCTTACCGCATATTTTACCTTTATAGTCGGGTGCGGTACCGCATAATTTCGATTTTTCTACCGCACCTAATATGTGCCTCTGCCCCCTCCCGATGATAATCTCGTTTCTCAGGCCATCGATTTGTTCCTGAAAACCAGCCTTCATGTTCTCTATGAGCTTCAATAAAAAAGACTCATCTTGGGCAGTCTTCTTCTCTTGGTTTTCTACTCGTGGCTTGTTGATGGTTGGGGGATACGTAGTGTATCCTGACGAAGCAATGCTGAATTTGGGAAGCGCATTTCGTCTGTAGGGCTCAGTAGTATTTTCTACTCGTCTGTAAGTCTCTCGTTCTTCTTCTTTTCCGTGGCCAGGACCGTTGCGGTTAATATTATTATTATATGGGCTTTTTCAAATACGCATTTCATATAAATATTTCAATGATCCTAAGTGATCTGCGACGACTGGACTTTCCACAGAGGAAAGATAATACTAAAAAATAGAAAATGCTCGCTCCTTTGAGTGATGGAGCGTGACCTCTGTATTTTCTAGTTTTAATTTGTACCATATCACGTCATCGGGGCCGTCAAAACCTTACAAATGCGGGACTCTGGAGCTAATACATGATTTAGGTTTGGTGCTCTCCGTTTTGAAAATTCGTCGGATCCAGATGTATAAAACTGAGTTTTTACCTTGATAGAATATCGGATTTAATACAATGATTTATCTTTTAAGTTATAGTTTGGATTGTACTTACTTAGACTTTAGAGTAATTAGAATAGGATTGACTGGGATCGCTTCTGGACAAAATATTAAGTACGTCTTTCCATCACTTCGCTGGAGTCTTTTTGTAAGCACCATTCCAAAAGTGAATAGTGGTGTGTTCTTTAGTAAGGGGCGTGTGGGGGAAGTCTTAAAGGAATTTAACCAATTTTAAAAGGTTCAAAGTGTGGAATTTCTTTGGAAAGGGAAGGTTCTACATCTGTAGTTTGTTGTTAAGTTTGGTTTGTTGTTGTAAGTGTTTTTAAATTTGAGGCGGTAAATATTTCGAACGTCGTAGAAAGTCCGTGATTTAAACTAGTTTTCATGAACTGATCTGGATTCTTAATTACATTTGCCAAGGAAATTTCAAGTTTATTACGTTTATAACCGCGACCGTATAAAATCAGTTAAGGAGCAGAACTTTGTGGAACTTTCTATGCCAACAATGTTGTTTGTTTTGATCGCGAAATTAGTTTAACTCTTCTGAATCGCTCAATTTCTGACCATACCCGCGAAATGACTTTTTCCGGTTTACCAAATCTGTTATTTTAGAATTTTCTATGACCTTCTTTAAATCAACATTATAAAACCAGACATTATGTAAGACATTATGTAAGTTCCTTGCGGACGTTAGATGAGTTTTCCTTGAATGAAATATAGTTACTAAATGTACCTACCAAAATAATGAACACTATTCTAATTTTCAACTATTAGGACTATGATTATGTAATATTAACAATAAAATTTGTCACTTCAGCTTTTTCTAGAATCCTTGTCTGCCCCATTACTGAATCTAACCACTTCTACATCTAATCATAATTGCATATTACCTGTTATATAAAGATTGAATGTGAAGACTGCAGTACGGTTTCCGTTGAATTATGTAATCCACATTTTTCCCGCAGTTTGAGCCACCCTACTACCAATGTGCCAAAATGTTGATTTTAATTGTGTCGTCTATGTAACAGGATCCTATAATTTCACTTTAACTTTTTAATTCCGTCAGCCCGGGCTCAGCCCCGTGCCCAAGGCTCGGTTAAGACATGTTATTTTTCAGACGCTTTTTTCAATGAGCTGATGTGGTCCCTGAATTTGCGAGTTTGGACGCTGCTTTGTTCTTGGTTTAATCATTTGCCCATTGTTAGATTGTTGAACAGTGATTTGTATGGTTCAGGTTTAGCATTGATTAGGTTAATGAGATGAACATTTAACGCGAATCAATGACAAATATTCCGCACAAAGTGACCGTTTTCTTAAAATTCTGCCAATTTTAAGTAACTTAAATACTTAATTCCTTTATTCTGCGTCTGTCGACGGTCTGAAAGGTCCCCCTCACCTCGACCGGAATATTTAGCCACTAGAATTAGCCAGACAGACTGATCCAATGAATTAAACCAATCGACTCCACTAGCAGTTCAGGCTAGTTTCATGTGCTGGGTAACAGGGGTGTCTAATTATGGTGAGCCGGTCAAATCCGACCTGGTCTACGAGCTGGAATACCAAGGTAGGGAGTCCTCGTGACGAATTTCAGGGACTTGCTAGTTGTCATGGTAACTCTTGCATTTCTCTTGCCTTGATCTTCTTTTTCTTTTGGTTATGAGGCATGTTGAACATGTTAAAGTCTAAACGGTTACCGGGTTTGTTTTTTTCCCCTTCAAAAAATCTGTTTCATTTTGTTTGTGTTCGTTCGTAACTTGTTTGGGTTTTTTTCTTCAAAAATCTGTTTTATCAAAATGTAACAAAATTGTTTCTCTTCGCTGAAAGCTCGTTATTTAAACTAATTCGTTTGATCAGCCGTGAAAAAAGATTTGCAAACTTAGTTAAGCCACTGGTTATAGTTTCAATACTTTATATTTATATTTATATAATTACATTTATATTTATCTTACTATATTAAGAGTTTTTCGTGCGTGATGGGTGATCATGTTACTTATACCGTACTTATAACAAAAATTTAAACCTGATTTAAAACGGTATTACAATATTTATAACAAAATCCCAGGATGGGATAGGTTCAGAACAAGGGATCAAATCTCCGCGCCCCGGCTAACTTAATTACATCTTTTTTGCACGTTTTGAAAGCTGTTTCAAGATGTTAATTCTCCAATAAGGTGCTCATAATCTTCATTACGTATCCCTATTTAGGTTGTGTTCCACGTATTTGTTCAAACTTAACAGTGTGATTTGTCACAGTTGGCTCGTATTTTAGTATTGCTATTGGAGATCGTTAGCTATTATAGGTGCATTCTTTACGCTTTATGCCCATTTGCCCACCCATGCCAATATATCTTCAAGGGCTGGGCTACGACAAATGTCACAACAATGCAAGTTTGTCCTTGAGATCTGGGAAAATTACTAACAGTTTCCTTCCCTGCAAATTCAAAACAGTCCTTGCGTGCGCTTTTAACCATGAATATTTTTCTTTTTACAGTTAAGTTGTTTGTCCTTGTAGTTGTATACAACGTAGAGTTGAAATGTAATAGTGGAGAAGTGAAGGAGGCGTGTGAATTACACTTTATATGTGATCTTGAAAGTTGTACATTTTCTACGCTGAAAATGTCAATAAGCTCCCTCAGCCTCACCCCTTCAACATCAATTCAAAACTTTAACCGATAATGAGTTTCCTGATTTGTGTTTATTTGAAACAAGACAATCTGGCTGAAGTACTAAGCACAGGGTCCACCAGAATCTTCACCGGAACTGATGTCAATGTCTCGTTAGAAAGTGGCATATATATTGTGAATTGTTAGTCAGTATATACTCGAGCCGTACTGAAACAAACTGGAACCTCCTCAATTATCACCTATTTCAGGCTCTCGTGCTTCACATTTCCCATCTACTCTTGTTACCACGGCCCATTGACCTACCCTTACTTTCGTGGTATCCTAATTCTATTCAATATATGTTTCAGATTTTAAGTTATTGACAAATATTTGACGCGAATGTTTGTCGCGTATTTTTGGTTCGTATCCGAAATTTCTTTTGGATTTCAGTCTGCTTTACTGATTTAATTAGTTGGTACGTTTTGACTGGAGATTGAACTTTGAAGTGATCACCTCATCCACATATTATTATGTTTGGCTCCCAAGACTTTGATCTATTCCAGTGATCCATTAAATTGTTAAATTCTTTTAATTTGGTATTTTATTTCAGACATTACATAACCTCCGATTTGAAATGATCCAGGATTAAACCCGATCATTGAAAGTTGATCCGCTAGTCGTCACAGCTCGACTCTATCCTGTCATATTATCGGGTTGATTATATCGTTAAGCCCGCAAATACACCTTTTAATCCCGCCTCTTAGACCAAGTTTTCCCAGACTTCCTGCTTAGGCTAAAGGGTATGGAACGCAGTCCTTTACCAAGTACATACCTGTACTTTTCCAGAGAAATAGAGACATTATATACCGACTACCATGTCGTAAAGACAAGATAGAAAGAATGTGAAATTTGCATGTACACTGTCATATTATACTCACGTACTTACGTAAGAATGGAAGAATCGCTCCGGATGAAGGTGTAAGAAGTTTGAGCAGCCCGCTGCTCAAGTCCTTAATTTAATCCTACTTTGCAACTCTTAACTAGACAGTCGGTATAAATCTGCTCAATAAATGTCACGTGACTGTCGGTAAAATTGAGGATAACTCGTATTACAAGATCGTGTTGAGGGTTTTTGTGGTGGAATCAGACGCTCACCGTTTGTCGCAGTCTCCAGCCCAGGCTAGGGCCATGAAGTCACAATACAGCACACTCGCATAATTCATGAACTGATCGGATAACCAATACTACCGATAATTCTATTACAATTTACGGTTGATTAGTTGACCCAATAATACTCGACACATTGGACACGGCTCCTTCCTCCCCCCATTCCCATAAAGCCATAATCATTGAGATCATTATTTCCAGTTTTCTGAGGAAGTTTGCGCTGCAGCAGGCACTGAGCCACCAGGGTAAAGATTTGCAGGGTCGTTAGTTCCACAATCTCCCGAAACATCTGAAACCTGTTTCAAGTGTCTCCAACCATGTGTTTTGAGCATGCAGGGCCCCTGGTCCCCTTTTAACATGTATACACCGCTCTACACCCCTCCACTTTATCACACACAACACTCCACAATATATTTATAATTTAATTTTATATGTCCCTCTTAGGAGCGAAGTGGTCCGCGGTTCAACCTCTATTTTATTATTACTCTCACTCCACATCACGTGTTGCGAAACCACGTGACTTACTCTCACGTGATCACTTTACATGGTAGGAACATCTCTCATCAACGCCATCTCTCCCCGGTCCGAATAGTAACCTCTACTGTTTGCAGTAAATATTTGAGTAGTGTGTCCGGTTGTATAAAAGTTACAACAATACCCTTCTTGATCATCTCATAACATCATCATCTACACATGAGAGAAGGAGAGAGAGAGGGGGAGACCTTGTTAAAATACGTACACCTCGTCAGTCTATATATTACAACACTATCCTCTGCTAATTAGGTTTATAATGCATGAGATCTGGCGAGGGGAGGGCTGACTGCTCTAGATTTGCTCCCTGGATCTGTGCCGGGTGAAGGGGTTGTTCAGGAGTGCCACCTTGACTCCAGGGGGCCCTCCTGATCAGCTCGGCTGGGTGTCAGTTCCCAGAGCCTTAGTTTACCGTCAGTTAAAGTTGCGGGGCACAGCTCCAATGTCCTGATCTTATCTGCCCCACTGGATTGACTTGTCTTCTCTCGTGTTTTCTTTGTTGTTTGCTCGGATGAGATTCGTTAGGGAAGTTGGATATTTTATTTAGATTTTTCAATCTGCATGCTTTGATCCCTTTATTTGACTTTGTATTGTAAGATCATTCTAGAATTTCCTTATTCAAATTGTCAGCCTCGGTGATCGGTTAACCGTCAAGTTGCCATGGTCTTGTTGCTATAGTCTGTAGACTGAAGTTAGACTGTTATGATCTAATTATCAGTGCTTGTCTTTTCTAGAGTCAACCAAGCGTTACATTTCAGTCGTGCAAATTTTCATTGACAAATTCTGAATTTTGCCGCCAAATTTTTTTGGAAGCCTAAATAAAAATTCACCGCCCACAATAAGGTAAAAACTTGAAATGTTATTTTGAATCGATTCCGCAAATTTTATGCAAACATTTTGAAAACTGATTGAGTTATTTCAATTTTAATCAGATCACTTTTTTATTTAGCGAACCGAGATACGGGTAATTTTTTTATAGATACGGTTAATCTTGTTCATTTTTGGTGGTCTTTTCGTCTTAGTATCCACATTTCAGCAGATATTGAGCTATAACACACACAGAATATCAAGTTTAGGTTTACCTTTCATACAAAGTTGGTCTCATTCAAAATTATTGATATTTGACCAATTTATGGGCCAAAATCTATCAAATTTGGTGCATATGCCCAAATATGGCCATGGGCATATGGTTTTGGCTTATAACTCAGCCATTTTTCCCAATCTGGATGAAATTCATCTTCATTCATATACGAGTTCAGACCACAAGCTACCAGTAGAGCACCCATAATATCGGTTTTGGGTATGTTGAGGTGATTTGGCATAACTGGGCCAAAAATAGACCATATATGGGCATGGCTGTTCTGCGGCACTGTTGGGGTTTGGGACCCCCTCAGAAGTTTGGTCACGGGTCCTAGTTTGTTGGTCTATCTCAAAATCACATACATGCTACATAAAAAATCAGGAAATATCTGACGAATTAAGCAGACTGTTAAGGAGACTATAATTTTCTTATTAAAATTGTCAGCCTTCTCGATCTTTTAACCGTCAAGTTGCCATTATTACTGTAGACTGAAGTTAGACCGTCTTGATCTAATTATGAATGCTTGTTTTTTTCTAGAGTATTCTTTTTCATTTGCATTAAACATAGAATAAGTTTCTGGACATAATATTAAAATTTTTGAAACTTAATTTGGACGCTTATTGGACGCATAATAATTTTCTATGATGGACGACCCACAATAAATCTTGTTCCAATGTCCTGATCCTATCTACCCCACTGGATTGACTTGTCTTCTCTCGTGTTTTCTTTGTTATTTGCACGGATTTTGGATATTTTATTAAGATTGTTCAATTGTTCAATCTGCATTCTTTATAGTTTAAACCCTTATTTGAATTTGTAATGTGAGATCATCAAAAATCAATTCACTTTTTTTTCGGCAAATAAAATATTTTAACTCACGTTTTAATAGGGTCTCAAACGGATGAGTTTGAAACTCATCCGTTTGAGACACCGTTTTAGGAGAGTTGGATATTTTATTTAGATTGTTCAATCTGCATTCTTTAAAGTTTAAACCCTTATCTGAATTTGTAATGTGAGATCATCAAAAATCAATTCATTATAATATTTTTACTCACGTTTTAACTCAAAAATCAATTCATTATAATATGTTAACTCATGTTTTAACAGGGCCTCAAACAGATGAGTTTGAAACTCATCCGTTTGAGACCCTGTTAAAACAACAACAAGTGAATCTATTTTTAGGAGAGTTGCATATTTTATTTAGATTGTTCAATCAGCATTCTTTAAAGTTTAAACCATTATTTGAATTTGTAATGTGAGATCATCGAAAATCAATTCACTTTTTTTTCGACAAATAAAATATTTTAACTCACATTTTAATAGAGCCTCAAAGTTAAACGGGCCTTGCTTGCCTTTTCTAGAGTCTTCTTTTTCGTTACGTAGAAAAAGTCTCTTTTGGGATATTATGTTGAAATTTTTGAAACTTATTTTGGACGCCTATTGGACTTGGTACAGTGAGATCACAAACGGAAATATTGCTTTAATCTGTCATAATTTAAGGAAACAATAATTCTTCAATTGAAATTGTTCCTATCGTTGATTTTTGAACCATAAATCGTTGGTCGTAATAATTTCTTTGATGGACGACCCACCGTCAATCTATTTTGGAATTTTAAACAATTCTCAGATTTGCTAATTTTTTTATTTGTAAATTCAATTTATTATTACATATTATAATGAGAATCAAGCCTTACATTTCAGCCAGGCAAATTTACATTGACATTATTTTGATATAAAAGTAATGGAAACAATGGTATTGCAACATAAGTTGCATAATGTGTGGCTGGATGACAACAATATCAACTAGAAAAATAAACTTGAATTATATATAACAATTAATTCGGCAGGAATTCAACGTTGGTTGAATTTTTAATTAATTTGGTAAGGAACGAATCATCAAACTACTTGTCTTTAGTGTTCCCTTTGCCGTTTGGTAAGTGCTTCTTCCGAGGCATTTATTTAAATTTTTGAATCCTTGGACCCCCATTTGACTTGGAATTGTGAGATCATCATAAGTCAATTCGCTCAGTTACAATTCTGTCGGCGTCGGCGCATAAAACATTTTATGTCACGTTTTACCAGGGCAGCATACCACATATCAATTTAATCTATGATGTCATTATTTGAGGAGACATGAATTATCTAATTAATATTGTTAGCATTGTTGATTTTTTAACCGTTAATCTTTGTCATATCAACTTGCTATCGTGGACAACCCACAAATCACAACCAATCATTTTTGGTTTTGTTTTAACAATTCTCAGGACACCAGAAATAGAATAACTCTATTTACTGTTGGTTGAATTTTAAATCAGTTTGACCGTATTGAACGGATTATTATTTGAAATTTTGAGACTTTGTCGGCTTAAAGACAATCGTAAATTGAGTCATTAGTCCTGCAACCGCAACCTAAAATGGTTTGTTAGTGGACGAATTTGTTAATATTTCCTCAGCTCTTGTTGACCCGACAGGGAACCGGGCATGAAGTCCAGGACAGCAAGGTTTGCTCCTCGGTTGGAATACTGCTAGTTTACCGGGTTTACTTGTTCTATGTATTATTCGGAGCATATTGTGCCCTCTTTGTCTACTGCCTAGATCAAATTATGAAGTGACCACGTAGAATATATGACCTGACCACGCACCAAAACCTTGGTCATGCCTACTGCCTATATCCTAATGATGATTGTTGACAGATACAATCTTGTAATTCCGATCCCAACGATCGAAATGTCAAAGTGAGTCTGCAGATCCTTTACCGAAAAGTCGGCCAGTATTCAAGGTTGAAGGATCAAGTCAGCCAGTATTTCGAACTGGTCATTCTTGAGAAGTGTTCACTGACCAATCCAACAATCAATCCTAATATTACTACTACTAGAATATCAGAACTAAGCTCGATCCCAATGAGTTGTTTATATTTGCTATTAGCTACGCTGAACCGATCAGTCTACAATCTACATCTGTTCAGCTGCCGAGTATGACACCGACATGACACTTTACACTTTTGTAACATCTGTTTAGTCTCTCCTCACAGCCCTCCTTGAAAGTTTGACCTTGTCTGACCCGTCAACCTGCTGATAGCACCGTGCTATTAAGTACCAATAACTTCAAGCCTCAGCCACTCCTACTCCATTGTACCTTAGTCTTTGTGCCGCGAATCATCACGGCGTTGTTATTATCATTTTCACCGGTCTTTGTCATTTTCATTTCTAAAAGTTTTAGTCATTTACTTGTTAGACGACGACCCAGTCTGAAGTTGGACAAATGAACAGGCTGGTCTGTAACGCTCAAGTAACATTACATTTAATCTCGGCCAGTCCAGGACCTTTATCCACTGTGTGACCAGTCACTGGCTTTCCCCTTCATCTAATCATTATTCTTGAAATCGGTTTAGGGGATTTATTACTGTTATTGCTGGAACCGGTATTTTACGAATTTTCATTAAATGGTTATTAGTGTATTATTCAGTCAGTCCTTCTGTCTATTTATTTCCGGTCTGGGTTCAGACTTGTGCTCTGCACTTCACAGCATGTGTCACTCCGTGCAGCATGCTCCATTATAACGTTATATTTTAAGGGCATTTAACCAGGACTTATTATGTATTTATGTTAGTCGTTCTGATATCTGGAGTAAGTCTTACCTGACGGCCGGTTATTTCAAAGGATCTGGTTATTCTTTATAGATAGGCTCAGGAGGTGAAGAAGGAAGATATCATCTACTATTTAGATCACTTAACATTCACGTCATTCCCTTGTGTATCCACCCCACTAGATAATGTATTTCTTCGTTTTGCTCGTAGCGCTCCAAAAGACATCATGTCCTCTGCATTAAAAAGTAGCACATTTTTTGTCTGATAATCGCCATCATTCCAAATTTTGTGTCTATGCCCTCAATTGTAATATTACTAATATATTTGCTCAAAATCCCAGGATCTTCTCCTTTCTCAAGTGGTAACTTTGACCTTAAATCTTGTCATGCGCCCGGTGAATGGCTAATATTTCAATGCTCCTTTGTTTTACATATGTTCTCCAGCCGTGAATTCACAATACGATTAGACAGACCCCAGCTACTCTATCTCCGAAAATCTAATTTTCATTATTTAGTACACCCAATTAATGAGATTCCAATCGTACCACATTTCAATTACCGATCTATCAAGTTCTCGTATCATGTTCTCTTTTATAATGCTGATCCTCATCCTTTTGATGTTGTGACTCGTTTCTCCAACGGACTTTTGTTTTTCATTATAGCATACCTTCTTGAGAAGTAGCAAATGAATTGTGGATGCCAAATGTGCTGTGATTTGGGTTTGCCACAATTACTTGTTTCTTCATGCGGGGGACTTACTTTGTTTTCGAGAGTTCAGAAGATTACCAACACTTCAACCCGGCCGTTTATCAAATGCCGTTAATTCTTTGTAAACTTACTCGGATTTACCATCACAATCTCCAATAATTTATCCGATATTTTCTTTAGACAGTGAGGACTAATGTTCATTTGGCTCTTTAGTCCGCCGAACATTTCTCTTAGCATGATCTGTTACCATTTCTCCAGTCTCGTCCCCTGCATTATAATATTCCATGAAGTCGTTATTTATTTAATGTTATGATATTCAAGAAGTTACAATATTTAAAGATTTTAGTATAGTCATGTAAAGGAATATAATGTGCATGACTATGCGCATGAAACATGCATACATTAGCCCTGCGTGGGAAACGTGCAGTTAAATTTAACCAATATTATTATGCGCAGCACAGTCAAATGTAACCAATATTTTTATGCACAGTATGGTTATTTGTCTACCGGAGGACCTCAACATTATAACAGGTATCTATCACGTGGTCTTAATGTTACGTTACCTTTCTTTTTAGATTAGGATTTAGATTGTTATTTTATGCAGTTTAATTTCACTAAAAGTCACCTCTTTATATAGACTGCTGAGTCGTGCTAAAATTCAACCACTCAATTTTAATAAATTTTGCCGCGTGATGAACTATTATGATTCTTCTGTAACTAGAATCATCCAGATGTACGGTCTCGGTAAATAAATGAAACGATCCAAAAAATAATTGTTGAAATCCAATTAAGTGTCGCATCTGTTCGTTTGAAGTTCGGTAACAATTAGGAACAAATAAATATTTGCACTCTCCCGGAATCTAACCCCGAACCATTTCCCATCCTCGACATACTCCAACTGGCCTCATTTAGATTTAATCGTCATGAGGTTAAAGTTTGAATTCAATGAAAATACCCAAAATAGCAAAATAACTTAATTTAATGCTATCATGCATCCAGAGGCAACATGCACAAAAAATCCCTAAAGCCACCCGCACATGACATAGCTATAGGTCTGAGTTATATGTGTCTAAAAATCTTGAATACGACATAACTGCGGCTGCTGACGTGCGAGTCTCTCTATTTCTAGGGTGCATGATGAGCTAAAAGGAGTTAGCTTATGACGTGGGAACTGGGAATGCATAATTTGGTAAAACTGTGTGGGGGAGGGAGGGGAGGGGTAAGGGAACGGTTTTTTTGTTTGTTGGAAATTATTAGAATCATTGGTTACGGTGGAATGTCTCTGGAAAGTAAGTCTTAGTTAGTCAAGGTTGTCATCTTGTACAAATTTACAAAATTTGTTAACTGCACGAATAGTTCGAAACCTAACTCAAACCTAAATATATCATGTTTTTTAGAATACATTTTAAAGATATGTTTTTAGAGAACTCAAACCTAAATATATCATGTTTTTTTGAATACATTTTAAAGATATGTTTTTAGAGTATGATTATATGTATATTTCTAATATTTAACCCTCATCTTTCCTCAGTTCGGCCGAGTAACAGCGCAGGCAGTACAAGCAGTGGAGGCCAGTATGTGAGGTTGGAATACGATGTGAACACCGGACATTCAACTAGTCCCCAGTATGCCCTCGATACTCCCTCCGATACACCCTTCCACAACACCATCAGGTTTATTTGAAATTGTAATGAGTAGCTACCTTAGGGCCAATAAATTTGGTTCACAATAAATTTGGTTACCATAATTTTGGTTACCGTAAATTTAGTCACAAATTTCGCAAATTTTTAGTCTACAACAATTTTAGTCACATTTTTCGAGACCATTTTCCATTCCATTTACATTAAGAGCGACAAATATGGTCTACCCCGTCTGAGCATTACAGATTAAGCTGCAATTCATTACTCAGGAATTTCAGATCCAGATTTTTTGACTCTGTATCACTAAGTTCTTCAATACACTGTTCAGTATATCGACATAAACTACGACGTAGTTTATGTCGATATGATCCTTCAGCCGTTTCAACAGAACATGCATTGGGATGGATCGATTAAAAATGTAATGTCCAAGAGGAGCTCTAACCCTATAGTCATATAATATGGTCTACTGAAATTTTGGTATCCTTTAAAATTAGTCGCCGAAAAACTTAGTCTCATGAAATTTGGTTTGCAACAATTTTAGTCAAAACTTTGACTAAATTTATGGTAGACTAAATTTGTCGTTCTTAAGGTATTTGGTTTAGTTGTTGAAACTTGTATTTTTACAGCTTTGTTAAGTTAGGTTATCTAGACATTAGCAGGAGTCTCTTAAGTCCGTGGAGGGTATATTTCGAGGTTCCTGAGCTGACTCTTGTGGTTGAAAATGAAGTTTTCCCATGAAATTTATGGTGCACGTGTGAATTATCTCTTCGAACTTGAGTTAGTTATCGGTTTTATTGATAAGATAATGGGTAATGGGTTCAACCATGTCTTCTTCAATATTGCCATGACCTGGTTTCTGAGACTTGGTAGCCTTGTTTTGTGACTTTTCTAGCAGAACTGTCTACTTTGGAGTGCCCTAATTTTTCGATGCTTCCCCCCCTTCAATTAGGTCTCGATTGTCCTGCTACGATTAAATTATTTAATTGTAAAGTGCCCCTAAAATCTTTGTCTGTAAAATATCCCTACTGAGCGGGAGGTGCCAGATTCCTTGGCTCTGTGTTTCTTCCTTTTCTGTATTATGTGCTGAATTCTTCCCCTTTCACACGTGCAAAGTCGGCAAACAATCGTTATCTCTCACAGCTCGTGATTCAGCAAGTCGGGATTAATTCTATTTTGGATACTGTATTTGTTGATAATTGGAAAATTCAATCGGCAAATTTGATCGTAATAATGTCAATTATACCCATATAATATCTCGTGTCCATGCTGCACGTTAAGTAACTTTCTTTCATATGCCTTCTTTCCTATCTTTAGGAGGTCCTTGGAATGCTGTAGGAATTCCTCTCAATTCCCGGTCATGTCCCAAGGCTCAAATCATTTCCACTTGGAAGCCATTTAAATTAATATCTGCAAATAGGACCGTAGAACTGCCCTGCCCCTAAATTAAGTTTTCAAATTCCATGATCGTGTGCTCTGAAAAGTTTGGTCCCACTCTCATTCCTCATTCAAACTCCCACACCCAGGTTTATGAGCTTATGTTTCTGATGAAATCCAACTTCAAGTCTGTTTAATGGATTATGTTTCAAAACAACTTTAGAACAATCACTGTTCCATGCCCTTCACTGATCCCGTTACAATGAAACAAAATCCATGCAATGTGGTATTGGTCATGTGACCATCTACACAGGCAGAGCTTTTAACCTTTATATATCCTGCATGACAAATGGCTCTTAATGAGCCTTTGGAACAATAAATCCCAGGTTGCTTGATATAATGATACATATCCTGCAGCTCAAATTATTTCACCCTTAGAATATTTTAATTTATTAGCGTCTTCTTGGCTGAAGGGTAACAAGGGCATGGTCGTAAGGTGTGTCTTGAATCATAGCTCACTGCCATTAAGACTTGCTTCTCTCGCAAGGTGGTCACACACAACAAGCATACCGAACATTCCGTTACGTTATCATGGAAGAACCAATAAAATTGTCACTATTAATTGCCTCGTAAATCGTGGTAATATGTCGTATGTGATCCTTACAATATTGTATATAATGTATAATTTGGCGCCTGGCCAGTTGCCAGGTTTTAGTATCGGTTCATTCAATATTCTAATATAAAGGCACTCCACGCACCGTAACCTTATCTTAATTCATCTATCCAAAATTCGAAAATACGTAAAGATCATAACAATTATGAAACTTTAAAATGTAAGATTTAACGGAATTTTATTAATTACAGGGACGATTCCACCCTGGACCCAATCTAACTCCTCTTCTCTTTTCAGTCACCAGAATCAGTACTACGACAGTTACGGTAACTACTACGACCGTCCCCACCCCGGATACCACAAACTGGACTTTCCCGACATTACATCTCAGAGAAACTCTCAAGCTGCTATCAGAGCTGCACCTGTCACGGTACGTGAGGTACTTGCCACACTGGCGATACAACCGCGGAATTTAGAAACTTTGGGGGTAAAATTGAGTTGCAGTTCATTTTGTTCTAGCCCTGTTCATTGCCATATCTGGAAGTGGCAATAAATGTTTAGCACGGTTAACAGAACCTTACGTGCTAATTCTGATCTGTTTAAAGTTTTTGTTGGTTCTTTCAAAACTAACCCCCCATTTGTCCAGATCACCTGGTTGATGGCTAACTACGAAGTTGCTGATGGAGTATCCTTGCCCCGGTGTCTCATGTATTCTCACTACAAGCAGCACTGTCGTGAGCACAAGCTTGAGCCTGTTAACGCTGCCTCCTTCGGCAAGATCATCCGCTCCATCTTCATCAACCTCAAAACCAGGCGTCTTGGAACCAGGTAAATCTACTTCCGTCCGTTTTTTTTCAACTAGCTGCTCAGGATTGGTGCATTTTTTGATAACATCTGTTGATTTTGTCCCCGTATAGTCTAGAAACCAAGGCATTTTATTCGCAGACGAATCATTTCTAATTGTATTACCTATTTATATTGGTACCAAGTTTATCATCTTCCGTTCATTTTCGACTAGCTGCTCAAGATTGGTGCATTTTTCGTTTTACCATCTGTTAATTTTGTCTCCGCATAGTCTAGAAAGAAAGGCATTTTCGTCGACGAAAAATCTTTTTTAATTTTATTATGTCTTGGAACCAAATAAATGAACCTTCGTCCTGTTAACAACTATCTGTCAGAAAACCGGTGCATTTGCCAATTTTAGATATCATCTGTTGCATAATTAATAGATATTGGTATTATCACCGTACCATCGTGGGAGATGGGTATGGCAGCAAAAGCATTTCGTTCGAAGACTAATAATTTCTAATTTGATTACGTTGAACCTTTCACTTTTTCAAATTGGTCTATCAAATTTACCTTCACGTTCGTCCTTTTTTAACTAGCTACTCAGAAACGGAGCATTTGTCAATTTTTGATATCATCTGTTGCATAATTAATAATCGGTACTGTCACGTACCATCGTGGGAGCTGGGTATAGCATTTTCTTCGAAGACGAATTGTTTTAATTTTATTACGTCGTAACGTCGCGTTGGGCCTTTCACTTTTTCAAAATGGTCTATCAAATTTCCCTCACCTTTCGGAGTCTGACTGTTACAAATTGTATATGTTTTTGGGATCACTGGCCTTATTGCATTAATTTTCATAAAAAACGAATTCCTTTGATATTATTTAGTAAATTAGGTAACCTGATAGGACTGGAAACTTTGGCGTTTTACGTATATAATGCGTTTTTACCAGAGCCGCTGGTGATTTGCTAAGTAAAATTCCGATTGAATGAGAATTCCCACGATTTTGAATAATATGCATAAGTTTTAGGCAATATCTTGTTGCAATGTTTGCAAACAATATAAATGGTTAATTAGTTTAGCTATCTCACCTATAATGTCTCGCTAAAACTTTTAATGTTCGCAACAATAATTTAAACCAATTTTCTCTCTCAGAGGTAACTCGAAGTACCATTATTACGGTATTAGGATAAAGAACGATTCCATCCTCAACTCTTACGGCGAAGAATTCTCCCACCCCAACCGTTCCAAACAGTAAGCTCATCATATTTATTTAAAAAATCAGACAATTTTCAGAAGTCTTACAGAATATTGTTTCTTATAAGATGTGATGGTATGAGTTTGAGGTTAACATTTCCGGAAAAGTAATACATGTCATAGCATTTCCAGGATAAGCATTCAACCGAACCAGCCAGAAACGGTAACCTGTACGGAAAACTACGAGAACCACATCAAGTTTATCGGAGTGCCACCCAAAGTTTTCCCCAAATTTCAACCGCTAAAAATCCCGGAGGGAGTCGATCTACCTGGTGAGTACCTTTATCAGGGTCCAGTTTATTGGCTTTGTTTGAAGTACTAGACAAACCCTTTGGTCCACTGATAATCTCATTAACCGGAAACTAGGCACAGGATTCCTCCGAAATGGACACTATATTACGATTTATTGAAAAGTTTCCACGTTTCTAATGGACTCTATAAATTCGAAAGTAGTGTTGATAATTGTCCTAGATTTGCAACGTAACACGCTACCCACCATATTAAATCACTCTTTTCATCTTTGCTGCGTGACCTCCCTCGGTAAAATTTAAAGAGATCCAATAATTCTATCCAAACCAGACTAGAGTGTGCCACGGAGCGACCGTTTCACACAAACTTCAGAAACAGTTCGCATATTATTCATTGTAGTGGATCACTACTCAAGCGTTTTATCATCCTTTTACTCTACGGTGTTACATGGTGTGGTCCTCGCTAAATTCCTCCTGAAAACCCCACAATGGTCATTAATTAGCCGTTAAATACCTTCACACCACGGTCAATCAATCTAGAGAGAGTGAGCGAGAGAGATAGAGAGAGAGAGAGCAGTGGAAATACAGGACATTGAATCAGGGAAATCACACCATCACAACTAGACTGGTGAATAGTCTGCTGGGTCATAAAAACTTTAGATCCCATTTCCCTGGCACCTACTTGTACTGACTCTCATAACACGTAAAAAGTATGTGTTTGGGAAAGATCGCCATGATTTGCTTAAACCAGTGTAATTGCTGCACACTTTAGAAGGATGGTTTTGACCCGTGAACATGTCACTCGTCTATTCATTATCTGTTTAATGCGTCTAAACTAATAATATATCATGACTCATGACTCACGATATTGATTGTTTAAATCTTCTTTAAATAATGGACGCCTTTTCGTGCTGCCACCTTAAGTTTTAATCAAAAATGTACTTTCAGAAGCAATATCGGTGGAGGACGTAGAGCATTTTTCGTCATCGTATCTGAATCACTGCGTGGTAAGTACTTTGCCTTGCTTACTATGAACGTACAATATCGTCATCACGTTAAAATGTTAGCGTGGATTTTTATACCTGCGTTAAAAACAAGATGAGTAATTCATGGCGCGAGTTAAAATTTGTGTATAGATTGGAGCCGCCCTATTGTGATCCAGTGGCGTAACGAAAGGCCCTGCTGACCCCGCTGTGCAGGGGGGCGCCGTCTTAGGGGGGCGCCAAATCGTCGTTTGAATGTGGGACAATTTCGAAAACTTAACTAAAGTACTAGCAAAATTGCGCGTTTTGCTCTAGATACACACTTTTTTAGAGATTTTACCGGCGTATTCTTTAAAATCCCCTAATTTGCTCAATTTTAGGGAGGGGCACCAAAAGGGGAGGGGGCGCCAACAGGGGGGCGCTTTTTCGGCAGGGGGGCGCCAACAGGCAACGTTACGCCACTGTTGTGATCCATTTTCAATGGCTAAATGGGCAGATACGATACTAGGTAGTGATAAATAGACGGATATACATTGTTTTTTGTATGAAAAGTCACGTTGCTATGTACATGATTGGACATAGCAACGCGCGCCAAGGTCTACCGAAAATTTCCCCCGAATTTTTTGGCGTTTTCTAACAAAAGGATCTCATTGTGAGCATTTAGTCTCAAAATTTCTATGGTAACGCGCGCATTGGGTGCGCGTTTTGAATTCATTACGGAGTCTCATATTACACTTCCTCATATTTCGTGTGTGGTATTCTGTATCGATTGTACGGTTTAGTTAGTTATTACTGGGCTGAGTATAGTTCCTGTAAACTGTATCTACTGCTCCTATACAAAGACTACGACAGCACTTCCTTTTTTAAACCGGAAATTAAACGATTTTGTACAAACGAATTGCAATAAACATTGTTATTGTCTTCCAGGGTATAGTGTACGCAGTTGGTCTGCTCAATTTCCCTGAAGTTGAGGGTCTCTGGCAGTCCTTCTGGCAAGGAGTGGGTCTCACTTCTCAAGCTTACAAGAACAAACTCTGTAAAGAATACAGGAAAAGAGACGACACCTCCGGAGATGAGCAAGACGAGATGTAAGTGTTTTACTCTAAATAGTACTTGTCGTTTCATTGAAGATTTAAATTTGAATACTTGGTTGCTGAGCAAGTATCAGTAAAACTTCAAACCCCAGACTAAATTAATACCGGCACAACCGAAAGTTGCCGGAAATATGTTGATTCGAAATTTTAATTTAAGTGTAATTATGTTGTCGCCGATAATGAAAACCCGAAATTAATATGCAACGGTTATTGATTGGTCCAGGGGTTTCTGTTCATTATAACAGTGACTTCATACGAATAATTTTTAATTTTCCACAGTGCCGTATGTGACGATAAACACGTATCAAAAGAGGTTCTCCATCCTATGTGCGAGTTTGTGTGGGTTCAAGAGTGGGTCAAAGTCATTGACTATTCTGTCTATCAAATGCTCATAGATATTGTCATGCCTGATGTCCTTCATCCTATTCCAGGTGACTATTTGGTTAAACGTTTATAATCATTCAGGGCTTTTTGCATTGTTCATAATGAGTTCATAATGAGACACTTGTTCAAGCCCGTTGAAAAATTAATGAAACACAAGTTTCTCGGATAATTTAATGTTTACGTTTTGCAGGTTCCTTGACACAGATGATTCGTAACTTTGCCAAGAATATGGAAACAGTGATGTTACACGCACTTTCCGGATTGCCTGTCAAATTCCTTCAAGCTAAGGTATGGGATAGTACAAATATTGTTAAAACTTAACCGTTGTAATGTTTAACCTTGTTGAAACTTCCCAGTAGGACACAATTTCATCTATACTATAAACTATTCTAAAGTTGAAATAGTTTGATGTCCTAATAACCTAATAACTGTTTCAGTGTGTTGCTGCCAACGCATTCGCGCAGACTCTCCGACGTTACACTTCCTTGAACCACCTTGCACAGGCTGCACGTGCTGTACTGCAAAACTCTCATCAA
The DNA here is from genome assembly GCF_026151205.1 of Bolinopsis microptera. NCBI lineage: Eukaryota > Metazoa > Ctenophora > Tentaculata > Lobata > Bolinopsidae > Bolinopsis > Bolinopsis microptera. The sequence continues at coordinate 5,267,040 of NC_087080.1, read as the reverse complement.
ATCAGTCAGATGTTGGCTGATCTGAACAGAGTAGACTTCACTAACGTCCAGGTAACAGCGCAGAACAACCAGAAATAAACCGTTTCAAACACCCCGTAACAATAAGATAAAGATTGCCCCATAACCAATGGTTATGGGTTATTAAAAATATCTAAGGGTTTATAGTTTCTTTTCGCACATTTTCTCTAAGAGAACAAGTTTAAATAGCTGCTGCCCTTATAATGCTCTCTTCTAGCGCTAAACCCCGTCCCCTTCTAGGAACAAGCATCCTGGGTATGTGGATGTAGTGACGCGGCAGTCGCAGAACTTGAGAAGAGCTTCAAAGGAGCATTGGAGCAGCAACAAGGACTGGAGGGATGGGCTGCCTGGTTAAAGAATGTGGTGGATCAGCGGCTGGCACCGTTCACTAACAAACCCGAGTTCCCCCAACATGCTAAATACTTCCTGCTTAATTGGTCATTCTACTGGTACGTACCGGGCATAACTAGATTGTTTATCCTCCTTATAATTCTGGTATACATTGTATTAATCTATTATAGAAATGATTTTGGAGATGATTTATCTAATTATGACAATTATCTTTATCTTGTCATTTCAAAATCATTTCCCGGATCTGGATCTGCCCTTCACCCAATAAGCTACTGATTTTCTGCTAAGAAACAGAAAACCTCACCCTATGCCCCCTCAGTTCTATGGTGATCAGAGACCTGACGCTTCGCAGCGCCGCTAGTTTCGGCAGTTTCCACCTTATCCGGCTGCTGTACGATGAGTATATGTACTACTTGGTTGAACAGCGGGTTGCCAAGTTCAGGAACACCGATCCAGTTGTGGTGATGGGCGAGGTTTGTTGCTGCTCTAGTTGCTTCTTTTTTGTAGTGTCTAGTGATGGATTACTTTCCGGAGACTTATCAGTGTTGTTTGATGGTTACAATTTTATCATTTCCAGTTGACCGTCGTCTGGTGATTTGTAGTTGAATATTTATATCATCTAATTTTTCTATTTTGCTTTGAATTAATCCAACAAATTATTTCAGTGTATCACTTTGCACCAGACGATGATAAAGAAGTGCGAGGAAGCATCAAAACAAGTCTTCTCTGAACACACTCAGCCCATGGAACCTAGGTAGGAAATTAAGACTATTGAGCTGAAATTTTTCAACACAGTGGTGATGACTGATGACATCGATAGGAAATAAATAACTGACCTTTCTGCGAGAATCTTCTAGTTTTCCATCGATGTAAATGTAATTTCCAACCTATATTTTCTTATTTGAAGCATGACCTGATCTTATTTCTTACCTTAACCCTTAAGATTTAAATATAAATTTGAATCTAATAATTTAAATCCCAGTTCGTTGAGTACGCCTGGAAACTCCTCCTTATACCAGGGAGGCGATGACGGAGATGAAGATGACAGCTTCGACAGTGAGGATGATGACAGTCATCAACTAACTTCCCTCGATACTGGTGAATATTAGCTCATATTTTCATATCAACATCAATTACCCTTCTACTGTTTGTCCCACAGTTAGCTTCGCCATTTTAATGTCATTGATTTCACGTGATTGGGTCTAAAACTAAAAGTTTTAAAACATGAAAATATTGTAGGTTCCAACCTACTGTGCCCTAGATTTGACCGTAAGTGGCTGAACAACGTTAAGCAATTGTCTCATGAATATTATGTTATCTCTTGGTCATATAACGAGGTGTCCTTTTGTTACTCTCACAAAGCTGAATGTTCGTTGTCAACTGCACTAACAAACAAGCGTTGCCATAACAGACACTCTCATAGCTAAGCTGATCAACCCACTTGTCTTGATATATTTGTACGTCATTACACCAAAAGTATCTCTATAATCATTAAAGTAGCTGTTTCAGGTAAAACCATCCCCTACCTAAACAAAGACTCAAAGACTTACAGTAAAACAACTCGTCCTGGTTCCCACGAGCACGTGCAAGTTAAAGTCGAGCCGCGCGATCACTCAAACAGCGCATTCAACTTCGACGAAACGGAAGAGGAACACACAGCAAAGCGGCCTTGTGTTGGCAACAGCATGGGATGAAATGAACATGTCTCAAATCATGTCTCACGCGTTACAGGTCACGCTGTGCTAGGCACGTGACGTCATCAATTGGACTCCATTAATTCAGAGCAAGATCGAGTTGTGTTTCTTTTTAACTTTTGTAAATGTCATTTCGTACCCTCGACGACCGGCCACTCATTCCAGTAAGCTGGACTAATTATAATAATCTGCTAACATACTGTTGGCTTATATTATCTGGTAAATTGAGCTAACTGTAACTACTATCTACTAGCGAAAACGTTAGTTATTTGTTATCCAATTAACAAGTTAAACGGTTAACTTCACTTTGAAATTGATGTTTTGATCGCAAAACCCCGAAATATATTATATGATGTACAGAATATTGCAGAAGCAGAGAAGAAATTTCGCGTACAGTTTTATGAATTCTGGACATTTTTAAGGTATGTAGGTTCGTAACACATGTCAGACATTGATTGTCAAGAACTTTTTATTGTAGTTTATGTAGTCAGCTGTTCAATCTTCTTTTTTTCAACAATCTGTAAGATGTCAGAAGTTATTGCGGATTTTTGTTTGTCGTAAACAAGTTCCTTGTCTATCTGTAACTAACATATTCTTCCGACGGGAAATTATGATAAATCATCTTTTATTTTTGAAAGTAAGATGAGTTTATTAGTCACGTTTATTGCTAAATTATGCTCTACTTAGCATTAAACAACTTTTGGAAGCATAAATTATAATGCGTTTATTAAACGTAACGTAAGAACGCGATTTTGATGAAAATTTTGTTTGGTTATATTGCAATATATCTGAGATGATCTAGTTGCAGTTGTTAACTTACTAATTTTTAGGATAATATATACTATAACACGTGTGTCGATATAATTACACGATAACTACCCACCTTTAGTATCTGCAAGATTTCACTATCAGAGAGAAATAAGCTTTTGATGTGTGAACTTATTGATGAAAAAACAGTTGAATGCATTGTTCGTGTTACGGAGTGATAATTAAGCGTTGGGAAGTTTTTGTAATTTGAATTGTATTGTATACATAACCATTATGTGACTCCTAATTTTTATCTCTGAAATTGTTGTTTTTCTTGTTTAATTATAAAAGACAAACGGGAAAGAAATAAGAATTCAATTCTGGATTGGTTGAAAGATTACTGCTTCATTTGAAACAGAAGTTTGACAGCTATGATCATCACAGCTATGATCATCTGATGATGCTCCTACTAGTACTATATTAATCAACTCCTACCATATGCAATATATCTCAAATTCACGTTTAGACTTGCCATTTATATCAGAAACGCTACTAGGGCCTCCATGCAGCGTCCAATTGATGTCCGTTCAAATTAAGTCCGATAAGGTACTAGTATTCTATTTAATAATAATAGTAGTTCATATTATGTATGCATGTAGATTGTAGAGTGTAGAGTGTAGACCAAGTATATCATTTTTACTCCGGCGGTCAGGAATGACCCTTCTGTCGGGCCGTTCAAACATCAAAAGCGTTAATTTATAATCTAGATAATTACCAAACGAAGCAAGGTTAAACTTAAATTGGTATAGACTTGTCCCGTAGTTCCGTGTGATTGCTACGTATAGACGGATCGGGAGGTTGCGGCTTGTGTGACGGAGTTAACTTAAATTTAATATGATTAAAATTACTACAATTATCTCTGTATATATCTTAGATACGATGACATTAAATCAGAGTCAAATCTTTATTTATAATCCTTCTTACTTTGTCATTTTTATGTGCCAACATAAGATCGAAGATTTCTGACTTATTTGTTATTTAAAAAAAATTTTCTGTTGATATGGTACAAATATTACTATTATTTATAATAAGTATAAATCATTAAGTGGGTGGGCATGATAAAATAATAAATATTGAATTTGAGTTGGCTCAAAATTATAATTTAATCATAACTATTCATGACATCATCCCATGTGACGTTCTGCACTGATCCCAATACAATGACAAATTCTGATAACAGTGTTGGCTCCTTTGACACTTGAGAGGTTAGGTCCAAGCTTTAAGTTCTAAAGATTTGAGTTCCAACGCCAATTCAAATTTGTAACACTAACATCAAACATGTATTAACTTAAACCATACTTAACAGCAGTCCATTATTTTAATATAAATATCTCCGGGATTTCGACGCGGGATCATATTATCACTCAGCCCGGCCCGCTGTTAGATAAACATCTCAAGGTGATATCATCCCGCCCCGGAAATTTGTATAAACCCGGCCCGCTTTTTAGTCGTAACTGATGTTTATCATTCAATTCTCCGACTTACAATAATCAATGATACTGCTGATTAGAACACGATAATAGTAGAACAGTTAGATGCGCGATCACGTGGGCGCGTCACGTGCGTACCACGTGCCACCAATAGCATACGCCGAGTCTATACCACGTGACACGAAAGCGCACCACGTGATATGAAACATCGTAACCGTCCACTTCTTTTACAAGCAAATTCCTGGGAACGTTGCCAAAGCAGCTAATTCTTGGAATTTCTCCAACGCGTGGCGTGAGAAGTTGGCGACTAGCCAGCTACCCTTGTCCGTGCCCTAAAAATAGTATTGTTTTGCTTGCTCTCATTCCAGCTCTTGTTCCTGCTAACGTTCAAGCTATTGCTCCACTATGACAGATCGGTTTGACATTCAGATTGATGAACTGCTTATTTATTTACTATTTTATCACTCTCTTCTAAAGTATAAATCCCTTGTCGAAATCGCCGGAGATAATTATAATCCATAAACACTTCACGCTCAGGGCTAAATAAATGTAATCCCTCAGCTGGCGCTTCGGGATTACATATTAACACAAAACTCGTGCGCTGCGCGCACTCGTATGTGTTTATCAGATCATCCCGCTAGCGCGGGATGATCTGTTATATAAACCCTTTGCGTGGCGGGTTTATGTTATTATAATTTGTAATAAAAACTACCAGTACACGCTATTTCTTAAACTTTTTCGTAATGTAATTGTTGACACACGTTGCAACACCTTTTCGTGCACGGGAGAGGTTCAGGTATATATAACGTGTAGCAAGTCTGGTCAAAGTAGTGTTTCCATTATTAATATTTCACTAGGAAACTTAAGCTGTCTTCCAAGATCAAATAAAACCCCCAATGTCGAACTCAACTCCACTCAGAATACCAAACCCACGACTATCCTTCTTATTACTCCCTCATCACGTTATTTAGTTATAGACGTAACGTAAGCTTCTTCGTTAACAAAAGCTTTTCTGAGGGAAATTTGCATGGTACATTCAGAGTTTTTAGGTTCCCAGACACATTTTGAGGAGGAACGTATTGTCGTATTCTCTTGCTGGAAGTTGTAACGCCTCAATGATGATTTAATATCGACGTTGATGCAGACATCAATGATTTCAGCGGGTATAGGACACAACTCACAAGGGATCTCCAATTTTCTTGCCCTCCGCCCTCCAGTTCTCCACATTGATCATATTTATCAATGTATTAATGTTGTTAATATTAAATAATTATTTGTCCTTTCTATCGGCTTGTTTGATTTAGAAAATTGTCCGATCACTTTACTATTCACTTTATAAATCAGACGTCACTAATCGACAGACGTGAGTCACCGCACCGCACTTTTTTGGTTGGAACTTACACTAAGGTCTAACTCTTAGATGACATATAATTTGCAGGCTCAATGAGCCTATGTCTATGAGTATGAGCTTAGTTCACAATACCTACAACCTAACAACGCTTAATAATTTTGTTTTTCTAGTGGAAATTCCAGTTTCTCTGTTGAAATTATCCTGATAATGTTTCGAAAAGGAATTTACAAACCTATATTCTTGTCTAGGGCCCCAGCTCGCTTGGAAGTAAGTCCCGGTCATGCTTTACAGGTTTATCTCGTCACTCCCTGGCCCTGCAGATAGTTTAAACGTATCTAGATAACCGTCTAACATATTTCTATAAAGACCATATTTTGGCCAACTACTCCAAAATTAAGTCATATGCTGCTTCAAGGTGCACGCTTCGCAAGAAAACTTTATTAAGTCAGACTCACTTCTTTTCATTGAATAGGAGCTACTGTACGTTACCTCTCTTGCTTTGTGAAGTAACGCATAATAGCTCCTATTCTATTCCACGAAAAGAAATATATTTCTATTAGCACAATGGGCACCCGCGTCATTGCATTCATTGTTTAAAATGTGAAGTAACCAGGACACCAGGACACCAGAGCTAAATCTATACAAAAAGGGCAAGTCTTTAAAGAAATGTCCTCACGTCCCATTCATGAGCTGCATTTGGCATTTAGCCTCCAGAGTTAGAGCAAAAGCTTTCCTACCTCGTACAGTAGAATTTCCTTTGTTTCACCGAGAACTAGGAATTGTACCTTGACATCATTTGTTTACGTTAGCAACAAAAAACAATGAAACGTCGCGTGGCGCCCGGTAGGGATTTGAGTTTATAAGGACAATTCTTTAAGTAAAAACTCAGAGCATTTGATATAGAGGCGGAACTGCATTGTAGTTTTACTGTTTATCTGAATCTCCGTGTACGAGCTTAAATATCATAAAAACTTAAACCAGAACCGGCTTCAGTTCCAGTTTGATCCTGTTGACGTGTTTAATACATTGCTTTAGTTGATGCCATGAACATTTCTTAACCACACAAAGTTTGCAATCCATTTATAATGTTTAATCGAATTTACAATGTAAAATTGGCTGAAATTTGTAATTTAATTTTAATCCATCAAATCAAATTTTAAACCGGAATGAACTTTGTGACTGAACTTTGTGACTGAACTAAATTGAGATTTCAAATACTCTATGCGTTTCTTAATAGTGTATTAGATTAATTTAAATATCAAATTAATCTTTAACTTTCTAGGATTAAAGCTCTGATAAGGAATTGTAAGTTTTAATAACTTGTTACGATCCTAGGATGATGAGGGCCTTCCTACTTACTCTTGTTGTGACTTATGTCTTTGCAAGTAGTAGTCAGCTTAGTTCTGCCCTCGTGGGCGTGGAGGTGTTAGTCGAGGATGAACAGAAGGCACAGGATGTCATGGAGAAGGAGGTTGCTGACCATGAGGGTGATGAGGAGAGAGATAACATCTTTCATTACATTGGTTTAGGAGTAAGTGAAATGTTCGAAGCACTGAATAAAGTAACAGATAAAGAAATGGGGTTAAACAACAACACAGAAACAGGCTTCACAGAAGAAGTTTCCGACGAGCTTGTAGCACTTCAAAAAGATATCTGCGAACAGGGTGAACAATGCTCTGAATCTCCTTATATGGGCTGCAAATGTCACGGTCACTTCAACAAACTTGAGAAGGAAACTTGCAGGGGATTCCCATGTAAAGCCGTGCAGCACGTAATTGCCAATTCAGCACAGCTTCTCAGGGACATCAGAGCACAAAAGAGTCTGACTGGCCTCGTTAGTGTTGGCATGAAGTTCGCGGAACCACTCTTGAAGGAGGCTTGCCAGTGTAACCCTTCCCTCATTGACACTGGAATTAACTGTGTCGTGGACTACGACGGTGACCTGATTGACGAGGATGATAAAGAGGGTTATAAGGAAATCATGGGAAGAATTAAGTTTGGTTATTTGAAGACCTTTGCAGAAACTATGTTTGGAGCCTATTGCGGAGATGACAAAGGTGCCTGTCTGGGAAACTTCCAAAAGATTACCGGAGAGTTTGCAGCGATGATGGATAGGTCTTTCGACGATGAGCAAAAAAATAAATGCAACAACTTCAGACGACTCTCTGATGGAATCTGGGAGATGCTCGAATATTTTGATGAAAATGAAACAGGACCCTCTGTGAAACAGGTCTTGAAGAAAGTGTACCAAAAAGTCTTCAAAAACTTCTGGTGCAGTTCGAATAAATGCGCTGCTGGTCACCTTTCTGATCAATTCAACAACGACTGCTGCTTCAGAAACGCAGTGGAAAAGTTCGACAATGATACCGTCAAAGATTTGTGGAAATTCGCACAAAGTGTGGTCAAAGTCATATTTGGAGGAGAATTAGAACTACCCAAGTGTAGCAAGTTCATCCAAAAAATGATCACACGATCAGTCAACCCCAATCTGGCTTGCAAAGGTCGTTACAAAGATGCAGACAAGTGTGATCCTATTGAAGCTTTTCTACAGTAAAAAGGTTACCAGTATCAACTAAAAAGTTATTGACATTAATTTAGTGCAAAAACAATTTGTCGTTCTTTTCAAAATGTAAAAAGTAAAAATTTGAATGTCAGTCAATTTGTTTCGTCAAAATATGTTTATCGCATAGTAATGATAATGGTTTAATTTGTTTAATTATAGGGGTTGTTCGCATATTACGTAGGTAATTTTGCGGAGGATACCCATAAATATGCTACACAGTACATATACACTTAATTCGGCCACATCTTCACAATAATGGGTTTTGCAGAGTAGAAATAGCACAAGCTTATTAGCTTTTACAAACCCAAAACCCTCCCCAAGGGTGGCTTACAGTTAAATAATCGGTAATATGTGAATACTGCTCGATTTCGATTAGTGGTGCAGATCTACAGTATACATGAAACGACGGTATGTCTTGGGTTATTAAAAGAAAAAACTTCTTGACATCAGTGTAACGGGTGGTGTCCTCGTCGAAAGTGAGGAATCTTAACATGATATAATAACATGAATATTTACATAAATTACAGTTTCACGAATAGTGCCGTAAAATTAAAATCGTGTCTATGATTTCCCAAGAAAAAAACCATCGCTCAAAACCGGGACATCAAACATAAAAACATGTGACATAAACAAATTAGGTAAAAATCAAAAGGTTGCATAGTAACCATAGTAACGAGGGTTGTTACACGCACGTGCACGTGCAAATATTTGCGAGCGAAATTTTGATCGGCTTCGCAGTAATTACGTTGTGTTTAGTGCGAGCTACATTTAAATCGGCCGTATCTTCGGATTGTGACGGATATTTTTTGATGCGATACTACTTACTAACAAAAAATACTATTAATAATAGCTTCCTCCCTGTGACCACGGGTTTTCTAGTTTCTATATAATTTGAACAAATTGAAATAATCAAAATGGCGGGTAAACGAACCGTTTCATGATATGTAGTTGTACAAAACAATACCAATATCTTGATCTAATGCAAATTGCAAACCCAACATTTACCTGGTTTCAGCGTAGTCGTGAGACGTTTTTCCGAATCTTCCCCGCGTTGCAATCAGGATATCTGAAAAGGACAATTGTTGAAAAAAATAGAAAATATTAATGTAGTGTTGTCAAATTATATGAAGTTCAAATCTTGGTGATAATTTGGCCTGTAATTACAATACACGTAAAATAGCTAAGGGATGAAATTGTTCAATGATACAAAACACGAAGAGTAAATGCTACTTTTAAACTGTTGCACTTAAGGGGGGGGGGGGGGGGGGGGGGGGGGTTCACCCTGATTTTTTTGTGAAACTTGGTTTCGAGATAGCAGTTGACCAACAAACTAGGACCAGTGACCAAACTTTTGAGGGGGTCCCGGACCCCAACCGCCAAACGGTGCCCGCGGGGCAGCCACGCCCATATTTGGTCCAAACCAGGCCCAATTTAGCCAAATATCCTGAACATGCCAAAAACCCAGATTTTAGGTGCTTTACTTGTAGCTAGTAGTCCCCTGAACTCGTATATGAAGTTTCATCAAGATTGGACAAAAAATGACTGAGTTATGAGCTAAAAACTATATGCCCATATTTGGGCATACACACTAAATTTGATCGATTCTGGCCCATAAATTGGTCAAATATCAATATTTTTGAATGAAATTAACTTTATATGAAAGGTAAGCCTAAACTACACATTCTCTATGATTATCAGCTCAATATCTACCTAACTGTGGATTCTGTGTTCAAATAATCTCAAAAAATGAACAAAATCGCCCATATCTCAGTTCGCGATATTTGCAAAACTGACTTCGCTCAAAACAATAGAACTCAATAGGGTTTCAATATTTTTTCATGAAATTTTCAGAATCAACGTAGAATTGTCTCATGACCTTAAGTTTTGGGACAGAATTTTGAGTTAGGCCTTTAAAAAAATTTGGCGGCCAAATTCTAAAATTTGCCGGGCATTTTTCAGAATTTGGCCGCCAAATTTTTTAAAAGGCCTAACTCAAAATTCTGTCCCAAAACTTAAGGTCATGAGACAATTCTACGTTGATTCTGAAAATTTCATGAAAAAATATTGAAACCCTATTGAGTTCTATTATTTTGAGCGAAGTCAGTTTTGCAAATATCGCGAACTGAGATATGGGCGATTTTGTTCATTTTTTGTGATTATTTGAACGCAGAATCCACAGTTAGGTAGATATTGAGTTGATAATCATAGAGAATGTGTAGTTTAGACATACATTTCATATAAAGTTAGTTTCATTCAAAAATATTGATATTTGACCAATTTATGGGCCAAAATCGATCAAATTTAGTGCGTATGACCAAATATGGGCATATAGTTTTTAGCTCATAACTCAGTCATTTTTTGTCCAATCTTGATGAAACTTCATATACGAGTTCAGGGGACCACTAGCTACAAGTAAAGCACCTAAAATCTGGGTTTGGACATGTTCAGGGTATTTGGCTAAATTGGGCCTGATATGGACCAAATATGGGCGTGGCTGCCCCGCGGGCACCGTTTGGCGGTTGGGGTCCGGGACCCCCTCAAAAGTTTGGTCACTGGTCCTAGTTTGTTGGTCAACTGCTATCTCGAAACCAAGTTTTACAAAAAAATCAGGGTGAACCCCCCCCCCCCCCCCCCCCCCTTAAAGTTAAACGTTATTTCATTGGCTACTGCCTACTGGTATCTCTAAATGCCAACCAGACAAAAAAATGTTGGGTAAAATCTCCGGATCTCCCCCGACCAAGTGCACGATTTATTATCATTATTTATCCAGTATCATAAGTTCTTATAGTTTACAGTTTTAATACTTTCAACACTACTATAGAACAAATAATTTTAGGTCCCAATGTCAAAGCGATAGAAGAGACTATGACGCGACCGTTTGTATCCTAAGCAACGCATCTACTTCCTGGGCTACAGTATTGACTTCGCCATCTTCTCCTCCCTCTTTCCTTCACTATGGATCTGAATTCTGTTACCAATGTTTTAAACTCGTTTTCATTAAAAGAGCTGAAAGCTCTTAAGGCCAGTGTTGAGAATGTCATGAAACTTAAGAGGGATTCTGTTAAATGCGAGGACTTCTTGGAGTTGCATTCAGATTTTGTTCAAAACAAGAGTGTTCAACATGGCACGTTGATGTCTGAACTTGAAACACTTATGGCCAAGCAAACTGCTGTGAAAACTGCCACAAAGTGGCTCACTTCCACTGGAGAAGAATATGTATGGTCTTCCTCAAATGGACACACCACGACTAAGGAGCCAATCGATATTTTAAATTATCCTGGGATATCAGAGCTTATACATGATATCAACTCCAAGTTTGGCTGCAAGCTAAACTCATGCCTAGCAAGCATGTACAAGTCTGGTTCTTGTGCAACTAGGTACCACAACGACGACGAGGTGTCTCTTGACCAGTCGCAAGGTATTTATGTAGTTTCATTTGGAGCTGAGAGGACCCTCGACATAATTCCAGAAAATGGGGATAAGCGATGTAACAGTAAATGCCATATCACCCCAAAGGACTGTAGTTTGTATATTATGAAACCGGGGTGTCAGGAATATTGTCTTCACAAGGTTCGTGCAGAGAGATCAGCTAAGGAGACTCGGTATAGCTTATCTTTTCGCTGCCAGATACCGAAGACAGATACAAATGTAGTCAGGGAGCAGAATGTCCTCACTACAATTCCTATGCCGCCCACCACCACCTCAACACCAACCCTTTACTACCGAAATGCTCCAAGAAAACCGAAGAGCAGAAAAACCACTGTCCTGTTTGGTACGTCAATGACAAAATTCGTACGTACAAATAAGTTAATTCTGGTGTCCCCCAGGGCTCTATTCTTGGTCCCTTACTTTTTGTATTGTTTATCAATGATATTCCTCTTGGCCTTTCGGATAATACTGATATTGTTTTGTATGCCGATGATACAAAAATCTGGCGTAAAATACATTCATCTTCTGATAATACTAATTTACAAATGGATATAGACTATCTCTCTGACTGGGCACTAAGAAACAAAATGCGATTCCATCCAGCAAAATGTAAAGTGCTTATTGTTTCAGGAAAACCATCTTTATCTCCTCCATTCGCATATAATCTTGATGGCTCTCCTCTTGTGTATGTAGAGTTAGAAAAAGATCTTGGAGTCGATGTTACTCCTAAGCTAAGTTGGAATAGTCAATGCGACAGAATTTATACTAAGGCCTGCCAACAACTTGGTATGGTCAGAAGAGATGGCCATATTGTCATTGATCAGAAACGTCGCCGGGCGCTTTACCTCTCCCTGGTTCGTAGCCAATTCGAAAATTGTTCCATAATCTGGCGCCCTTGTAATAAATCACTTAGTGATAAATTAGAAAGTCTCCAAAAGAGAGCTATTAAATGGATTCTGTCTGAAGAGGGCCGCAGTTATCCACCTGAGCAATATGTCAAAAAGTGCAAGCTTGTCGACATTCTCCCTTTGTCTCAAAAGTTTGACTTGAATGATCTTATTTTTTTCCACAAAGTTCTTAACAATTTAATTCCTGTATCGCTGCCTCACTATCTCTCTTTATATCAGGGCACTTCTCGACTAAGACGTTGCCACCTCGACAGTCTGTCTATTGTGTCATCAATTTTACCTAAGTTAAGTCAGAATTCACACACCACATGTACCTCAAATAGCCCACTGGCAAAATCATTTTTCTACAGAACCCATATACTGTGGAATGGACTCCCTTTACAGGTAAGACAGATTGTGTCTACTATGTTTTATTAATTTTTTTATCTACCTTCCTATACTTTCAACATCATATCACACTTCACCCGCACACCTTCTCACACATTAATGACCATTTCAGACCTGTATCTAATGTATCTGGAATTTGACGTATTGAAATACCAATTTTGACTCTATATCCACAGTTATTCACCATGGATTTGTTTGTTCTTAAATAGTTTTTCATAAATTTTTGGACTTAGATTAATTCGATGTAATGGGTCCAAGTTACTGCGGACATAGTTCACTATGTGTTTACCGTGTTTGGGTGCCCATCATATTTTACAGATGGGGGCGATATTTTGAACGATTCTATTTTATATCCATCTATTGCTGTACTCTGTAAAATTTGAAAAGTATTTAATAAAAAACAATTTTTACGAGGGTAGTATAACTATAATGAGCGTGATAGAAGTGTACGAGGGTAGTATGACTATGTGCGTGATAGGTGTTTAGTCGTCTGCGCCACTATTGTCCGGTCGGTTCCATGAATTGTCAAAGGGTGTCTGCTGAACGAATGGATACAATGACCAACCTCAGGACACAGTTCCATGTTGTCACTCTATCAAAGAGTTAATTCAGTATCATTAATTGTTTATAGAACTGTACGCGGGGAAACTATCACGATGTACTTAATCTTACAGTTACACAGAGTTACAGAGCAGCTTATTTCAATTTTCAGGACATGCTTCCATGTTTTCCCCTAATCGAGTTATGAAAGGTTGCAGAGTTGCTCTTCAAAAAGGTAAAATTTCTTAAAAATATTTTGCGGCTGACTTCTGAAATTTGCCCGGCAAAATTTGGGATTTCATATGAAAAAATGCCTAACTCAAAATTCCACTCCAAAACTACAATTAGCAACAATCAGCAGAATAGTAATACTCACTATAACGGTCGGTCAGTGAAGGTATCGTGAGATTCTGCGGAAAGAACTGCAGACTGGTTATCTCTACTCTTTAGTATATATATATATACTAGTAACCGAGTACCGGTCTAGAGATTTGGCTGCTGAATCGAAAATAGTCGGATATCAATCTATTTTCCTGTTAGCTATACCAGAACTGAGTGGTAAACAGGAGAATTGGAACTATACTGAAAGGTTCTGGAATTTCTAACCGCTCATGGTTGCTAGATGTCAGAAAATTGCTTTATCTGCCATTGAACCCTGTGATTCTATAATGAGGACCCGGCAATAGCCATTGGATGACGAGCAGAAACTATTTGTCGAACTAGAGTACGCTACACGGACTCTAGTTCGACACGTACCGAAGTACGACAGGGGTGATATCTGGCTAATTTAATTTGTCGAAATATGGTGCGTGTCGAACTAGTACGTGAATCCTACTGAACACCACAAGTTATTTATCCATAACGTTCAGAACGTGAGAAGAGTTTAACTTTAAGTGAACGTATGTACAGAACATTTTTAGTGAACGTTCCGTACGTGCACTACAACTAAGATGTATAGACTATAGACGGATTGAAATTTGATCTATAGAGGTGTTTGAAGAAGAGCCAAGTTTGAGCTAGAATATGAATCAATTGGGCACTGCCACAATTGAAATTTGTATCTGATGAGGGCAGTGTTAAACTTCTTAGGCGGCTTCAACGTCCCGTAGTTCCGTGTGATTGCCATGTATAGACTATAGACGGATCGTGGGAGGTCTATCATAGAAGGGAGATCTATAGAGATCTTTGAAGGAGAGCCAAGTTTGAGCTAGAATATGAAACAATTGTGCACTGCCACAATTGAAATTTGTATCTGATGAGGGCGGTAATAAACTTCTTAAGCGGCTTCAGCGTCCGAACAGAGATAATTGTTGTCCATACATGTCTACCCAGTATGAGTTTGTTTATATCCTTGCTGTCGTCAAGCCCCCTGTCCCTCCGAAGGATGTCCATATATGTAAGGTGTGGGTTCCCCTTCGACGATGTCCTTGAAGGGGTTCCCATAAGAGAAGTTCATGACTCAGAAGTTCTTCATGTATGACTAGATGACCTGCAAGTCTCATCCTCCGTTCAGCTATCTTATCAGATGCTCTGATGATATGTCCACTGTCCTTATACATTATATCATTTCCATTTCAATTTTATTACTAAACTTTGAACTTATTTTCGATTTTTCATGTTTTGAGTACGCTTTGACTTTAAAAGTTGATCAGTACGATTAGTAAGTTTTTCGTATAAAATTGCTGACGGGTGTAGGCAGAGAAATTAGTATGCGACTGATTTAAACAGTTGGTTTAAATCGACAGAGTTCAGTTCACCGAAGTTCTAATCAATCTTACTACAGGGTGGTCCAGAAGTAACTGCCCGCATGCAACACTTTTATATTTATAACTCACGTAATTCTTCTTAGAGTTGCACAGAAATTTCAGAGATTATAGATATGGGTCAAACTTAGATTTCCTGAAAGTTTCGTCAAATTTAATTAATTACAGTGGGTTTGGCACGCCACTCCCTCTTTTTCGCTATTGTCACCATAAAGTGAGAGCGCATCAGCTAGAAACTTCAAAGTTTCTAGACACATTTGGTATGATAATCGAAGTGCTTTCCCACCATTTCAAGTTGGTTGTTTACAATTTAACCGAGTTATGATCCTTTTAACTTTAAGATATTGCAGATACATCGGGAGCTTATATTCGCTAGCCAGCAACAATGAGCCTCATTAGGCGGTAACGAGCATGTTGGTGGATGACGATCTGATCACTTAGAGTGAATACTGATAGTGACGTTCCTTTAAACCGAAGAAATTCGCGTTATAGCGCTTCGGTTGCTGTCCTATAAGCAGTCTCCAACCAATCAGGGCAAGATCTTAAAAGGGTCATCAGTGATGACCCTTTTAAGATCTTGCCCTGATTGGTCTCATCACTCGGTTATAACATATAATAAATTGTGAACAAACAACTTGAAATTTTGGGAAAGCACTTCAATTATCAAACCAAATGTGTCTAAAAACTTTGAAGTTTCTACCTGAAAGCGTTCTCATTTTATGATGACAATAGCGAAAAAAAGGGAGTGGCGTGCTACATCCACTAAATTTGACGAAACTTTCAGGAAATCTAAGTTCGACCGAAATCTATAATCTTTAAAATTTCTGTGCAATTGAAAGAAGAATTACGTGAGTTATTAATGGGTTGCTTGTGGGCAGTTACTTCTGGGCCACCCTGTCCATTGCTTTAGTTGATGCCATGGACATTTCTTAACCATACACAGTTTGCAATCCATTTATAGTGTTTAATCGAATTTACAATGTAAAGTCGGCTCAAATTTGTAATCATTTAAATCTATAAAATGAACTTTCTAGAATTAAAGCTCTGATAAGAAATTGTTAGTTGTAATAACTTGTTACGATCCTAGGATGATGAGGGCATTCCTACTGACGCTTGTTGTGACTTATGTCTTTGAAAGTTCTGCCCTAATGGCCGGCGTGGAGGTGCTAGTCGAGGATGAACAGAAGGCACAGGATGTCATGGAGAAGGAGGTTGCTGACCATGAGGGTGATGAGGAGAGAGATAACATCTTTCATTACATTGGTTTAGGAGTAAGTGAAATGATCAAAGGACAGAATAACGCAAATGATGAACATATGCGGTTTAGCAACACCACAGAAACAGGCTGGGATAGAGATACGAACGACGTGCTTGTAGCACTTCAAAAAGATGTCTGCGAACAGGGTGAACAATGCTCTGAATCTCCTTATATGGGCTGAAAATGTCACGGTCACTTCAACAAACTTGAAAAAGAAACTTGCAGGGGATTCCCATGTAAAGCTTTGAAGCACGTAACCTCCAATTCAGCACAGCTTCTGAGGGATTTCAGAGTACAAAAGGATCTTACTGGCCTTGTTAATGTTGTCATGAAATTCGCGGAACCACTCTTGAAGGAGGCTTGCCAGTGTAACCCTTCCCTCATTGACACTGGAATTGACTGTGTGGTGGACTACGACGGTGGAGAGGATTATAAGGAAATCATGGGAAGAATTAAGTTTGATTACTTGAAGACCTTTGCAGAAACTATGTTTGGAGCGTATTGCGGAGATGACAAAGGTGCCTGTCTGGGAAACTTCCAAAAGATTACCGGAGAGTTTGCAGCGATGATGCATAGGTCTTTCGACGATGAGCAAAAAAATAAATGCAACAACTTCAGACGACTCTCTAAAGGAATCTGGGAGATGATCGAATTTCTTACCGATTATTATGATATTGATAAAGAACCCTTTGTGAAACAGGTCTTGAAGAAAGTGTACATAAAAGTTTTCAAAAACTTCTGGTGCGGTTCGGGTGAATGCGCTGTTACCTGAGGACCCCAGGCTATTATGTTCATTAACATATATATATAAATATAGATTTGGCGGAATGACAGGCTGAGCGCGGCCCAGTAAATGCGCTGCTGGTCACCTTTCTGATCATTTCAACAACGACTGCTGCTTCAGAAACGCAGTAGAAAAGTTCGACAATGATACCGTCAAAGATTTGTGGAAATTCGCGCAAAGCGTGGTCAAAGTCATTGGAGGAGAACTACCCACGATCATTCAACCCCAATCTGGCTTGCAAGCGACGTTACAAAGGTGCAGACAAGTGTGATGTTATTGAAACTTTTCTTGTATCACGTCGTGACCCACATTGGCATTTCTCACCCCTGTACTCACCTGCCCTGTAGAGTTTCTACGCGATACAGGGGGAGCCGCGCACGAGTGCGCGGCGGGTCATAGTATGACTCATTTACAACGTATGACAAAGCTTTTCTACAGTAAAAAGGGTACCAGTATCACATATTCGTTAAGAGGTAATATAGACATTAATCTAGTGAGAACATCTATTTCCGTTCTTTTTAAAATGTAAAAATGTGAATGTAAGTCAATTTGTTTCGTCAAAATTTGTTTATCTGTTATCGCATAGTAATTATATTTATAACGGTATTGGTTTGATTTGTTCAATTATAGTGGTTGTTCGTATATTACGTAATTTTGCGGAGGATACCCATAAATAAAATATTCATACACTTAATTCGGTCAGATCTTCACAATTTTGGGTTTTGCTGACTTGTGAGTAGAAATAACACAAGCATATTATAAAAGTCATTCTTATACTTTAAAAAACAGTGCATAGAATTATATATTAGTAAGGGCCGTTTGCTCAAATTTAAGCCTCACATCAATAATAAATTTAATAAATTTATTATTGACGATCCCTATGTCCATTTATCCGTATGTGCATGGGTGCAACTGTCTGGCCAAAGTATGAGTCCTCTTTAAAGATACTGTTCCAGGCTACACAAATCTGACATTGAGCCAAATAAATAAAACTCCTATCCTTACAATTTAGCCTAACATCTAAATTAACTATCTGCTCATTAACAATGATAACATCTGTAGGATCAAATAACAAAGGACAGGTCAAACACCCTTTAGCCTCACATCTCTGCGTTTTCGGTCGTACCTAGTCCTGATCGCTTGATGAAGAGCTTTCACTATAGCGACGGTTCATAAGGCAACGTTTCTTGATGACCGTGTTGGAGATCGCCGTATTCCTTCTCAAGGCGAAGGTGACCCTGACATCACCACAGAGGTGTCTACTGTCATCCTTTAGGACACCCACCAAAGTTTTTAGCTGATCTACTTTCTTAAAAAATTTCAACGAGTAGATCAGCTTCCTGATGTTTTCTTGAGAGGGTGTCCGAGGGGTTCCCAAATGTTAAAATGATTACGCTACTATAATTTTAGAACAATAGTTATGTGTAAAACTGATTACGTAATATGTGAACGACTCCTATGAGTATGTAAACACTGATCGATTTCGATTAGTGGTGCAGATCTACAGTAAACATGAAACGACGGTATGTCTTGGATTATTAAAAGAAAAAACTTCTCGACATCAGTGTAACGGGTGGTGCCCACGTCGAAAGTGAGGAATCTTAACATGATATAATAACATGAATATTTACATAAATTACAGTTTCACGAATAGTGTCGTAAAATTAAAATCGTGTCTATGATTTCCCAAGAAAAAAACCATCGCTCAAAACCGGGACATCAAACATAAAAACATGTGACATCAACTTAGTCGAATCTTAATTCTGCCAAAAAAGGTTTCATTCCGTAATGTTGCATTGTTTATTTGATAGTAATAGTAGTGCTTTATTCAACAACACAAAGACGACAGTTTGAACACTGGAAAATAAATAATCCCGTAATCTCTCTTCTGAAAAGTCTTGAATCCCGCCGTTTTCTGCATATATCCAGCACAGCCCAGGGGAGGATAAAAACAAGTACACGAGTGTGTGACACGTGATTTGAGGGAAGCTAGTTAGGTGCTGCTACCAGACCCGCTGGACCCTGACCCAGTGGCTGTCCTCCCACTGTGCTCTCTAGTGGCCTGAATCCTAGCTCTTCTGTAGGAATACCGAACTGATTCAGCTTAGCTTCATAAGTCCTCATTAAATCGTTGTGGGCCTGAAAATGTTGCAGCTGATCACAAGGAGTTAACAATTACGTGATTCCTATAATATTTGTAAGTTGAAATCGAATAATACGTATAGATAAATATAATGAAAATTAACTTAACCGATCTTCTGAAAATATGCATCATGTGATAAAAAGCTGTACTAACCTTGCAGACTCGTGCTAGCTCGTACTGCAGGTCCTTGATGGCGCTGTTCTTGCTATCCAGAACGTCTTCGAGCTTTCTGGTCACAACTGTCAGTGCTGTAGCATCTAGATTACTGGCCGACAACACCTGAAAATAAGTAATGGATCAATAACCAGGATTATTAGCAGGCATTGAGAGAACCCCTATTAATTTTAATGAAATTGAATGACGTTTGTTAAAATCATGTCTCGAATAAGTTTTTCATTCAAAAGCTCAGAGTTAATGTGTACCTCATTGAGCTGAGCTTCTTTCTTTTCAAGAACGTCAGCGAGAGCAAGCAATTTCTTCTCAAGAAGAAGGTTCTTGAAACCGGCTTTCTGTTGCACTTCATGTATCGAGCTAACGAACTTGTTGTATAAATCGTCACGCTCTTGCTGAACCTGGGAAACAAAGAATTCGAATTAGGTGACAAATTGTTGAATGTGGACAAACCAAACGAAGTTTTACGATATTGGAATTAATTAATAGTATTAATTATTGACCTGTTTGAAGCGTTGTTCGAGAACTTCGTGCTCCCAGTGCAGAGCTTTTAGATCTTGTTCTTGCACCTTCAGTCTGGCTTTAGCACTCTGGAAAACGCAAAATTTATTGTCATTACTTAAATGGCATAATAATAAATGAAAAATATGATTCTATGAGGATGGGCACGAGAACAACAACACAGTTTTTCTGCTTTTCGTTTAAACGAAGTAGGCAAGAGATCCCGCCATGAATTCACGATATGAAAACTCATTTTTCGTAATGTTTATCATACCTGTAAACTCTGCTTATCTTTCTGGTAATTGGCAAGCTGTTTCTTCAGATCAGCCACTTCCGCCTTGGCTTTTTCGAGTGGTTCTTTGAGTCGCTTGTTGTCTGCTTGAATCTCTGACATTTGCTTTTCGTTACGCTCCTCCTTCTTTTTCATCTCCTCAACTTGTTCCTGGATGATATTTCAGGTTTCACTCACTGATTATAGCGGAAGTTTTCCAATCATGAGGAAATTTTACCGGATTAAGACGTTAACAGAGAGATTTTGAGAAAAGTGGAACCTTGAGAGAGTTGATGAGGGCGAGATTGTTCAGAGTTATGTCGTTGTAGTAATTCTTTATGTCGCTGAATGCCTTCTCGTGATTCTTCATCAGAGTGTTGATTTGGCCGTTCTTGCGCTGAAGTTATTTGAGAATTTTAGTCGATATAACGAGAAAAATACATTATTAATTTAACTGACTCATATCCAATAGACGTGCAAATATTTTGTTTCTAGTCCGAAGGCACGAGACGTAATTAAAACCGACAATCACTAACCTCCTCAATCTCATGTATCTCAGTCTTTCTCCTCAGTTCCAGTTCTTCCCTCAGAACCTTCATCTTCTTTTCGTATTTGGCCTGGAGTTCCTTGGCATGTCGCTCACTATCTTGCCTCAGTGCTGTTATTGCTTCATCGTGTTGCTGAAATAAGGTATTCACATTTCACAGTAAATATTTTATCGCAATCATGAAAATAAACATCACTTTCAGCAATTGAAATGATAGCACTATTTCAAGTACAGGCACTGGAATTTAAATAATGTTTAAGGTTCGATATCTACCTTCTTGAGATTCTTTATAACATCTTCGTGGCTTAGCTCCAATTCCTTCAACTGGATCTTCAAACTTCTTTTATCTTTTCGTAGGTCAGATTCTTTTCCTCTGTGCTCATCTTGCTCCAATTTGAGTGTGAGGGTACCTAGAAAACGCTAGTTAGCCCAACGCAATGCAGGGGAGAACGAAAAGTTTTTATTTTGGCAATGATGATATTCATAATGTATAACCTGTAATACTATTCTGTATACATCTAATAACGTTTTCCAAAAAAGGGGGAACGAAAAAGCAGCTTTTGTGCTGTGTGTGCATGAATGACATCGATTAGGAGATGAAATAGAAAAGGCTGATGGGGATTGGTAGGGAAGTGATAAATATCGATCCGGAAATCTGACAGCAATTAACCGATCATTCTCCAGTAGCGATTAATACCGATCAAGTCTTCGAATCAACATGACTCTCAACATGACGCGTCGAAATAAATGATTAATGAGGATAACCTTTTTATCAACTAAGAATAATACTGTATAGAAAACTTACTATCTGCTTTAAGTTCTGTGATATTATTCTGGTGTTCGTAGAGGAGATGCTTTACTTTCTGCTTGTAAACCTGCGAGAAAAATATTACAATTATTATCACAAGTGACAAGTACAAACTCAATGTCCGATTATACACTATACAGTGAATAGTTCAGAAAGATGTGCATGAAAACACCAATAGAAAAGCACCTGATGTAGGGTCAAATGGATGGTGAAAACTAAAATAGTTCAGGACGCCAAATAAAAAACAAATCTGATGTGTTGTTGCCAAAACAACCATGCACATTACAAATCATATTACATTACATATTGCATGCGCGCGTTTGACGCCGCGCAAAAAAGTTTGGCTTGTTATGAAGATAAATTATTCGCGTTTGCTCAACAATAAATGCCGATGCGATGGATTATTTTGTGTAAAATTACTTCTAAACTGTTTTACACACTTTATTGTACGATAAGGACGTGTTTTGTAATCCTTTAAAATACAGGAAATTCTGGAACAAATGATCCAGTGGGTCCAATTTGTGGGTCTAATAATATACAATTTTTGGCTTGGAATGGTTTTGAAACATCACATATTAAAGACGTCAGACGTGTTTTGGATATGACACGAAAACTAATAACGATAGCTCTACCGACTGAGCAGTCAGCCCTAGGCTAACATTGATTGGCCCACCTGCACCCTGTAGCAGACACAATTTCATGGTGAGTATTTTTTGTTGCTTTTATTGTTTTTTCCCTAACTTAATTTAGAACTTAATGAGTTTCACTTGGTTTTAGGCAAGATTGTTCAGAATGTTGACCAATAAATTGAGATTATTGTTAAGTTTTGGTGATAATTTGAAATTTGAAAACCTATGTGAGGCTCGAACATGCTCGCCATAGCACAAGTATAAGATTTCTATATACTTGGGTTCAATGCTATTTTCATGACAATCTTTGGTCAATTTGTCATTAAATCCTATTGAAGCTCAGCAATTTAAAAGGGGGAAATTGCTGGGTGACAGATTATGAAATGAACTATCTCGGAACAGACATTTCAATACCTTGCCAAATTTCAAGATACCCTTCTTTATCAGGATGTTGCTTCAAACCAACCTTAATTTCTACTTGATGGCGTTCCTCCATATCTTCCATTTCACGGTCCTTGTTTCTGAGAAGAGCTTTTGACTCGTCGAGCTGGCGTTTGGTGATCTCCCAGAAAGTGTTGATCTTGTCACGCTCTAACTGGAAATAGTTTCTCTCCTCACGCTCTCGCTCCATCTCTGAAACAGGTTCACTTTTATAAACCAGCTACTTATCGAGGTCGGTTATTTGTTGTGTGTGTTGTCTAGTATTATACAGCAGGATGTTAGAATCATTGGCGTGTTCTTATGTTTATTTTCCATACTTGGTTAGATTTATGAAAGAGTAAGGGACTTATGTGTAATTACTAATTATTTTCGGTTAATTTTTTCTGAAATTATTCTTTAGACTAAAGTGCACATATAGCTTTTATAAAAGCTCTCTTTCTTCCCTAACTGACGCAATAAAATATAGTCGGGCGGACGCATCCCGGAATTCAGGGGGAGCAGCCGGAGGCTTCAAGTCAAATTGTCCAAATTTTTCTCTTTCGTCGTGATTATCGACGAAGTTTACCTGCTTTCGGACTTCGTTTTTAGACTGAACTGTAGTATAAAGGATTATCTCTCGAATGATCAAGACTGCACAGGAAACTTACCATCAGAAGTCAAGTAATGATCGTTTCTAAAAGCTTGGGTAAGCTAACACGCAAAATTGTCTAAGCACCAATAATTATGACACCCTGCTGTACAAATTTTCGTCCAAATCTTGTTTTATCAGAATTTAAACCAGTACTTACATTCGCCAATCATAAATTATTTTTAAATTCATTTATTGCTTGTTAGCAATTAGTATTTGTGCTTCTTAATTTATTATTATTTGTATGTGAGATTCTGTGATTAAATTTATTTTGTTGAGTATAATGTTGTGATTGCAGAATTTATTATATCTCAGTATTATGTACGTGATTTCCGAAATAAGGTGGAATTTTACGTTTCGTTTTTCCTGGTACTGATTCAAAATATCTAGCAAATGCATTCGCCACATTCTTATCGCCCTCAATTTGTTTCCCGTCAACGTCTTTTATAGTAGATGGTAAGGATTTTTTGTGTTTTGTTAGCTCAAGTGCCAAATTAATTCCATTCCATATTTTCTTAGAGTTATTTTTGAATCGCTCAAAATAATCTTTAAAATACCGTTTTTTGTTTTTAAGTTTTAAAGCGGTAGTCTGCCTGTTTAGAGTTTCATATACACTTCGATTTGTTTCAGTCGGAATTCTTAATGTTTCAGTCGGAATTCTAAATTTATCATTGTATGCCTTGTATTTTATTCTAGTTATTTCTAGCAGTTTGTTGCATATCCAAGGTTTATCAAGATGCTTTTTCATCCTACTACTAGGATTTTGTAATGGTGCATATTTGTCACATAGTTCTTGTATATAATTACTCAAGTTGTCAGCTGCTGTGTCATGGTTAGGTTCATTCTGGACTAGTGCATCCCAGTCGTATTCATTGGTAAAATCATAAACTAATTTATCGTTATCTATATTTTTCAGTATTCTTACCTTTCTAACATCATTATCAGTGTTTCGTCTACGGTTATGATACAGTGAGAATGTTGCTAGGTGATCAGAGTCGGGATAAAGAATATTTCCTGACGTACAGTCGTAAGAAAACAGATTGGTCATGATCTGATCTATGAGTGTTGCAGAACGTATTTGCAGTGAGTCTTTGTAGTACTGAATTCTTGTAGGCTTGAATATCATGATTTCGTAGTGATTAGCAATAATTGTGTTCAGAAAATATAACGAGTCGTTACAATGTGTGCTTTTCATGAGGCAGATGTTGAAGTCCCCTGATATTATCACGTCCGATTTTTTGAGGATTTTGTTCGAAAGATCATCACTAAATTTATCGATAAACGGGATAATATCAGTGGCTCTACAGTGTCAGTAGTACGAACCTATGAATAGTGGCTTATCTGGTTTGGCATTAATTTTAACATACAGCGAATCACAGGTAGTGTGAGTAAATAAGTGCATTGCAGTAGATAGCTGATAGTTCTTTCTTCACATACATCACGATTCCTCCGTATTTAATATTTGATCTAACATAGAACTTATCGTAATCGTTCATCACATGAATGTTTTGCATGTCATAGTTGTACAATTCGTCTTTCCTTATATGACATTCTACTAGTGTAATTACGTCAAATCGATAGTTAAGTTAAGTTAGGAAAAGAATATAAGTTTATCACAGTTACAGTCTATACCCCTAATATTAAAATATTAGGGGTATATATAAATTTATATTCAATCTTGCTATTAAATTTATCAGTTGAGTAGTACGAAACATTTTCAATACGGTTCTAATTGTATCTTGGAAAATGCAGACTTCCACTAAAGCGCTCATTTTCAGGGTTATCATAAGTACAGGATTCTTTATACAATTTGGTTAAGTTGTTAAATAGCTTATCTCCTAGCGCTCCTTTTTCATTTCCTGTCTCAGTCTCAATAACCGTTCATAATGGAACGCAATAATTTCACTGCAGATCCAGAGGGGTGTTCATGTAATAGTTTATGGATGAATACGGCCACTAAGCTGTTAATTCATTTATTGAAGTTTATTAATCAGAAAACCTTTTTAGAAAACCTGTTATTAATCAGAGAACCTGTTCATATATTAGATCCAATTACCTTGTTCTTATCTAACTAAGATTGTTCTTATCTAAATGAGAAATCATATATAATTTAGAAAAACGAATTTAGAAAAACGAATTTAGAAAAACGAATTTAGAAATATTAAACTCAAGTCAATTTTATTATCCCTAATTCTATGATAGTGTTGAGTTATCAGCTACTATCTATGAGAGATAATTTGTGCCTTAAAATGAAGACAGATTACTTCAGACTGGATAGATTGAGCTTAGTGCTTTTTCATGAAATGAGACGAATGTATGAATGAATGGATGAATGAATAAAAGCCAGTCCAAACCCTGGCATAGTTTTAATTTGTATTGAAAAGCTCTAATAAAGAGTCCACCAAATTATCTGTTTCCTTACAAAAATGGTGCTATCCAGACAACGCCGCAAGCGTGAAAAGAAATCAGAGACTGTATTGTTCTTCCATCAAAGATGACAATAGACAGCTTTGGGAAACTCTAATAGATAATGCGACCTATCCCCAGAATGTTGTAGTTATGTAAGGATGCAATAAATGGGATACAATGCAGTGCAACCGCGTGTAATTGGCAGTGTGAGAGTGTATTGTATCGGATGGTAGTAAGAGTCACGTGACTGACATATACTATTGTTCACGCGGTGTCAGGACGATCAAACCAAGATTCGCAATTTAGTGCCAGATGCAGTACTATTCAAATCTTATGATATCGCAGTTATTTCTTCACATTGTCAAATTACGTCGTACACCGTGCGAGCTGTTTGGTCGCAATTAATCTCGGAACACTCGTATAACTAAGGACTTCAAGATGATGCGTAACCTCCTACCACCCGGAGCCAGTACCAGGTACGCTCCCATACTATTTGAGAAGTACCTGGACGTCCCCAAAGTTAATGCTCTCTCCCAGTTCTTCTCGGACCACGTAGAAAAGGTGTACTGGATATGCGCAGCGTACGTTATCACAATCCACGCAGTAAAACACTTCATGAAGGACAAAGAAGCGCTGAAACTGAAGAATCTGCTGATAACGTGGAACGCGATCCTGGCTGTGTTCAGTATCTGGGGAACGTGCCGGGTATCACATCAACTGTTCACGGGGATCATGTCACGTGGTGTGGACGGCTACTTCCAGTGTGGCTACCGGGAGACGGATATCTTGGTGGGGTTCTGGAAACGACTCTTTGGTCTGAGCAAGATCATAGAGTTGGGGGACACCCTGTTCATAGTGTTTAGGAAATCTAAACTGTCCTTTTTACACTGGTATCACCATGTCACCGTGTTGCTATACTCTTACCCTGTTGCTGAATACTCCGCACGGACAGGCGCCATCACAAATGTGGGAAACTGGTTCTCCGGTGTGAACTTCGCAGTGCACTCCATCATGTACACCTACTACACAATGCGGGCGGCTGGTATCCACGTGTGGCGGCCCATTGCCATGTCCATTACCACCGTACAGATTCTACAAATGGTAGGTGGCATATTTGTGGGGTTCTACGTACCGTGGTGGAAATGTGGTAAGCCCCTTTCCTCCTTCGTCATGGTCTGCACAATTGCCATGTACACAAGCTACTTCCTTCTCTTTTGTAACTACTTCATCAGAGCTTATATTATGAAGAGCAAGAAGAAAGCTGAGAAGAAGAAAGAGTAAACGGGAGTGAAGAGGGAAAAGTGAGGATTGATAAGAGAGAGAAACCATTAATTTGAACCTTTTTAAATTTAAAGACCTTGTTGCTATTCACCTTATACATTGTGTGTACTTTTGAAAGAAATAGTTTCTTAGAATTTGCACTTATTATTCCTGAATTTCGGTGATCAGTTTTTTGGGGAAGTATTTTATCATAATTTGTTAGATACGAGAAGAATTCAACGAATGTAACTATGTAAATTGTTAAATGTTTCCAAAGATATGTTCCCTGTTTGATAGGGCTCGTACTATATTTAAGAGATTTGTTTCGAAGAACTTCTATAACTTGTTTTAAGAAAACATAGTGAGAGAACGCAAAACTTATCATAAAATATTTCACAAAAATAAAACAAACCTTCTCTAAGTCGGTGGATATGCTGCTCAAGCTGTTCCTTGCTCATTTCCTCCGTGCTTATACCATCAATGATAGCTGGCCCCTTCGCACTCTTCCTCTTCTTCCCCGACTTCTTCTTTTTCCCTTTCTTTGGTGCCATCTTCCTTTGCTACTAAGCCTATAAGTCTGCTTAAAGTTATAGGTTGCTTCAAGTCAAAATATATGCATCACTGACCGTGTTTTGGATGCTAAACTTTTAGTTTTTAATTTATGATGTTCAAAGAAAAAGCTATATTAGGTGCATTAAACATGAATAATAGTGTACATTTAGATTGTTAAAGTTTCGTCAAAGATTATAACCCATTCAACAATACTAGTTATTAAACATTAGACAATCTAGATTATGATAATTACTCTTTTTATCCTAGAATCGTTGTTTTTGAAAATGATCATCAATAGCCCTATGCTATGATCTATAAAATTGATGTCTCACAACATATGGCGGATGGTTGTTGATCTATTTAGCATAACTAACTGGACGAAAAAAATGGCAGTCACAATTAATTAAAGGACGAATGATCTAAAGATGCTTAATGCATCTAGCAAAAGTTTGTAAACCAAAGAAATAATCTTAGCTGTAAAAACTGGCTGAGCCTAAGCTATTTTCTTCAATTGGTATGCTATTTTTACCGAAATAAGCTATGTATTAGTACAATTTCTAACAGAATCATAGCATTTAGTCCATCATTAAACTGCACTGAAAGTTTCTCAATTTTCAACAAACGTTAAATAAATACGTTCCTAACATGAACACATCTACGCATTGGTCACAATTCATCTTAAATTTTCCGCTAAGTTCAATAACATTCGACCGATCATCAGTGGATATTTTGACAGAAGGCGTGTATTGCTCCCCACATGCTTCAGCAGAAAATGCTTCATCAAAAAATCCCATGTCATCTTTTAATCCTTTCAGCCCGAAAAACGAGAATATTTTCCCGTGTTTAAACTGTTGTATTTTACCGGTGATTTTGAACTTTCTATCAGTTTTTCTGTTGAAAACTTCTTCAAAATGGTAGCTATATCCGTAACCCACGTCATAACAATAAACTGCTGCAGCTTGGTTTCTTGTGCACGGCACCGACTTTTCAGAGTAGACTTCCCAACTGCAGTTCTCCTTCCAGTATGCGTACAAATCCCCCTTGTATTCGTTTGTTTCAATGTCATTCAAGCTATTAAAACATGATAACCCAGTATGGATGAACTCCGAAGCAGATTCAACTTTGTAGGTGGCTTTGTGGCCCCGATCATATGTGTACATTTGACATAGGGCCTGTGCTGTCCGGTCATTGAAACCGTCTGCACATATCGGATGATACGTGATGTTGTCACCATCGACTTCTTTGAACGCAACTGGGTAGGATCCGTCCTTCGTTGGCTCATCTATCAAACGGTACCCAGACGTAAAGAACCACGATTCGTACCAATCAATTTCTGCACTGGCAAGTGCCAAGAAAGTAAAAGACCAGAGGAACAGCATTTCCATCATCAACAGAGACAGCGACCCAAGATAAGATCGAATCATGAATTGATTTAGATAATGAGAAAGGACGTTAAAAGCTCATTTAAATATGTAGAGGATGGGGAGTTGTTTGTTTTCATAACTGACTATCAGAAAATTTAATGAACTCGCGTCGATATCAACAATTGACGCCAGAATTCATTACTTAGAAACACCGAGCGATCCCGAAAATGATATTAAAATAGCACTGAATGTGGTATAATATTTAAAGGGCAATCCCAAGCTTAATTTGTGCCTACTCTAATAATTTCTTTTACCATGAAATTTTAGCATCAATCGATTTAGATAATGAGAAAGGACGTTAAAAGCTCTTTTAAATATGTTGAGTATGGGGAGTTGTTTGTTTTCAAAAATGATGAACACATTAGCTCTGAAAGTGGAATAATATTTTGGGCGTGATCCTTGGCCGAATAAATTTTACTTTAGCTTAGGTCATAGTTTAAATACTTCAAAAGCCTGGAACAACTCCAAATGAAACAAGAACTAAAACCCCTGATCACTGATGTGTGACAGGGACATATGGAAAAGTATTTCTGACGAAGATGGACTTAGTTCCAACCTATTAGTATTAGTAGTAATAGCTGGGTGTGTTCGTCTAACATTTCTAATCGAGGGCCTTAAATGTGATGAGATGAAACGTTTATATCTGTCAATGTTAGTAGACAATAACTGCACCGTTGTTATTGTAAGGAATGATGTATTAGAAATTAACTTTTACAGTAGGAGAGGGTCGATGGGGATTGGACATATTTATATCACCCCAGACATGCACTCTCAATAGCTCAAATTGTTTTTGAGAAAGTATTGAAACTGTCTACCTTGACTAGTCAATATAATTATTTATTGATATCATATTCATTCTTATTACCATTAATAACTGATTGCACTAATACTAATCAAAACTCTTGACCAGGCGACGAAAAATATTAATTCCAAATCAATTGATGATTACTTAAAAATGTTAGTGATTAGTTTAATTTTTAGCCATTTAAGATAGTCGCTCAGTTTAATGAATAAGTCAGTTCACTGTATAGTAAATCCACAATTAACTGGGCTTAATCTTATGTAGAGGCAAAATAAACATTTATCTATTATATATACAAAGTAATAATGTGCTGGGCCCAGTAATCCAGAGTACAATAATGTGGGATAAAACGAGGTTTTACTGTAGTTTTAATGACTCAGAGTAACGCTTGTAACGTTCGAATGTTTCCAGTGAAAAAGAAATTGTGAACACGCTAAGCGTGTTAATGATGAATAAAACCACATCATGCAGGCGAAGGGACCTTTGCAAAATACAAGCAAAGCTTGTGAGTCACGTGCCGTCCGATTTAAGTTTGCACGATATTATTGCAAGAAATAGTGGCGTGCTCCTAGTTAGTTGTAAATCGATGTACCTATGAAGATACATACTTTAATATGATGTGTAAAAGTGAGTACGAAATAGTAAACGAAGAAACAGGCAGAGAGTACCATAAAATGCATTTAAATACTGTCATCATCATTATAATATCAACAGTTTCTCCAAAATTCCGAAGTGATATTACCAAAATTGACCATAACAGATTTTTCAAGGATTGGCACAAAAGTTCAAAACGTCTTGGCAAAGAATAAACGGCTAACTGAGGGTACAAAATTATTTAATTAAATTGCGAAGTTAAAATATCGAACTAAAAAGCTGGACAATAGATTGATGGCCAAGGACTGATTATTTATATTACTCTAATCAATACTTACGAAACATTCAGCCACAACCTGTAGCGATACTCTCAACGCGATTCTGCAGTTAAGAGTCTTAGCTTTAAGTTGTTCATAATCTGACGAGGTTGAATAAGGTTGTTATTCAACCGTTATCTATGATTAGCGCCACGATTAGGACAAGTGGAATTGAACCAGTTTCATCTCTAATATAACAACTCTAAATAACAAAAAACCTCCCTAAACAACAACAAAACCCTGATCTATCGGAATTCTTATGGGAAGATAAATGTGAGCTGATTTTCACTGTAAAGCGATGTTTCTGGTAAATCCTCATTTGTATAGGGAATTTAGCCCCTATTCGCCGGTCTATCGGAGCACGGTGAATCGGGGCTTTACTGTATACGATAGCTTACTAAAAATTAAATTAAAGAATCGACTTTTTTCTTTGTAGCTACAATTTTAGTGAACATATGAAAACATTTAAAATCGATGTTATTACTGGATAAGTCAAGCATATGGGCTTAAATCAACAACTGCGTTTAAATTATACAGACAAAACCTTATACAAGAAGGCGGGAAACTTTGATACACCAGTTTCTACACTAACGACGCGAGATATCTCGAATCGCTTGACAACGGCCTGTTCAAACTGCAATGATGAAGAAATTTATGATGGTTGCTATAGCAGCCAGTAATACTCCGCATACAATTACAGATGTACGATGCATATTGCGCGGCGTTTTTTGTTGTAAGGCTTGACGTTTTAAAGGTACATTTACACAATGCTTATGTTTTTGTTAGTAGTGTTATAGTGTTAGTAGTGACAGTGTTATAGGGTAGTTTAAGTTTTTTTTTTCTAATTAATGTGGTTTTAATTGATTAGTTTAAAAAAATTGTGTTTTACTTATTTAAAAAATTAGTTTATTTAAAAAATTAAATTTGAAATTTCAAAAACAAAATACGTAAAAATAAAATGGTTTAGTTTGAATTAAATAAAAAAATATAAGTTTAAGTGATTGAAATAACGAAAATAATAATGATTATTAGTATTATTGAATAAATAACATAAAAAGTCATTATATATTTTTGGGTATTGAATATGATATGCGCCGCGCGGTACTAGCAAGTTTGTAATTTTCATACAGATTATATATTAGGTCTTTAAAATCGAGCGCCGTTCCTTTAGAATCTTATGATTCTACTGATGTCGTTATTTGTGACGTTTTTCTCCCCTCGTCCTCTGATGGAACTCCAAGTTGTTTATGTTGCTAGTTTGTTATTCTAGTATTACTGGCACAAAATAGATTTCATGCCGTCCCACCCTTATCCTGGCTGTACTAATTGGGGGTGTACCGAACAATTTAATGACCTATCTCTATGCGCACCAGTGATCGATTCTCCCTGCAAACTTCTGGTGGGTGGGTGGGGGGTGGGGGGGGGGGGGGGGGGGGGGGTGTGGGAAAGATACGAATTCAACTGATAGATTCGTGCGATGGTCTGGCATAGTATGCACAACACAACAGACGACAGACTGCAGAATCATGGAGGGGGGGGGGGGGGGGTGACATGTCTCCAATGTCTCCCGCACCTTATCTTTTCGAAAAAGACAAAGACATTGGAGACATTGGAGACATTGGAGACATTGTAGACACAGCTTTTGGAGACATTGGAGACATTTGGGACATTGGGGACATTGGGGACATTAGAGACACAGCTTTTGGAGACATTGGAGACATTGGGGACATTGGGGACATTGGGGACATTGGAGACATTGGGGACATTAGGGACATCAAATGGATATTAGGGGCATTGGAGACATTGGAGACACAGCTTTTGGAGACTCCTCCTCCTCCTCCTCCTCCTCCTCCTCCTCCTCCTCCTCCTCCTCCTCCTCCTCCTCCTCCTCAGCTCCTCCTCCTCCTCCTCCTCCTCCTCCTGAGTCCTCCTCCTGAGTCCTCCTCCTGGAACCTGTGTCCTCATGGGTCCTCCTCCTGGGTCCTCCTCCGGACCTCCTCTTCATCCTCCTCCTCTTCCTCCTCAATCATCAGTTCTCCTCCTCATCCTTCTCGTCAGTCCTCCTCCTCCTCCTCAGTCCTCCCCAAGTCCCCCTCCTCGTCAGTCCTCCCCCAGTCCCCCTCCTCCTCCTATTCAGTCCTCCTCCTTCTCCTCCTCAGTTCTCCTCAGTCCTCCTCCTTCTCAGTCCTCTTCCTGAGTCCTCTTCCTGAGTCCTCCTCCTCTTCCTGAGTCCTCCTCCTCCTAGGTCCTCCTCCTTCTCCTCCTCCTAGGTCCTCCTCAGTCCTTCTCCTCCTCCTCCTGCTCCTCCCTCTCAGTCATCCTCCTCAGTCATCCTCCTCAGCCATCCTCCTCAGCCATCCTCCTCAGTACTCCTCAGTCCTCCTCCTCAGTCCTCATCGTCCTCCTCAATCCTCCTCATCCTTCTCCTTATTCCTCCTCCTCCTCCTCAGTCCTCCCTCCTATTCACTCCTCCTCCTCCTCCTCAGTTTTCCTGAGTCCTCCTCCTGAGTCCTCCTCCTCCTCCTGAGTCCTCCTCCTCCTAGGTCCTCCTCCTTCTCCTCCTCAGTCCTTCTCCTCCTCCTCCTCCTCCTCAGTCCTCCTCCTCCTCCCTCTCAGTCATCCTCCTCAGCCATCCTCCTCAGTCCTCCTCCTCCTCCTCAGTCCTCATCCTCATCCTCCTCTTCAGTCCTCCTCCTCCTGGGTCCTCTTCCTCCTCTTCATCCTCCTCTTCCTCCTCAGTCCTCAGTCCTCCTCCTCATCCTTCTCGTCATTCCTCCTCCCCTCAGTCCTCCTCCCTAGTCTTCCTCAGTCCTTTTCCTTTTCCTCCTCCTCCTCAGCCCTCCTCATCCTCCTCCTCCTCTTCTTCAGTCCTCATACTCCTTCTCCTCCTCAGTCCTTCTCCTCCTGCTCCTCCTCCTCAGTCATCCTCTTCAGTACTCCTCAGTCCTCCTCCTTCTCAGTCCTCCTCAGTCCTCTTCCTGAGTTCTCCTCCTCCTCCTTCTGGGTCCTCCTCCTCCTAGGTCCTCCTCCTTCTCCTCCTCAGTCCTACTCCTCCTCCTCAGTCCTCTTCCTCCTCCTCCTCCTCCTCCTCCCTCTCAGTCATCCTCCTCAGCCATCCTCCTCAGCCATCCTCCTCAGTCCTTTTCAGTCCTCACCCTCCTCCTTAGTCCTCCTCCTCCTGGGTCTTCCTCCTCTTCATCCTCCTCAGTCCTCAGTCCTCCTCCTCAGTCCTCCTCCTCATTCTTCTCGTCAGTCTTCTTCATCCTCAGTCCTCCCCCAGTCCCCCTCATCCTCCTCCTATTCAGTCCTCCTCCTCCTCAGTTCTCCTCAGTCCTCTTCCTTTTCAGTCCTCCTGAGTATTCCTCCTCCTCTTCCTCCTGAGTACTCCTCCTGGGTCCTCATCCTCCTAGGTCCTCCTCCTTCTCCTTCTCCTCAGTCCTTCTTCTCCTCCTCCTCCCTCTCAGTCATCCTCCTCAGTCATCCTCCTCAGCCATCCTCCTCAGTACTCCTCAGTCCTCCTCCTTCTCTGTCCTCCTCAGTCCTCTTCCTGAGTCCTCCTCCTGAGTCCTCCTCCTCCTCCTCCTCCTCCTGAGTCCTCCTCCTGGGTCCTCCTCCTCCTGGGTCCTCCTCCTCCTAGGTCCTCCTCCTCAGTCATCCTCCTCAGCCATCCTCCTCAGCCATCCTCCACAGCCATCCTCCTCAGCCATCCTCCTCAGCCATCCTCCTCAGTACTCCTGAGTCCTCCTCATTCTCAGTCCTCCTCAGTCCTCTTCCTGAGTCCTCCTCCTGAGTCCTCATCCTCCTCCTTCTCCTCCTGAGTTCTCCTCCTGGGCCATCCTCCTCCTAGATCCTCCTAGATCCTCCTCCTTCTCCAATCATACATCTACGTCTCCAGTGTCTCCAATGTCTCCAATGTCTCCAAAAGCTTTGTCTCCAATGTCTCCAATGTCCCCAATGTCTCCAATGTCTCCGATGTCTCCAAAAGCTGTGTCTCCAATGTCTCCAATGTCTCCAGGACATGTCTCTGCACCCTATCTTTTCAAAAAAGACAAAAGACATTGGAGACATGTCACCCCCCCCCCCATGGAAAAACCGCTTATGATAGAGAGCTCAGGATTAAAGTTTGAAGTTTTGTTCCTTATGGCTAACAGTCCATAAGGGTGCCCGATATTTCTATTTCAAATTTACTTTAGCTCTTGATAACGTTAGATTGTGATAGTTGAAATGATGTACATTGTGTAAACTATTTCGTGAAGTCGATGTTGTGTTTGGTTTGTGTGAGAGAGCACTTTGAAATTTGAAGCTGGATCCACACATTTAACATAAAACTTGTACTTCTTCGTTCAGTGTACATAGTTGAATGATCGACATTTATCTATGTAATCCATCCCTCTTTTCTTCTCAGCGTAGTTCAGGGAATATCCACATGTATAACAACGAGTTTGAGGAGGTCGAATATGAAGACGAGGAAGATGAGGTATGATTGCAAGTTTTTATGGTTTCTGTGGTTTCTAGGTATCCATCACTGAATTAGCTGCCATATACTTAAGTATTTCTCAATTGAATTCAGCAAATTTACATTATACCATTGCAACCAGACTTGACTGCTTGTAGTGCTTGCAGTTCTGCACACAGTGTAGTAGAATCCCTCTATTGTATTTACTAAACTTCAACTCTATTCAGGTATTTGCAGCTAAATGCAAGAGCATCCCCAAAACTCTGACACCCTATGGAAATCAGCGGACAATGAACATGAACTCGCTGGTGTTGAACAACATTCAGAACAGTAACTATTTCAAATATCAGCTCTATGAATTACATACCTACCACCAAGTCATCGAGGAGATAACCAGAAAGGTATGTGATTTAGTTCATTTTGTGTGATAGTGCTGTGGATTATATAAACTTAATTTCATAGAATTTCTTAATTTATCTGTATAGTTACACATATTATATAAACGAATGGTTCTTACACAATGCAATATACAACAAATGTAAGATATAAAAAAGGTCTCGAGAACCACGGAGATTTTAGAATCATTAGAGCCTGGTAGTCGTCATTGATAGAGCTACAATCTACATGAAGTCTTTCGAGAAAATTTGGTTGTATCTTTTGAGGATCTTTTATTTTTTGAGACAGCTACCAACAAAGTTCTTAGGCTGGCTGTTTTCAGATATTTTGAACTTTGATATTAATGCTCTTCATACAAAGTTACAACGAATTCTTCATGTTATGCATCCTGGGCCAGGATTCCTGGCCCCTGGGTTTGGACATGATATGACCCGTTTAAAATATTTCCATCACGTTACATTACATAATTCAGAAACATATTATATTTACAATAAATTATGCAATCACAACATTATAATCAACAAAATAATAATGGTTTATTTAAAGTCGTCATTCCGCAGTCGTTCATGCTTTATTCAAAATGTTTATTTGATGGTATACTGTAGATGCACTGTTGGCCCCTATTGTAATATTAACGTCCTGTACAATGCGTAATTCCTGTGTAATTGCTGTGTTATTCCTGTGTTATTCCTGTGTTATTCCTGTGTTATTCCTGTGTTATTTCTGTGTTATTCCTGTGTAAGTGATATTTCTGTGTAAGTGATATTCCTATTATCTCTGATTCCAGGAAAGGTCACTGAAAATCGAATTAAACATTTTGTATGACCTATTTTGACAAATTCATCTCAGAGCAGGACAATGATCAGTAATAATAATATGACAGTAATAATAATATGACAGTAATATCACTGTGCTACACTACTTCCTGTCCCTTTATGTGTCCTTTTATTAAATAAGATTATATCATTCAATTTATAAGCGATATTTACGGACCTTTACCTAGAAAGGTTATCTGTTCTGAAGATGAACTGTCAGCCACTCCCTGATTTAACGTAATGAGTGTAAAATATCAGTCAATTCTTGATTCAGCTTCCTTTTGTTGTGGTAGATTATTGATCATCGGAGCTTTTAATCCAGATTTTGTGTCTCTTATGTTTTACAGTACTTGCAGTAAACAACATTATCTTATAAACAGTGATTTACCTAGATTATTGATCAACCGGGGAAAATAATCACACACGATACAGTGAACTGACTAATACACTGTCTCGCGCATTAAACTGAGCTATTTGAACCTGCTAAATTATCGAATTATGACCTTTGATTTTGAATTGTCACGTCCCTGCTCGTTACCAGTTTTAATTAATTCAGGTTTAATTAACAGTATGTGTTACAGGTGAAACACCTGGAACCATGGGAGAAAGGGAGCAGGAAAACAGCCGGACAAACAGGCATGTGTGGAGGGGTGAGTTCTAATAATTGAGTTGTCAGCACTTTTTTCAATACCTTAAATTGTGTTATTCATCACAGTTCGCTCCTCACAATAGGTTGGAGGCAAGATTGCTAACTTTTAATTTGGGTGATCCTCGATCAAGAATTAGACTGCAAGTTAAACCCTTGAAGCGTCAAATAAAACATCCTCCAGGTCCGGGGAGTAGGAGCTGGCGGGGTGGTCTCCAGTGCGTACTGTCTCCTCTACAAACTCTTCGTCCTCAAGATAACTCGCAACCAAATCAACAGCATGATCAACCACAAACACTCATATGTGCGGGGACTGGCTTTTCTGTTTCTCAGGTGCGGACTTGAGGTATAGTATTGTTGTGCGTGTGTGTGACGTCACGTGTTTATTTCGTATGTGACGTCACGTCATGTTCCCCAATGTTGTGTCTTGGATGTACATCTTGTTTGTATGTAGTGGCTTAAAATAGTAATGATACCTGTATCCAAGTTCAGCAAGTTGTTGTTAAGTGTCAACATGTGTTGTGATCGAACCTCCGTCACTATGTAATTATTATGTTGTTATAAACGTCGTTACACCAAAGCCGAAAATAGTTATGATTCATTATAATATTTCAGACTTGAAAGCAAGTTTATTTACATATCAAACATTTATGAACCCCTCCGGGATACTGCTATAAAATAATGGTGGCGTTATTTTGATCAAACTCGCTGTTTTTTACCCCTTAGTTAATCCCTACACAGTTTTTATATTATCGCCCCTTATTACCCCAACCCGGTTCGGTTTGGGTGAATATTTACTACTATAGTGCACCGATTTAGAATCGGTGGTTTTTTAGAGATTCTCAGAAAGGTCAGTCGATCACAACACAGTGGGGCTCCATGCTGACATTTAGCAAAAAAGTCATGTCTCCAAAATCACTTTAAACTAGTTTAATCTAATAGCCAGGTTGTTTCTGAGCTCAGAACTTTTTGATTTTTGATTTTATCTCATTCCTGAGCATTAATATATTAATGGACCACTTTTATTCGATTGTACAGTCAAAAACACGTTAAGTGTTCCTATCGTAGGAATACTTTGCCAAGTGGAAATATTTTACCAAGTTGTTCTTTTATCCGGTGTCGTGCAAATACCAGTACATTTCTGACCTTCAAATGACATGCACCAGAATCTGGGTATAAGTACTTGATGATAGGTATATCATTAAAAAGCGTTGGTTTGAATTACCACAGAACGTAATACTACTAAGTATCATCCCATCCAGAAACATAGTTATAAATGAATTAGAAAACACTTATTTTACCAGATGTTTGATGTGTAACAAGCTCAGGATAGCGTCTGGCATTCTTCCAATCTCCCATATAATAGTATTGTTCAGGAATGTAAGATAGTGTCACGAGAGAACTATCCTATGTGTAATGTGAATTTTAAGACCATAAAAGCGTATCTCACAACACTCTGATGTTGTTAATATTGCAGTCATCCAAAAGAGGTCTTATGCATTACTAGTTTGGAATGATAATACTTAGTAGGCAATACTTAGCTTTAGTAGTTAGCAAAATGTATTACATGTACTATAATGTGACTATGACGTGGTGAGGCCTCTTAGTAAGGTTAGACACGTTGTATTTGCCACCATGATCATCAGTGATGATGTCCGGGGATGGTGATGAAAACTTGTCACGGGTTTATTATTATTTATTAGTTTAAATTTATATGCGAGCCCTAAACGAAGCAGCAAGGGGGGACCGTTGATAAGAAACTCTTCTTATCATAGTCCGTGATGAAACCAACTATTATAATACAGGGTTAGTATTAACACATTGGTTTATCATCACTAGCAGGAACCCGTCTAACCCTAAAGTGGTGTCAAGACTCAAGAGACTAAAATAATTAATATCTATTTAATTCGCGTTTTTGACACCACTTGGGGGTCCAAATTTTGGGTACTAAAATTCTTATTCCTTGGCCAATATTTTATTTTTTTATGCTGATTTGAAGGCCATAAAGGCATTTGACCCAGTCAAAAAAGTTTCAGTTGTATATCTTTTACGGTTTTTGCGGAAAGTGGCGTTAAAGTTGATGCCGTGGTGTCAGTAAAATGGCACGGATCCATCCATATATATCGTCTCGCTTTATATATAGTAAGATAGTGTATAATATGACATAATATATGTGCTCAGACATTTGTTGACACTTTTGAGTTTTGGTGTCACCTTGATTACGATAGTCAGGTGCTTTAGTTATACCTTATATAGTTTGGAAGCACTTCCTTGAATCTGCAGGGAAACATGTCTGCGTCACTGCTTGCAAGCATATCTGCTTTGAAGGTTACCTATTATTGCTTTTCATACAAAGTTACAACGAATTCTTCATGTAGTGCATCCTGGGTTTGGACAGGATATGCCCGCTCAATTAATGTAATAGATTTGTAGTGTTGAAATTAGTTTAAAACTATGATAATCGTGAGACAGGATCCATTTCTCATTTAAAGGCAAGCAGTTTGGATCATGGCTTTCGGGGGGATCTTGTATTTTAGTTTATCGTATATCAATTATTAAGTTCGACAGGCAATCGTTCCATTCCAGTCGAATATATGCGCGCTCAGCTCTAAAAGATTCTGTTACAACTTTCTATATACATACAACTTTTGATATAAATTGCAACTCTGTTGTTAAAGAAGTTCTGCCATAGTCGGACTCGTTAAACTACTACTACCTACTTCTCGTTAAAGACTAACGAGTAATGAAACATACTTAGTTATAACTTATTCCAGTGTATTTAATTTCGATTTTAGTAGTCAGAGGTGGGGTCATCCTCTAACAAATCAGCTTCGAGCATCGATCAACAACATTCTCCATTGAATGTCATGTGTCAAAGGCAGGGGAAGGCACCATCTTACCTTCCACTGTAACCCAAGTCTAAAGAATGAATGGAAATATTATTCGCGACAATAATATTTGGAATGTCACGACTCACGCTTGAAGATGAAATCATCAATAAAAGACACTGACTTTTGCTCCAGTTGCCAGGCTGTGTAAGTCTATGTAAGGCTCCAAATCAGAAACAGTTGTACAGCTCAGTACGCATTCCTACTCTATTTCATTGTTGTTATAATTATTATATAGTTATCATATTATACATTGGTATCAGCGTTGCTTCTAACGCGTGATAACGTAACCCCAATCAGCTACCACCACGTTATTCAATCAAAAGCCAGGGTCACCATCACGTGTCAAAACAAGTATGGTTCACCTCTCCACCGAGTATATCCAGATATATAGTA
The DNA here is from genome assembly GCF_026151205.1 of Bolinopsis microptera. Lineage (NCBI taxonomy): Eukaryota > Metazoa > Ctenophora > Tentaculata > Lobata > Bolinopsidae > Bolinopsis > Bolinopsis microptera. The sequence goes on along the minus strand of NC_087080.1, from coordinate 5,226,663 downwards.
GTGCCTGCAAGTGATGACAGCTAATTTATTCCAGTTATCTTAGTAATGTTGGGAATGTTTGTAAAGTTGCGAATGTTTGTAATGTTGCGTTTCGTTCGTTCATTTGTGTTGGACATTTGTAGTACTTAAATACCGTTAAGTTTTTTGTCACGTGATTGTACACATTTTTATCTCCCTCAGGTATACGCAACATCCGAGTACCTTCTGGGACTGGCTTGACCCGTATTTAGATGATGAAGAGGTATGTGTGAGCGGTGAGTACACATATAATTAGTTAATTAATTAATTAGTTAAGTTGTTTTAATAGACTTATTTAGACTTATTTAATTAGACTTCAAATTATCTATTGAATTAAGGCAGAATTATGTATATTTAACTTATAATGTAATAATCTTTACATGTAAATCCAGACAATTCATGCCTCATTATGAAATGTTCTAGAACTAGACTGTAGATCTCCTCAATTAAATTGTTCAAAATGAATGTAGATATTGTAGTATAAATTTAGAAAATGCTACTCACATCCCAGAAGAACGGGAAATAATAATAATAAATTGAAGTTTAAGAACACCACTATTAAGATAAACTTATACTCAGCAGTGTTTAATCTAGTCATCCCAGAAACTATCATGATAAAAGTTAGGACTGCTATCAAATACTTGAAAATATATCGTTCATATGAGTGAAACTTAAAACTAAAGAACTAACACTAAATATATGCCAAAATCAGTCATTGATAAAGTTTTTCAAGTTCATGCTGAGACAGTTTAAATAAAAAAGTTTTTAGAAATGCTTTAAAAGATTCCAGGGATTCAGCTGATGTGATGGTAGTAGGCAGACGGTTGTAGATCTTTGGAGCCACGACTGAGAAGCTTCGCTCGCCAAACTTAGAGTTGAACGATGGAACCATAAGTTTCAATGTGTGACCATGATGAGTGTACCGAAACATGTCTTGAATATACGTTGGAGCGAGCCCTAATAATGATTTGTGAGACAACAGTAATATTTTGAATACAATCCTTTTCTTTACATCCAGCCAGTGAAGATTAGTCAGGTCGTCTTCCAGGTGGTCATGCTTATATTTACCAGTAACGGCTTTTGCAGCAGCATTCTGTAGTAACTGAAGCTGATGTAAAAGCTTCTCGTCAATACCAAAATATAAACCGTTACAATAATCTAGACATGATACCACTAGACTGTTGACGATGACTTTAATCTGTTTGAGATTCAAAAGGAAGCGGATTTTCCTGATATTGCGCAAGGTATGAAAGCATTTCTTCTTGAGATTTATAATTTGTTTATCAAAAACTAGTTGATTGTCCATAACCAACCCTAGATTCTTAACGGTGGGGACAAACATAACTAATGTGTTAGGAGCAATTTCAACCCCATGAAGTTCAATCTCATTTAGTACCTTTCTAGGTCCAAAGACTATAAGCTGAGTTTTAGAGTCATTTAATTGCAGATAATATTGAGACATCCAATTCTTTATCCTCAAGAAACAATTTCTCAGTTGGTTTGTTAAGGTTTTCACCTGATCTGAGGGTTTGAAAGATTTCATAATTTGATGATCGTCTGCATAACCAATAATAGAAAACCCAGATTCTTTTACACAGCTGTACAATGATCTAATATAGATGTTGAAAAGTACAGGGCCTAGCACAGAGCCCTGAGGTACTCCAAAACGTAAAATTATGGTTTCAGAGACTGATTTACCAAGTCTGATACGCTGACAACGTCCTGTTAGGAAGCTGGTGAACCAACTCAGAGCTGACCCCCTTATTCCTATTTCTTGCCTCAAGATCTTCAGAAGTAAATTATGATCCACAGTATCAAAGGCTGCACTGAGGTCCAACAGCATAACAACAGTAGCTGTTTTTTCATCTGCAGCAATAAGGACATCATTAACGATTTTTATCAAGAGAGTTTCTGTGCTGTGGTGTTTCTTGTAGGCAAATTGTTCCTGACAATTCAGATTATTTCGACTAAGGTGCTCGTTAAGTCTTCTCAAAACTACTCTCTCAATTAATTTTCCCAGGAATGTAAGGTTGGAGACTGGTCTGTAGTTTTTCAATATATTCGGATCCTGAGACTCATCTTTCACTATACTAGGGGAATAACGTCAGCCAGTTTAACACCATCCATACTTCCTGATGACAGCGATTGGTTAACAAGATCAACCCAAACATGCAATAGGGAAGTGATATTATCCTTAACAAGATCTTGTGGTAAACAGTCATTAGGTGAACAATTGATTCCACTTTCCTTGATTATATCTTCAAGTTCTGAGATACAGGTTGGTTCAAATTCGAAGAGGGGTGTTACAGTAGTATCAGTGCAATCTGGTATAGAGGTAGCAGGTATGTTATCACGAATCTGTTCAACCTTTTCAGAGAAGAACTTGTTGAAGTCAGATGCAAGTAGTTCAATATTATCAGTGTAGTCAGGTAGAATTCTACTTTGTTTACGATCCATTACCTTATTGACAACTTGATAGAGAGTTCGAGTTTTATTCTCTGACTTATTGATAACAGTTTCCAAGAAATCTTTCTTTTTAGTCAAAGCTAGTGTAGTAGCCTCATGACAGAGTTCTTTGTAGTGCAGAAAGTGTCCCTCAGATCTATTTTTCTTTTTCTCGGCTCGACGACGAAGTTTTCTCAGATCTCTATATTCCTTATCAAACCATGGAGCTTTATCCACTACTGACACTCTTTTGCTAATTAATGGAGCATAAACATCAAGAAGGTTCACTATAGAGGCATCAAGACTCACTACAGAAGTCTCAAATGATTCTGAAACATCAAACTGATCAAGAACATCATTAAGGTCACGTGAAAAGGTATCCTTGTCTACAGCTTTAATATTTCTGAATTCAATTGATTTGAAATATTTCTTTCCTAAAGTGTTGCTTATGTTACAGATTATAGGAAAGTGATCTGAGCCTAGTGTATCGCTATTGTCAATAAACACATTATTGCAATGAAGATGGTTGTTCAGCGAGAAAGTAAATAACTGATCTAGACATGCACCACCAATGTGTGTTGGACGATCATACAGAGCATGAAGACCATATGATCTGAGTATCTTTAGAGTATCAGATGCAACCCTGTTGTTACCATCAAAGTGTATGTTGAGATCTCCGGCCAGGACAATATTATCACAGCGAGTAGAAATATCAGAGAGAAGAAGGTCAAGTTCCTGTGTAAAAGCAGAGGTTAAAGGGCCAGTCCTGTACATTACAACAAAAAGAATCTTATTAGAGCTGGTCTTAACTTTTCCCATTGTGAGTTCGAAATGTTTGAATACTATCCTACTCTTTTCCATAGAGCACGTTAAATTTGACCGAAAAATGAGTGCAGTGCCACCACCCCTCTCGTTAAGCCTATAATTATGGTGGAGTGAGTAACCTCGTTCCTTAATAATAGCAGTGGTTACTGATGAGTTGCTAGTCAGCCACGTCTCACAAACAGCAGCAATATCAATATTTTTGTCCTCCAAAAGGCTCACAAAAAGATCAGCTTTGTTGTTGATTGATCTAGGATTAAAGAGAAGGAGGTTGAAATCTGACGATTCATTGGATCTGATCATTTGCTTTGATAAAAAGGAATTGTCTTCTTTATTCTTTTCTGATGTTCCACAAATACAGAACATCTGGGGTCTCCAGTGTGATGATTAGTATCATTGTTTTTTGCTCTGACACAGTGACAACACTTGAAAACATGATCATCAGTCTTTTTTAAGCAATCTCGTGATTCATGATTTTCAGAGCAAAACCCACAAACTGGATCAGCTTTATTTTTACATTCTTTGCTGTAATGACCATACTCCTGGCAATTGAAACATCTAAGAACAAAGATACTGTCATAGACTTTACACATAGACTGGTATCCAATAAACACCTTGTTCCCTTGCTGAGCAATTATGGATCTAATAACATTGCTGACTTTTACAATAGCCTTAAAGATGTCTTTATTGTTTTTGAGAGGTTTAACAGCCAAGATTTCGATCATTTTATCATCATTAGAAGTAGAAGAACTATCGAGAAGCTTTGATATCCCAGGATTTTGTTTTTCAAGCATAGATTTTAGTTCCTCCACGGTATATTCTCTTGATAATCCTACAATGTGGACAGTTGGTACTCTTGTTGATACTTTTACAACAGAATGCTGCTCATCTTTGAGTTGTTTAGTCAGAACATCAACATCGTGTTGAGAATTGAGAACAATTCCAGTAGTATCAGATTTCTGCAAGTGGAAGGTACTACTTACTGAGAGGCCGTTCTCAATACAAATCTTTTCTAGTTTTTTTGAACTGATGAGTTTACCTTGACTGTCCTTTTGTACTGAAACCACTTTTTTCATGTTTTCTGTTCTCTGCTTATCATTCCAAGGATTATATTCGTTGTTAGACTCAGAGATTGATGAAGTTTGATGTGTAGCTGCACTCTTGTTTTGGGATATCATGGTTTTTAGCTCTTTTAACTCCAACAATAAAGAATTGTTGACTGCATCAATTTTGTGGTCCAAAAGAGTAAATTTATCTGATTTATTAGCAGCTTTTTTCTTTCCTTTGTTAACTTTACAAAAATCACACACAAATGTAAAGTTACCATGCCTTCTAGCAAACACACCATCTTTGTTAGAAGCCTTAATAAAGCTGTTAAAGAATGAAGATGGGCAGATTATGTCTTTACCATCTTTTTCAGTACCATCTTCCTTCACACAAACAGCATGAAATAATCTATCGCATTCCCAGCAAGGTAACGCTTTATCTCCTGCTTTACTATCCAAACACGATGAACACTGACCATTAGAAATGATAGCATAGTTCAACAGATCTGAAGAAACACTTTCCTGAGGTCGGGTAGTAACAATTTCCTGAGAGGTCTGTGAAGTTTCTGATACAGTCTCTAATTGGACGTCTGACGTTGGTCCCAACAAATGATTTTCACCACCTTTCATATCAGCGGGCTTTTCCAGTGTATATAAATTGTACTTGTATAGTACTTGTATAGTACCGTTAAAGGCACAGCACCAACAATGTGCAGTAGCAGGGGCAACTGGCAGTTAAAAATTGCCGATATAACAGAGATAAGGGAGCTCTGTTTTCAACACGTAACAAAACTGCAAAACTAATATATGTTGTACTCTTTCGCATATTTGCTTCTTCTGTTAGTGTTACATCTACATTCTACGTACAAAAATATGTACATTACAGTGATCACCAGCATGTTGAGAAGAAGAAGGAAATATATACCGTGTCCCTTTCTTTGTCTAACAGTGCCTCGTGGTTATTCTTATAACTCTCCACATTTAAGGCCTTTTCTTTGTAATGTTTCGCAATGACTACGATGTTTGTGAGACGAGACTATAAGTTGCACGAACCTGAATATGATCAGTATTATATTTGATTGGAACCCCACCTAAATCCTGTAATCTGATTGGCTCGAAATATACTGTCCTGCGATCTGATTGGCTCGAAATATACTGTCCTGCGATCTGATTGGTCACTATTGACACGTGCCAACTGTCAATAATTATCATCGCGTCTCCGACAATATCCACTACCACTTGCACGTACAAGATATTCTGTCAGATGATAGACATTCAGAGATAGCAGCTTATAATGTTTCATGTTGTATATGATAACCGGATATACCGTCTGCAGGAGATCGACCCGAGGGCTGGAGGTGGACGTCCTATTACAATCGGGGAGATGTGCGAACAGCTGCTCACCAGACTGGACTGGTACACCACTCTCTTTCCTAGGTCAGTAACGGGTACCATACAGTAGTACCCACATTTTATTGTATTTACAGCTGCAGCTTTGGATACATCTCGTACCTCTTATCTAATCTTATGATTCTCACCTGATGGTCCCTTATTCCTCTTCTAATTATAAAAGTATTATTAGATCATCTTAACCATATTTTGCATGACTTCAAGGAAAAATTGTTAAAATCTTATCTTGAAAGTTTTTTGGAGCTGGTCCAGTTTTCAGTCACGTGAGTATATTCAGTGATGCGGCTGTAAGATTTATAGTTCAATCTCTGCAGGATCCCGGTAGTTATCATGAAGGAGATAGAGAAAAAGATAGAAGACAGAAAGGCAGCTATCGCTGAAGAAAACCAGTACAACCAGCAGGCACCAGGTGAGCTGTAGTTTTATAATTGTTGACCATCGTTCTGCATCATTATCCTCTGCCACAGCACTTCGTGCCCGAGATTTCAACCGTCTTGTGCTGTGGTTATTATGTTAATTTACAAAATTTTGGTTTTTTTTGGGTTCAGATTTAATATGGTTTGGGAAAAGTTAGCGTTGCCCGTTGCAGAACTTGATTTGTTTAGTGGTAAACTAGCATAACATCTGAACCAATGAACTCTTGAGCTGAAGATAACAAAAATCAATCCTTAGATACTAGAGAAGGTCGTTATGAAGATCACCGGGAAGGATCCTACCGCAGAGAAGATGATAGCCGAGCCGGAGCCGTCCGTGGTGAAGACAATAGTAGAGCAGGATCTCTTCGACAAGAAGAAGGGCGCCGTGAGGGATCTAATCGCCCTGTAGAAGACCGCCGAGTGGAGTCTCTCCGGAGAGATGAACCTCGTAGTAGGGAGGCATCCAGAGATAGGCCAGACAGGGACAGAAGAGACGATCGATCTGATTCAAGAAGAGATGGTAGTTCTGATTTGAAAAGGGACGATAGGTCTGATTCAAGAAGAGACGACAGGTCTGACTCAAGAAGAGACGATAGGTCTGATTCAAGAAGAGATGGTAGTTCTGATTTGAAAAGGGATGATCGATCTGATGTAAGAAGGGACGATAGGTCTGATTTAAGAAGAGACGATAGATCTGATGTAAGAAGGGACGATAGGTCTGATTCAAGAAGAGACGATAGATCTGATGTAAGAAAAGATGATAGGTCTAACTCAAGGAGGGACGATAGATCTGATGTAAGAAGGGACGATAGATTCGATAAAGACAAGAGAGACGATAGAGACCGAAGAGACGACAGGAGGGAAGGTCGGAGAGATGACAGAGATCCTGTAAAGGACGATAGAGACCGTGATAGCAAACGGGAAGATCGGGATTACCAAACAAGAAAAACCGAAGAAAATAAGCCATCTGAAGAGTGAGTGTTGTTATTTTGTATGCTAAGTTCTGTCAGATTAATAGGAAACATCGTATTTAATCTATTCATGTCCTAATATACTGCAATTCATGATAAATTTTCCAAATTCTTAAGAAAACAGTTTAACTGTTTCACTGACATGATGGTTACGCCCCTGGCCTTTATTAATTTTAAGATTCGCATTTGGTTATAAATGTTTGCGTAATCATGTAACTACTAGTATATTAGTTAGTATAATCTAACTATTTGATGTTTCAGGCCAGCAGAGGAGGTAGAAGTCGCACCAAAGCGTTTAATCAAACGCTATGTGGTGGAGAAGAAGCCAAAGAAGAAGAAGAAAAAGAAGGGAGATGATGAAGCAGATTACAAACTTGATACGAGTGTAGCTGAGAACCCTGATGATGCTATACCGTCAAAAGACAAACAATCTACAGACAGCTCAGATCGTAAGAAAGAGCGTTCTAAAAGAAGTAAATCCAAAGAGGATCTTAAGAAAGACCGGATAAAGTCCTCAGAGAAACGGTCTAAAGATACCGCCAAAAGTAAAGATGATGTTAAATCTAGCCATTCAGATTCCAAACATAAGAAGTCAAGACACCGCAGTGATTCCGAGGACAATGTTAAAGAGTCCAAAAGACGGAGTCGTTCAAGAGACCGAAACAGGAAAGATGTTTCTAGAAGCAAGGATCGAGGAAAGAAGTCTCCGTCTAGGGATAGAAAAGAGCCGTCCAGTTCGCGAGACAAGTCCAAAGAAAGAAAGTCGGACAGAAGAAAACGGTCAACTTCTAGGTCAGGTAGTCGCAGTAAACGCAGGCGGTCTAAAAGTCTATCAAAATCAGAGGACAGAGATAAAAGTGAATCTAAAATAGACAGTGACCACCATCATTCGTCCGGTGTTAAACCCGAGTCCACCACAACAGAAATAGGCAAGTTGGACATAAATCGAGAACTCGACCACACTAAAACCCCAGAAACAGATCACTGTTCAACAACCACAGACCAAGCAACTGCTAGTACTAAACCAGATGAAACTCCCTCAACTTCCAACCCTGACCCATCTATCAGACATAACACAACTCCTGAAGCAAATAGAGGAGACGTGACTCCTGATGAAGAACAGGACAACCTTACCCCTAGACAGGATACCGGTGACGAAACTCCATCCAACGGAGATGATGTTAACCCTCAAGGAGGTGAAGTTAGCCCTGCACAAGGCGACATTTCCCCTCAAGCGGGCGAGATGAGTCCACTTATAGGGGATCCGACCCCTGAGCAGGACAGAGGTGACTTGACCCCTGAAGCAGATGATGATCCACTTCCCGTACCACCATTGATCCACGATGTGGAAATGTTAGGACGTCCAGAGACCCCACCCTACGATTAGATCATTACATCACGTGACATCACTTTTTAACCAGACTCACCGCGCGTCATGATGACACTGGAGTATTTTTATTGCAAGCTTATATATGATAGAGTCACGCAGTTTATTTTATTCATATGCAATAGCTGCGTATGGTTCATGCAAGGTCTGTGATGTATATTGCTGTTCGCGAAGATATTTTCTGTTGACGCGTTATGATTTGTTGGCTCGAAACACATCGAATACTAGTATATAAACATTAAACATTTTGCTAGAATGGCTGTTTAGATTCTTGTTTACTTTTTGTTAGACGATTGTAAACACATTTCCGGCTATTCTCTGATGTAAAATAATTCCATAAATCTGAGCTTCCAGGTGCTTTGAACGCAATATATATTATATATCTGTATTTACAAAGTATTCTTTAAGAGGCATCATGTAGCCGGTGGGCCCGACATGATACGACACATATCGACACGTCGGGGTTTTGTCGGGGTTTGTCAGGGTATGTCGGGGTCTGTCGGGGTTTGTCAGGGTTTGTCGGGATTGTCGGGGTCTGTCGGGGTTTGTCAGGGTCTGTCAGGGTTTGTCGGGGTTTGTCGGGGTTTGTCGGGATATGTCGGGGTTTGTCGGGGTTTGTCGGGGTTTGTCGGGGTCTGTCGGGGTTTGTCAGGGTTTGTCGGGATATGTCAGGGTTTGTCAGGGTTTGTCGGGATATGTCGGGGTTTGTCAGGGTTTGTCGGGGTTTGTCGGGGTTTGTCAGGGTTTGTCGGGATATGTCAGGGTTTGTCGGGGTTTGTCGGGGTCTGTTGGGGTTTGTCAGGGTTTGTCGGGGTCTGTCGGGGTTTGTTGAAGGATATGTCGGGGTTTGTCGGGGTTTGTCGGGGTTTGTCGAGCCTGGAGGCTACATGATGCCTTTTAAGGTGAAGTTAGTGAACTGAAGGAGGTAAACGATGGAGCACCACATTTCAATAATATCTAAGATGATATTTTTTATAAAAGGTTATCGAACTGTAATCGTTGATTGGGTATTATATGATGAAATGAAAGTTTTAATCCGCTCAGGGGACTGATTATTAAGTTTAACTCGCAGTAAATATGACATAGCGTTCTATCGTAATAATAGATTATTTAAACGCCAAATTTGAAACAAAAAGTGTAATTTCAAATCTAAGTCTTGATAACCACAGCCGACCACGGTACAAATTAAATTATTTCATTCATGCTGTACATTTTGTTTGAAGTTTCCCCGTTCATAAAATAACCTTTACCCAGTAATGTACCGTGATGTTTAAGTAGACCTCTGATTGTGTCATGAGCGAACGTGGATGCAGCAGCAGGAGTTACTACGACAACTTCGATAATTACGAATCAAGAAGGTAAAATGTTTTTATTGCGAAGTAATACTAAGCGGAAACTTGTTTATAACATTATTACAGACTATTGAAGACGTGATTCTATGCTGTTATTTGTTAAATTTTAAAGAATCAAGCTAAAAGGGATAAAACTGGAATATTTGACCATTTTATAAATCTGAGCTTATCTTATCTTATCTTATCTTATGAGGATTCGTTGCGACGCAACAAGGCCATCGAATGAGTCGACCACCTTTGTTATTTTACTTCGGCATTACCTGCATTACAATGTAAACCAGCACTTTCAAGGAAGAGCTTTACAAGAAGCCGAAGGATCGTTCCTAAGGCCAGCAACGGTTAAGGCACTATGCCACACTTTCTTCGCCCGAGGCTTCGCTGTGTTGATCAAGCACAGCTCCTCATTTAACCCTCACACCCGATTTTTCGAGCATTCGGCTGAGTGAACCGTGGGGCTACATAGACCACTCGGGATCCTTAGCAGAGCGTCAACGACGCTCACCCCACGACTAGGCAGGCAGTGGGATTCGAACTCGCAATCTTACGATTACAAATCCGATGATCAACCAACTACGCTACCTGGCCGTTTTTTTATTAAAACTTAACCGAAAGTGAAAGTGAAACTAACCCCACTTGTGTTTCAGGTCGTGTTACGATAACATGATAGTGAGTGATACAGAAGATAACAACAGTGATAACAACAGCGAGGTTATAACCGATGACGATCGCAGTGTAGACCAGGTAACATCTCTTTTATCTATTGTTTTCTCTTTTGTTTGCTGGTCGTTATTTGTTAGTGAATCTGTGTTTATTCTCCGCGCATTGTGTTCACACGTGTAAAGAAGTTTTGTGACCCTGCATTAGTCACACTAGATGTCCCTTAATTACGCTTATTTTGTAAATGTTTGAAAATTTTTCTCGTGTCTAATCTGAACCACGTCGCAGGTATGCAGGTGTTGCGGTGCTGAACTCAGAGGGGCAAATAGTTTGAATTCCTTGCAAAACAGCGTCCTCTACGATTACTTTCCCAACACTAAGCTCTCTGCTAACTGGGACGAGGTAATTGTAAATAGTGGAGTTTTTAAAATTTAGGGCATGAGCGCCCATTATTATTCCTGTCCCGAGTAAATAAAAAATCAGCCATATTCAATTAGTAATTGTATCGAAACCCTCGATGACTTATTTCTATCACTTCAAGTTATACGTTCTTCATTTGTCGTTGACGCTTCTTCTTTCAGAGTAATTTGGACTTGGTTGGACCCGAAGACTTACCACAGTATGGAAAATTCTTTCAGAAAAAGCTAGAAGAGCGGTTGACGCAGGTAAAAATCAACACCGCATATTTTCCTCGTTTTTCTGAGCTAAGAAAAGTTGGCTATATATTGCTATTTCATCACATCCAGCTTTTATACAACTTTTACAGGTAAGTTCGCATATTAAAGTGGAAAAAAGCCGAAAAGAAGCCAACGAAAAGCGGCTGGAAAACGCGCTGAAAGAAAACGAACTTCTGCGGGACCACTTGAGACGGTTACAGACCAGGATGCATACATTCCAGGACAGGATGAGGGTTGGAAACGGAACTTCTGTGTGAATGGGACCTTGTGAAATTGTTATTGGGGAAATTAATTTGTTACTGCGTTGATTAATTAATATTGGCAGAGGCACAGCTTTCTTTACATTACATTTTATTCGCTGTTTTTTGTACATACTCCGCTCAAATGAATTGACAGATTGCCATGTTTTGAATTTATATCGTTGATATTGAATATAAGTCATCAAATGTTTTCCTATATTATCGACAGCAGTGTCCCCTCAATAAAGGTTACATTTCTTTAAATTCTTTAAAACAATATTTCAACATCATGTTTATAACCGCTGTTTTTCAACTCCATCGAAACGAAACGTTTTACAATAATTTCTAAATTTGAATGAAAACGTCAATGTTTCTAAAAGAGAATTCGGTCAAACTTTGTGAAGTTTACAATACTTTTGCATGCAGACTTTTTGAAAGCTTGGTAGTGTTTCGCAACCATTCGTTAATACTTTTCAATTTGAGGTTGTTTATTGAAAGATTTTAAAAAAAAAGCTCCGATACTTTAACAACTTAAAAAACCTCATTTCTGCTGTGAAATATTTCTTACTTTTGTTATACTTTAAGACGTAAGTACAAAGATGAAATTACGCAGGGATTGTTCGCATAGAAAGTAAGCAAGATTACAGACCATCTGTTATCAATCCTAATCATAGCCATGTGCTCAATTCTACTTCCTACTTGTATCTGCAATTGTGTGGACATTTAACTAGTGTAAGATTTCCGAATCCTAATATGTGAACGATCCCTTGAAATGTGGGACAATTATAAAATGTTCAATCTGATAAGGCAGGATCATTAAAAATGTAAAAGATGGAAATATTTCGACTCGTACTCTGAATCTCGTATAAATTCCACCAACTTCCAGAACTTCATTATGTCCGTCCCCTTCAAAATTGATTTGGGTCGGATGAAGTTGTCTTTGAATTTGTTGACGAGTGAGGACTAATCTAAATTGTTCCATCGTGCCAAAAATATTTGCTTAACCGAATTAATATTTTATTCATTTGAAAGATAATACCGAAAATTTATGATTTCAATATTTCTATAAAGTTACCAAATAAATAAGTCTGATTTTTGCCTTAGTGATATTTACAAATTGCCATTCGGTACCAAATATTACTCTAAATGTGTAATATACCGCAAGCGCGAAATGAATAAGCTAGCGAAAGTTTTCATCTGCTGTTGCGCGGCTTTATTTTGAATCTAGCGATCGATCGATCGTTCAAAATTATTTTAGTTCGAAATTGAGAAAACATTTGTGATTTGTGATTTGACTTAACAAATGATCCGTCCTAAGAACTTATTGACCAATTAATTCGATCCATCATAAGCTTCTGTGTACTGTGTATCAATGTCCTTCAGTTCACACTGCTGTTTCATTCACGATTTTAAAAGTAGGTGGCATTTAGCATTTCGGTGAAGGGCACAGTTTAAGCTGACCAGTTGCCGTATCTTGTATCTATCAAATGTTAAAGCACAAAGGTAAATGTAAAATTATTCAATCGGGCATTTTGGCATCTATCCGGCTTGGCGAAATTGGAGTACTCAAATCATCTCTTTTTTGTCAAGATTAACAACACTACTTGAATGGAACCAAAAAATAGTTTTGAATCATCTGCTCTCTAGGTGCCAGCCTCACAGTTCTGTTAAACCCTGCCAAATAACATTGCGAGGTATAACAGAACTGGAGAGTGGGGGTCCCACTGACGCGGATCTTACCCAGCTGATCATGATCTCGGAGTGCAGTCAACGCCACCCCGGCCTAATACTAGAGCGTTTTTATAACCCAGTCCATCCCGATTACACCCAACCTTCCCCAGAATGGTATCTTGTACTTTTCTGGTTACTATTCTGTCCGGCGATTTCTATCCAAAGGGGTCCGTTCGCATTTCACAATGCACAAGCATGTTTCAGTGAAATATCAGATAGCAAGTATTACACGGAATTTATCAGCGTTTCCTGACCTGAAAATCGACCGGTGATAAATCTTCAATCTTCCTCTGCAACCTCTGAAACGCTGCCTGCCGGCTGGTCCTCTGTTTCTTGTTTCCCAACTAGCTCATTAAAAAAAATCATCCCCAGAACCTCAATCGTGACTTGTGCCATTAGCATTGGTCGCTGAACAAAAATTACGTCAAAATGGTTCAGGGAAACCACTAAACCAGGTCGTTTATATTTGACAATTTGATAGTTCATTTTAAAAATAGAACTAGAAGCTTTTCTCCCGTTTCTTTGACCGAAATTTTATAGTTTTGACTCAATTTTTGACCTGTGATCAATCAATTAGGTCAGTGTGAGTGACACAAGTCACCATCGTGGACCGTGGTACTGGAAGCTGATCAATATCCGGAGAAAACTTTGATGAAATAAGGAAAATTATGAAAATGTCCTACCGGTGGGAAATTTTCAGATAATTGCAGCTATCCGCATCATAAATTTCACTGCTTTAAGTTTAAGTTTAACTGAATTTTTGTTGAATGACCAAGCAATGAGTTCACTGTGAAGACATGATTATTATTATTGAAAGTTAAATTACTGGAGAAAGCTTTGATAAACGGGAAATCATGTCAGAATAGGAGAAGCCGAAGGGCCGTTCGACCTACGATGAGCGCTCCCAGTCCCACTAAATGAGTAAATCACTCGCCCAAATTTTAAGAAAATTCTTTTGGAAATGCCCTGAGGGACTGGGTATGAGAGTAATTTGATCATCCGGTGTATTTTCATTTTGGACGCTGATAGTGATTCCGAATCACCCCCATGACGTAGGGTAAAAATGCTTCCCTGGAGAGTTATGGGAAAAACTGTTTTGGTCACGTGACAGGCTAGTTAAACACGAATTCGATTGCTTAGGGCTCGGGTTAGGGTTAAGGTTGTGGTTAGGGGTATGGATAGCTAGTTCGGGGTTATGGTCAGGATTAGGGTTGGGACGGGACTAGGGTTAATATGACTGTGTAACTCTAATGGTACTGTTAGGACGGTTATACTTCAAACTAGAGTGCAGAATGTTCAGCTGGACAAAATACTGGTGGAAGTTATTTCGTAGGTCCTAATATAAAATGAGTGTGACTCTTCCAGATCCAGTCTTATCCTTAAAGTTAATAAACTGGACATAACTCACTAGCTGAAGTAGCTAGCTCTGATACTTGGGAATAGAACCTATGAGACTTGCCTCCAGCTCGCCATTTTTGAGATTCAAGCAAATTGAGGATGTTCAAAGGGTGCAGGGTGTTCAGCTGGACAAAATACCGGGGGAAATTATTTCGTAGGCCCTAAAATGACTCCTTCAGATCAAGTCTCAACCTTAAATTAAACATAACTCACTAGCTGAAGTAGCTGAATTTCGATCAAATTGACCGAATTTTTACAGTTTTCGCTGACATTTTTCTTTCTTTTTTGTATTGCTTTTGAGCAAGAGTGAATTTTGATTTAAATACAATAAAAATACATTTCTGTTAATGCTTGTCTTAAAATTTTCGAAAGTTCAATTGCATATGTACATTGCATATTGTATATAGTATCTAAATATAATATTTTAAAAACAGTGCATGAGTGTTAAATCCCTGCCAAATGTGTCAAATTGTCAAGAATTTCTATAAAAATGTCCATTTCAATTTACATAACAAGGGATTCTTCTTCCTCCTCTTCGAGTTGAACAATAACGTCTGAGTGTTTGTTGAACTTCTTACCGTCCACCTCGAACTCTACTGATACTCTGTAGGTTCCAGCTTCCTTGGCAGTGACTCCCTTGATGGTGAGTGATGTCTTGTCGTCGCTCACTACGTATTTGTCTCCGCTCAGTTCCTTGTTCGGTACCTTAACCCACGTGATCTTATCGGCTGCTGGTGTTGGTACAACGTTGATCTCAGTTTCAATGGTCACGTCTCCTCCCTCCTCTACTGTGTAGTACTTCTGGGCAGCTTCAACTGCACTGTACAGGATAACCTCCACAAGTTCACTGGTAGCAGTGCTGGGGATGTACAGAGCGTACACTCCCGCGTTCTGATCAGCGATATTCTTGATGTTCAGCAGCATTCTGTCGTCTGACAGCTCGATGTTACTGAGACTGTCGTCAGGCAGGGTAACCGAGTTTAACTTGGTCCACTCCACCTCGCTGGAATCGAAATCTTTCTCAGAGTTAAGAGTGCAGTTCACGACGGCCAGTTCTCCGTATTTAGCGTGGACTACTTTAGGTTCGCAGGAGGTCTTTCGGTTATAGACACAGTATGCCATGTCCTGTACAGAAGGGTTGAGCTGGTAAGTGTAGTAATCACCACAGTTCTTCACCCTGATATTCTCCGTCTGGGCACAGGCCTGATATACGCCCTCCTCGTCATCTTCCTTGATACAAACCTCTCTGGGGACAACTCCGTCTTCCTCGTGAGGATGAGCCTGGTTGAGGTAAGCAGGGTGCTTGGTACCGCAGGAGTACTGAGGACCGGGAGGTGACTCAGCCATCATCTGGAATCCAGTAGTGAATCTGTACCAATCCTTACCCTTCTGGTAGTCAGTGTGTAGGTCATCTTCATTCTCAGACACGTAGAACATGTTCCTCCACTCCTCTGCTAGAGGGTTAGCGTGCAGACACACATCAGTATCAATACTCCACACGTAGTTAGCGTTAGGAGTAGGTTGGAGCCAGTATGAGTAGTGCTCTCCGCAGTCCTTTACTCTGATCTTGATTTGGTGTGTAGTTCCGGCAAACCTAGCTGTCCTCTCCACCTCACCATCATCAGGTCCTGGTAGTTCACCCAGCATCCAGGATGGGTAGGCGGCACCTCCGTAAGCTGTATCAGGCTCGAACATGGGAAGAGTACCGTGCCCAATAGCAAGCCTGTACCAACCCTTCTTAACAGTCTGATCTGCAGCCTTGCTCTGTCCACTAATATAAGGGTTAACAACCAGTCTCCACCTATCAGCCAGCTCTCTGGTGTCCTTACAGTTGTCCTGGGCTACACAGAAACCATACTGCCACGATGGAGGCTTCTCCATCTGGTATAGGTAGTAGCTACCACAGTTCCGTACTCGGGCCCACTTACAGGACTGACCTTCGTTAGTCATAGACGTGGACCAACAGATATTGTAGTTGCGAACACCTTCCGCTCTGGTAGGATGAGTTCCTCTGAGATAACCAGGATAGTAGTGTCCACAGCTGTATATAGACATGGAGTATTCAGGCATTCTACCGAGGTAGTTTGTAAATCGAATCCAGTTTCCTGGGGTGAGCTGGGTATCGTCATGTCTATCGGCGTTATCGTATGCAACAGTTTCACCTCTCCAGTCATCATCAATCTCGTCGTAAGCGTTAGCGTTGCACATGGTAGTTGTGCTCTCCTCGACACAGTATTTCTCGTAGGTAGTAGTAGGGTAGAGTCTGTAGACGAAGTGAGTACCACAGTTCTTCACTAGCACATCTCTGGAGCTGGAGCAGCACTGGTCAGCATCTCCGAAACATACCTTCCTCTCAACAATACCTTCTCCGATATCAGGATGGGGTTGAGAGAGGTAACCTGGCTTTAGAGACCCACACGATTCAGCGATTGGGCATTTCTCAGGCATCTTCTCGAATCCGTTTGTGAACTTGTACCATCCTCGAGGTAAACTGCGGTCATCGGTTTGGGCGATCTTGCCCCAAGCGTTCACGAGACGGTGATCTTGGTCGAGTTCTCCAACGCTGGCCTTGCACACATCGGTATCAACACACAGTCCCCAGTTAGTGTTCCACCAGTTAAAGTTCATGTTGTAAACCACGAAGTTACCACAGTTCCTTATGAATATCTCAGATGTAGTACTGGTGTACGTAGAGGCAGCAGTAGTGAAGGAGACAATCCTCCGAACTACACCTTCCTCAGTGGAGGGGTGTTCCCCATTCAACCATCCTGGGTACTGTGTTCCACAGGACATGTACTCTTGCTGTACCTCCGTGATCCTGTTATGTCCCACTCCCGTGAATCTGAACCATCCTCTGTAGGGAGAGGTGTCCATCTTCTGGTAATCCCTCTTGTAGGTTGTTCCCTCTGTCTTTGTGAAGGCTGTTCTCCATGTTTCTCCATCAAATGTCTCGTGGCTCTTAGCATCACAGATATCTTCCTCTACGCACATGTTCCTCCTAGCAGCAGCGGCTGGAGCGTACAGATACCTCATTTTACCGTTACAGTTCTTCATCTTCATAGGCATGGGCTGGTAACACACATCATTAGAACCCTGGTCCCTGTAGCAGGCTCTAGTGTCAATCACTCCCTCATTGGGTCCCGGAGCAGGATCCTCAACCCAACCAGCTTGGATACCACCACAGAAGTACGGAACAGGGGGCTGGTGAACAAATCTCTTCTTGTGGATGGTCACCTCCATCCAGGTGGGGATCTTGTACACTTGGTAGTCAGCGGGGAAGCCGCTGTCATAGTAGTGACCAGTTCCATGCCTCTCGTCAGTGACGTATCTGATACCAGAGTCTGGGATCTTACAAACCTCATCGGGAGACTCGTCAATACAATATCGATAACTACCGCCGGCGATGGTGTATAATTTGTAGAGGTAGAACTGTTTGTTGTTTCTCATACAAGAAACCACCTTGATATCCTTGGAAGCACCACAATTGTTATCAGTACTGGTTACGAAGCAAATCTTCCTGTCTACCACTCTCTCAGCTGGGATGGGGTGTTCTCCCTCCATCCAACCAGGATACCGTGTACCACACGACATGTAACCAGGAGCTTCAGTTGGCATGCGCTCCAGACCTGTTGTGATCTTGACCCATTTGTTACCCAGACCTGAATCTGCTTTCTGTGTGGAGCTGTAGAACCCAGAGGTTGATGTGTATTGCAGCCTGCTGTTTTCTTCCCTTCCCCACTCTTCTGACGCTACATCGCACACATCAGAATCAGCGCAGTATCCGTAGTTACCGTTAGCAGTAGGTAGGAGATGATAAACGTAGAATCCACCAGGACACTTCTTTACCCTGGCATCACGAGGACTGGAGCACTTAGCAGAGGCACTCGTCACGAAACAGTATTGTCCTTTGACCATGCTTCCGACCTCAGTAGGCATCTCACCATTGTACCATCCAGCATACCTGTTTCCACAGCTGATCTCCTCTGGTACAAATTTAGGCATCACTCCTAGTCCTGTTTCAATCTTGACCCATTTTGGACCGCCGGTGTGGTCGTTGTTGCCGATGTTGGTGTTATACCAAGGACTTCTCGTGTCTTGAGTCATCCTTTCGTGTTTGTTACAGGGATCCTCCTCGACACAGTAGGCACCGTTGTAGGACGTCAGGGGAGATACGTTGGGCACGTGGTAGTAAATGTAATCATCGTTCATACAGTGACACTCCATAATGTACCCAGTTCTCCAGGTCCAGTTGTTGTCTGCGTACACCTGGTAAAGTTGTTTCTGCGCGCAGGTGCCTTTCTCAGCGTGATCTGCGTTCATGTAGATAGGGTAATCAGCTCCACAGAAGTTCTTTCTTACCGGGTAGTTAGCCATCCTCTTACCGTGAGTAGCAAACTTGTACCAACCCTCAGGAATGAGCCTATCAGCTTTACCGGTTCCGGGCTGGCTCGATCCTCTCCACTCATCATTCAGTGGTTTTGCGTTCTTGCAGACGTTGTCCATTGAATCATCTACACAGTATCTTGAGGCGGAGTAAGGAGGCGAAGCTGTGAGGTAGTACATCATTTTGTCGTTTCCGCAATTTCTCACATTGATTTCCTTCTGCCAATTGCAAGGATTTGCACCGTTAACCGCACAGAGGGTCCTCTTTACGACTCCCTCGCCTGGGGTGGGATCAGGATCATCCAACCATGTTGGGTAATCTGTCCTACAAGACTTGGGTGCGGGTGGAGACTTGGGCATCACTCCGTTACCAACAGTAAACTGGTACCATCCCTCAGCCAGTCCGTTGTCGTTAGTCATAGAGCTGCTACGACCGTATATGCTCCTGTCTTCTTGATCGAATACTCTGGGATCAGAGTCACAAGGCTCACTTGCGACGGTGTACCCACGGCCATCTTGTGTTGGGACCAGTTTGTAGATGTAGAAGGCTCCGCAGTTTTTGACCTTGATATTCTTGGCGACATGTTTGCAGTTGGCGCCTGTTCTGAAATATACGATCCTTGATACTGTCTCCCCAACATCCGGGTGTCCTCCAGTCATCCAACCAGGATAATCGGTACCGCCGTATTGTGTGGGAACACACTCTTCGTTTATCTTCTTGAGTCCGTTGTTGAACCTGTACCAACCAGGTTTCAGGGTGGTGTCAGCCTGGTTATCTGTTGTTGGCTTCCAGGCCAACCTTCTGTCGTCATCAATCACCTCGTATTCTGAAGCGTCACATGAGTCTGCCTCAACGTTGTAAGTGGTGTGACCGTTACCTTGCCTTGGCAGCCAGTAGACGGGGTAATCTCCACAGTTCTTTACGTGACTCTTGAGAGATGTCCATGTGCAGGTACTGCTGTGTCTCCACATTACCGTGAACTCTTTTACTGGTTCGTCAACAGCGGGCATCTCCAGATCGTACGCGTATGAAGGATAGTAACCACCACCGTGCTTGTAGTCAGGACAATGAGACGCCATCCTGCCCAGACCTGTTGTGAATCTGTACCAGCCAATCTCGAGAGTGTGGTCTGATTTATCGATAGTAGCACTATATTCGGTACTTCTCCAATCATCTCCTAGTTCTTTATAGCTCTTGCACATGCTGTCGTCAGCGCTCTCAACACAGACTCCGTAGTTTGTAGTTGCTGGTTCCAGATGGTACAAGTAGTGACCACCGCAGTTGACCACCTGAGCCTTCTTGCAGTTGCTCTCAGCGCCGTTGCCGGTGTCATAGCATATTTTGGTGTTTACTGTGCCCTCTGAGGCGGCAGGGTGTCGACCAAGTGTCATCCAGCCTTGATAGGTTGCTCCACATTTAGCCTCTTCTCTGGTGTGAGCCAGTCTCTCGTTTCCAATGGATACCCTGTACCAGCCAATAGCCTGTGTGTCCTTTCCACCAGCTGACTTAGGTGTGCCTGAGAGTCTCCATGTCTCATCTAGAGGAGTACCCTCAACCATAGAACAGACATCAGTCTCCACACAGATAGAGTAGCTAGCACTGGGTGACTTGTTCAGGTAATACAGTTCCTTGTTGGCGCACTTCTTCATTGAGATAACTTGGCAGGAGCTCTGATCGGCAGTGGCACTGGTTCTGTAGCAGATTCTGCCTGGTACAATACCGTCCTCTATCTTGGGCTCAGGAGAGTTGATGTAACCGGGATAGGTGGAACCACAATCGTACACGTCTGAAGGAGAGTAAGCAAGACGTTTGTTACCAACCTTCACTTCGTACCACCCAGAGCTGAGGACGTGCCATTCGTTCTCTGTCTTTTCTCCGAGCCATTGCAGATAGTTGGTAGCGTAGATCCACTTGATCTCGCTCGACTCACACACATCCTCTTCAACGCAGTAGGCGAGCTGGTTCTGGTTAATGTTGAACAGTCTGTATACCCAGTATCCGTCACATTGGAGTCCTAAGTTCCTGTAGGTAGTTCCAGTGAATCCGGTGGTATGCGTTCTCAGGGCAAGCAGAGCGTCACCGTTCTCCTGATCCTTCTCCAAAACGTCACTGATGAGAACTTTGTATTTTCCACCACAGTTCTCTTCCTTGACTTGGAAAGCAGTGAGACGACCCAAACCGCTCATGAATCTGTAATAATCGTCTTGCACGATCTTCTGTTGATCGTGAATGTATTCAGTGGTAGGAGTCAACATTCCTCTCTTGGGGTTGTTCAACTTAGTGGCAGCCTCACATACCGCAGTCTTGTCTTGTTCAACACAATGACCGTACTGGTTGTTTGGAGGTGGTTTTGCAATACCGTACACGTAGTACTCTCCGCAGTTCTTTATGGAGATCTCGTTAAAAGAGGCGCAGTCGTTTCCGTTATACTTCCAACATACCTTTCTTTGTACAACTCCTTCGTTATCCTTGGGGTGTACCCCGTCTATCCAACCCTGGTAGTCAGTGGTACACATGTTAGTAATTGCAGGAGGTTCCTCCATCATCCTTCCTTTTCCTATTGTGTATCTTATCCAGCCGTTGAACTTGTTGTCAAGGTCGAATCTAGTGAAGCCAGTTCCGTATTTGTGAGAGTAATGCAGTCTCCTGACATCGTCCACCTCTCTGTATACATCCTCAGAGCACACGTCCGTGTCCGCGACGTAACAGTAGTCGTTAGCGATGCTCTTGGTCAGGAAGTAGACGTATTTATCTCCACAGTTCTCTACCTCGATAAGTTGCTCCTTGTCAACACCGGGGAACCTCATAATCCTTGGTACGGCTCCCTCTCCCTCTTTAGGATGAGAGTCTATGTATCCGTTATAAGTGCAACCTCCTACAGATCTAGGAGGGGGTGACTCTGGAATCCTCTTGAGACCCTGAGTGAAGTAGACCCAGCCGTCGTTACCGAACACACTGCTCTCATATCTTCCTGTCATCAGTTTCCTGCTGTTCACTCTCCACATGCTTTCAAGTTCTCTGGCGTTCTTACACCCGGGTGTTGCCTCGCAATATCTGTAATCAGCACTTGGAGACTCTCTAAGACGGTACAAGAAGAACCCATCACAGGTCTTCACCCAAGTTCTCCTGTTAGAAGCTACACTTACACTTGTACTCATAAATCTCACGTTATTCTCTACAATACCTTCTTCCTGTGTGGGATGAGAATACTGGAGATGTCCGTGGTACTTGGTGGAACATTGTGTGCCGATGAATGTTGAGGTTGGCATGTATCCAAGTCCTGCTGTTAGACGGTACCACCCCTCAGCCAGGTAGGCGTCAGAGGTTCCAGTTCCGGTAGCGACCGAGGAGACAAGTCTCATCTTGTCGTCAGTCTCTGTGTATCTGTCGTCTTCACATACGCTATCGTCATCGTCATCAACTACGACACCGGATCTGGTATAACTCCCACTCAGAGGTGGGATTTTGTAGACGAAGTAAGCACCGCAGTTCTTGATGGTCATCTTCCAAGTCCAGCCAATATACCGATCACTGGCTCCTCTTAGTTCGGTTCCAGGACTTCTGTAGTGCTCCATGATCAGCTCCTCGCTTATATCTCCTGCATTAGGGACTTTAGCGTGAGAGCCATCCTCGAACTGGTAAGGATACTGGAATCCTCCTCTCCAGTTTGATTTTATCTTGGGGTACTCGGCAAGTCTACCATTACCATTCATAAATCTATACCATGATGTGTATGTAACGAAGAATCTGTTGTCGTTATTCCAGGGGTTGTTCAGCTCTGAAGGGTTAGAGTAAAGTCTGTTGTCCTGATCTACCTCCTCGTAGCTTCCCTTCTGGCACAGATTATCTGCAATCGCGTAGAAGTAGTTGTTGGAGAATGGTCGGATATAGTAGATATATTTAGTTCCACAGTTCCTGATGTAAATTTTAGTGCTTGCTCCCTTGTTGTTCGTATCGGTCGTTGTGAAAAACACTGTCCTCTCAACAATTCCTTCGGTCTCAGCAGGGTGCTCTCCCTCAATCCATCCAGGGTACTTGCCATTTCCTCCGTGTTTGTAGAGAGTCTTCTCTGTAGCAAGCTGCTTCTCTCCAATTGTTACTTCGTACCACCCAGCCTTCAGTGTGCTGTCTGTCTGTGTAATAGCATCCAGGTTGTACTGAAGTCTCCACTCCTGATCCATCTTCATTGTCTCCAGCTTGCAGACGTCCTGCTCAAAGTTATATCCATAGTTAGCAGCAGTCTGTTGTAGATGGTACACGTAGAAGTTCTTACAGTTCCTGACAGTCACTGGTCTCTCTTGGTAACATGGGTTACCGTTGTAAGAGAAACAGGCTCTTCCGGTCTTTTCATCGTCTTCTTCCAGAGGATACTCTCCATCATACCATCCAGGGTAGGTGATACCACTGTGTCCAGGTAGGACAGGTGACTTAGCCATAATACCTTCATCCCTGGGGAATCTGTACCAGCCGTGTTCCAGAGTGTTGTCACTGATTTTATCAGCACTGGCGGTTCTGCCAGCTCTGCCATCCTGGTCCAACTTTTTGTACACAGTGCTGGAGCATGGATCCTGTTCTACACAGAACACACGGTCACATCCAGAGGGTTTGACCCATTTGTAGATGTAATCGTCTCCGTCATCTTTGTTACCACAGTTGAGGATGTGTCCGTTTAGAGCGCTGGCTTTGCAGTTGGAAGCTGAAGAGTAGTAGAATGTTCTTCCTACAATTCCCTCGCCTGCAGCTGGATGACCAAGTTCTCCCCCGACATAGTACCCTGTGTCTCCGCCACATTTGTTGGGAGCCACACAATGATCCGGCATCTTCTTCTCGTACACGTTCATACGGTACCAGCTCTCAAAGTCGCTCAGACCAAGTGTGTCACAGTGATCACGTGTCTTATCAATAGTTGTTCCTCTCCATTCCTCAGACAGCTCCACAGCGTTCTTACACACGTCGGAGAAGTCTTCATCTACACAATACCCAGAGTAGGATATTATCCTGGTATACTTGTGGTAGTATGTTTCTCCACACTTGACGATATAAACTGGATGAGAGTTGGTAATGGAGCATACGTTAGATGCAGAAGTGGCAGCGTGCCCCATCAACATAGAAATCTTACCTTCTTCTGTGGGGTACTCACCTCCCAGCCACATAGGGTATCTCCAACCACAGTGGTGGATACCTGGACAGGTCCTCTTCATGGTTCCTTTACCAGCGGCGAAGGAGAACCAGTTGTCGGTGTTATCTGTTTGGATGGGATCGTGACTATTAGAAGTAGAAGTTTGGAGCTCTCCTCTTGCCCACGTGTCTTCTTTCAGGGTAAATGTACTATCATTACACACATCTGGCTGTTCAGCGGGAGCCACACAGTAAGCTCCGTTATAAGAGCTGGTTACTGGAGAGTTGTAAGTAAGCATATAGACCATGTAGCTGCCACAGTTCTTCATGCGGATAGCTCTTTTGTAGGTACAACAGTTACCGTTAGTGAAATGTGAGCACACTTCTCCGTCAGTGATACCTGCATCCTCTTCAGGGTGCTCTGAGTTCAGCCAGATAGGGTAGATACCTCCACAACTGTACATCAGGGGGCAGGTGGTCAGGAGCCTTCCTGAACCACTCATAAACCTGGTCCAGCCCTTCACAGCGTAGTTGTTAAGTCTGGAGCCTGGAGGTTTTTGGTAAACCTGTGTGTTACGCTCGTCCGCGTATTCCACGTACACTTTGGGTGAGCATGGATCGCAAAGGGGGTTGACTGCTGTTTTGTCAGCGGCAGCAGAGTCACAAGCTGGCCATTCTTTCTCAACAGCTTCTTCGCCGTCGGCTCTCAGTCCTGTTACTGCTGCAAGAAACAGCACACAAAGACTTGACAACCTCATAACATTTGCTTTGTACTTTCTTCTATTTGCTATCAAAGGTGGCGGTGTTAATTATCTTAATGATCTAACAAATCTATTTACGTGATAAATAGTGATAATAAAGTAACTGGTGAACACCTGGCACAACTTAGCGAGTTTTTAAAAGGTTTGAGAGTTAGCTGTACTCCCTAAGGTCTCTTTAATAAGTATAACTACAACATAAACAAAGTAGATTAGAGTAAATAAAATTCAAGTGGCAACTAAGGGGACATACACCAAAACCGTTTGAAAAAATTCGTTTCTCCTTTTTAAGGTTTTTTGCTACTTTTAAAAAGTTTAGTTTAGTTAATTTCTTAACGCAGAAAATAGAGCTGGCGACTTTTCTATATTATTTAGAAGTACGACAGCACAAATTTTTCTGTTGCATACATTTTTCAAAAAATAAAATACGAATTATTTCAAATTTTAGGTGCACATTAATTAATTTTTTGCACTAACCACCTTAAGTTTTCCTTAAAAACGTCGAGATTCTTTTCAGAGGTTGAATTATATAGGCGCCGATGCAGCGTTGCTACAATTTAACAATGTTCAGTTCTACACAGAACATTAAACATAGTCCTAATCCTCCTCGAGTCCTAATCCTCCTCGAGTCCTAAGATGGCGTTTCTCTTGTCTCATATATAATAATTAGACTAACAGGAATTAAGAATATCATCTGACCTAGTTGTGTTACATAATTAAGTTAATTATTAACGCATAGAGTAGCTACTTATAGCGTGTTCTGACCGTCAAGACACAGCGAAGGTACTTAAAATGTGTATTTGAGGGACCACATGCAAAACTGGTATATCTGAACATATACCAATTTTGCGCAGGTAGCTCATAGTCTTCAGGGTGAAAAGGTGCATCTTTGGAACTTTTTTTGAACAATTTTGAAGAAATTTTTGAAAAAAAGTGAAATTTTATTTTTCCAAAACTGGTATATGTTACAATATACCATTTTAGCTTTTAACAATCATGAAAACAAAATGGTATATCTGCAGATAGACCACCTTCAAGAAACTTATCTTCTATAAAACTGGTATATCTATACACATTTTATAGACTTTAGCCAGCCCAAATGGTATATCTTCAGATATACCATTCTCAGTTAAATTATTTTATTGTTTATAGTATAGAAAAAATGGTATATCGTGAGATATACCAGTTTTGGTACAATTCTAGTTTTTAAAATGGTATATAGACAGATATACCATTTTTTAGAAGTGTTTTATACACATGATATAGAATCTTTAAATCAGTAAAATGCATTTATCTCAAAACTATCAAAAACAGACATTTGCTATGTTGTGGAGCTGATATTATATCACAAAGAAGCGGGTTGCGTGGAGGTCAAATAATTAAATACTCAAATCACGCTGAAATAATAAGGAGGATTTAATGTTTGTAAATCAGGATAAAACTTCCTACTCTTGAAGATTGCAACAGTTGAGATGGATTAGACAATGATTAGACTTCCACTCCACTTGACCATTTGAAATCTATAAGTATAATTATTGAACGAGAAGGTCCTACAATCTTCAGGAGCATTTTAAGGTATTTTGTTTCTTCAGTAAAAATTAGTTCATTTTTACCCTGGTATACTGATTGTATCATAGAACTAGAAGGTCATTTAGAAACCCCCATCAAATAATATATTCAGATTTAAATAACTATTATATCGTGATAGTTTTCCCATAGTCTAAAAAGGGCGTAGCTGAGGTTTAAAGATACATGAAAAATTATCCACCCAAATTTTGGTTGAAGTATAAAAGACCCTAGGGAGCACAATTAATAACTTTACAAACCTTCTAAACTCGCTAAGTTGCGCCAGGTTTTAACAAGAAACATGATTATAGATTATTGTGAGTATTAGCAACAATTGCGAAAATATTGCTAAGTACCGTAGTAAGTTAGAAATGGTGTCAATTGGAAAGTCGAATACTATAGAAGGAAATCTTATTAATTATATTCTTAACCAGCTTGAGTAATTATAAACGATAATGAAACGAATCAAGAAACATACGAATAACACGTACTCCAGTTAACTATATTCAAATACTGCAGTTTCAGCTGAACAGCTCGAGTAAACATGAAATACGGGTTTGTGATGTGGCAGTGTGGCGCCCGCACGGCTAACAGATTGTCCGGTTGAAGCACAGGTTTCTATGAGGTCTGACAAAGACTTATAGAGAGAAGAGAAGAGAAGAAAATGACAAAAGATTATAACGATGAGCTGTCCTCCAATCTAACTCTCTAATATCGTGGAGATTAAACAGAACAGAAAAATGTGCACGAAGTTAGACGTGTAATCACTGAGTAGACAAGAGTCTAATTATCTGTAGCTATCAGACAATCCAGGTCAACTAATGGGGACGTGTGGAACACATGAGTGAAGACTATTAATAGTTCCTAGTGACAACCCTGGAGGAGAAATGGGTGGTTGAAGACAGGTCATCATGTTAGCTCACAGTTGTGCCCTATATTACGACAAAAACATTATATTCATCGCCGGGCAAGAAGACCGCTAAAAGGGCTTAGAATAACTTAGCGATTGGTATGCCACGTCTCGTGACAAACTAGTTGAAGCTCAGTGTTCTGATTGGTTCACTAAGATCACGTGATTTTTCAAATTGGGCGGAGAACTAGAAGTGTGGGAGGAGAACTAGAAGTGGATAACTAGAAGTGTGCCGGTCTTCTATGTGATAAACAACACCACCAGTCCACCACCATGATCAGCCATTTGTTCACCGAGTTTTAAGTTAAGATCTAAAGTCTCTGCTACTCTTTAGTCAGTAGTAAAGACTGTTAACTGAACTTTGGGTTTTAGCCAACGCCCAATGACAGTCTTCACTCGATGAGGAACGTGCCAACAGGGCGTCAGTTCTTTACTAAGTTGTAAGCTCAACCAAATTTGCCGGGCTAGAAGACCGTTAAATTAAAGGTCTTAGCGATCGGTGTGCCACGTCTGGTGACAAACCAGTTCAGTGACAAACCAGTTCCGTTTTCTGACGTCAAAATCGTATATCGAGAGGAAGGTATTATTAATAGGTACGGACTTCGGTAAAGTAAACCGAAAAAAATATGTTAAGCTCATAATGATCAGGGTAGCATAAACCGTGGAAAACAATCGGTTTACAGGAATCCATTTTCACAAGCATTTCTTAACGCACTTGTCTACTGACGTAACATTGTTATATTATATTATATATTAGCCAAAAACGTTGTAAAAGTTGACACTAGACATAAAGTTGACCACTATAAGAAGTAGACATATAAAACTTGACCACTATACATAAACTTGACCACTATAGAAACCCCAATCAATGTAGGGAAACCTGCAAACATTCGCATGACGATGACTTACCCCACTTAAGGAATTGTGCGAGAAGATGAACAAAGGCAAAGATGAGGAAATAAAATAATATGTAATGTGTTATGCAAGGTTAGTTAGGCTTAACTATAAGCTCAATCTATACGGTCAACAGCTCATGAGGGTAAAGGAATTGGAAATAGTTCTACGAACATTGTGATAGCGAAAAACTTATACAAAGGATACCAGTTACCTGTACCACAATGCTGGCAACATGACGCCACCTCTAAGACGCCCACAAAACGCCACTGGGCTGAAAAATTTTGCCACTACTCGATAGATCTAAAGATGTAAAGTGATTTAAACCTCATTCTGTCCGATAACCATAATATTAATATGCCAGAACCACGTGCCTAAGAACAACTTGTTCACTTGAAGAACTGTGGAAATTTCTGGAATCTACGAAAAAATACCCATTGTACACAATAGCATAAAATGTAAAATGTTTTAAAATAACCGTGTATAAACGGTTATGATTACAGGAGTGTCTGCTTTTTTCTCGGACGATGAGCCCTCGGTCCCCACAAAAAATAATCTTTAGAATTATAGTTAAGACTAGTAGTAAAATTTGTGAAAAGGAGCTCATGGTCAGTCTATAAAACACATGAAAAGCAGTGTGCTCCATACCCCTTAGTCTCTAGCTTTGTCATCAAAGCACGTGATTCGATCACGTGATGTTATCTCATTGTAAACAGGTAAGGGTTTATTTGTTTGATTACGTGTAGTATGGTAAATTATTAACAAAAATTAACTAATAATATTATGTAGTGGATTTGAAGTGGAACATCGAGTTCCGTTCTGGCGAGCTGGGAGGAACTTTCGAGATCGTCTGGAAGGGCTGATCTAAAAGCAAGCTCTGCTCAGTATTTATAGCTAATCTAATTACTACTAGACTAACAAGCTAGTTTAAGTTAACGAATATATGACATCCAACTTTGCTATGCAAATTTACTATTTTCGAGATTTTCGCCGCGATTTTGCCTAGTTTGGCATGTCGCGGCGCCGCGATTTTTGGCCTAAATAATCGCAATTTTTTTGTTCTTGTAGGTACTGGAAGCTGTGTATCCGGAAAAAACATTGATGGAATGAAAATTTTGGAAATGTCCTATCGGTAGGACATTTTCAAATTTCGGCTTTCTGCGTCCCAATTTTTACTGTGTTGACTGACATTTTCATCTAGCAAGGTTACTGAGGATGGCACAAGACACGATTGAGGAACTGAAAGTTCTATTCCTAAAGAAAGCTTTGATAAACGGAAAATCATCAGAATGATGATTTTTGAAGAGAAGCTTTCCTGCCGTCTCATTGACTGAGATTTCACAGTTTTGAAGCTGAATATTTGAACAGTGACAAATCAGTAAGATAGAAACTGAGTTACCGAGAGAGAATGAAAGAAAATGACAAGCGATTATAACGATGATCTGTTCTCCTGTCAAATATTGTGGAGACTAAACAGAACTGAAATATGTGAAGTATTTGACGTGTAATCGCTTAGTAGACAAGAGTGCAATTAACTAGATGTCAGAAAATACACGTAAACTATTTAACTAATGGGGGACGTGTGGAACACATGAGTGAAGACTATTAATAGTTCCTGATGAGGACCCTGGAGCGGGAGGTTGAAGAGAGGTCATCATGTTAGGTCACATTCGTGCCCTTTGAATTGAATTGAACATTCGATTCATCGCCGGGCAAGAAGATCGTGAAAGGACTTACAATAACTGCACTTAGCGATTGGTGAGCCAGACAGAGAACTAGACTTGTGCCGGTGTTCTATGTGATAAACAACACCACCTTCAGTCTGTTAGTGTTATTCACCTGCTATTCACCGAGCAGGCTTTAATATTGAAATCTAAAAGTTGAATATCCGGAGCTTAAAGTTAAAGTTTAATGAAAATCACACCACCTGCTTCGAGGCGTTCATTGTACAACTACAAGTTTTTGTACCAATTTTATGCTGCTCCAGTTTTCGAGCTGTCGTATCTCCAAGAGGTGTGCGGCTGAAAAACCACTCAACCTATAATTCACCTCCGTTCTTCATGAGGAGCTGGTACTTCCAAATGTCGATCTTGTTACCATTCCCTCGCCTACTATAACTACCTTCCGCTATAAATTTCAATTTACTCAAAGGTGATGGCCACATTTATATACAATTTATGACCTTGAAGCAGCATATCATATTGATATATGATATGACCTATTTTGGAGTAATTGGCCAAAATATGATTTTTATAGAAATATATTAGACGGTTATACTTATAGATGCGTTTAAACTATCTGCAGGGCCAGGGAGTGACGAGATAAGCCTGTAAAGCATGACCGGGACTCACTTCCAAGCGAGGGGCCCTCGACAAGAATATAGGTTTGTAAATTCCTTTTCGAAACATTATCAGGATAATGTTAACAGAGAGACCGGAATTTCCGCTAGAAAAACAAAATTATTAAGCGTTGTTAGGTTGTAGGTATTGTGAACTAAGGCATAAGCTGATAAGCTCATTGAGCTCCAGCAAATTATTTGTCATCTTGGAGTTAGACCTTAGTGTAAGCTCAAACCATAAAGTGCGGTGATTCACGTCTCTCGATCAGTGGCGTCTGATTTAAAATGTGAATAATAAAGTGATCGAAGCAAACAAGCGGATAGAAAGGACAAATAATTATTTAATATCAACAACATTTACATTGATAAATATGACCAATGTGGAGAACTGGAGGGCGGAGGACAGAAAAGTGGAGATCCCTTGTGAGTTGTGTCCTATACCCACTGAACTCATTAATGTCTGCATCAACGTCGATAAGCATTGTATTGTAAAAGGTAGAATTAGCAACTCCATGAGGTTTGAGACGTTACATCTTCCAGCAACACACATTTCGAAAATACGACAATAGGTTCCTCCTCAAAATGTGTCTGCGAATCTTATAGGAGCGCAAATTTCCCTTTGAATCAGAAAAGCTTTTGTTAACGAAGAAGCTTACGTTACGTGTATAACTGAACAACCCGATGAGGTAGTGAGAAGGAGAGTCGTGGGTTTGGTATTCTGAGTAGAGTTAAGTTCGACATTGGGGGGTTTTATTTGATCTTGAAAGACAGCTTAAGTTTCCTAACGAAATAATGGTAACACGACTTAGACCAGACCTGGTTATTTTCTCAATGTCTGCATGCTAAGAAAGTGTTGCGGTGGCAGTTAAAAGTGCCCTCTGAAAAAAGGATCGCAGAATCTCATGAGTCTCGACAGTCTTCAGGCGAAGATTCAGACAAAATGAAAATGAAAAGGATGGTCCTGCATCAGTTTTGCTGTTGATGTTGGAGCAAGAAAGGTTATAATTGCTGATGGAAATTTAGAGGAATGGAGCTGAAGAAGCTGACGAGGGATCAGAAGAGTGGGAAAGAAGTAACTATAAGCAGCCTATTGTTTTAGGTGGATCTGGTTCAAGGACAAAAGAAAATCGCGATTATTTAGGCCAAAAACCGTGGTGCCGCGACATAACATTAACAAGCCTGAAGCCAAACTAGGCGAAATCGTGGCGAAAATCTCGAAACTCGCAGCAAAAGATAATGTATTTGCACGAATAGAATTATGAATTAGGGGTAGACTGGTTTGTAGGGTAATGACTTGCTAGTTGGTTTGTGTGTACGACTTAGAGGTGGCTACTTAAAGGTTGCGGCATGTTGCCAGCATTATGGTATCTTTTGTATAGGTTTTTCACTATCACGTTCATCACGTTCATCATGTTCATGTTCGTAGAAATATTTCCTATACCCTCATGAGTTTTTGTTTATATTGTGTTCGCAAAGGTATGTTATAAAGTTATAATATAAATTAATTGTCTTAACAATTGATTTCACATAGCCATGTGCCTACGCGTACTGCGTGACGCGCTTGTTTCACCGCCTCCGGCGGTCGCGCGCTACTGCAAGCGAGAGGGCTCTGGTTAGAGCAAACAATTGATCAATATTCTCATTGTAGGTTTACAACCTAACAGGACGCGCGCCGAGTTGGACTCGTCGACGGTCTTGATTCACGATGTCAATCCTTCGTAGCTCGGTGAGGCACAGTGGTGCATTTCGCCGATCTACCGAAGTGGTTGCGAGAAGAATTATTTGATGCGCGGCGCGACCCAGTAGTGCATCGCGCTACAAGTCTTGTGCCATCCTCAGTAACCTTGCTAGATGGTCATTCAAGAAAATGTCAGTCAAAACAGTAAAAATTGGGTCGCAGAAAGCCGAAATTTGAAAATGTCCTACCGATAGGACATTTCCAAAATTTTCATTCCATCAATGTTTTCTCCGGATACACAGCTTCCAGTACCTATACAATGACAAAAAATTGCGATTATTTCACCCCAGCGAACGCCGCGGGCTTCATGCGCCGCTAAAACGTTTAAATTTCATTTTTATAATTCTCCCAAGACTCCTGTTAAGACAAATTGCGAATGTTTAGCTTTAAAACTACTCTGTTCTTAAAACAATTGTTTTAATCATCGAATACTGAAGAGTTCAATTCAATCCAAGGTAAATTGTTCAAATTATGAGTGATCATGAATGAAAAATGAATAATTTACACGTAAAATTTGCCTCAAAATTTGTCTTGAAAAATAACCATAACTCTGGCTATGATTTGAATTTTGAAAATTTAAAATGCTAGTGCCGCGCACAAAAATGTTCCGCGCATTTAAAACGTGTCGATAATGTGCCCAAACCAATGTCGCGTTGGATAATAGTATCCAAGCTGGTTGAATTCACACTTTTCATTTCTTGTTCCAGTTTGTAGCTTTGTGTGGCAGCCATATTGGTTTTGTGCGTGCGCTTATATTGCGCGTTATCTATATATCTTACCGTTAAATGTACGTTTACAGATTTAATCGAGATCTCTGCGAGGCTTTCATAATTATGTATGATATAGCTTGATATGCTGTTACTTCAAATTGCTGTAATTTCTATTTATATTGACTGAAGTAGAGTACAAAATAAAATTATTTGCTCTCTAATTTTAAGGATGTCGACCTGCAACTGAAATTGAGTGATATTCGACTATTTCAATTTAGATTCGCTAGTCAACAAAATGATTGCTCACTCCGAAATAACGACTTTCAAGGAATGGTATGTACCCTATTATTTACAACAAGGCTCCCAGCATTATAGTAAAACATAGACAATAGACAATATTTTAATATAAACTATAATTAATTTTTGACCGGGAACATTCAGCAGTTAACTTTGTCGTATTTTAAAACAAGTAACTCGGGCCCAGTTCGTAGAGAAGATGGATTTGCTGTATTTTAAAACAAGTAACTCGGGCCCAGTTCGTAGAGAAGATGGATTTGCTGTATTTTAAAACAAGTAACTCGGGCCCAGTTCGTAGAGAAGATGGATTTGCTGTATTTTAAAACAAGTAACTCGGGCCCAGTTCGTAGAGAAGATGGATTTGCTGTATTTTAAAACAAGTAACTCGGGCCCAGTTCGTAGAGAAGATGGATTTGCTGTATTTTGAAACAAGTAACTCGGGCCCAGTTCGTAGAGAAGATGGATTTGCTGTATTTTAAAACAAGTCACTCGGGCCCAGTTCGTAGAGAAGATGGATTTGCTGTATTTTAAAACAAGTAACTCGGGCCCAGTTCGTAGAGAAGATGGATTTGCTGTATTTTAAAACAAGTCACTCGGGCCCAGTTCGTAGAGATGATGGATTTGCTGTATTTTAAAACAAGTAACTCGGGCCCAATTCGTAGAGAAGATGGATTTGCTGTATTTTAAAACAAGTAACTCGGGCCCAGTTCGTAGAGAAGATGGATTTGCTGTATTTTAAAACAAGTAACTCGGGCCCAGTTCGTAGAGAAGATGGATTTGCTGTATTTTAAAACAAGTAACTCGGGCCCAGTTCGTAGAGAAGATGGATTTGCTGTATTTTAAAACAAGTAACTCGGGCCCAGTTCGTAGAGAAGATGGATTTGCTGTATTTTAAAACAAGTAACTCGGGCCCAGTTCGTAGAGAAGATGGATTTGCTGTATTTTAAAACAAGTAACTCGGGCCCAGTTCGTAGAGAAGATGGATTTGCTGTATTTTAAAACAAGTCACTCGGGCCCAGTTCGTAGAGAAGATGGATTTGCTGTATTTTAAAACAAGTAACTCGGGCCCAGTTCGTAGAGAAGATGGATTTGCTGTATTTTAAAACAAGTCACTCGGGCCCAGTTCGTAGAGATGATGGATTTGCTGTATTTTAAAACAAGTAACTCGGGCCCAATTCGTAGAGAAGATGGATTTGCTGTATTTTAAAACAAGTAACTCGGGCCCAGTTCGTAGAGAAGATGGATTTGCTGTATTTTAAAACAAGTAACTCGGGCCCAGTTCGTAGAGAAGATGGATTTGCTGTATTTTAAAACAAGTAACTCGGGCCCAGTTCGTAGAGAAGATGGATTTGCTGTATTTTAAAACAAGTAACTCGGGCCCAGTTCGTAGAGAAGATGGATTTGCTGTATTTTAAAACAAGTCACTCGGGCCCAGTTCGTAGAGAAGATGGATTTGCTGTATTTTAAAACAAGTAACTCGGGCCCAGTTCGTAGAGAAGATGGATTTGCTGTATTTTAAAACAAGTCACTCGGGCCCAGTTCGTAGAGAAGATGGATTTGCTGTATTTTAAAACAAGTAACTCGGGCCCAGTTCGTAGAGAAGATGGATTTGCTGTATTTTAAAACAAGTCACTCGGGCCCAGTTCGTAGAGATGATGGATTTGCTGTATTTTAAAACAAGTAACTCGGGCCCAATTCGTAGAGAAGATGGATTTGCTGTATTTTAAAACAAGTAACTCGGGCCCAGTTCGTAGAGAAGATGGATTTGCTGTATTTTAAAACAAGTAACTCGGGCCCAGTTCGTAGAGAAGATGGATTTGCTGTATTTTAAAACAAGTAACTCGGGCCCAGTTCGTAGAGAAGATGGATTTGCTGTATTTTAAAACAAGTAACTCGGGCCCAGTTCGTAGAGAAGATGGATTTGCTGTATTTTAAAACAAGTAACTCGGGCCCAGTTCGTAGAGAAGATGGATTTGCTGTATTTTAAAACAAGTAACTCGGGCCCAGTTCGTAGAGAAGATGGATTTGCTGTATTTTAAAACAAGTAACTCGGGCCCAGTTCGTAGAGAAGATGGATTTGCTGTATTTTAAAACAAGTAACTCGGGCCCAGTTCGTAGAGAAGATGGATTTGCTGTATTTTAAAACAAGTAACTCGGGCCCAGTTCGTAGAGAAGATGGATTTGCTGTATTTTAAAACAAGTCACTCGGGCCCAGTTCGTAGAGAAGATGGATTTGCTGTATTTTAAAACAAGTAACTCGGGCCCAGTTCGTAGAGAAGATGGATTTGCTGTATTTTAAAACAAGTCACTCGGGCCCAGTTCGTAGAGATGATGGATTTGCTGTATTTTAAAACAAGTAACTCGGGCCCAATTCGTAGAGAAGATGGATTTGCTGTATTTTAAAACAAGTAACTCGGGCCAAGTTCGTAGAGAAGATGGATTTGCTGTATTTTAAAACAAGTAACTCGGGCCCAGTTCGTAGAGAAGATGGATTTGCTGTATTTTAAAACAAGTAACTCGGGCCCAGTTCGTAGAGAAGATGGATTTGCTGTATTTTAAAACAAGTAACTCGGGCCCAGTTCGTAGAGAAGATGGATTTGCTGTATTTTAAAACAAGTAACTCGGGCCCAGTTCGTAGAGAAGATGGATTTGCTGTATTTTAAAACAAGTAACTCGGGCCCAGTTCGTAGAGAAGATGGATTTGCTGTATTTTAAAACAAGTAACTCGGGCCCAGTTCGTAGAGAAGATGGATTTGCTGTATTTTAAAACAAGTAACTCGGGCCCAGTTCGTAGAGAAGATGGATTTGCTGTATTTTAAAACAAGTAACTCGGGCCCAGTTCGTAGAGAAGATGGATTTGCTGTATTTTAAAACAAGTAACTCGGGCCCAGTTCGTAGAGAAGATGGATTTGCTGTATTTTAAAACAAGTAACTCGGGCCCAGTTCGTAGAGAAGATGGATTTGCTGTATTTTAAAACAAGTAACTCGGGCCCAGTTCGTAGAGAAGATGGATTTGCTGTATTTTAAAACAAGTAACTCGGGCCCAGTTCGTAGAGAAGATGGATTTGCTGTATTTTAAAACAAGTAACTCGGGCCCAGTTCGTAGAGAAGATGGATTTGCTGTATTTTAAAACAAGTAACTCGGGCCCAGTTCGTAGAGAAGATGGATTTGCTGTATTTTAAAACAAGTAACTCGGGCCCAGTTCGTAGAGAAGATGGATTTGCTGTATTTTAAAACAAGTAACTCGGGCCCAGTTCGTAGAGAAGATGGATTTGCTGTATTTTAAAACAAGTAACTCGGGCCCAGTTTGTAGAGAAGATGGATTTGCTGTATTTTAAAACAAGTAACTCGGGCCCAGTTCGTAGAGAAGATGGATTTGCTGTATTTTAAAACAAGTAACTCGGGCCCAGTTCGTAGAGAAGATGGATTTGCTGTATTTTAAAACAAGTAACTCGGGCCCAGTTCGTAGAGAAGATGGATTTGCTGTATTTTAAAACAAGTAACTCGGGCCCAGTTCGTACGAACTACAGCAAATCTATCTTCTCTACGATCGTAGAGAAGATAGATTTGCTGTAGTTGTCAGTTTACGGACAAATAAAGTCGAAAAGCATTAATCAGAATATGTTTTAGGCTGTCCCAAAATTTCGGATTCTTTTTCTGGAGTTTGAAATTGGCGGGAATTTTAAAACTCTCGGTACCAAACCAATATTTTCAGCGCAGAGTTTTAGCGCGCGCCAAGAGCACACACGTATTTTTGCATTGAAGCTGCGCGTTATTTGCACGTGCACTTCTACAGATTAAAATTTGGAGAGGGCCCTTACTGCTTACATTACTAAGTTGTTATGTAGTAATATTGTGAATTTGTCCGAAACTGGAAACAAATCTTGTAAAATTTTACGAATAGAAGTTATAGTATTACTTGACTGTAAAAATTTACTGAGTTTCACTTCCATATTTCAGGATCCGACCGCTGATATTAAAATTGAAGAGTTAGATTTCATTGGAACATGGAATTACTGTAATGGAAAATAAAACAGGTCTTGCTGAGCACTGAGGATGAAGAAATGTTATGTGGGGAGAAAATGGGCTACTGGAAGTGGACCTTCTTAAACAAAGACGACTTTCACAAAATGTTTAAAAGATCACGGTCGCGGCATCGAATCTTGGACGCTTCCCCTGCCACTGTCAGACACTCAAATTGGAATAGTAGTGTGCGCTACTCGAGCTGTTGATATATGAGTTCTTCGGTGTTATTTATATAATTGTAATATGTAATGACTGACAGTGCGAGATATCTTTTTTTGTTTCTATTTGATGTGTTTAGTGTTTGTGTTGCATTCTAATATAAACCGCGTATTAGTTTCGTGTCAATTTTAAATTTGATAAGTTTATCTTTAAACTGTATTTATTAGCAGTAATAGTTACATTTTGGTATTATCCATATATTTATTATTGTAATACTGTTGTATAATGCTGTTTCTTCCTCATTGTAGCTTACATATAGGATAGCATACTTTGCTATGATCTTTAATCACAGTTGACAATACTTGATTAGAGTTAATGATTGTACGCGTTTGAAATCTTGATTTGATATAATCATTATAACCTTTACTAATATTCAGATGAATGAATTTGATGTTTTATTTTTCCTCGGCACTATTGAAAATCCTTTAAGGGATAGAATCGGCACTGTCAAATATCTTTAAAAGGTTCGTAAACGGAATTACAGTCGATCTCCTGACAAATTTATGCCGAAAATTTGTTTTAACACGCGCAGCAATATGAAGCCCGCGGCGTTCGCCGGGGTGTATTTAGGCCAAAAATCGCGGCGCCGCGACATGCCAAACTAGGCAAGAGACGGTCCTAATATATGGAACAAATATTTTACGAGTATCACCCGTTAATGTTCTCATTGTTCCAAATCTCACTTAACATTAACAAATTTGTCGCGGAAAATGGGAAAAATCGCGATTCCGCACGTGCCGCAATTTTCTTTTGACCTTGATTTGGTTGTTAGACTTAAAATTACCTGGGGACCTCAGGCTATTATGTTCATAAACAGAGATTAGGCGGAATGACAGGCTGAGCGCGGCCCAGTAAGACATAAAATAGACTTAAAATATTAAATTTAAGTTTAACACTAACAGGTAAGGCGATATATTTAATTGACGATGTCAATTCATGGCAGCTCGGCGCGGTACAGTAGCGCATCTCGCCGATCAATGTCGCTGTGAGAAGCCTCATTGAGTGCGCGGCGCGGCACAGTAACGCATCGCGCTACAAGCGATATATACTCGTAAAATATTTGTTTCGAATATTCAAGACCGTCGACGAGTCCAACTCGGCGCGCATTTTGATAGGTTATAATGTATAAACCTAAAAATTTAAGTTGGAGTTGGAGTAGATTATTTTAATTTGGGTGTAGGGGTTAAAGTTAAATATATATGAGCTGTCCTTTTTACATTTTAAGTTGCTCTAACCAGAGCCCTCTCGCTTGCAGTAGCGCGCGACCGTGAAACAAGCGCGTCACGCAGTACGTGTAGACACATGGCTAATATGTGAACATAGGAAGTTAGCCAGGAAGTTATTCATTTTTATCGAAAGTGGCCGAAAGCATTGTAGCGCGATGCGTTACTGTGCCGCGCCGCGCACTTAATGAGGCTTCTCACAGCGACAGATCGGCGAAATGCGCTACTGTGCCGCGCCGAGCTGCCATGAATTGACATCGTCAATTATAACCGAAAGCAGTATGAGTAAAAGGATAGTTGATATTCAGTAATTCGATTTTTTCTGCTTCTCTAGTCATCGAAGCCCGGCCCTGAGATCCTTAGGCGAAATTTTAATAATATTAATTGTCTGGAATATTTTTTTGAGGCTTAGCTTGTATTGCAGATTTGAGCTTGCTTGTTTATTGTTATGTTCCCTGGGAACCTCAGGCTTTTGCGTTCATAATACATAAATTATACCTGGGTGCTGGGATCGAGAAGACCCAGGCTTAATGAAAATATTGTAGCACGATGCACGGCGCTACTGGGCCTCGCCGAGCTGAGATGAAATATTGACATCCAACATCGTCAATTAATGAAAATATGGCGGAATAACAGGCTGAGAGCCGTTTGTTGTTTGTAGCTAGTTTGCTTCATAAAATTGAAACCATTTAATTGTTATTTCATTTATATCATTGACCATTAGTATTACCTAATGCATTGTCATACGTTGTATGATCCGCCGCTCCCCTTGTATTGTAGAAACGACAGGCTTAATGAAAATATTGTAGCGCGATGCGTTACTTGCTGCGCCGCGCACTCAATTATGTTGTAGCGCGATGCCTTTATCATTTATACTGTCTGTATCGGCGAGATGCGCTACTGTGCCGCGCTTCATATAGCCATGTGTATGTACGCGTACGCGTACTGCGTGACGCGCTTGTTTCGGCGGTCGCGCGCTACTGCAAGCGAGAGGGCTCTGGTTAGAGCAAGTGCCGCGCCGAGCTGAGATAAATTGACATCGTCAATTAACATGTTGCGTATCAAAAAGTGGCATGCAACGTATGTCAACTCCAAGGTTACTATACATTTTATTTTGTCATACGTTGTATGACGATTGCGCGGCTCCCCAGCTGTATCTTAGAAACTCTACATCATAGTGAAACTGCAGTGCACCTCATCACGGGACATTGTGGCCTCAACAAACACCTACACACCATTCACAAATCAGACACAAGTGCTTGTCCTAAATGCGGCGACGGAGAGGAGACTGTCTCACACTTTCTCGGACAGTGCCCGGCTATTGCCCAAATAAGAGGTCAATATTTCCGGGACTACTACCTCTCTGTCAATGACATATTCGACAACCAACACATCTCCACCATTGTCAACTTTACAAACCACACTAAACGCTTAGTGGTGCCGGAGGAGTTGGACCAGACAGGTGTAACATAGCGACTACTTTAACGCCGTCTTGTTTCGCCCCTCTCTTCCACACTCAACCACCACTTAACCGTTTATCTATAACACACCCCACAACACTCACCATCATCCGTGATTACACATCTTGATTCCACTGGCATCCTCCCACAGGACTGCCATAGCCCAGAGGTAGGCAAAGCATCCATATGCTATCCTCTCGTGGGCCAACCAGGCCCAGCCTCTCTTTAAAAAAAAAAAAAAAAAAATCATAGTGAAAGGACCGTGGGGGTCACGACGTGATACAAACAAAATAATTCCTTAAAAAACTTAATTTACAATTTCAAATTCCGTTAATATAAGAATGAAAAATTTAACATAATAACATTGACATGCTATTATCAATTATATGTACATATATGAAGCACACTTATTTTAACGGGTGATACTCGTAAAATATCTGTTCCATATATTGGACAGAGTCCAACTCGGCGCGCGTCCTGGCAGGTTGTAAACCTACAACACTTATTGCACTGGGCCAGGGAATCAGAAAAAACAGCCTAGCAAAGTAAAGTAAAGTAAAGTCAAATTTATGACATCACATCATCACACATGTCTACAAAATATCATCGCACTATGTGAAAAAATATATAATACATATGACATATTTCCCCACCAACATTAATTATTTATCAAATACAATATTTAAAAACAATTTTATCAAAAACATTATCCTATTTTAAAAACTTTCCAGTGGAATAAAGATTTATAAAAGGTTTTTTTGTCACATAAGGATGGAACCAAAGATCGTTTAGCATCTTGGAGAAAACGAGCCTTGAGGTCTCCTAGATTTGTTATGTATATTTATAGACTAGCTGGAACCCGTCTAAAGTGGTGTCAAGACTCAAGAGACTAAAATAATTATTACCTATTTAATTCGTGTTTTTGACACCACTTGGGGGTCCACATTTTGGGCACTAAAATTATTATTCCTTGGTCAATTTTTTATTTTTTCATCCTGATTTGAAGACCATTAGATGTTAGAGCATCTGAACCAGTCAAAAAAGTTTAAGTTGTATATCTTTTACGGTTTTTGCGGAAAGTCGTGTTAAAGTTGATGTCGTGGTGTCAGTAAAATGGTACGGATATATATATATTTCATGGCTGGACTTCTACACAATAAAAGAAAGCGGTTGCTTATGATTGGCTACGGGGACACGTCATACACACGGTTGGATTGTTAATTCGGTTGAAGTACCTTTACATCCATTATCACCATAATCTGAACATGATTTATTAAAAATTTGCAATATCGAAAACGAAAAATCTGAATAAACTGAAAATTTTGAAACTGAAAGCTGCACTCAATTGATGGAAGGCAAAAATTTACTCATAACTAGCAAGGTAATAACTACAAATGAACAGCAGATTTATAAATCTGCTGATAAAAATTAGATAAAAGACATGGTAACTGATAAGAGTTTGGAATTACACGTAAGCAGATAAATAGTCTAAAATTTCTGTCTCAAATCAAGTTTATAGTGCATCATGAATTTAGGCTTGTTCGATCAAAGTTATATTAGGAGATATTAGGAAAATAGTTCGGTCGGCCGGAAGGGAGTCCAGACTGAGTGTGGTGTGGAGGCAGGATCACCGAGAGACTCGAGATGCTTGTGAGAGTAGTGTACTCATCTAACCGCCATCCAAATGTGTCACCGATAGAAATACATATATTATGATTGGCTACTGGGACACGTCATACACACGGTTGGATTGTTAATTCGGTTGAAGTACCTTTACATCCATTATCACCAAAATCTGAACATGATATATATATATCGTCTCGCTTTATATATAGTAAGATAATTAATGTAGTTTTTATACCGCGTAAAATTTTACGGACGAAGTGTTGATGCACTTTCCACTGTAAACAAGAGCCACTTTGGTCTACTTGCTGTGAGGTGTCTCAGCTACATTGGTTGGAACTTGGGGTCCCCCTATTCATTTTAAAAACTTTAAAATATTAATATGGTTAATTATCTATTTAGGCAAAAAGCTGGATAATATGTCGACCTACAATAACTGGTGTAGGTACTTTTCTTTATTTTGGATATGGAAGCAATTTGTTTTCCGAACGAATTCACATAAACAATCCATCTGCTAAGAAAGTATCTATTGCTCGGTTGGATGACTACAAGCTCAGTTTTGGGAATTTTTCTAAGGATGGGGTGGAGCAAGTGCAACTATTAAACCTCAAAAAGGATCACATGTCTGGGGAGTTGTATGGAAATTGATGTAAAACATCTTCCATCTCTTGACAAACAAGAAGGAGTCCCGTATGTTTACCAGCGACTGGAAAACAAAGAAGTTATAACTCCAGAATCGAAGAAACTTTCTGTTTTAACGTATCATTTGGTAAAAGGGCTGGATATGGATCCTGTACCCAGTGGAGTGTATCATAGTATTATTCTGAAGGGAGCAATGGAGAATAATTTACCTGGTGAATACATGGAGTTTCTTCGAGGTATAAAGAATAATGGTTTCATGGGAAATGAAGGCACTGTGTTTGAATTGCCAGCAAATCCTGAGGATGAAGATCTCAAGGCGATGTCAAATAATTAGATTCTGTTTGCATATTATCTCTTGCTGATTTGACAAAAGTTTGAGATTTGGGATGGTCATGGATACTGTACCTAGGCCTTAGTTACATGAATGTTTGTTGAATATTATTATTTGGTTTCTGCTATATTATTGAGTTAGAGCATGTATCAAATTATTTGGGTTTTGTATCTTACTAGTGTACAATTTATTCTTACTGTACTAAAATTGAATTTGTTTTGAGATAAGATGTGTAACATTGTGGTTCTTAGATAAAATACCTATTGATTTAAACATGGTTTTTAATTACTATTTGGATTCTTTACTGCTTCATCACCTTCATTCTGAAGAGTGCAAGATTTAACGATATTAAGTAGTATCAAAAATATTTTGAATTCAGCTTTTAGTTGCAAGTATTTGATTAGTTTACATCACACTAATGTGATGTAAACTAATCAAGTACTTGAAAGTTTACATCAATCTATAAAGTACTATGGAAATATCTCACTTGAAATGCTTCTAGATTCAGAATATGTGATGGCAGCCAAGTACAGTTTTCTCCCAACGGACACAAGTACTCCCGAAAGATACACAACTAATGTACCTAACCAGTTATAATTACATT
Source organism: Bolinopsis microptera (assembly GCF_026151205.1). Lineage (NCBI taxonomy): Eukaryota > Metazoa > Ctenophora > Tentaculata > Lobata > Bolinopsidae > Bolinopsis > Bolinopsis microptera. The sequence goes on along the minus strand of NC_087080.1, from coordinate 5,183,252 downwards.
GATATATTAATTCAACTTGAAATTGTAGCCCTACCCTCGAAGTCGAAGTTTTCCAAAACTTTAAATGTAACATCTGTTTCACTTTTGCACAGATATGTAATGATACTATAAATGTCGCCATATTGTTAACCTTGATTTATTTCAGTACGAAAATGTTGATCTGATGGAGGAAAACAGAAGGCTACGGACCACCATATCTGCTTTAGAGAGGGAGGCCTCAACCACTGTACATGATCTGGAATTTCAACTATCTAACAAAAATGTTAGTCTTAGATTATTTTCAAATAAAATCCTTCTCAATTGCCAAATTTCTGATGGAAAGTAGATCGTATCATATTATTAAGCGGATGAATACATTATAAAATACGTATTTATACGTTAAAAAAGTCAAATGTTTGATGTTTATAAACATCAAACATTTGACTTTTTTTGAATATTTTTAGATGGCAATTTATGGTAATTTAAGACCTTTATATCTTCAGAACGTCAACATATCGCATGTGAGTGATGTCGAAGGAATGCAAGCTACAGTGAGAAGTCTCTATTCTCTTGTGGTAACACCCGTCAACGAACACATAAATCGTGAGGTTGGCTAAATCAGATTGAATCGTCTTGTTCAGAGAACCATGATACACTTTTAATAATTCTCGTACAGCTTTATATACCGTTACAGTAAGGCCTCTATTATAGTTATACACTTTTACTTTGGAGGGAGTCTATGATATGCAGTTTTTAAAAAATCCAATTCTAGGGCCTGTTATTGGCAGCAAATCATCAATCGATAAAATTACAATCTTCACCCTATTTATAACGTAGATTGTCACCAGAAATTTGGCAGTCACAACTGCTGCACAGAATAGAGTTCTTACTGTTAATGAGTATCGAATAACTGAAATATGTTTAAAATGTTATCGGTAAAACTTTCTAAAACTCCACACACGAACTGATAACATCAAGATCAGAGTGGAAGATTACCCGATCCTGAGCGACACGGAAGTTTACGCGATACACGACGCGCGCAAGGTGCTTCACGACAAAGTGACCCACGCCGCGGATGAGATACAGAACCTTAACGATGCCAATGAAGAGTCGGAGATGAGGCTGAACATGGAGAAAAAGTCAAAGCAGCAGTCTTTATCACAGGTATGTGGATATGTAAAAAGTGATTTGTGTTGATTGTTAATTGTAATTAGTTTGATTATCACGAATTCTGTATCATGACATATTGTTATTTGTAGTCCGAATCCCTAACCAGTAATGATAGTTGAAGTAGTAGTAAACCCATGATGGGTTGGGATGTGCCTTAAAAGTAAATTACGTGATTTCCCATGATATACAGGTGAAACTACTCATTTAATTCTATTTATAATATAGTTTATTATGATTACATTGGAGGTCGACTAGAATTCTCAGATCTGCTGTAATTTTTAGTTTATAAATTGCATAGAGCAAAGTTCTCTTTGGTCCACTTAATACATTCAACGTTTTTGTTTATCGAATGAAGTTAAAACGAATTAAAAAACTTATCTTGTGGCTTAGGTTCGTTATAGGGAAGGTTTTTAATTAATTCGTTCGCAGTTTCGTTATATACTCGTGGTTAAAGTAATCTGTCTAATCTTTCAAAAATATTAGCTACGTCCAGGGCCTTGGATTCGTTGTGTACGGTAAACTTTCGTTAGGGGCCTATTTTACTTTAAAATTCAGGAGTGTCTGCTTTATACTCGGAAGATAAGCCCTTGGTCCCCCAAAAGATAATCTTTAGAATTATAGTTAAGACTAGTAGTACAATTTGTGAAAAGGAACTCATGGTAAAAAAACACATGAAAAGCAGTGTGCTCCATACCCCTTAGTCTCTAGCTTTGTTATCAAAACACGTGATGTTATCTCATTGTAAACAGGGTTTATTTGTTTGATTACGTGTAGTATGGTAAAGTATTGACAAAAGTTAACTAATAATATTATGTATATGAGTACATATTCGAAGTGGAACATCGAGTTCCGTTCTGGCGAGCTGGGAGGAACTTTCGAGATCGTCTGGAAGGGCTGATCTAAAAGCAAGCTCTGCTCAGTATTTATAGCTAATCTAACTAGACTAACAAGCTAGTTAACGAATATATGAAATTTAACTTTGCTCTGCAAATACATTATCTGTCGCCGCGATTTTCGAGATTTCCGCCGCGATTTTTGGACTAAATAATCGTGATTTTCTTTTGTCCCTGTTTCAAATAGACGATTGTACTTTCACTCAATGTTAAGTCAGGAAAAATGGCGTCAATATGGTATAAACAAGGTGGCGTAAACCAATTGTTCAATGTTCATACATATTAGACATCGAGTTGTGACACAGCCTTAAGGCTGCGGAGTGCGGAGGTAATATTATATACGGAGGTAATATTGTATACAGTATGCTCTTTGGTTATAGACTAGAATCCTAACGGCATAACCATGTCCACTAAAATAACAATTTCTGAAGCGTTGTTAGTGTTGTGAACTAGAGTATAAGCTGATTCAGCTCTAGCAAATTATATGTCATCTTAGTGAAAGTTCCAACTATAAAGTGAAATTTTATTTATTATGTGAACAATTACGTGATCAGAGAGTTTGCTAAAGCAAACAAACGAATAACAGGGACAATTCATAATTAACAATATTTACATTAATAATCAATGATTATCAGCTGATAAGGTTAGTGTGCCTTAAAAAGTAGAATTAGCAACTCCATGAGGCTTGGCAAAATTCCAAGATGGAAAAATGGGACAATAAGACAATACATACCTCGTAAAAAGATCTCTCATGTAAACCTAGTAATTGTGACTTTATTGCAAACAAATTCACATGGTATAGGACACGAGGGCGGATGTCACGAGGACGAAGGACCCAACGGCGGAAGTTTCCTAAAAGGTTGGGTACTTCGCCCTTGTGACTTCCGCCCTCGTGACCTACGTCCTCGTGACTTTCGCCCTTGTGACCGGTTCGCCTTCACATATTATATCTATGTGTATAACTGAATAACTTGACGAGGTAGTAAGAAGGTTACCTCATTCCTGTATTGACATATTGATGCATTAAACCAGAACTGCCGTTTTCTGACAAAAGTCCTTAAAGACCACTTAAATGTTTAAAATCCGAGGTTTTTAAGCATTTTTTTGACAAATTTTGGCATTTTAGGTGGTTCCAAAAGGGGGCTGGCGATTGGTTTTAATATTATCTGATGATTTTCAGGGATAGTTCTTGCCCCAAAAAATAAATTAGGGTTAAAGAATTCAGAATTTCAAAAATGGTCTTTAAGCACATTTGTCAGAAAACGGCAGGGAATAAGATGTGATTATAGAATCTGTTATAAAATGTGAATATAACATAATCGAAATTACATAAGTTGTTCAACAAAAAGATAGCTGTTATACATTTTTCGATCACTTTATCGATTATGATATCTTATTCTTAGGATAGAAATCAGATTCATTAACTGAATTCATAATTAACCTTTATAACGTGATTTCTTCCTGCATTTTGAATTTAATCTACTTCGATAGTTGGCCATTCTCCTCAATCTCATTCTGAAGTTCAGTATTATCTATGCTGCACTGTTACTCGTGTGTGTGTGTGAGTAGTGAAGAAGTTGTTCCGATGCCTTCATTTTTAGATTCTTTTAAGCTGTTTTCAATAATTATAGTTTTGTCAGTTTTGTAACGTATATCAGTTTGTTTTAACTTATGTTAAACATTTAAGTTGGCAACATCCCAGAACTCAGCTTGGAAGACAAAACTATCGTCATCAAGATTACAAATGGGGATCCTTTAATTGTCCCAAAAGAAAGACTAACAGTGGCATGTTTAGATATCTCATAGATGAAATGAAGTTCGATGAGATTGACATGGAAGATTTCTCACCTGAAGCTGTGACTCTGTTTTTAGATGTACTCGAGGATAGACAGTTGGTAAAAGTTGATGAGATTGAGGATGCCATGTTCAGAGAGATGAATAAGCTAGCTGTTGTGTTTGAAGTGGAGTGGCTTAAAGATTTATGTAAAAGTTCGTTGGAGAAGCAAAATTAACAGAGGTTATAAGTTGTCAGGCTTATTTGACGGGTGCTGGTTTATTCTCAAAAAATGGGGAGAAAGACGTATGACGAACTGGTTCTAGTTTTAGCTCCTTACAATAATTCATCTCTACCGCATGTCAGATATCAACAAACTGGAGACGGATCAGATAGATCTGTTATAAAAACTGGGAGGCAGGGAGGAGCTTATTGCTTATATTGATGTGTTCCTTCATCCTTGAAGCTATACTGCTAAATTTGACTTGTCAAAAAGAACTGGACAAAAATTTATCTTTCAAAGTATAGTATGATTTTGTTCTGAACGGAAAAGACGTTTTTGACTCCATATCAAGCCTGTCAAAAATATCAGTCACCGACCTGCGATCAATCGATATTCGATAATAGATACAGTGAGATTAGTCAGCTCTCGCAGAAAAAAACGATTAATAAAAACAAAAGCAAGACATCTTTTTGACAAAATGAGAGGTAACGATTTATTGCACAGACATCAATGAAGGTACTACAGAAGATCGCGTAATGTCAATGTTTGTGATTGTCGAACTATTACTATACACTTTTATAAGAATGAACCTAATAGAGACGATGTAAAATTATTATTAGTTACACTTGAGAACGTCTGTATTGATAAAAAGTTACAAAAGATGTCGCGACGGTATTTAGATATCATAATTGCAGCTTTGGACTGTCCTGGTCGAAAACATTCAGAGAAGATTATCATTTTGAAATCATCTGAAACGGACCGCTTATCCAGTACACCTTCAAGCATCCAGGGACAGAAGCCAGCACAAATTGTGGCATATTTTCTTGTGGACTTGTGGGTTACTTTTGAGATACTGCAGTCAGGGTGGTAACTTGACAATATGTAGAAAAAGTAAGGCATAATCGACTGAGATTCATTTTCATGACATCATCTCTGCACATATTTACTATGCAATTATATGTTTGAATCAACTGTTCAGTTATGATAATTCATTTGAATTACTTAAAAATGTATGTTTTCTGCATGTTCTGTTTGTGTTTTAAATCACTGAACATGTTGTTCATTATCACATTTGCATTTAATAGCCTATTTCTAAAATTTCAACATTTCAATATGACGAATTTCACTGAAATATAAATATATTTTTATGTTTATGATATCTTGGGATCTGAACAACATTTTTTATTTGAAAATTCAATTAATTATTATATATACAAATCAAGCGTTACATTTCAGCCATGCAAAATTACAATGACATATTTTAATATTCTAATTGAAAAATGGTGCTGCAATATAAGTTGCTTAATGTTTGGCCGGGTGACAACTAACTAAAAGAGAAAAATAAACTTGATTACATAATAATTAATTCGGCTGAACCAACACATAGCAAAAGCCACATTAACGTTGGGGCCGTCTACCAAATTTGAATGACATACAATAACAAGAAATCAAACATATCATAAATAATTATATATGGATTTTGTTCATTACAATTCCGTCACAACTGATAGAAGAAAAAGAAGGACAAGCAGATAGGAAATTGGACGGACAGAATTGTAACCAACAAAAACACATTTCTGAGACTAGTCTGGCCAGACTGTATCGGCAGCCCAGAGGTACTTGATCAGATTGGCCTTAAAAGTAGAAATCCGCTCTGACTGCCGGATACATACTGGTAGACTATTCCATTTTAGCATAGATCTATGAAAGAAGCTATTTCGGAAGGCATCCGAGCAGGGCACAGTGGTACTCATGTAAGTTGAAGTATCCGACCTATCAATTATTTGAGCATTGTGCCTAGTGTATCGGGTGCCCTCTGGACGGCATAGGACTATATAAGTAGGAAGCGAAACTGGGATTATGCTATTCACTATTTTATAGAAGGTCATAAGATCGTTATAAATACACTTCTGCATGACAGGGAGAATATTTAGCTTCTTTTGCTCTGTAGCAAGTTTATCGTCATTATAACTGGAGTAGGGTTCACCATTGATCCATTTAATAGCCCTCTTTTGGATAGCAACAAACTGTTGAAGATGAGTTGCAGATTGAGGGGACCATATGACAGAACAATGTTCAAATATAGACCTAATTAACGCCAAATAGAACGATCTTTTCTGCCTTTTATCAGTAGTGAAATGACATGTTCTCTTAAGTAGTCCAAGTCTGGAGGTAGCTTTGGAAACAAGCGCTTTACATTGTGCACCCCAATTAAACCTGGAGTTTATTGCGACTCCTAAATCTGACTGAGAGGGCACAAAGTCAATATCACTTCCAGAAAGTTTATAGAAGAAGGTATTGAATGGCAAGTTATCCAGCACGTTTCTTTGCAGGGACACAGAGAGGGCTTTGCACTTTTGTGGGTGGAACTTCATTCGATTTCTCACTGACCAATCATACAATCTATTGATGTCGTTTTGGATTATGTGATGGTCAGGGTAACCAAGAATCTCCCTCCAAATTTTAGTGTCATCTGCATAAAGGGCGATATTGGTGCCTTCAGAGACACAGGAGAACATGTCATTTATAAATATTACAAACAATAGAGGGCCAAGTATAGAACCTTGAGGGACACCAGACCGAACTGGTAGAGAGGAAGACGTTTGGCCTCCTATCACTACTTGTTGTTGTCGCCCCTCAAGATAGGACTTGATAAATTTAAGCATTAGTCCATCGACATTAAAAATATTCTTTAATTTACTTAAAATGAGGTCATGCGAAACGCTATCAAAAGCTTTCGCAAAATCAAAATATATTATATCAGTCCTGGACCTGTTGTTCAGTGCAAGTGCAAGATTGTCCGTGAAAGGTATCATTTGGGTTGTGCATGAACGTTCATTAACAAAACCGTGTTGTCGGTCATCCAACAGATCAGAACATGCAGCGTATAATGCAGTCTTTATGCACCTTTCAAAGACTTTCATTACAAGAGATGTTAACGAGATAGGCCTGTAGTTCTCAACCGAGGACTTATCGCCCTTTTTGTGTACTGGTACTACAAGTGCCAGCTTCCAATCAGGGGGTATGCATCCGCTTGAGAAAGACAGGTTAAATAAAACACTAAGTGGGTATGCAAGGCTTTGGGCACAGTTTTTGAGGACTTTCCCATGAATCCCATCAGGGCCAGGGGCCTTGTTAGGATTTAACTTTTTAAGAATCAACAGAACATCTTCTTTACTAAACACAAGACTGGAAAAACAATCATCACGAAAATCAATGTCAATGCCATAATCGCTCTCTTGAGAAAACTGCTCATAAAAATATTCGTTAAAAAGGGCAGCTTGATCAGATGGATTGTTTCGAAAGCGATTATGATATTTAACAGTTTCAGGGATCCTGGTTGACTTTGATTTAGATTTAACGTAGGTCCAGAATTTCTTGGAGATAAGAGCATCATCGGAGTCATCCTCAACACTGAGTCTCATTCTTTCGTCCATCATATTTTTAAATTTTGTTCGAAATGCACGAAACTTTTGTTTATGAGACTCAGAGTTGCTCCCTTTATGCCTTATTCTCCATTTCTCCTTATTTCGTAGGAGACGATCACATTCGGAGTCATACCATGGGGGCTGGAACTGAGACTTAATGGTCTTTTTAGGGATCCATCGGTCACAGGCTGCATCAAGAACTCCTCTGAATCGACTCCAGGCAAGATAAGGATCATTACACTCAAATATACTATCCCAATCGATGCTAAATAACTCAGAATTCAGGCCCCTAAAATCACCTTTACTATAATTAAAGATCTTTCTTTTAGGCTGCTTAATATACTTGGTCTTAACATCAATGTCAAATGTGATACAAAAGTGGTCGGACATACACATTTCGTTTTGATCTAAAACTTTAACATTCTTAATAAGGTTCTGAATGTTAGTGAACACAAGATCTAAGGTGTTGCCTGACTTGTGAGTAGGGGAGCTAATAAGTTGTGTATGTCCGAGGTCATCAGTGAGAAAATTTACAAAGCTGGAATGTAGCTGGCAAGATGACTGACCATCTGGCCAGGAAATCGAAGCTAAATTAAAGTCCCCTACCAGAATGTGTCTTTGCAACTTTCTGGCAGATGCTAACGTAACAAAATGTTTCTTGAAAGATTCAAAATTATCTAAGCCAAGAGTTCCTACTCTATAGAATGTAGATATGCAAAAGTTTCTTCCACACTGAGTCTTAATTATGACTGATAATAATTCAGCTTGAACACTAACCTTTGAGAACTTTAGACTCGAGATATCAATGTCTGTTCTATGGGCAATCAGAACACCACCACCGTTTTTTCTGAATTTCTTGGGCTGGGTTGCATCCACTGGATGCGATCTTAAGGATCGATCAAGCCTAAATACTTTGTATTTGTCGGGGAGCACCTCATTACTGAGAATGGAATTTTTCAGCCATGTCTCGTTTAGAATAATGATGTGAGGCTTATGTTTGTAGATATAACCATGGAATTCATGTATCTTGGTCATATTTAGTGGTGGTGTTCCTGATGCTAGATCGCGGGTATTTAGGAAACCATGGACATTATTGTAAACAACGGATAAATTTGGTCCAGGGTTCAGTAAGGAACAATTACAAATTACTATCAGGGAAATATTAAGGAGAGATAGAAAAACCAGACCACACCTAGACATGACCCCAAGCCAGCTGCTGGTAATATTAAAAAGTAACTTAACAGTCTGTTTTGGTGACATGGTAGGTGACAGTTCGGTTTTTGTGGTCGATAGCAATTTTACAGAAATTGCAGCTAAGGCTGTCCCAATGCCCCTCTCCCCCCTGTACACAAGTTTAAAGTGTCTGAGAAAAATGGTACAAAATATTACCATAAAGTAAAGATTTATGGATGACCTCAAACATGGTACAGAGTGTATTTTAGGTTGGAAGGGAGCACTAGGGAGTATATTAGCATCGATAGTCAAAGAAAATATATACAAAATAACATAAAAATAAAATATACCCAATAGAGCACATAACATATGACGAGACAGAAGACAGGACAACAAATTTTCCCCGTTACCTCTATTACTTTTACTGATGATAACATACCTAGAAAACATACCAGTTGCAACACGGTGTTGTTGAGTCGATATTCCCATGGAACTTTTAAGTATATTATTAACAGGATTGTGTCTCGCCGTTGTGTTTTGTTAGGTATTGTGCTATAATATGAAGTAACATACATTATGCTATCACTTCGTTTCAATACAATATATAAATAACATCCAAATGATCAGATCCAATAGGATACTGATGCAGACAATGAAAAATTGAAATATTGAATTGGATTACCACATCAGTATCCCATTGGATTAAACCACTTTGAGTGTATGATTCTGAGATAGAACTTTGCCAACACTGGCATCCCAGCCTTGGGGCTGGGATGAATATCATAAAAGCCCCTATTGTCACACTTAGGAAATAATCTCTCGTTTCTGTTTCCATAGCGGTCTAAGAATGCCCAAAAAACATCAAGGTAAAACAGTTTATGCCTAGAGCAGCGATCAAAGATCAAATTATTCATAGCACAAACATTACCAGGGATTTTCTCTTGTCCGTTGGGGTGGACTGGTGGAATAGCTTGTACAAAAACACGTGCATTTGGATAAAGTTTTTTTGCTGTCTTCATAAGGTCACTCACAGGGGTCTTGAGATGATTGACACCCTGGGTACAGTACCGGATGTCGTTGGCACCGAAGCTTAAGAACAGTTTCTTTACCTGCACAAGAGGGTTCTTTGTATGAAAGGCCTCAATAGATTTCTGTATAGCTGAGATCTTAAGCCCACCCTTAGCTATGTTGGTGACAGTTTCTTTACCTCTACTGAGGCGATCAGCGTCCAATCGAGCAGCAAAGGAGTCACCAGCAATGAGAATGATAGACTTCTGGTGTTTTTGAGAGTCTGTGATGGGGGCTTTTGGGGATACTTTATTAGGACTGTCGGATGTAGGAGAGGGAAGAATAGGAGATGAAGGGGAAGAGGAAGAGGAAGGTGTAGTTAACTTTCTGAAGGAGAGACTATACCTCCAACAAGTTTCATCGTCAGAAGGTGCAACTCCTGGGGCAATCCTGTGCCTCATGACTTGCTGTGCACCAGGCTTCATGATGTTCAGTGTGCCATTGGTGGCAGGGAGGGTGAAGTCTGCGTTAATCAACTCTTGGGCTGACCTTGACCTAGAGGCCCTAGTTGTGCGTTGTTCTACTTGGGTTGTATCCAGTACAAACTCAAGTGACCGTGGAGCCCCTATTGAGTAAGTGCAAATGGAGCTGGACTGTGATATTATTAGGTCTTCATCGTCTTTATGGAGGCTTAACTTAGCTTGCTGAGTGTCGTACCTAGTAACAAGGCAAGCATCCATGTTGTTGGTGGTGGAGGGGAGGTCATTAATAAGTCCCATCAACTTAAAGATGCTAGGGAAGTTGTTGATGGGATGTGGCTTGTTAACTATGTTACCAAAGCAGTAGTCTTCTGATGAAGGGCTTAGCCATAGGGTGTGGACTTTTTTAGATTTGCCTTCAAGATTCATTGAATCTAATTCTTCTGTGATTTTCTGGAATAGATTTTCATCCATTCCAGGGAGGACTGGAACGTGCTCTATGAGCGCATGTGGGCTATACGAGACATTTTGAACAGTAGTTTCCTTCTTCGTTTTCTTTTCCTTCTTCTTTTCATCTAACCGTTCAATTTTTGAAGCAAGCTTTTCCTCTTTCAGACTGTCCAGGATACTCTCAGTGAGGAGGGTATGCATGTGTTGCTTTACTTCAAGAGATAAGTTTTGCAGTAGGGCGAGGAAGTTGGCGGGCAGTGTTGGCATCTTGTTGTGAAGTGTGGGAGGATCGGGAGGAGACTGGGTGATCCGGATAAGAGATCAACAGCAGGATGTTTCAGTGGCACCGTTATAAACCCTAGCAATCTGGATCTGAAACAGTCAATAGGCCAGAGATTTATAGTTCTGAGTGAGAAAATTTGAATTATAATGAACAGAGTTATCGTAAAGAACTGTATAGCAGAGAAAGAATGCAATACTTATCTAAGGGAGAAGTAGCTAAAAGGAGTTAACAAATTTCAAACATCACTAGATCTCTAACAATTAAACTAACCTCGTACCAGACCGCAGGAGCCCTGGCAGTACAAGACTACCAGGGCGATAGGAAGAAACGATTACCACCTCCACAACCTGCCATCTAACTCAGATCCATCACACCCAGGACACCGGCAGACTTTACTCCAACGGATTACTCATCGGTAGCCATGCCTAAAATTATTTGTTATATAGTAGTGTTGAAAGTATTAAAACTATTAGTACAACATAAGATGAACAGAAGCCGTGACTCACCAAATTATGGCAGTTCTCGTTATAGCTCTGAAAATGACATGATTGCATGGGGGTTGCGTCCCGACTGTGCTGCAGTAAAATCTGTACTGAAAATAATGTGGCTGTACCGCTAATAAAGAGGGGATCAGGACCTCGACTAATTAAATATTCGGGCTATAATAGCTCACTCACTATAGATCTAATCTCTTTTTGTAGTGTACTATTTTCATGAGCCATTCGAGGATCTGGCCACAAAACCAAAAATCCTGCAATATTTTTGTGGAACTTCATTCATTTCAATGAAAATTGATCCAAAACGATCATATAATATGAGCTCAGACTGTAGAGTCCTTCTTAACGCAAGTTATATCCTAAAGATAGCGAGTGAGGCATCCTACTTGTAAATTGTTAAGAGAAGTGAAAATCAGTCATTAAAGATTTCGACACTTATACATGGCAAACTTATTACTACATAAAGATAAACACTAAAATAAAGATAACTAAAAGAGGAAGCTTCCTACTATTACTACAATATTCTACTAATGCTAAGACACGATAGTAGCCCAAACTAAGATACCCAACTCGAACCATAATCCAAATTCTAGCGCCCTCAATCCAACACGACACGTTTCCACACCAAAACCCGTACAGATCCGAACTTCTTCAGCTCTAAATCAGCAAACTCTGATGTTTTCATCGAGCGCAACTCTCAATATAATAATATAATAATACATTTTATAATAATAAATTTTACCCCCATCCCTACACCGCTCAGAATGGTGTCTATGCAGTATGCACTTACTCAATCTCAGTTGTAACCACAACTTCATGCCCTCTTAAAAATATTAGAAACTTCGAGTTTATTCCAGGAATATTCTTAATCAATTTTAAGATAATATTTGTCTGAGCTATGGTTGCTCTCATTCTGATACTAAATATTTAAATAGGCACCGTACAAAACAATGTCAGTGGATATCGGACACATAATGCGATATGTCACAAGCGTCAAGCGGGATACCGGATGACGTCTCCAAGATATTATTCCGTAAATAATCTGCCGATGTGCATCGGCAGATTACCGAGTTCTTATCTTATCTTATCTTATGAGGATTCGTTGCGACGCAACAAGGCCATCGAATGAGTCGACCACCTTTGTTATTTTACTTCGGCATTACCTGCATTACAATGTAAACCAGCACTTTCAAGGAAGAGCTTTACAGGAAGCCGAAGGATCGTTCCTAAGGCCAGCGACGGTTAAGGCACTATGCCACACTTTCTTCGCCCGAAGCTTCGCTGTGTTGATCAAGCACAGCTCCTCATTTAACCCTCACACCCGATTTCTCGAGCATTCGGTTGAGTGAACCGTGGGGCTACATAGACCACTCGGGATCCTTAGCAGAGCGTCAACGACGCTCACCCCACGACTAGGCAGGCAGTTGGATTCGAACTCGCAACCTCACGATTACAAAGCCGATGATTAACCAACTGCGCTACCTGGCCGCTTAGTTACCGTAAATCCATATAGATATATGGATTGTGGCACAATAGGGAAGCTCAGCGAAAAGGGAGAAACGCAGTTCCATTGCCAACCTCAATTAATAAGCAATACTCTTAATGGTAAATTTTAATCCTCGTATTTTCAGATATCAGAGCTACAGGAGTGTATAGCTAATCTACAGGGACAGTTAAAAGAAGCTCAAGTTGCTACAGACATGCAGGTTAAAACTTGATTTCTTTTAATTGATTGTCTCAAGAACTTTTTTATAAAGTTTACCTGATTTCATGAGTCAAATCATGATGTACTAAAAAGGCATAGCCATCGGTTAATCTGCTGTGTTTAGGCATATAATAGTCAGTGCTAACTCAAAAAGGAAACAGTCGAGAAAAAACTTTACCTTGATTTGATACCTGTCATCTAAAGTAGCATCTGTGTTATTATAGCTGAACTTTCTAGACCGCTGATCTCCAATAGCGATCACATTGTTGGCTGCCCTAACCTCTAATGCCATGTCTCCAGGGTGCATGGGTCAATAATTAGATAACATAATTACTTCAATCAGCGTTAAACAACACATTGTCATTACATTACAATCATTCCACCTCCCTCTCTAACGGTCGAATGTATTAGTCGTAACTATAGCACCCACCTGACTTGTGCACGTGACTTCAGCGCCCACGTGACTAGTCCACGTGACCAACTTTGCGACCTATAACTGTCACAACGCCACCTGTACCCCACCATGTAATACACTATCCCTGCTCCAACCAATGATGTGATAGTTAGCTCGAGTAGGGGACCAATTACGGGGCGGTATTTAAGTCACGTGGGTAATAACACCCAATGGGGAGAGGAGTACATTGCCTCTAAAACCTGGAGTAGCGGCAAATTCGAACCTAGGATCAGGGGGCTGGTTTGAAATTTTACCCCAACAGACTAAAATACACTCAAACTTGTGGTACAAATTACCAGGTTTAGAGTAGAGCAGATGAGATTTTTGTTTTCTGTGCAGGAGTGTGGGTAACGAATAGTAATTCAGGGTTTGAGCGACAAATCAGCTGAATCAGTGCTAACGACTGTAAAATGTTTAAAACTGTAATGATTTAAAATATCATACAATGCCATGCCGTTAAAATAATGGCATATAAAATTTATCGTCATCCCGCCTTTTTTTCATTCGAAGCAAGTTTTGAGCAGGTGCGGAATCGCAATATTTACAAAGTATCACCGCACCTACAACATGTAGGTCCTACATGTTGTTACAGAGTCTGTCACAGTTACAAAATAAGTAACCTACAAGTTATGATAACCCAGAGCCACCTATCTCGTATTCGCATATCAAGTTTCTTTTAACCATGACCGTTATAACTGATACGATAACTTTTGTTACTGAACATATAATTTAACTGAAGACGATTTACACATGGAAATCAACTTTTCGTAATCACCTAAATGTTTTAAACAAATGCCCCCAGTCTCCAGATATAATTAAACTCCTCCTCCTCCTGCCAGATATCCCAACAACGAGCTGATCTGTACCAGAGAGAGATGACCAGCACCACTGAAGGAAGAGGTGAAATAGACAGACTAAAAACTAGACTTGCTGCTTCTGAGGACGAGGTTAACATTTTCAAGGAGAAGGTTGGTTTTTGAAATATGTCTGAGGGTCTAGCTGAATATCAAGCATGCAGATATGCCCTCTGTAGACGTAAGCTGCATATCTGTATTCACAGTGCGCAATCTCATAAATGTTTAGAAACTTAGTTTATTAACTGTATTTCTTAAAAAGGGGCTTTTAACTGAGCATTAGCGCTTTTATAATTTGTTTATATCTTTTCTTCGTAATCTTTTCAGGTATCACTCTTATCATGTATATAATTGTACATTGTATACAATTGTACATTTTCATTGAACTTGAAACCTGATTCCACAGTTGTCTGCTCAAGAAAAGAGATTTGTTACAGTTGCAGCAGAACGGGATGATTTGCTATCTAAAGTACAGAGACCAGAGAGCAAAAGTATTGATTATCATGATCTTGAAATTCAGGTAATATAGTGTACTGGGTAAATTGAGATACAATAATCAAGGAATTAAGATAATTTTGGAAAATAAAAATAGTGACCTTATGATTTTATAATTTCTTATTTGACAGAAGGTCCTAATTTTAAATACGACCACTATTTAATTAAACTGGAAACTCCCTTGAGGAGTTTTGTGTCGACAGCTTAGCTCGAAACAATATATCCATTTGTTTATTACTGAAACAGATGGTTTCATCTCATCATCTGCTACCCAAACAGTTGGATCATCAGTGGTAATCATATTACCTGGTTTAGTATCTAAGGTATATTGGCGGCAGCGGACAACTTGGTCTAGCATACCATGTACTGGAATCTGTCGTGTAAATCAATCTACATGTACACATTTCATGAGTACATGGACAATAGCAGAAACGTTTTCGTTTATCTATCATGTAGCACTCTTTCAAACTTATTGTTCCTCGTGCAAGTTCCATGCTGGGCAAAGAACTTTCAGAGTTATTAAACCCAAAATTTACAACACTCTACCACCATCAGTTAAAATGTGTTATACAGTGGGTATGTTTAAAATTGGTTTAAAGACATACTTATTCAATTTGTCGCAATATGATTTGGAAAAGCTCTATTCCCAGGATGTAATCAAACACTTATTTCAAGATATCTCAACTTCTGATGGGAATTAAGCGCTCATCTTGGGCATTAAAATGTTCAGAATAATCAAATCGAGTGGGGTAGAGCCAAATTTTCAAAGATTCAACAATGTAAATTAATTTTCTGTACGTTGTTTTAGGATAATAATATGTAATGACATTTACCCACTCGGTGTTACAGGGAGGGCCAGGGGGACACCAGAGGCGTCGTCCGGTTTCGGTTAACTAGGTATTGTCGGGCCTAAGTTGTGAGTGGCCTCAAATTGTTTTAATTATAATGTCTAAGTGGTGTAAGAAAATAAAAGAAATTATAAATTTACTCAAAGTGAGACTATTACGTAATTATATTTTAGACTCACTAACAAGTTTTTAGAAATAATCTTATGGATAATTTTATATGTTCAGCCTTCGATATCAGCCGGCTGTTACGCTATTTTAGCTTTGTTCATTAAAAAGCTTTTCGTAAAACTGACCATTTGAAACCTATCTAATAATCCCTCCAGCTGAAGAAGTACCAGCGTAGTACCCGAGATCTTGAAACTGAGATAAGTGAAGCGGAGACGCGCTACTCGCACGTGCAAAGCATGCTACAAAAATGTGAGAACGATTTGGCTCGGGCGTTACCCAGCACTCATCCTTCAGCAACAGTGACCACCCTCGTTGAAAAGGTGAATATTTGTATTTGATTTCGGAAGTTAAACAATGAATATTTTGAAGATTAAGCTGTTATCTTAATTTTATCTGTTATCTGTAGTTCCAGGTAACTCCCACTCATTACGAACATAATCCATCAGGCGTGTGAGTTGATAAGAACATCGGAGGACAGGATATCTGACACAGAGATACAGTTATCAGAGGCAAATAGATACATCGAAAAGCTCAAGATACAAATAGTGAGTTCAACATTCTAGCTCTGGCAGATTTTTTTCCTTGAGAGGCTGAAGTCCTCTCAGATTCAGACTAAACTTGATAACCGATCCTTTGATATAGTCACGTTGGGCTATTGTATCTATCAACTAATAACGTTGGGCAGGGCTGCAAATATTGACTTGTGATCCTATCCGTCCAGTGGTCTGCCTCGAGCTTAATTGAACTTTAACAATTAAGGCCAATAATCATTATTGCCACAAGTAAAATAATAGGTAGACAATGAGTGGGATAAAAACTCCAAACATCAAGCAATCATTCATCTGACAGCACTGAGACAGATCACACTGATAGTATCTAGTTGTGATCACCGCACGTGCATTAAATTCGCTCCACGTGCGTGCACTATGTAATTACTGCACGTGTCAGATGAAACATTTGTAATTGACGTGTAATTGGAGAAGCTGTTCCGGTCTTCTACCACCCAGAGCGTGACTGATCTCTGCAGATCAACAGCCTGCTTACTAGAACTCTATAGTACATGTCTCCACCTCACCTTTTATTGGTCAATCCTCTTCAGTCTTCACTGCTTGCTGCTTATTGGTCGATCAACTGCTCCCCTCGTTCTAATTGGTTGGTGATGGTCACGTGACTGCTGATGTCTGGCAAGCATGCTTGGCAGAGGGAGAAGTAGTTTGTGTGGAGATATATTAGTTTTTAGACAAGTTTTATCCCTAGGCGTTGCCAATGTATCTTTCGCTACATTTCTTGTTTTGGTTTCGTTTAAAAGTCCCATTTTTTTTCCGAATTTAGGTCTGCTTGAGAAATTGATACAATATGTTTCCTTTTTATGGTTTAGTGCCAAAGAACGATCGGACGTCGGAAGCGTCATAAACAACAGACGGTTGCAAACAGTCGAATTTATTAAAAAATGTCTAGTCGAGAACGATTCAATGTCACTGACTTGCTTTATAACCTCCATTTACCTACCAATTTGTTCTAAATGTCCATGTAGTTGAAGTCTAATAACGGTAACATGAGATCATCTTTAATAACGTCATCTTTAATAAAGTCAACTGCTTGACTGAAGATCCTTATAGTTTTTATCCTCAAAACTGAATCGTTATCCTCGGTGAATTGTTGTAATTTTATTGCTGTTGATAGTTACTTGGAACTGGCAGACAGACAGAGCTGCTAATGCATGCTAAATTATGTGTGCTTGTGTTAAAAATCTATCAACTTCTTATGTCGTGAGACTTTTTGTGGCAGTTTGGATCAGAGTCACGTGACAACGCGGGATTGTTCCAGAACTAGATCTGATTTATGTTGTTTCGCCAAAACACACTAACCAGTTGTCCTTGTTTAGTTAGTGATTTGCGATAAGATTCTTGGAATTTGGATATAATAATCTAACAGCTTTCTTACTCTAATAGTCAATGAATACTATCATTTACTTTTAATCGAATATTTAATAGACTTTAAAGAATAAATAACGATCGTGTTATTAGGAAAAAGAAACGCAATACAACAGCGAAGAGAAAACTAAAAGCGAAGAGGCACAACATTTGAAACTACAAAACAACTTTTTGAACGAAGAGGTGAGCACTTTGACCCAAACCATCACTTCCAGAATATTGTTTATTTCTGTATGTGTATATGTTTGAACAATTCTTTAGGTTTTTGAGCGTCATTTGACACAACAACGCCGTTTCTAAATAGTAACCTGGTTAATGGTTATTTTCATAAGAATTAATAATAGAAAAATTTTACTCATCGATCAAATATGTCCCATCGAAATTACTTTAAAATCAGTAAAACAGTGAACTCAGAACTGTCACGTGATCAGATGAGTTCAGTCTCAGTCTGCCGAAGTTTAAACGTTGCCCGTCTATCACTGACAGCGTCAGAAGCAGTCTGGTACACGGATGATTTTACCATCTTGACCTTGTCTATGAGAAATGCCCTGAAACTGGCTACCGAGAAGGTGTAGATGAAGATGTTTGCCACGACGTTAAAATATTTAGAGGTATCCCCTACTCGGAAGAGGTAGGTAGAAACATGCTCGTCCTTCAAACTTGAGTGAATAACCAAGTAAAGTGAAATGGGTAGAAATGACATGATGTACACAGTGGCGGTAAGAAGCACCGTCACAATCCCTCGACAAGGAACATTGGCTCCTATACGTTTTGCTATTTTTCTTGCATAAAATAAATGTCTCACCAGCATGACGGAGGTTCCAACGGTCACGATGCCCGGTGTGAACGCTAAAATTACAACTGTTATTGGGAGTAGTATTTTCCAGATTTGAGATGAGAAGGCGTTGAAACAGGTGTAAAGTCTACTATCCCAGTAGACGTCCATCGGATCCACAGCAAGTGATAAGATTGGACTGGCAAGTGATAATATCCAGAGACAAGCACAGAGCTGTTGGGCTTGTTTTCTTGTCCAATATCTTGTTCTTAATGGGAACTTTATCAGAAGGTATTTGCTGACCGTCATCCCGCAAACCATAAACAAACTTACTGAATTACAAAAGGGACTGTGGTTGGCCCTTACGTAGCACAATTTGCTGCTGAAGATTCTTTTGTTGGTCAACAAGTTAATTATCTGTGTGAAGACCATTGCTATCGTTATTTGCAGGTCATTTACAGCGATGTGTTGAATAAATGTTACAATTACTCCGTGAAGCTTGAAGGCTTTATACTTGATGGAAGCAACAAGAATAGTTGTGTTACCCAAGACAGAAACAAGGAGTATAAGCATGAGCCATCCCGCCCAAACCAAACGTTCAGCATCATTCTTGATACCGTACTCTGTAAAGTTAGAGTATTTATGAGAAATCGTCATAGGAGTAGCTGCAGAGATTTTGTTCCTCAAGTGATCGCAAAAGAAAACAGGTAAACAGGTTTAATGCGCCGTTCGCCGTCCAAGTTAAAGTCTGTGTCTACCTTCTATTGTACGGTTTAGAGGCAATCATATTCCTCGTCATCACGCCTTCTTTAGATCAACTATAATAGAACTCAATCATTAATTCCCCTGTATGTCTTAAAATCTGATTATACATAATTGTGTGAGAGCATTGAGCAACACATGAATCCCCAGTATAAAAATGGTATCTTAAATATATGGTTTAATTTAGCCGTTCATTTAATTCGATTGTTTAATTAAAAAGCATTAGCGGTTATTAGCTGTATGTGACGCTTAAAGGAATGTGGCTTGGTTGAACAAAGCCTGCATGACCTACGCCTAGTACTTCAATTCTACCCGGCACTGCTATCCACATTCCACAATCCAGACATATTTTTAGGAATACACTGGTGGCAGAAGTGTCAGGTACAGATAAATTCTCTTTTATCAAATGTTTCAAATTGTTTGATTGTGCTCAACGGGTATATGACACTAGGGCATAGGAAACAAGGACTTTCCTAAAAGGGCGGAGGACACGAGGGCGAATAACATGATTCATTTTAGTGTGGACACGAAGGCGAAACAAAAACCGTCCAAATGATGGTCGTTTTAACCGAAAGGATTGATGGTTCGAAATTGAGTGAACACACTTCAGTGAAATTCGTCTACCCAAAGAGAATACCCGTTTTGGTACGTACTACCCCTGATCTAAACCCAGATAACCGTAGCGTCAGCGACTGCGATATTTTGAAGGCCAGGTTTGTCAGATGAAGATCTACGCAGTGTTTGATTGGTCTAAGCACGTTACCAAACCCCAAAATCTGCTGCTGAGTTGGCTGAGATATTTAAGGAAAATCTCTCAATTTTTGGCGCGTTAAAATCTGGGTGATTATTTGTCACATCACTATGTTTTGTTTCAAATTTACAAGTGAGTAGATCCAATTCTTCGAGCTAAGTTTAACCTTAATCAGACTGTTGAGAAAATCAAAAACCCGTTCGTCAATGTTAAAGTGATTCATGTGATTCGCCCTCGTGTCCGCCCTTTTAAAAAGTACCGCCCTTGTGTTCTCCGCCCTCGTGACCGGTTCCCGTACTCAGTCTAGTAGTAAACCCGTGACATGAGCTTCAGTAGGATTGAAGATTTGGGCTTATAATCCAGGATCATGTTGAGAAGACAGTTGATTTCTCATAGTCACGTGGACAGTACAAATGAAGATGATCAGGGGTGTGATAAGTAACTCAGCAGTGTGATTCGTTTACCATCCCATCTAATCAGTGTGATTAACAAAAATAGTGGAACTGCAATTAATATAACCGAAGTTGCATAACCATCTTTTAAAAAAGTTGACATAAATTGACTAAAGTAAAGTAATTAGTAAAGTAAAGTAAAATAATAATGAAAGCACCACACATGTCTACAAAATATCATCGCACTATGTGAAAAAATATATCATAAATATTTCTCCACCAACATTAATTATTTATCTAATACAAATAATTTTAAATGTATCAAAACATCATCCTATTTTGAAAACCTAATCAAACTTCCCAGTGGAATAAAGATTTAGAAAACGCTTCTTTACCACATAAGGATGAAACCAAAGATAATCATTATGTTTTTCTTTATTATTGACATAACTGGCTCCCTCAATTCTTACTAAAACTTCATTAGAACCATTCCAAAAAAAGCAATCATTTGTAATACTTTTAGAAATCATATATTTCTTAAATCCTTCTAATTTAATTTCAACTCCGGGAGAAAAGACTTCTGGATATTCTTGATTTTAGTTAAACTTCTACTACATCTGTTGCTTGAAACAAGATTAAGACCGGATCTGCTAATTCTAAATATCCCCGATCCATAATCAGTAAAAAAGTGTTCAAAATTTCGAAATGATGTTAACCAAACTTTTTGTAATCCGAATTTGTTATTCTTAAGCAAGGTAGTGGCTTGATAAACGCGAAATGACTGCAATTGAAGCCCTTGCGTCAGGTTCTATTTTTCAAGCGATAAGATTAAGATTTTGATTTTTGAAGGAAGGCACAGTTACTGGAAAGCGTACCCGCAAAATGGAACAATTTTGTCGAAAATCCTCATGAACCTGTACATATACACAGATAAACATACAAAGAGTTGGACTTTCCGTTCCGTATGTTCCGCGGAACGATATTTGACGAAAGTCGATTATCTCGAGATCTGAATGATAGAATTTCTTTAAACTTTCCAGATAGTTACATGGCTATAAGACGGATAATCTGAGCGAGTTTGGGCGAATTTCTATGTGCCAAACTTAAGATATGACTTCAAACACAAGAAAATATCTCAAATTGGCGCGTTCTAGCGGAACGCAGGCATATATTTCGAGATCTGAATGATAGAATTTCTTTAAACTTTCCAGATAGTTACATGGCTATAAGACGGATAATCTGAGCGAGTTTGGGCGAATTTCTATGTGCCAAACTTAAGATATGACTTCAAACACAAGAAAATATCTCAAATTGGCGCGTTCTAGCGGAACGCAGGCATATATTTCGAGATCTGAATGATAGAATTTCTTTAAACTTTCCAGATAGTTACATGGCTATAAGACGGATAATCTGAGCGAGTTTGGGCGAATTTCTATGTGCCAAACTTAAGATATGACTTTAAACACAAGAAAATATCTCAAATTGGAGCCTTCTAGCGGAACGCAGGCATATATTTCGAGATCTGAATGATAGAATTTCTTTAAACTTTCCAGTTTAAAGAAAATGTATCCATCATATTTCTAAATATATACCTGTGTTCTGCTAGAAACCGCCAAGTCATATCTCAAGTTTGGCACATAGAAACTCGCCCAAAATCGCACAGATTATCTGTCTGATAGCCATACAACTATCTGGAAAGTTTAAAGAAAATCTATCATTCAGATCTCTAAATATATGCCTGTGTTCCGCTAGAAACCGCCAATTTGGAGATATTTTCTTGTGTTTGAAGTCATATCTCAAGTTTGGCACATAGAAACTCGCCCAAAATCGCACAGATTATCCGTCTGATAGCCATACAACTATCTGGAAAGTTTAAAGAAAATTTATCATTCAGATCTCTAAATATATACCTGTGTTCCGCTAGAAACCGCCAATTTGGAGATATTTTCTTGTGTTTGAAGTCATATCTCAAGTTTGGCACATAGAAACTCGCCCAAAATCGCACAGATTATCCGTCTGATAGCCATACAACTATCTGGTAAGTTTAAAGAAAATCTATCATTCAGATCTCTAAATATATGCCTGTGTTCCGCTAGAAACCGCCAATTTGGAGATATTTTCTTGTGTTTGAAGTCATATCTCCATTTTGGCATATAGAAATTCTCCCAAACTCTCACTCATTATCTGTTATATAGCCATCTAACTATCTGGAAACTTTGAAGAAAATCTGTCATTCAGATTTTGTGAAAATCAAAAATATATTCTAAGTTATTCACAAAAACACTCGATTTTCGAACTTTTTATTTGGAACAGATTTGTCGAAAGTCCTTCTGCATACAAAACTATCAGCGAATAAATATGTAGCGCGCGTAAACTTTATACTAAAACAAAATGGTGATCGTTCTTGCTTTCATAATTCGCGCGCATTAAATTACTAATTTTCATCACGCGCGAACTTCAGATAAATACGATAAAGCAAGTTTCAGACAATTTCAAACAGGTAACACAGAAAGCAATAGACCTGGAGCGATACAAGACTCGTGAAGATGAGCTCAGGGTGGAGGACTCCATCAAGGAGGGCATGATTATCAGTCTGAAGGAAGAGAACAAGGCATTTGCTCTTAAGTTAGCTGAGATTCAGGAGAAAGAAACTCGCAGTTCAAATGAAGTTGGTTCAAATTCACCCCTTATATTTACTTCATTTCACTGCTTACTGATAACTCATATCAGAGCACAATTACTTTAAATCGTGCTTTTGAAAAGTTTAATTTCCAGCGCCCGAGAGCATGGCACAGGCTATTTAGAATTTTTCTGCAGCTGTTCGCTGTTCGATGTCAACGCGATGCATTCGAATCTCAGCTCAAAACAAGGGACGGTACGATAGAAAACCTTAGGCAGCAACACCAACAGCAGCTTCAGAAGGTACAGCCAAATTATTTGTAGTTGGTTGAGCTTCTACTTTTTCTATTTTTGTCACAGGGTGTGATCAATTCAAATTATTACTGTTCTAGTGTCTCCAGAATACCTTAACAAATATACCATCTGCCTGTTAACCATTTATCAACTCCATCACAGATATCAGGTCTGGAAGCTCAACTGTCTAGACTCCAATACGAGCTCTCAGACCTCGACACGACAAAAACCGACCAAGTCCACCGACAAGAAGGGGTGCTGGCTCGGTGCCAGACTGAGTTAGCAGCACTCAACAACAAATACAACATCGCTCTCAGAGAGGTACAATCCCGTGCTTATTTGCTGGGAAACCATTTTTGAAATTCTTAAGAATTCCTGATTGTACGTTTACGTAGCATTATTCTACTGTTAACCTTGAATGTTCGACCTGGACACTTCACGGTAAATAATAACTTTCTGTTTGTACAGTGTCAAGCAAAGGAAGATCAGTTGCTGGAGGAAGAAGGACGAGTGCAGTGTTTGAACCGAGAGCTTGTGCAACACCAGAAGAGCTTGTCAGTTCTACAGTCAAAACTACAGGAGGATAAACAAAACACTGACCTCGAGGTAAGCTCCATCCTTCAGTGCTTTAACAATAATTTTTCAACTCCAATAGTGGATTAAAAACGGTATTTTATTTTCCCTATCTTGAATGTCCGCTTTTAAACAAAAGTTTGAAATTAATTCCTCCGTTTTTTGAAGGTCAGCATACTGAAGCAAGACAAAACGTCAACCTCGGAGAAACTTCGTTCCCTCGGTGAACAGCTTGCTCGCTCCCAAGTATGCAACTCTATTAAAGAAACTTCGTGAATCAAACTTTGTTTTATAAAACAGTTGCTGCACATTTCTAAAAGTTATTGTACTTTTAGGACGTAGGTATTCACTCAAAATAAGATATAAATCATCGTTTCAGGAGTCACTAAGAGTATCAGAAGAACATCTATCAGCAGCTAGAAGACAGCAGAAGGTAGCCACCAACTCTCTCCACGAACTTGAGAGCAAGAACAGCACTCTACAGGCAGATAACAAGAGGCTATCCAGCGACGTAAGTTATTAAACATTCAGGGCTGGGTAAGTCTGGAATGTTTAGGACCAATCATTCGTATGTTTTCTTTCGGGTTCCTTATTAAATGAATTTTTCAACGTGTTCATTGTTCATTGTTCACGCTATAAAACCCAGTTTTCTCGACTGCAAGACCGTCTCTCTGACTCCCGGCAAGAAACCGAAGATTTGCGAAAAACTGAAGCACGAAAAGATGACTTGATTTCCACCCAAGAGACACAGATCCTTCACCTGAAATCAGAACTAAACGAAAACAAGAACTCCAACCAAACCAAGGAAACAGCCCTGAACAATATGTTACTCGATCTGGAAAAGACAAAGGAGGATCTGATCCGAAACGTGGCGCAGAGTCAGAATTTACTTGCTGACAACGAGAGTTTAAAGCTACAGATAGAGGAAAGTAGACGAGAGTGTGATATGCTAGCGGACGATGTCAGTCTACACCAGGAGACTATTGAGAGACTTAACAAGGACATTGAGATCAGGGACACCGCCGTACTGCATCTTAGGGAGGATATCGGATATAAGGACTCCGAGTTAAACTCCGCTGGAGATACCATCACAAGATATGAAGGGCAGATTGAGGGGATTGAGGACGAGCTTAAATCTCTTCAAACTCGGATAAAGTCCGCTAAACTTGATCACGACGACGAAATTTTCAAGATAAGAGATGAAATGAACCAGATCAAACTGCAGTATCAGCAGGAGGTGCGGAAATCAGATGGATACAGTGGGGAGATCGTGGAGATGAATAAAGTTATTGACGAGTATGTTCAACAGATTGAGAAATCAACTCGACAGTGCGAGGTGGCTCACCAGGAGCTGGATAAAAAGAGAGCTGAGATGTCGGAGATGAGGCGGAGTAACGGTGATAAGGTGGCTGGTTTGGAGACGGAACTGATGGAACTGACAGGGAAAGTAGCTCAAGGTAAGGAGAGAATGATGGAATTGGAGAGACAGGAAAAGGAATTGAGACTAGAGATCGAGACGTTGAAGGAGATGGTGAAGAAAGGTGAACTGACTTTAGCGGGGGAAGAAGAATCCCATGAAAGGGAATTAGCAAAGTTGAAGCGAGAACTTAAGAGTATAGAAACACAGCTGAACAATGCGAGAAAAAACCTTGACAACGTTACTTTTACCCTCAAAGAATCCCAAGCCTACCTAGCAGAACAATCAGAAAAACACCACAAAGACGTAGCCTCCTTTAACACAGAACTAGACCACAAGATACGTGAAATAGAGCACTTGCACCGCCGCCTAACCATGCTGGAGGGTGAACTGTCTGACTCTAAAACAAGACAGCGGGAGATAAGTGAGACGCTGGTGAGCGCTCAGGAACGACACCGAGAGGTTGAGACAATGTTGTCGGATCAGATCGAGAAGCTGCAGGGTTTGTACGCTGTGAAGGAGCAACAGGTTGATGATTTGAACGAACAAATGACCGTGCAGATAGACCACCTGTTGGAGCAGAAACATGAGGCGCTGAGCGCGCGCGACGAGCTTGGTGCGATTGTGGAGAGAATGAGGAGTGAGGCGCAGGAGAGTAGAGGTGTTATTGAGAGGCAGGTTGCGCAGCTAAAAGAGGTGAAGAGTTGTTGAGGCTGGCTGGCATGGTGATAGTAGTTAGCATGATTGATTCAAATGTTGATTTGCAGTTTAATAATCACAAAGAAATAATAGTTTTACAATTTGATAGCTTTTTATTAGAAATAGCCTACATTGCCGTCATCGTGATGCAATCGCCTTGATCTACGATCAACAATAAAATTAATTATAGCAATATCTTTTGCGATCTTTTTCGTTTGAGATACTTGACTACACTTCACGTTCCAAAAGTTGACAGAATTAGTTTGATTGAACATACGTCTTGTCTCGATCTTTGATATTTCGGGAATATTCTGGTTTTCTTTAGAACATCTCTTTAATTCGCTCGAATTAGCAGAACGCGTCACCGACTGCATGTGATCAAACTGTTCGGTTAAAATCTTCGATTTGCGTCAGAATATAAATTGTTAAGATCGAAAATATCCTTAATTTATGATATTTCTTATGTATAATCGAATAAATTGACGTTTTATGGATTAAACAATATTTAATAATTCTCAGGCAGGAGCACAATCAGAGGTAATACAGGAGCTGGAAGATAAACTGTCTGCAAAAAACAAAATTGTGCGAGATTTGGAACTTACAAAAACAGATTTGAGCAAGAAAATATCGGAGGTTAGAAATTACTGGATTTGAAAGGATACTGTCAGCTCCACCTTGCCGAAGCTTATATATGACCTTACTTTATTAGGATTTCCCTGCATTCAGGAATTTTAAACGAATTTAAAGTTCTTTCTGGTTCCTGTATAATATAGCTTATTTAGATCCTCGTTGGGTAGATTTTTTAAACATCGCTATTGTTATATTCTTGAACAAACTAAAAATGAAAGATTGAGTTCGATGTCTACTATCTACAGTAAAACGCGATATGCTATTCTATTCTTCAGGTGGAAAATGAGCTAGATCGAAGGAATTCAGATTATGAAACTGCTGTAAGCAATTGCAAAGACTTCAGGTTAGCTAATAGGTTCAGTAGTCTTTTAGTCAATTATAGACATTCGACCTGTAAAAACACTAGTACTTTACACTCAAGTGCAACGATTTAGAGTTGTTGCACTATTACAGTGACCAATAATATTGATATTTTGGGACAGGTTTTCGGAAAAAAATACCAACAAGCAAACAAATATATTAATTTTTGAGGACCATGTTTTTGCAGCTCACAGCTACAAAGTCTGAACACAGAACTAGTTAACAACCAACAAACAATGAGAAAACTGAACGAGGATTATCAGAACAAGGTGGAAACACTGAACAATACCCAGAGAACACTGGCAGAGTGCCAGGAAGATTCGCACAGGTAGAGTTCCTACTGGTGGTAAAAACAAGTTGTCAAAATCTCATCATGTTCCATCAAAACTCATCATGTTCCATCAAAACTCATCATGTTCCATCAAAACTCATCATGTTCCATCAAAACTCATCATGTTCCATCAAAACTCATCATGTTGCATCAAAACTCATCATGTTGTGTTATTTTTGTGTGTTTCGTTATAGCGACTGTTTGTAAATAATGTTTCGTTGCTCTCAACAGCTGACAAAATGTTCAGGTTAAAGGAGGAGATACTATCACAGAAATCAATGATATCGAGAAGTGAAGACGATAAACGAGAGCTCAGTAATCTGCTGGAAGCATTGCGTGATACCAACGAAAAGTGTGGGAAACTCAACTCAAAACTTGAGGAGGAGATTCTTGATAAGGTGAGTCACGTGATATTATTGAATTTTAGGGTTGAATGCAAGACAAATCTCCAACGCATCCCCAATAAAGACGGAATTACAATTGTAAAATAATCCGGCTGGATTCAGCCGGATACCTGGTTAAGTTATTGAATTTGTAATGATCAAAATGAATCTGCTGTGGCAAAATACCAGCTCATGCACAGTCTTACCACCATCTTATCTGTACTAGGGTAAAGATATCACGGACCTGAGGGAGAAGGTTGAGGAGGGTAAGTCTGACAACAGGGTCATCACACAAAGACACGACCAGGAGTTAGAGAAGAATGCGTGGAATGTTGAGAAGATTCACGATCTTCAGGTTTGAAACTTTTGTATACCATTTTTAAAGTACGCTTTTAGTTGTTCGTGTCAAGGCCAACGGTTTGAAATAATGATGGCGATAATTAAACACTTTTATTATTTTTTCTTAAAGCTGATGTTCACTGTGCCCGAGGACACGTTTTTTTTAAGTGTGGTGAGTTGCTGATTTCACCTTTTTCAAAGTAGAGTGCACAAAATGAGGAAAAAGTCGCAATACTTTTTAAAGTGCAACCATAAATTTGTACATAAGATGAAGTAAAAATATTCAGCAGTTGTGATTTGAAAAAACGAAGTGCCAGGCTCAAGCAGAATATGACTTATGAGCAATTAAACTGAGTGCCAAAAATCAGCAAACCAATTTAACCTCCAATTGACTAATTCCATTGATTTCGCCATATTTTGCTCAAATATTGTTCACATTACACTAGTAGATTGGAGTGAGTAACTGTTTTCAGCATTTTAGTCATTATTAGCAATTCCAGTAAGTGACAGAAGTCAGTAAAAAGTCATTTTTATATCTGAATACGACTGCTCTATTGATGGTTCTTGTCAAAATATTAAAAAGATCAAGGCATAACTGTGTTTTTTTCTGGATAAGACAATGATTGGTTGTGTCTTTAAACTTATTCTTACATGTCTATGTGCGAGCCATCAGCAAAAAGTCACACATGTATCAGCATGAAATTTAATTTTTTCTAATTGATGAAATAAGTATCGAAATTTCAGTTCTCTTGTTCAGTCACCATATTGACTTTTAGATTGAAGGTGCCATTAATCAGTTAAAAGAAGGCTTGAACTCTGTACTGCTTACACTCAATTATGTCCCGAGTGCCAAAATTCAGCATATCAGTCATATAGATAAATGATGTAAAAAGACAAAAATTGTCTATTTCTTGATCCATGGGTGTACTATTGTTAGTTTAAGCATCTATTTCGAAAATTAATGTGTTCATAAAGGGGTCAAAAACAGATAATAATATTAGAGTGCCACTAATCAGCTGTAGTGACTGCTGCAGTCAACCTGGGAATTACCAACTATTGTAAGTCAATATCAGCATTATTAATCATCTCAAACCACCGAATTGTTTATGTTGCAGATACGAATCTTAGTTTACTTATATCCTGATAATTTGAACCAGCATATGTGTCCTGAAAATCAGTAATAAGTGACTTATTTGACAGAAATAGTCATTCTTACTGCTAAATGGCACTCTTTTTAGTTCAAAATATTGTTTGAGGGAGCGGTGTGCCTTTTTTGTTTAATGTGGCACAATTTTGTTGCACTGTGTGCCATTATTCAGCTTAAAATGACTTCTTTTTCTAGGCATATACCAATGGTAAATCACATAAAATTTGTGCTTTGTAAGCAGTGTTGTGATAACCTGCTATAACTAACTTAAAACTGGCACAATCAACTTCAAACATCAATAGTATGTACCAAATTTCCATGATGAACATGATATTGTTGTCAGAGATCTAATTTATCGTGCCAATAATCAGCAAAAAGTCATTTCTATGAAGATTTTAAGCTAGAAATATTGTTTATAAAATGACTTTTTGCTGAATTAGAACACACAATATCGTTAGATTTTGTAAAGAATCATCTTGATAAACCTGCTTATGCTGTCAAACATCAATTGTATAGTGCCGATATTCAGCAAAGAGTCATTTCTTTTGAATTTTTAATCGTGATGAATTTGACCTAAAAATGACTTTTTACTGAAAACTGACACACTCTTAATTTGATTTTCGAACAGAATGCTGTTGAGCAGACTTAATCTCGACAGTATGATTGAAAAACGTTCTAATTTGTTGCTGTCTAGCTACTGCAATGTAAAAAAATCAATTGTAATTTTGTGAGTGAATTTTTACTGAATACAGGCACACAATAGGTTTTTCCTAGGTTACATTATTACAGACCAACGTTTCTTGAAAGTTGTTACAGTTCATTCACAAGCTGATCAAAAGTATGGGCCTTGTACAACCCCTTCAACAAAACTAGAAATTTTACCAAACAAATGACTGTTTGCTTATTTTGAGCACAGTTCAAGTATTCCTACCAAAATCCAAATATTCTTTGAATAATTCTGAGACATAATCTGAATTTTGAACAGAAAAGTCGCAAAATTCAGTTTTTTATGGGCGTTTTCAACATTATAGTCCAAAATGCTGAAAACTGGCACTGCCTTGGTACTATATTATAACATATTAACTAAGTAATGGATTTTCCTTACAGGGGCAGTTAAGATTGAAGGCATATCTGTGCAACACTTTCTAGTTACTAGTCATATCACTTTCACTGTCAAAAGTGTCATGGCACTCAAAGTCATTTTCACCACACTTAAAAAAAAACGTGTCCCCAAAGTAAAGTTCCCCGTCTTTCCAGACAAAACTAGAGCGGTACAAGTCAAACCTAGATCAAACTCGGCATGAAGCTGAAGAAGACGCTCACTCTCTGGAGAGCGAGATCAGAGAGAAGATGGGGGAGATCTCATCTCTGGATCAGCAGAACAAGGAGCTGCTGAGCAGGTTGGATGAGGTCCAGAGCGAGGTGAAGTTGCTGAACGAGGATATACAGACCAGAGACTATAGGATTGACAAGCTGAACGAGGTAATTTGATCAACATTTGATGTGCTTTTGATGTTTATAACGAATACCACTCTTTTACGAGTACCAACCACACCTTTTCCTCGATCGATTAAAACACTTGCGATCGTTTAATTCGTTAAACTGTTATTTACTGATATTGCACAATGGTGCCCAGGTATCGAACACACACCTGAAGACTATCGAGAGTTTAGCAGAAAAAGGAGAAAACAAGGCAGTTCAAATAGAGCAGCTCAACAAGGAGGTAGGTTATCCCAGTTCCCTAAGTTAACTAAGTAACGTATACGTTAACTAAGTTAACTATACGTTCACTAAGTTAACTATACGCAATATAAAAATAACTAGAAGAAGATTTCGAACTGGCCATGCACCCAACATTAGACATCCCTTTGTCTAATCGTTGATAAGAGGTCAATAGAGAAAGGGTCGAATATTCCCTCGTCTACTTTCACACGAATCATTTCTTTTAACGAGTATTATCAGATTGTAGATATTTTATTATTGTCAAATTTTAGCTTTCCTTGCTCAATAAGGTGGCTTAAATTAAATTATAATTGCTTATCTGGAATGTGGACTATGGAATGTGGTTAGTATTACACGCTCCTTGAATGTAACAAATTCAGGTGGAGGAGGTTCTGGGACAGAGGGACCAAGCTATCACCGCAATGAGGTCCTACCAGGAGCAGTGTGATGGGTTGAGGGGTGAGATAGCAGCGCAGGAACACAATGTATCCGCTCTAAAAGATCAGGTAGATCAGCAAGCTTCAAATTATTGGTCCTGTTCAATAATAGGGCAAATACATATTAATAGCGTGTAGTGAGCAAATAGCAAAAGTAATAAAAGTTGAAGAGATTATTAATTGTGACGTTATTTAAGTTACTTTAAACGTATCCCTTGTATTCATAGTTCATACCGTCTTTTTATATCTTTATACTCTCTCAACCACATTGTTCCTCTAAAACACCACAATTTCAACAGCCATCTCGCCTGAATTCTGAGAATGCAGACTGTGAGACTGTGGTATTCATTATTTTCATTGTTGCAGTGCTTCCTAAAAATATTCTTTTCAGATATCTGGTCTGGAGCAGGAAAAGTCAGAGATTTTACAGGATGCTGAGACTTTGGATAAGAATTGTATTATAATTAAGGAACAGGTGCGTGACAGATTACTTCAATATTTCATGAGTACTGAATAGTTATACTTCAGATTCTTCAAGAAATTCTTTAATTTCTTGAAACCTGCCTGATTAAGGTATCATATAACGTTGTTATAGCCAGAAAAAAAAACATAGCTACATCTTTAGCCGCGTTAAGATAAATTTCTAACCGAAAATTATGCTGTGTAGTGTGTAACCAGCAACCACCACCTGGTAAGAAAGAGTCAAGGTAAAAGAACATGATAAAATTAGCAGCGTGACAGTTACATGTCACAAATGACCCTACACTCCGAGGCCACATGCTCACTGAGACTGAGTCACATTTGAACTGACTCCCTTACCTCTCACTCTCAGTTATAATCCTTTCTTGCTATCGGTAGTGTCAGGTGTACAAATCACCTCCTCGATTTCAAATTCTCCCTCCTCGCCATCCTCCAATTGTAACAGATCTCTCCCTTCTGTCCAATCAGTGAGCTTAGTCCCTGTTTTATTCTCCAATCAGATCCAAGGTCTCTGTCCACGTGATACAGCACGTGTCATGACATGTTGTGCTGCAGCTAGGTGGCATGCTATTAACTCTTGGCGCCTCTTCCACAGTCAGCGCTTATCGTGCAATCAAAGGCTGAGAGGCGAGGGGTGTGTGGAAGAGGCTGAGTGCTGGTAAAGCATGTAGACAGTTGCAGTAGGGACTTGTGTTTTCATGTACATAGTTTACTGTGTATATTCATACATCTGACACTCACGTTTTTGTGCTCATCGTTAAGAGCATTTTCTTTGCCACAAAACTTTGCATTTTGGAAATTCCTTCTTGATACTTTTGAGACTTTCTGTGTACTTTGTAACTTTGTAACCGCATATTTATTGTACTAGGTTGTTGCTTGACTTCCAAATGGATTTTGTTTTAAAGAGCTTTTACTCTGATTTACTTAAGAAAATAAATTTAAGCTGATTTGATATGCGTTTCATAAACATCTAAACTCTGATTCTGCAGTTTGAATATTTCCATCTTTCGTGTGACAATTTGTTCGTTTTCACTTGATAATTTTCTCATAAAATGTTTTTTACGCATGATAATATCTTCTCAAAGCAACAATATTTATCATATATCGAATCTTTAGCCAAGCAAATCAGAGTACTGTATATAATAACAGATGACTAGATGAGCTCGGGTTCTAACCTCAGTTCTCCGACCCACAGGGCGTCTTCCTCCCCCAACAAGACTAGATCCTACTCTCCCGTATCCAGATACACCTGGGATGAGGTTTACTTTGTGAAGGAGTACACGTTATTTTGAGAATTTTTTGATGAGCCGCGCGATTTTGGCAACTGATATTTCACCGTACGAAATCTAAAGCCCAAGAATGACCACAAGCCTATTTCCAGAATTAGAAATAATACGTGACATTGTTTCTAAAAATACGGTGCCGGTTAATCTACGTCGAGTGAATTCTTGAGTCAAATCTTTAAATAAATTTAACTCAATAACTGCACTGTAAACTAAACAGTTTATTCTGCGCCAGGTTTAAGTTTAATTTCAAAGTTATTTACAACTTCCACTTATAAATACTAAATAACCGTTAAATTATCTTCATTCTATTTATGTCTGAGAGGCGAGTCAGCACAGGTTTAAAGGAGCATATAATTTGTTATATAAGTTATATACAGGGTGGCCCAAAAGTGACTACCCACACGCAACCTTTTAATAACTCACGTAATTCGTCTTCAAATTGCACCAAAATTTCAGAGATTATAGATATGGGTCAAACTTAGATTTCCTGAAAGTTTTGTAAGCCACACCCAATTATAGTGGGCGTGGCGTGACACTCCCTATTTTTCACTATTTTCTTCATAAAATGAGACTGTTCACTTTTATAGAACAGCAATTTCAAAGATGACCGAATTGCCTTGCTGGGGCTTTGATATTATCATGATTCATTAAACCCTTTCGATTCCAAAAGTCGAACTGCATTTCGGAGGTAAACTCCGTTGTGTTGTGACCTGATGTTACAGCGTCAAATTGGCACGAAATACATCTTGGACTTAACCGTCAGCGAACAACCTTTTCTAAGATCTAAAGAGATGAGATTTTAAGGCGACTAAATCACAAGGAGCAGCACAGCGTTTCTTACCGGCTGAAAATTTTACTGCATAAAGTCAGCAATCTTCGCCATCTTCCTCGTTAAATTCAGACTAACTTTTACGAAGAAATTGGTGTTACGTCTAGCCAAAGTCAATTTACTGGTAAATCAAAATGACTACGGGAATATTACTCGATTAGTTTTAAAATCAACGTATAAAAACTATTAATACTTTGCAAACTGCATTCTAAGTTTGATCAGATTGGTTGACAGATAATTCACTAATCACGTATCCGATGAATTTTGAAATGGTCATAACTCAGCCAAATTTTGAACAATGAACTTGAAACTTTGGGAAAGGTTTTAAATTATCAAGCAAAGCGTTCTTAAGTAACTGCCTATTCCCAGCTACTCCCTTTGCCGATACTTTGCATACACCTTGGTACTGGCTTAGCTATAAGTATTTAGTATAATGATAGAAATTTAACGCGATAAATATTAATATTTTTCTCAATGCGTTTATAAGTTAAGGGTTTGTTATTACCTTGTCATATTTGCTTGTCATCAAAGACAAACTTGCTGCTTTTAGGTTATTTTCCCACGAGGTTGGTTCTTTATAATTATAAAAAGTAGGCATTCTTCAAGCTTCAATCATGAGTAATCTGACAGACCGGTTGGGTTATACAACCGGTTATCTGTGATGGCAGATGGACCACCCAAGATGTAAGAAATTCTCAGTTACGATGGCCGTTTCAGATTTCGACTTTCACTAGACAAGCTCTCGAAGAGACCGAATTGCCTTGATTCTTGGGACTATTAATATTTTATCATGATGTCATTTGAAAACCATGTATCGATTCCTAAAAAGTGGCTGCATTTCGGATGGTTCCGTTGCGTTGTGACCGATCTTGCCTGCGTCAATAGACCACTGGAGAATTAACTTCTTGGAATATAACCGTCACGAACAGAGCATATTATTTGCTAAGATGAAAGAAGGATTGAGAATTTTATAGGCGACTAAAACTAAAGGTGGCTAGCACAGGTTTCATTACCGGCTAAATTATACTGCCTATAGAACACAATTTCTGCCATCTTGCGCTCGAATTAAATTCAGACAAATCTACGATCACGTAAATTGTGAACGCCCAAAATCAAAATTTCCTGTAGAATCATAAAATGAGACTTAACGGAGAGAATATATACGTCGAAAACACATCTTAGCTATTTCAACAATCTAACGGTCATAATAATATTAATACCTTCTGCAACATGAATATTGCTTAAAGTTTAGACATTAGAGTTTAGACACAAAATTAATTCACTAATCAATAATGGCTTAATTAGTTAATCAATTGAATGTTAAATAATCTAATAACAACATACCGGGACAGGTTGCACAACAGAAGCAGTTAACAAACTATTTGCACGAAGAGCTGGCCCTAGCCAAACAGCAGAATGAAACCCGGCTTATGGAGGTGAAACACGGCGAGATGACCATCGAGCGACTGGAGAAGTCCAACTCTAAATTAGGTACATAATTGCCCATAATTGGTTTATTATGAAAGAGGTTGATGGTTAATATATCATGTTATTGGTCTGTTAGGTAATTTGACTTATTTTAAACTGAGTTTTATAAAAATAAAACGCTTGTTTTGTGTCGAGGATGAAGGTTAACACTTAAAAAACCGGAGGTCACCAAGTTTCATTAACTGCTAACTCTACCTCCTATCTCACAGGATCCCAGATAGAAGAACTAACTGGTCAGTTGGCCAGTAGAGAAAGTGAGAACTACACATTGTCCAGTAAACAGAAGGAGAGTAGCTTGACACTGGAGAAGATGGACGAGGACAACAAATCCCTGAAATCTCAACTCGAGACTGTCACCTCCTCGCTTTATTCTAAGGTAGGGTTATTTTGTAATTTTGTGGGTGTTAGAGATTGTAGCGTTCTTTGGTCGATTCAGCCGAATGATCGGAAACCGGAAACGTGATCCAGGGTTAAATGAGGAGGGGCGTTGCCAAAAGATCTTCTTATGATACCCCTTGAGTACATCTACTCTACAATATACATTAATACATTGTAGTGTACATACTGTAAACATAGGACTATTGAGAGATTGCAGCGTTCCTTAATACCGATCCCTAATAAGGGTTCGTAAAACTCTTCAAAATGTTCACTATCCATTTCAATTTGAGGATTGTGGTAACACGTACACTGCTATCGGTTTTTGACGTTGACACCTTGATTTTTGCAATATGCTGCAAATTATATCGTAAATTGCTCAGGAACATATTTATTGTAGAAAGCCTACTTCCTTGCAAATACATTTCCTTTCCCACGCTAAACTAAGCAGCCTAACCAGCTTAAAGTAGTCACGTAGGCAGTTTAAACTAGTCACGTATAGAATGAGAAAAGCTTTGAAATACGTTTAAAATCCTCGACTCAAACCAAAAAAATTAAACACCACCATAAAATCTGACAAATTTGTTCAGGAGTGTCTTTAAAAACTTAAGGTTGTTTAAATTTTTCAAAGCATAACAAGAAATGCGGCCGCTTTTCTTTTGTGGATGGCCGCTCAATTTCCCGATCCGTGATGGCGTATTTATCATATTCCATACAACCTGGGGACGGCCCAGTCTTTACTGTTTATATAAACATGCAAATATGGCGAAGTGACATGCCGACTGCCGAGCGCCGCCCAGTTAATATAATTCTATATTGAATTTGAAAATCGTGTATATTTCTATGTAACCATATGTTTATTGTTTATGCAACCTGACACGGATCTGTGCAACATAGTAATACTAACTCAAAATAATAATAATATGCTATCAATTAGTGCCTAGTGGGATACGTACATGATGAAATTAATAATGTACTTGGTTGGTTCAGTGCCGCGCGCCAACAATTATATAATTCAGATTATCACGCAAAATAACTTTGCGCAGGTAGTCACGTGGGCGATAACAGTGCTCGCAGGCACGTACGCACGCACGCACGCTCGCACGCTCGCAGGCACGGTCGCAAAGCTACCATATACAAAAAAAAACCTCGATCGCTAACCCTTGTCCTTGACTCTTTTCTGCCTTCGGCACGAGTCATGGATCGGGAAAAAATTTAGCGGCGAATTTCCTTGTCACGATTCTTAATCGAATCTGCTTACTTCCAGGAGCGCCAGTTGATAGAAAGTCTATCAGAAAGTGAGAAGTTAACAACTCGTTTGGACGAACTTAATAAACAGCTAAAGTCATCCAAACACACCATCACTGATAGCAATGACAAGGTATAATACAGTTCACCTCGAGATAATTTTTGATTTATTGAAAGTTTTTGTAGATCAACTAAAATCCATGGGACGATTCTCAGTGACTGAGCTGAATCACGTGATAATAATATTCATCCACTTACCAACTCCAGATGGCAGCAGATAGCAAGACGATCCACTCTCTTGAAGAAGCAATATCACTCTCCCAACAGAGATGCAGTGATATCCAGGAAGAGAACAAAAGATCGGCTGCCTCTTTGGAGACGACCCAGAATAAGATGCTGGAAGCACAACGCGAGCTAGGGGGTGAGTAATGTAATGGGTAATGATTTTTGGATGGTTAGGAACCTGCTAGGATTGTTCAAGACATTCCTAACATATTTATTGGGTATACAAGGTCAGGGACATGAGCTAAGTATTGAGTTGATCTTGGATTCTCTCTATTTGACGTTTTCGATACTTTCAGCTTTGAGACAGACGTTAACTCAAAAAGATTATCTTATTGAGAGTTTGGAATCCAAGACTCAGAAGTTTGAGGAAAACATTGGCTTGCTGGAAAGTAAGGTTAGTACTGTGTTTCCTGGGTTCTGTGTTCGTATAACCAATTTCCTCTTGTTTCTTCAATCTTCATAGCTTCTAACTTTAGATTACTCCTATAACCATTATTCTGATTGACATCAGCTGATTAAAATACCTTGCCCACAAGGATTATTCTAGAAGACTGTCGCTACAGTAATTGTCCCAGTAGGCTGACTCTACGTTATTTGTTAATGAAGCTGCCTAATTGCATTGCCCGGTAAACTGCGTATTCTCGTGTGAACAAAGAGATGATAAAGAGCTACAGTCCCACTTAAATATACACTCTTACATTATGTCCCTAGCAACCGCCCATATGGGTATATTCGGTTGCCATGGAGACAAAACGCAGCTGGCAATTACCGCCCAAATAGAGGGGTATAGGATGTACTCGACCCGTAATGAAGGTTATAATTGCTGGGGGATCACGTGCCCTGGGTACCCATTGGCTAATGTTCCAGCCACGTGACTACGGTCTGATCTCTGATTGGTGGGTTACTGGTCACGTGATGTTTTTCCGTGTTGTGATTGGAAGAGAAAATAAAGCTTCGGGGCCCTTAATTCCACACAATATCTTGTTTTGGTGCAAGCCTTGCAGTTATTGTTAAGATGCACTGCTTGCTTGTATTGTAGAATGGTTTCCGTTATAATTTATCTTAGACATTGACACACAGTCTCTCGATTTGAAACCTTTACCCTGATGTTTGTCCTGAATGTTTGTTACCCCCCTATCTCCCCCCCCCCCCCCCTTTTTACTCCCCAATAGTTAATTACAAGCTTGTCACTCTGATAATGTGGTCAGATCAAATAATTTGTTATGATCCCAGGGGGAAATTTGGTAGAATATTTAAGCTGTCCCTTGATTTAAAAAATAAAAATTGGTTTGTTATATCAGCAGTTGCTTACGCAGTTCGTCGAGATATTCAATTAACGGTTCCTTATAAAATAACTTATTTGAACTGTCAGGTGACTAGCTGGCCTATATCTTAATAAATAAAATAAGTTTGGCACTTAATTTGTAGGAAATGTCCAACTATCAACATAATATGATATTCTATTATTTTGATATAAAATTTGGTCTCGACGTGACAAGCTATATCCTACCCACGTCATGTAAAATGGCAAGGGAAGTAAAGTTTTCTACCTTACAAGAAAAATTTAGTTAGAAACGTGAATGCAGAGGCGAAATGACCACCCGCGCAGACCTGCTATCCGGGAGGGGGGCATTTTCCAAAATTGAGCCTTTTTTTAACGAAAAAACGTCCGATTTATACGTTCGATGGACGTGAAAAAACTAATAGAACTCACGACTTTCATGTAACAAGGCAATAGATGTAACACAAGAACCCTGCGCCCTTTAACAAGCCCGAAGCCCTCGTTTTCGATGCAACTGACGCGTCCTACCGATATCAAATACCTGGGGAACTAGACATCCAGTCCACATAGCTGGGGAACATCCAGTCCACAGTTTGCTTACAGAGACCTCCCTTTTGTCACGTGATACTCAGATAGTAAGCTCCAGTCACGTGGTATGTATACCCCTTACTCTGGATCCTATAGCTACTACTCCCAACCATGTCCCTGGCCCAGAGTAAGTTTGTGAAGCCAGAGTTAACTCTCATTGGGCAAGTGCTGCTTTTTAGAGAGATCTAATTAGGGATCGTTCACATATTTGATATTACGCTGGCTATATCTCCATATCAGCTCGTTTACATATTTGATATTACACCGGCTATTTTGGCTATTTTACACAACCTCTCCACATCAACTCGGTAAGCCACAGTTCACTTTGCTATTGTGTAGAAATTACATTTGCATCACCGTTTTCAAACCCCCTCCCCAACTCCACAGCTTGGTTTACGCAATGTGTGAATTGTCCCTAATTATATCCCTCCTTATTCTGTCTAACCAGGAAGAAAACTGAATCGCTAACACCTATTCAAAACCACATTCTCTTATCTGAAAATAGCTTTCAGATTCGAAAATCTGGTCAGTTATATCCACTTATTATTGAGCAATATATTGAGGCGAGCATTTTTTAAAGAAACACCTTTGACTGTTGCAGATGTTGCAGACATTGCAATCGGGACCATATTTTTGTCTCTGACTTAGATCATCACTTACTTTAGAGTTTAGATTTCTCATCACAGAAACTATTCCCAACCGCACCTCACTAAGTGGGCCATCTTGAAATATGACATGGCTTCAATTAACAAAGTCAGTATACTATTTATA
Organism: Bolinopsis microptera; assembly: GCF_026151205.1. Taxonomy (NCBI): domain Eukaryota; kingdom Metazoa; phylum Ctenophora; class Tentaculata; order Lobata; family Bolinopsidae; genus Bolinopsis; species Bolinopsis microptera. Next base: position 5,143,174 of record NC_087080.1, on the reverse strand, counting down.
CTTTTGCACAAAGGATCACTAACAGTATAATTTAAGTTTGACCAAGGTGTTTTAATAAAAGTTAACGCGTTGTACTTTCATGGAATAAAATTAGTAATGGCCAAGATTTGTAAAGGTTTATCAAGCAGATTTATCACAAATTTAGGTTCTTAGGTTCTTATTAAGTACAAACCATTCCCTGGGCAGTTTAGAATTAAAATAAAATGGTGAAAAACTATTGTAGAAAACCACTGTAGAAATTGACATGGTTGTAAACTGAAAATGCTTCTTGCACAACGCAAGTACAACTTCAATAAATTATAAAATTGGAAAGACGGTGCTCTGCGATTAATATCCCTACAAATCTGCACATGAAGTACAATTGTTTTAATCATTTAGTGACAAAGTGACAACTCCAGCATGACTCACCATTAAAGTTCCTCCCGGTAATTACCTGCTACCCACTGTAGTTACCTGCCAATTAACTGTTAATTAACTGTTAATTACCTGTTAATTACCTGCTAATTACCTGTTAATTACATGCTAATTACATGCTAATTACCTGCTAATTGCCTGTTAATAACCTGTTAATTACCTGCTAATTACCTGCTAGCCACTAGCCAGCACACCGGAAAGTGGAAACTCTGCTCATCCGGGGTCAAGGCCAGTGTGCTCTCTGTTTAATTTTGAACGTCTCAAACGTTAAATGTGCGACCACTGCGTAGCTGGTTTAATGGTCGCACTATTGGTCACGTGACCATAAAAGTTGTCTCTGATTGGTTTGTCCGTGCAAAAGGCTGCTCCCGGTAAAGCTTGTTGATTTGGTAAAGATTGTAGATTTGTTGTCTTGATACCGGCAGCTTACTAATGGAAGTCTACCTGTGATCGAGGGAACCCAGGGGTCGAGCATAGCTAAATGGTCAAACTCTTTAAATATAGCACCGCCCCATACATATTTCATAATCAATATAATACGAGGCTGCGATAGTTGTGGGGAGGCTGTGATAGTTGTGGGGAGGCTGTGATAGTTGTGGGGAGGCTGTGATAGTTGTGGGGAGACTGTGATAGTTGTGGGGAGGCTGTGATAGTTGTGGGGAGGCTGTGATAGTCGTGGGGAGGCTGTGATAGTTGTGGGGAGGCTGTGATAGTTGTGGAGAGGCTGTGATAGTTGTGGGGAGACTGTGATAGTTGTGGGGAGGCTGTGATAGTTGTGGGGAGACTGTGATAGTTGTGGGGAGGTTGTGATAGTTATGGGGAGGCTGTAATAGTTGTGGGGAGGCTGTGATAGTTGTGGGGAGGCTGTGATAGTTGTGGGGAGACTGTGATAGTTGTGGGGAGGTTGTGATAGTTATGGGGAGGCTGTGATAGTTGTGGAGAGGCTGTGATAGTTGTGGGGAGACTGTGATAGTTGTGGGGAGGCTGTGATAGTTGTGGGGAGACTGTGATAGTTGTGGGGAGGTTGTGATAGTTATGGGGAGGCTGTAATAGTTGTGGGGAGGCTGTGATAGTTGTGGGGAGGCTGTGATAGTTGTGGGTAGGCTGTGATAGTTGTGGGGAGGCTGTGATAGTTGTGGGGAGGCTGTGATAGTTGTGGGTAGGCTGTGATAGTTGTGGGGAGGCTGTGATAGTTGTGGGGAGGTTGTGATAGTTGTGGAGAGGTTGTGATAGTTGTGGGGAGGCTGTGATAGTTGTGGGGAGGCTGTGATAGTTGTTGGGAGGCTGTGATAGTTGTGGGGAGGTTGTGATAGTTGTGGGGAGGCTGCGATAGTTGTGGGGAGGCTGCGATAGTTGTGGAGAGGTTGTGATAGTTGTGGGGAGGCTGCGATAGTTGTGGGTAGGCTGTGATAGTTGTGGGGAGGCTGTGATAGTTGTGGGGAGGTTGTGATAGTTGTGGGGAGGCTGTGATAGTTGTGGGGAGGCTGTGATAGTTGTGGGGAGGTTGTGATAGTTGTGGGGAGGCTGTGATAGTTGTGGGGAGGCTGTGATAGTTGTGGGGAGGTTGTGATAGTTGTGGGGAGGCTGTGATAGTTGTGGAGAGGCTGTGATAGTTGTGGGGAGGCTGCGATAGTTGTGGGGAGGCTGTGATAGTTGTTGGGAGGCTGTGATAGTTGTTGGGAGGCTGTGATAGTTGTGGGGAGGTTGTGATAGTTGTGGGGAGGTTGCGATAGTTGTGGGGAGGCTGTGATAGTTGTGGGGAGACTAACAGTTAGTGACATCAGCAGCAGGTTATAAGGTTATAGACTGTAATATTTAAATAGTTGTGCTGGTTCCATATTCTTCATGATTAGGTAGTTACATATTATGACACTATGTGTTCCTAAACCTATTTGAAAAAATGCAAATAAAATTCAAGCGCATTTTACATAAAATCTAAATACCTAGACAGTTTATGAATCTTTGTCTAACTCTCAGGCAAAATCTCGAAACGAGGACATCCTCTCACTGGAATCAGACCTGGTGTCACACAAGGACACCATCACGACCAAAGAACTAGCTCTGAACAAGATACAGATCGACAACGAGAGCTGTGTCATGAGATTGGAGTCCGCATTAAATGATAAAAATCGGGACATAGAGATTCTGATGAAGAAGGTGATCTTAATTTTTGCGAATAGGTTGGGTGGATGATTCATTGGCTAGTACTATTGTTGTGTACATGTAATTCATTTTGTCTGGGGTGTATCCCATCTGACAAGACTATAAAACACCTGCCTAGTGTGGTTATACCTGACCCCCTCCTGTCTTAGTTGGAGTTGAGTGATACTAAGGTTGAGGAGCTGACCCGGGAAGTCAGTGGGGCTACATCCCAACTCTCCCTGACACGTGACGAACTCAAATCAGCCGAGTACAAGCTGGCTAACTCCCTTCATCAGATCAGGTTAACTTTTATGCTTATATTTCTTGTTTGTTTTGCCACTTAAAAATAAAATTCCTATTTTGATATAAATCTGGTGAGGTAAATGGTAATTCAATAAAATTTATTTGAATATTAAAAATAATTATTCAAATAAATATTTGACATTCCAATCTCCCAACAGTGATATGAAGGAGACACAGGAAAGAAGAGATGCTGACACACGAGCCCTTCAAAAGGATTTAATGGAGTATAAGGAGCAAATGAAGAACAGCTTGGAAGAGGTAGGCAGTATTTTTTTTAGAGAGGCTGGCTGCGCCTGGGTGGCCCACAAGAGGATAGCATTTGGATGCTTTGCCTGCCTCTGGGGTATGGCAGTCCTAGGGGAGGATGCCGGAGAAATCAGAGTGTATAGTGGAGGATGATGGTAAGTGTTATGAGGGGGATGATTCATGAGGTATGTAGTATGTTGTATGCTGTTTGTTTTAGAGATACCATCATCACAAGTATTCTTATAGTTTAAAACATAGAAATCTGGGCACCTATATTTAAGTTTTAATAAGAAGTTTCCGAGATCGCACAGAAACACGTTTCGTAAATATTCGATCTTTTCCCGCTATATACACGAATCTTAACTATTAACATGTTGGAAAATTGTATTGTTTTCTATTTTAACAAAATTTTAAAAATCTTGTTCAGGCCACCCTGGGATTTGTTTGATATGACAGTACCTAATTACTTTGACTTAGCTGGTCGGCATCGATTTTTCACAACAAAATATATCCTCAGACTTTCTTGTTTTGCAATTTTTTTGCAGCTTTCAAATTTTTAAATAATTAATTTTTGCACGTTGACCATCCAAGATTTCTTTTTTATCCTTCTAATCGAATATGTTCATTAATATTTAATTTCATTCGTATTGCAACACGGAATATCTGTTAACTATGGCGGATAGCACTAGTAGATATTGCACAAATTGCAAGGTGGCACTCAAGCAGAATACCTACAAAACTCTTTGAAGCGATCGATTTATTTATAAATATCAAATTTTAAAAGCATATTAAGAGCAAGAGAATTTTGGTTTACTGGATTCAATATTTTTTAAATTTCTCAACGCATTTTACAAAAAGCCAAGGTATCAACTAAATGGTCCATAAAAATTATAATCATAATTCTAAGTTAAAGTTAAAATGAATTTGACGAGACATCTAAAAAATTAAAATTAACCAGCTAACGTAAGCAGGAATCGTTAACTAAGCTATTATTCTCCGCACTTAAAATATTATGTCGGCTGGGTAGTATTTAATGGTGGACCCCCTCTCAGAACCACAATCGGCAGGGTTAGTATCCTGCACAACCATATCCTGGTTCCATTCACCTAGATGTTGTAACATTGCTGCGTAATTGTACCTACAAATTTTCTAGTTCAAATTTGCAATCTTTGTACAGAATTTGTCAAATCTCCTGCAAAGATCGTATACCGAATGGTTGACTGGATAAAGAGATTACTTTACAAAGAGTTGCGAAATTAAGCGTTTTGCGTTCTATTTTAGGAATAAACCATGACATCGTTGTAACATAATTCCTCACCTATTTAAAGCCCACGCCCAAATGAAGTATACTGATTCGATTCATCACGAAATCTAATCCACCTATTATAGCTCATTTTTCATGGCTACTTATAAAGTAATAAAACTGTCGATGCAGCTGGGATAGACAAATTAACCCCTCCGTTTGCTCAGGAGTTAAAGAGATCCCGTAATCTGACGACATTAGGAGCTGACTACGACTCCTTGAAGAGGAAGTATCAGGACGCTCTAATGGCTCTGAGCCAGCAGCAGAAGGAGCTGGAACGGTCCAAACTCGAGGTGAACATCTTAGATTGTGTCATTGATAAATATTTAAACATTCCAGTTAAAAACAACCACTCCACCGTGAAAATTGATAGGACAGGGCTGTGAGGTCGGAATATTTTTCTAGCAGATTATGATTTGGCAGTTGAACAGATTTGTGATGATTTGTGCAATGAAGATAATAACAGTAGTTACTGTCCCAGATGGAACACACGGTCACTAAATGTGAGCGGGAAAAAGGTGACCTGTTGGAGGAGTACAAGGAGCTGGAGTCTGATTACGATGAGTTGGACAAAGTAAACAGGAAACTGAACAAGGAGCTAACTGACCATATGGCTACCATCCGGTTAGTACTGGAACTTTGCACGTGCACCATCTCGCACGTGCACTGTTTTGTACGTGCACTGTTTGGTTACCAATATTTTGAAATTGAAAAAATGTATCAACGGAATATTTGTATCTTCGGGGGTAACAGATTTGTACGCATGATCTAATTATCTATTATTAGTTAGTAAATTGATCGTTCACAAACAGGACGCTGGATGACACAGTTAACAGAACCTCGTTAGACTTAAAGAGATCACTGGAGGACCTTGTTTCGAAGAAAGGAAGGATCACCGAACTGGAGGCTCTACTTTCAGGTTTGGAGATTATCAAATAATTATCCAATCAATTAACTTTTGTCTTATCAATTCTTCTTAAAATTCGTTTTAGTTGAAACAATTCAGTGACTATTCGGATTTTGTGTCAAAAGTTCATCAAATAGTTATAAAATCGGTTTAAACAGCTCGATCTGGTTTGTTGGAGATTCGGTTATGGCATGAAGGATAATTCAACATGTTTAGTGATTAGGTAATCGTAGACTATTCGGAAATTGTGATAAACAGCTCGATCTGGTTTGTTGGAGATTCGGTTATGGAATGAAGGATAATTCAACATGTTTAATGATTAGGTAATCCTAGACAAATTAGTTTAATAACCGTAACAAAATAATATGATATTGCATTGTATGATCCCGAAGAAATGTAGGTTTAGCACTAAAATACGGTGCTCCAAAATTTTAGGGTTCGTATAATAATCAAATTTTTACGTCAGTACCATACATTTTGAACTTTAAAACTCGTAAATTTTGCATACAAATTGAACAAAGGCTCAGTTACAATCCGTAAATTATTATTATTGCGCCTGCCTGTCTGACATGGTTACGACATGGTTACGACATGGTTACGACATGGTTATGGCATGGTTACGACATGGTTACGACATGGTTACGACATGGTTACGACATGGTTATTACGTCATGGTTATTACATGGTTATTACATGGTTATTACATGGTTACGACATGGTTACGACATGGTTATTACATGGTTATTACATGGTTACGACATGGTTACGACATGGTTACGACATGGTTACGACATGGTTATTATATGGTTACGACATGGTTACGACATGGTATTGTACCACCGTCTTGATTCGACTGTGATATATTATAATTTGAACACCACTTACTCTCCCCCCACAATGCGTGGCTTTTAGGTTCGTAGTACTGAATTTTAGAGGGTTGGGCTGTTATTTAACCATTTAAACTTTCTGTATTCTAAACCAGTATATTTTAAAGTGGAGACTTCAAAGGTTTAATCTGGTATTTACTTCTGCGGGATTTAAAAATTTTCGGAAAACTACGCAAGTTTCAAGAGCGTTTTGATCAAGGCAGTCATGGCGTAACGAATGGCCCCCGCCGTTTGAGAGCGCCAACAGGCAACGTTACGCCACTGGATCAAAAATGATGCTGATGGCCAATTCAAACTTTTAGTTTTTACTTATAGTTTTGCTTATGCTACAACTGAAAATTGTGGGATATTTAAGATTGTAATTATATTATATATACAGAACATTTCTAGATACTTTAAGCTCGATTGACGTAACAATCGCAATAATTGGCGATGATGCTGATGGCTAATTCGAACTTGTAATTTAAATAGTTTTGCATATGCTACTGAAAATAAGGAAGATTTTAATCAAATAGATTTAGATACTTTAAGCTCGATTGACGTAAGAATCGGAGTAAGAATGAGAAGTCGATGTCAGATTTGAACTTTTTCAAATATGGGAAAATTGGTTTCTATTTTTAGTGACAGCAATAATACATCTGAATTGTGACAGTTACTTATTGGTCCATGTGACACCTTTCAAAATGATTAGGTGTAACTAATATCTACTTATTACTGTTCATGGCTGTCACTTTTCAAAGCACTCTAGCTCACTTCTCATATTATAACTACCAGCCTGCCAACTAAAAGTAACTCCCAAATCTGCAGGATCATTTAATTTGCAGCTCACGATGTCATGCAGATAGTTCGGGTTTATGACAGTCAATAGAGTGTTAGTCGACACTTGACACCGGACATACTTGCTGCTCGCCACAGCTTCCTCAGAAATGTCTCACAATAATATAATGAGTAAATAATATAATGAGTAAATTCAGTCTTTAACCGGAATAAAAATGGCAGGTAGTTTTAAGTTTTAACTGTATTAATTGGTATTTTAATGTCCATTTTACAGGTATCAAAGAAACTTACAATACCTTGAATAGCCGGGCATGTGAACAGGACAAAACGCTGAAATCTCAAAAAGAACTTATCTCTGATCTCGAAGAGAAATGCGCGCGACTGAATAATCAGGTTTGTTTGATTCGTGCCAAAACGTTTACGCATTTGCCGTTCATTATTGTAAGCAACTCGTATAGTATGTAGTAGTAGCCAAAAACGACGATTTTGACAATTTATTATTATAAAATCAAGCGTTCATGATTTTCAATTTAAGGTTCTTGAACTGACAAGCACAAATGAGGAGTTAAGGGACTTGTTGAAGAACAAAGACACTTCTCTCATGAAAATATCCGGTGAGTCTAATTCGCTTGTTACCACTACTCCGCAAAGTTATTTTTATTTTTTGGTTTCGGTGAAATTCGCAGAAAAAAATTTTCGGTCAACTGCCACCTCGACAGAAAGCAGTTGCAGATAATTTTTGCATAGCTTTTCTCTCCGTTCGCGTTGTAAAAACATACCATCTCCAGGTGATTTGTCGATAGCAGAAGTGAAACTGACTCAAGTATCAGAGACACTGACAGCTGCAGAACAAAGACTTGCTGAATCCCGAGTATGTACAACACTGTGTTCCCTTCTTCCTTCTAACTTTACTTCTTTTCAAACGTCTTTCTTAGAAATTGATAGCAGTTTCCTTATGTCAACAATTTTCAGGGCACAAACAAGGGTTTAGACTCACAGGTGGAATCATTGTCGGTAAAATTGAAGCACTCCAATTCGGAACTCGACGCGAAAACCAATGCAGTTCGCACGCTTGAGAGAAAGAACGTGGAGGTATGATCTAACTAAATATGTTATTTCTTAATTCTAATTAATTAATTAATAAATTTGGCTATTGAGTTATTTAATTAATTATATTCTGACTGAAAACTACTTCAGAGCACATATACAATAGAGTCACTGGGTGACAAGGTGACAGAGTTTGAACAGAAGAATGCGGTGCTATCAGAGGAGGTTACCAGACTTCACACTGAGTTCTCTAGAGCACAAGGTAGGTTTTCAGCTTTTGGAAAGTAGGTTCTAGGTTCTCTGTCTTCTCAGAGGAGGTCACCAGACTTCACACTGTGTTCTCTAGAGCACAAGGTAGGTTGTCAGCTTTTGGAAAGTAGGTTCTAGGTTCTCTGTCTTCTCAGAGGAGGTCACCAGACTGCACACTGAGTTCTCTAGAGCATAAGATAGGTTTTCAGCTTTTGGAAAGTAGGTTCTAGGTTCTCTGTCTTCTCAGAGGAGGTCACCAGACTGCACACTGAGTTCTCTAGAGCACAAGGTAGGTTGTCAGCTTTTGGAAAGTAGGTTCTAGGTTCTCTGTCTTCTCAGAGGAGGTCACCAGACTGCACACTGAGTTCTCTAGAGCACAAGATAGTTTGTCAGCTTTTGGAACGTAGGTCGTAGGTTCTCTGTCTTCTCAGAGAAGTTCTCTGTCTAGACTTTATTAATACTGGAGTAGCTAATCAAGTACGCTATGAGGTCTTTATCCCATCTAGGGGTCGATAAGTCCGTTCTTATAGACAACAGTTCCTCTAATTCTATGTTCGTATGTACTTGTAGTTCGTTGGAAAAGTAGTTGGCCCTACTTTCATTCACATTTCTTTCTCACAGGTTCGGCAAATGCCAAATCAGAACAGAACCAACAGCTTGAGATAGAGGTCCAGACCGGGAAAGATGCTCTTAACGAAATGGTGGAGAGGGTGAGATGCTCTTATCCTATCTTATCACGTGACTTGATTCTCATCTGTTGGTTCATCATATTGTTTTAGTCATTTTAAACAGGAGGATTTTGTTCTAAAATAGCTTTCTATTTATAGAAAGCTGGTTATAACCAACTTATTATACCCTTTTAGAATTTAGCTCTGGAGAGTACGCTGAGCGCCATCCAGAAAGGTTTAAATGCTGCTCAGACTGATAATCGTGACCTAGAGGCTAGACTAGGCAACCTCAAGGAGCTGCATGAGGTACTCTTAAATGAATAATTTTAAGTTCTCAGAACTTTGTTTTTCAATGGAACAAATTATTCTAAATCAAATCATCGGTTAATGGTTATGTTTGTTGGAAACTTTAACGGTTGGTTCGCTAACTTCGCTTTACCTCACATTGGCTCTCGGCAGTTTATAAATATTCCCTCGAACCACTTCTTTTATAGCCCGACTAACATCCTGCCAGGATATAAGTGAGAGACTGTCCAAATCTCAACGTACGTGCGAGGACTTGACAGACTGCCTAAAGGACAAAGATACTCAAATTGACAGCCACCTCAAAGAAATAGCTTCTCTCGGTGATCAAATAGAGGATCTTTCGGTGTCGGTAAGAATTTATCTTTAGATATTCTTGGAATGTTATGTTTTGTCTTATTGGAGAATGGAGGGTAGTTTTCGGTATAAAGGGATCAATGGTCAAATTGGATGAGAAATTACATTTCAGCATGAAATGACATTATGATATTACATTAATCTCTGGCCAGGTGACGCACAGCCGAAAGCTTTACGAAGCATTACTAGCAGACAAGAGCTCTATAGAGGAGGAGAACTCTATCCTGTTGAACAATAACACCAGCTTGAAGGAGGAACAAAGGACACTAGAGCTGGAGTTGGTGGTTGCTAAGAAGGATGTGAGTTTACTTTTCATACAGTAATCTTTGTGTACTCTGTACATATTTGAAATGCTAAGCATGCTTTGTTTTTAACTCATTTAACATGCTAATTACCGTTTCACCAACACAATCTTGGGTGTTGAAGTTTGGAGGTTATTAAGGTGTGGCTCCAATTATCTATAAATTCTTGTAACATGATGTTTCACTGTTATACTTCAGATCGACAGACTGAAAGAGCAGCGAGCCTCCGCTGAGTTAGAGGTAGATGAGCTGAGGGTGAGGTGTGAGCACCTGGCACAAGACATTGCGTCACGTGAGGAACAGATACACCAGGGACAGCTCCACGCTGCCGAGATTGAGAGGAGCATCAAGTTCAAGGAGCAAGAGGTGAGTTTCAGCATTATCTGTTATTAGAATGGTGTGGTAAGAGAGTTCTTTTTTCCTTATAGGGATAGTGGGTCAGACAGGTAATTTAGATTATAGGGGTCACTTACAGGTGTTAAAATGGGGTTATTATTCTGATTTCTGATATGACAATGATTTAAATTCTGATTTCCCGATTTTTTCAGCTTAGTAGTGTTCAACAGAAGCTGAGTAACGCCCTCTGTGGAGCTGACGACCTCAAACAAGAATATGAGACCATTTCCACGGAGCTCAGCACAACTAAGGTACTGAACTAGAACTAGGATAATACCGGGTTTAAATGGCTGTTCTGACGTTGCAAATACAATCATGGGATCTCGTGGGACCATTGATAACGGTCAAAGCCTTGACGCCCACCATTAGATTCTCTACCTGTGGACCTAATAGATTGGAACGGCGGGTCGGGCACATGTTATTATATAATGATAAAGTTCTTTGACATATGATAATGTGGATTATATTATATAATATCCAAGCGTCACTGCTAGTAGGCGTGCCGTTTATCTATCTTCACAACTCTAATGAAGTCTGCAAATATTTGATGATATATTCTTTTTAGGATGGGTGTGGACAATATGTTATCAGTTAATCAATACTGATAAAACTATCTCTTATCATTTAATCAAAATTGATAAAACTCAAAACTGCTGGTAATAATACAACAAAATACCTAACAAAAATCCTAACCGTTCAGTTTGCTCTGGAAACAGCCGACAATAAGGTTAAGGAAGGAGAAGATCTGATAGCCAGACAACAGATACAGATAACACACCTAAACAAGATGGTGGATGATGCGGCGGCAAAGTACAGTGACTGCCAAGATCAGGTACCTAAAACGTTAAAAATGTGTTTAAGATATTTAATAAATGCTATATTTCAACTTTTAAAACTTTTATTATTATGCACATAATGTTTGTCACTTTATTATATTTGCCATCCGTCGATTTTGAATTTTAATGATTTCCCTGTTAAATACTACCGACAATATTTAATAATTAATTTGAGAAATTCTAATAATAATTCTAAAACGTCAGCAATGACGCAATGTGCCAGATATTTAATTAATAATATGATTACATTTTTTAAATGTCTATAATGATGTCTCAATGCACAAAATGTTTGTCAATATCGTATTAGTCCTCAATCAATTTTGAATTTTATTGACATACTATCAACAATGCTATATATACATAATAATAAATTTGAGAATTTCTAATGAATCTGTCATGAGAAATCACAGATAATTTGAGATATTCTGATGAAGCTGTCATCACAGAGAAATTGATTAAACAAACTTATTCCCCTCTCGATTTACCTTTCAGAAATTGATCAATTGATCAACATCAATTTGAAAGTTATAATTCTTGTGGAATTTGTTGTCTATAGTCTATATAACTTCAACATTTGATTATATTATTGATTAAGAGGCAGTGAAGCTAGCGGGATGAATGGGAACTCTCGCTATACTTCAGTATTAAAGCTAAACTACTTCGGTATTACGGGATCCTACAAAATCCGAAAATGGGGCAAAAATAAAAACACGTGAAAACAACTAAATGTGAATAAAGCTAAAATAATATTTGTATCTTTAGATCCACAAGCTAGACGACACAACAGATGAGTTAAAACGCCTAAACACGTGTCTGAACGAGGAGAACTCCTCGCTACAGTTAGCTCACGAGACAGCTAAAAAAGAGATAGAGATGTTGGAACAGGAGCAGGAGCAGAATACTGGGGATTTACAGAACCTCAGGGCTCACCTGGAGACCACCAGTGAGTCAAATTGCAAACATTCCATTGTTGAGCAATGTGTGTTTGCTATGCTGTACGTTTTGCGAAAATTTGCCAAATTCAACAATAATTGTTTAAAAATCCCATACTAGAACTTTTCTCAATAACTGTTTTATTCCGTAGCGACTCAGCTTGAATCAAGTGAAGATCTGATAGAAAGATACGAGTCAGAGATAGTATCTTTTGAAGAGAAGTTAACAACGATTACAGACGAGAGTAGGTCAACTCAGGATCTTTTAAAGCAATCTCAGTTTGCCCTGGAGGAATTAGGTTTGTAGATGATGTGTAATATTGTTTTGGTACTTAAAGTTATATTATTATAAATCTTTATTGGGTCTATATGGAGGACACCTTGTAGAACCTGCGTATATTGGCGCAGTCTTCCCAGCCACCGACAACACCTTCCCGACCACCTAGAACACCTTCCGCTTAATTTGTTTCACGCTATCATCACTGACTGGATGGATCGATTAAAATTGAAACCTGAGCTGTTCGCTCGAAACTGAGCGACTGAGTGGATGATATCCCACTATTCTGAGGAACTTGTTCTACCAGTTCTGCGGAGCTGGGGAAAGTGTTTATTGGAGGATGAGAGTTAATCAACTCTGTCAGATTTCGTTTGTGTGGCACAATAAACAATAAATCAAATTGTTGCGAGCAGTGAACACCATGCTAGTGACGCATTATAATAACATGACATCTCCCCTCTGTAGGAACCGATTTGTTGAGTTGCACAGAATTTCTCCTCCACGCTGACAAACGAACCCGGGCACTGCTTCAGGATCCTAAAGTTTCTTTGAAAGCGAAATGTGAAATCCTTACTTCGTCTTTAGACAAGCAGTGTGATGAAATTAAGGACCTGGAGAAGGTTAAGAGTGATGCAAAAAAGCAGGTTCGCTTACTTAATTATTATTGGTTATTGCGATTCACTCAAAACATTAGCTATTCCAAAATTCCATGAAACATCGTTATATTGTTTCATTTTGGTTTCACCAGATCCAAATAATACACATTTCTGTAAATCTGTTTGTGTCCACCAGATGGAGGACCAGAATTTGATGCTGACCCAGCAGAGTGAACAACTCCGACATCTCCACGAGGAGAAACAGATAGCTCAACAGTTGGTGGAGAAGTTCCAGCACAATATGGCCGACCTGGAGAACTCGGTAGGTGTGGGAGGAGGTTATAATTAGATTTCACAAATAATTGGATGGATTTGTATGATTAGACTTTAAAGTGCCAAACAAAATTAATAATAGTAGATAACAGGTCAATAATTGTTAGATAACAAATCGTACAACAAGTACTGTAGAATTAAAGAACCTAAGATTTGAGATATCTAACCATTTCTCTGTTTGACTGGTCACGTGTTTTATAACCCTAGTCTCAGAACATTTGTTGATTAGTTTGCTATCCAGGTTAGTACTCTGAAAGAAAGTTTGGCTGTAAAAACAGCTACGCTAGCGAACGCTGAACAATTACTCCAAGAAACAAAAGCCAACTTGGAAGCTTCCTCTTCTTCAGGAGATGAACTCGCACTCCAGAATGACAAGGTATTTATACATTTCAAACCGTCTGATCAAATTTTTTGATAATTCGTCCATCTTTGGTCATATAATCCTTATCTCAAACATTTTGTTTTTTAAACAAAAATGGAAATATTTTTGACGATTCGAACTCTTACAGTTGACTATCACTCTGGAGAAGTGCACCAAAGAGTTGGAAGAAGCACAGAAAGAGCTGGAAGGAAAATCTCTGGCAATATCAGAACTCAGCCAACAACGCAAGATATTAGAGAACAAGGTTAATAACAGTTCAGATATCTATTACAAATTCTCGTGAGGGGCTGATAAATACGATAAATAAAATTCCATAGTAGGACAGCGAGGCCACATCGGCTGAGTTGCAGCAGAAGAACACTATATTTATAGCTTTCCAAATCGATCCGGTGACGTAAATGTTACTTACCTAATACCTATACTTATAGAATTCTGTAATCTGACAGTTACCTTGTCAGGGAGAATCACTGAAGGGCGATGTCGAGCAGCTTTCTCTGGAACTGGACGAAATGTCTCAGAGATTTAAGGAGACTCAGTATCAGGTTAGAGCCTTTTTAAACTATTGAGTTGCCAGCAATTTTATTTAGTTTTGATTTTCAGTTAATTTATTTTTAGCCAACCATTTAAACAGACCCTTAACGTATAAAGTGTCTTTATACAGACCCTTGACATACGGTTAATAAACATTAAACTATTATCTAACTCACGGTTAACGTACGTTTAACGTACTATGGAAGTGGCACTAAGGTATCTTGAATACATTTAGCCCATTGGTCTTAGCCAGCCCTGTCGTGATTATGCTCACAATTTATCTCACAAGCAACCATTAAATCATCCAACTTTTAAGTATTAATATGATAAGTATTAATATAATATTATCATCACATAATACAGTCCGTGCATATTAAATCATCAAAATTGTCCATAACTATTAACTACCTTACTCGGGATTATTATAACCGGGATAAAGTGGTGGGTTTTGGAAGATTCCGCCATATTTTTCCCGGTCAAAAATTTTACCAGTCATAAAAAAACCCGCCGACTCAGATTATGGGGTTCCAAGGGGGTGGTGATCATCATATTTTACCTGAAGTCTCATATGTGCTAGAGAAGACTTTTGAAGCAGTGGATGGAGGGCTGTAACTTTATTGGCGGTTGCTACCATAATTTCGTTATAAAAATCACAATTTGGTTATAGAAATCAGATTTCAGGGTGGACCGTGATTCTCACTTTTCTTGCCCATGAAGTGAGTAAACTGTGCCACTATTTCATGGTCCACGGTGGATTGATTACTGGAGCAGTTGAAGATGCAAAGCCAAGACGTTCCCCAATACCAAGCGGTGGGCAGGAAATTAAGCTCCGGCTGACCTTCAGAGCAGTAGCCCCATTAGCGGACAAAATGAAAGTCTTGTTAAGACAACAATACAACTTCGAATTTGACGGTCAGCAGCAGGGGGATATCAATAATGATAATGGAGGGGACATTAGCGATACTGAGAATGAGAATACGCTTTAATGAAGATTTGACTTATTATTGCTATAGATTTATTTTCCTTCAAATACTAGACGTGTCTTTTTTTCTATTTATGAGTAATATCAGTAACTGTAAATTGAAATAACTTCTTTAACAAGTAACAAAAACAGAAATTTCGGTTGAAAAATTGTTGACCTCTGAAAAAAAACTTGAAAGGTCGGCCACCGGTAAATACATGACCGGGATAATTTGGCGGGTTTTGGGAAATTCCGCCATATTTTTCCCGGTTATTAATTTTCCCAGTCATAAATTAACCCGCTATAATATTCCCGAGTAAGGTAAGTTATTTCTCACTTAAGCTTGAATAAAAGTTGGCGTTTATTGTGGGAAATTCAAAGGATGTTTCTCAGCGTTTTCTTTTTGTTTTGAAGCTATGCCAATAATTCGAAACAAATACATTCAATATTCGCGATAAAAATTATGAATACATGCATACATGCTAACCTCAAACATGAAAACATACACGATTCCGCTCAGCTTGAATCACCTATTGACCTACCAATCGGAGGCTTCACATAGCAACAAACACAGCAACACATCTTATTCATCGGCCCAGAGTTCAACAAGCAGACTCTATCAAACGAACTTTGAACTTTTGGACTTTACATGCCAAATTTTATACTTTTTAGCATCATAAAATGCAGTTGGATCGCGCTTCACTTGCAGTGAACAACTGTTGTATTGTTTCTAAGCTTCTTGTTTATTTTACATCAGCTTTTGTGTGTCGAAGATTTTTTGCTGTGGTTGTTTGTTCCGTCCTAAATTCTGCGTTGTATGACGTATACGATTTAATTTGAAATTTTCGAAATCTCCTGCAAAACTTTTCTTATTAATGTACGCTAAACGGATTGCAGCCCTCGACATTTTGTTCACTATTTTTACCACCGTTGCGGAGGTTAAACA
Organism: Bolinopsis microptera; assembly: GCF_026151205.1. NCBI lineage: Eukaryota > Metazoa > Ctenophora > Tentaculata > Lobata > Bolinopsidae > Bolinopsis > Bolinopsis microptera. The sequence goes on along the minus strand of NC_087080.1, from coordinate 5,127,079 downwards.
TTTTGATTTAGGCTTTAAGTTCTGTGATAATATAAGGCAGATGTTAGCAGTATGGGTTTGTTTTGGGAGACCAACTCTTTCAACAAGCGTTAGGTGCTGGGTTAACACTTAAGATGCACTAGGGTTTAATACGAACAGCTGTTTTCAGTATAAGTTGCAGGGTGCTTCTGGTTTAGTATAAGGTGTTAACTACTGGGTTATACAAGGTACAGAGATAGGGTCAGCCGGGCAGGTCTCTTATATCGTCATCAGAGTATAGGGGTGAAACGTTCCATGTAACCATGTTGTTCTGTAAAATATGGTTCTGTAGGTGTAGTATGATGTAAGTATGTTTGGGATATCGTAAGGTGCAGAGTTAAGGTCAGGTCTCATACATCGAATTCAGGGAACTTATAGTAGGGTTGAACGTTTGAAGACAAATATCTGGAGGTAAACAGCTGTGCACCCTGGTGTATTCTAGAATATAAGTTTAAACCTTATCTTATAACATAATTACCCAGCCTAACGAATGGTGTTTTTCACCCCTGAACTGATTCGCTAATAGCTTAAAGTTAATGACCTCACCTGCTCTCCCATTATTGCATATGATGGGATAAAGCAAGGCATACTTTACTGGGAGTGTATGTGTTTCATTATATGGGGGGCCGGTTGTCATGACAACTAATTGCCCAGGCAACGCTTCATTTGTAGTGGGGAGACCGGCCGCTCTATTGTATGTAGCCTTCTCTTTTGTGCTTGTGTAGTTTTACACTGTGGTCCGTAGACGCTTCAAGTACGAGAGTAGTTACTTGTTTTTTGTTTTTATCTAAGCGGAATTCACGTGTTATTCTTCACATTCTCTGCAAATATGTTGCTAATTTTAACTTTATATTCTGGTATTTAAAGCACTGTTGATGTTGGGGATTGGGCTTATTGACAAACATGATCTCATTAGTAATAATATTTATCCGATTGATTAGATTGCATGTTTCAGTTAGAAAGTCTGTGTCTGTCCTGAGTAATGAAACAAACTCCTGGGCTGGCCCTTAAATATTGATCTTCATCGTTTCAAGATGTTTGCAAAAATTTTAAACTACAATTTTCCGTCCTCTATACACCATGAGCCATGCTAATGTTCTTTGGACCTCGCTATCTTCAAAACATATACTATCTAAGTATCTAAAGTTGGCATGTTTTTTTATAAATTTTCTTTCAGACGTATAAATTCATTACTCATGTCGTCTTGGTAACACAGACTCTGGTATTATGGATTAGGGAGGGTTCAGCCCTTTATTAATCAACTTGTATCCGACAACATCAAGTATTAATCTTCTTACTAAAGATTTCAGTTTTTATTGCCGTATGCTTTAATTAATGAAAAGTATCCTCGGCCTTGATACTTAGAACGCAACTTTTATAAAGATAATTTGAGGCAAAGGATGGTATGGACCACATGTGCAATATGTCATTTCCTGGAATTCATTAATCCTTTCCTTTCGCTTTATTTAGCCAGTTGTGCTGTAGAAGAGTTAAACCAAAATTTCGACTTAAAAGGTTATTTTGGATAATACCTCATTCTCACAGTACGTAGGTGCTGTACGTCCCCCGCCTAAAATTAGGTCAGCAAAGCTGTTCCGTATAGAAAAATGAATAAATTATTCGACATAATAGGCCATGTTCAAAGTGTTCCACTTCCATAGAGCGTCAGTACTTTTCTAACTATAATTTGCTTGACACATTATTAAGACCTATAACGTCGAATCATGGCAGGTAAAGGAACCCCAGAGAGTTAGTGCAGATATTCAACACATTAATTATCTAACTCATAACAACTTCCTCTGCTGATATGGCCTCCTTTAATTTCTAAACTCATCCGCCCCATACAATAATGTGATGAAATTCTTGTCAGTAATAATTATTGGCACAGATGGGAAGTCTTTAAACTCAGTGATATCTGAGTTTTGGTTGGATAACCAGATAAGTACCGGGCTTATAATGTAAATACCGTACTTATCAGGTACTTGCAGGATTAAGATACCTCTCTAGAGAGGTCCCAGGATTTTAAAAGTCTAAATTTAGATTGGTTTGGAATTTATCCAATATCTTTCCAAACATCCCACCTGCCATCCTGTATATTAAATAGCTTGTGGGAGAGACACTATTTAACTTTATTGCTATTTTGAAATACTTTAAGAACCGCGATATTTAGCCCACCAAATATTTTTAATTATCTAAATCCTCCGAAATAACTTCACAACTATTTAACCAACTAACATTTTCCCTCCCGCTAGCTCGAAAACCGAACAGAGACATTACAAGATACTCTCGATAAGTTAGAAACAACAACTGAACACTACGACAACACTAAACACACCTTGCAGTGCACTTTGGTTCAGGTTGAGGATCTGACTGGACAGCTTGGTAGATTGCACCAGGAACAGGTCAGATGAATTAATTAATTAGTTAATTAATCGTCCTTTTTCTCTGAATATTTTTATAAAGTTTATTATGTTTTCAATAATGTTTGTAATCATTTTTTATTTGTCGTTATACTTTTTCTTGCGATGGTCCAGTGGCGTAACGTTGCCTGTTGGGCCCCCCTGTTGGCGCCCCCTCCCCTTTTGGCGCCCCTCCCTAAAAAAGTGTGTTTCTAGAGCAATTAGCAAAACGTTTAGTTTTGCTAGTACCTCAGTTAAGTTTTTCAAAATTGTCCCACATTCAATTCGCACAGCGGGGTCAGCGGGGCCCTTCGTTACACCACTGCGATGGTCGTGGTGTTCAAAATTTCAGTTCAGAAGTCAGTTATTTGATATGAAAGTTATTAAACTTTGAAATCGAATTACAAAATTTCGGTATTTTTGATTTATCTTTTAAAATTAATTTTACCCGTTACACTAGAGTTTTAAAAATAAAGTCCATTGAATTCTAGGACACAGTCAGCAAAATAGTAACCGGTAACCATAATAACCACCGCTACTCGCCATGGTAACCGCCGAAAGTAACCACGATCCACCTGATCCCCACATAATTGCGCTCTCGTATTACAAAATAACAGGAGTTTTACAGCCCCCTCTCTACACTTTCCATCAGCTAATTGTCATTACCAAATGTTTAGTATCTTAGTGTTTACATACATGCTCGCTTAATCTTCACTTTAAATCCCTGCTGGGTCACACGGTTGTGAACATTGCTCCTTCGTGTATTATTGCCCTGATAACATGTGTTCTTACTGAACAGTGAACCTATTGTCAATGATTTAATATAATAGCTGACAATTTTTGATCGCCTAGTAGACAATTTACAGTCGAAGATCCATATAAGAAATATAAACCGACTCGTACAAATTCTTTGATATCTGTCTAATGTGTATGAAACTCTTTGAGCGCTGAATTTCAATACTGAATTATCTTTCTTAAACGCTTTTTGATGTTTGTTATATTAACCCGAAAAAGTTTCCAGTCTTGAGCAATACAAGCTTATTCCTCACAGCTTGCGCTTTAAGGTCATCTCTGTCTTTTAATTCGAATTTTAGTAGCCTCGCAATCATTTTACTATCAAGATACAGATATTGAAGACTGATAAAATAGATATATCATAAAGTTAATGGATTTTCTTTGATCTGATATTTTTAGATCGATTTGTGCGCTACAGCTTCTGCAAAGTTTTTGTTGTCTATTTTTGGAACTGTGCACATTAGAGTTCCCATACTTTACTTGATAAAATGCAGCTTGCAAGAGTGAACACTTTAAATATCGGTTATAAATACGACGCAAAAATAAAGCAAAAAATAAGACACATTATTTATATTAAATTTAATATGTTTGCTCCTTTAGGCTGAGTTAAAATCAGAGTACTCGTCCACCACAAAGACCCTCAAGTCTACGGAGGAGAAACTAACGACCACCTCCAACAAACTTTCTATTGTAGAGGGAGAGCTAAGCGACAGGTATTATTATTATTTGTCATTATATAAAAGTTGTTTATTAGTTTATTCTTCGCCGCTTATCGATCATATGCAGGCCATATAAGTTTGATTTCGATCGAGAATTGGCTTTATTCTCTCAACTTTTATTTTTCCGTTATGCTAGGCATTATATTATAGTGCATAATTAATCTTTGTAAATATAAAAGTTCCCTTAATATGGAATTGTTAAAGTACCAGTTTAAGAGCAGAAACTTACCATAGAAATTTTTTATTAAAAACCTGTTTTTATCAACAGGCCTCGAAGGCTCGAAAGATATATTCGACCTTTAGTTTGTAGCATTTAGCATTTTAGCATTTTAGCATTTTAGTAAGATACTGCAACCTGCACCGTTAACTTGATTTTGTCTGAAAGCAGAAATATTTTCCAAAATCCAATTAATCTACATAAATCTTCCCGTTTTTTGACCAGCCTGGCTGTTTCCAGGTTAGAAGAAATGGCAAGGATCCAAGCCGACTACGCAGCCTTGCAGAAAGACTTTAAGAAACGCTGTGAAGAGGTCAGTAGTCAAGTACTGTGACGCGATTAATATAACCTGGTTAATGATGGTTACGTGGTGCGATTCAATGCGTCACCATGATTAACCGCTGGTCAAACTGTTTACTTGCCTTATTGTGCGGTTTACTACTCCTTTATCATGACAGTTTTGTAAGTATAGTCCTGGAACAGGAAGTTAAACTTAAAGCTCTGTTTTTGATATGCTGACTACATATCTTTATGATATGCTAACTATGTTATAAAGTTATAATATGCTAACTATGCCCCTATTTACTATTTAACCACCAGATCCTGAACAAAGAACGCAAGGTCTTGCAACTAGATACAGAGTTAGCTAATGTGACGCAGTCACTGGCCCACAAAACCAAAGAGGTAACCATTTGTTATACCTTGGTTATTATGAAGATATTGTAAATTATGATGAAGATATCGTTTTGTCTGGAATAGAAGGTCCCTGGTTTGACCGTAGAACATCTGTATGGACAACAAATATATTGCTGGATCTTCTTAATCACTCCATATTTTGCCACTAGACTAAGCTTATATTAAGATAGATCCGATAAAGTGGGTCCGATAAATTCGGATTTTTGTAGACAAATTGGATACACTAGTATTGGGACAAAACGGGGACATTGGTTTATTTGCCCTGTCAAGTCATAAATTAAGTCAAAAACATTTGTAAATGATGTATAATGTATATAGGTATTACTATTAGCTAGGCCTAGGGGCCATCGAAAGTCGCAAAAAATGCCCCAGGTTCAATATTGATGGAATGAGCGAAAATGAAAACATCATGCACCCCCTCATGTCAGTTCTAGACATAAGGTAATTCTGTAGTGGTCGTACGATCGACACAAACACTTTCTTACCAATTTTGAGCCATGCTGAGCCCCTTTAGGAGATTGTTATTATTGTCCATTTTGGTTCATTTCATGAACCTGGAGCATTTGTTGCGACTCTCGATGGCCCCTATAACTACATCCATCATAAAAAAACAGAATTGAGGCTCCCCAGCTCTCAATTGCAGCCAATAATTCGATGTCCCAAAGTGTCTACAAAAATACTCTGGAGGATAATTTATAATCCTCCAGAGTATTTTGAAGTGTATATATAGTTAAGTGTTTATAAAATACAAACACTTAACTAGGTACTTACTTTATCCGTATCTTAGTACAAACAGCATTTAACAGAAGATTAAATTGTTTAAATGTTTGAATAGTTGAAATTTTCGAAAAGTCTAAATGTTTAATAGAAGTTTGAAATCAATCTTGTTTTTAAATTTGTCCCAATTTGTCTGCTGGTTTATGGATTCATTCATATACCGTATTAAACACCATTTAAATGATCACGTAAATCTTATTTGACATACGTGTTTCTGACAGGTGATTGGGAACGAGAAGGAGATCCTCCACCTCTCCTCAGATCTCAGCTCCACACGTGACCACTGCAGAGTTGCTGAGGAGGAACTGAAGAATAGAAAGGGAGAGCTCGAGCAGACGAAACGACACCTCTTCGAGTCAGTTTAACTTAACTACTTCCTTATTTAGCAATTAATTGAAAACTTACTCTCCTATTCTATGAGAACATTTTAATTCCCAGGCCCCAGCCAATGTTCATCCCTTTCAGTGTTTATCCGTTTCAGTTGCAACCATGGCTGATTGTTTAACAATTTCCTCAGAGCAAAGGAGGAGTTATCTCTGCAGGCCCGCAAGATTAAGAGAGATAGTGAGATCTTGCAACAAAAGGAATGCGATCTGAAGACAGCTACTGAGGAGCTTGCTATTGCTACCGCTGAGAACGCCCAAAAGAGGGATCAGATAAGAGGCCTCGAGGGACAGGTACACTTTTGCTCTTACTTTTGATTTCAATTTAATTTTTAGCCTATCTTTTGCTATTCCAATTTGACAATGTGAACACAAAATTTGCTTTTAATTTTCTTCAACCGAACCATACACTTCAGGTGAGAGAGTTAACGAGGCAGTTAGCGACCAAGACAGAAGAAGGGGACCTGCAAAAGGACCAGGTTGAACACCAAGTAGCGGAGGTAGAGCGTCTGAGTCAGGAAATTGGCAAGAAGAACAAGATGATATCTGGTCTCCGAGATGAGATCAGGGATAACAGCAATCTCCAGAAGTCTCAGAGCGAGTCGATAGACACCTTCAAGGTTAGACCAGTAGCTACTTTATTTATATGATCTCATTCTCAACCTTCACTTTCACTTTATATAATTTTGTATTTAATTTGTCCTCGATTCACTATAAAGTATGATTTCATTAGGAGGAGATCAGGTCAGGTGCTTGTACCCTGGCTCAGACTAGAGACGAATTAGCGCTGGCGTCTGACAAAGTATCGGTTTTGGAGAGTGATGTTAAGAACAAGAAGGAAACTATCGAAGATTTGAAGGTTCAGATAGATACCGTGATTGAGGAAAGGAATAGGTAAGTGCACCCTATAAACCAGGTATTGTAAGAGAGTTGAAAGATAAAAGGGTGTGGATCTAATTTAGAACCCTCTCACTTTTGAAGACTTGGCAGTGTTACTTTGAAAAGATCAACAATCCTACCAACTTGTCTGTAACCCCTACCCCCTCAGAGTGCAGGGAGAGCGGGACAGTTTGGAGAACCAGTGTAACGTGGTCTCAGAAGATCTGAGGGGACTGGACGAGGACTACCAGGACAAATGTACAGAGATACAGAAACTGAGGGAGGATGTTGTGAGGTTGCAGACCATGCACCAGGAACAGAGGGACCGCTTGCAGGAGAAACACACAGAGGTTAGATAAGTATAGATTCAGTCTGACCAATTGGGAAATTTAAACTCTTGAAGTATAGATTCATTAATTATGCTGTTATTGTTGACATGGTCAATGGTCAACCAGTCGACTTTGATTAACCAATTTATCGGTTTGATAACAATTGCTAAAAAATTTGTTTAAGTATTTCACAAAATCACCATTTCCAGATTACCCGGCTGGAAGGAGATCTAATTAAGAACGAGGAGGAGATAGTATCTCTGAAACAGTCCCTGGTAGACAAGAAGGACACTATCACCTCTAAAGAGTCTGAGATACTTCAGATAAAAACTGAGATGAATCACCAAGGAGAACAACACAAAGCATTTGTTCAGGTAAAATTTTGCTTGCAGAACTTTATTAAGGCTGATTTTTGTTTCTGTGAATCTATAGAAAACCGTAAGATTCACAGAACCTGTACAGTGTAGTCTGTAGATCCTAATGGTTAGGTTCTAACACTATCTTCCTAACTATAAATGTGTCTCTTAGGACTCTTTCAAGCACATGGAGGACGAGCTACATTCGTCCCAACAACAATATCGTCAGTGTTTGGATGAGTTGGAACAGTTTGAGAGAAAGATTCATGAGCTGGAGCGGGAGATTGCCCAAGGCAAGGAACAAAACGTCAAATATTCTAGAGACGTAAGTTGATGCAGTTTTGTTTAGTTTCATTTTTATTTTGTAATGTTATTTAATTTTATGGTAACTCCGGTCAAATTTATTTTTGTTTCACAGTTATATTTTCCTTCTCGCTATCAGTCTTGATCTGATTTTGAGTTTTCTTGAGCTTAGATTTTATCGAGCCTGGTCGTGATTTCTTGAGATTCATAGTCAGAAAAACTGAAAACGACGTACTACAGTGCAAGTGCAACTAGTATTGAACATAATATGTGTAAAAATCCCAAAAATTCTGAGTGAGAAAATTAATAACTATACAAGATTCAACACTACAAATTCCTTAAATTGCTCTGCTCTACGCATTTAAACGTAAATAGGTACCATTGTCACTATCTGTATAATATATATATAGAGGTATTTCATCTAAGGTGGTTGTTCCTACTCACATTTCCACATTCCTTGACCCAGGAAACCATGGCATCTCATCCACAAGATCGGTCTTCTTATTCAGCTCGGTTTAGAAGATAAGAAACACTGTCTTTATCTTTTCTGTACTTTGTTTTTTTGTTAAGCTCGCATTTACTTCCCTCACAACAAATTCCAACGCAGTCCTTATCTTTCTCGCATTTCACTTTGGCTTCTTCCACACTGTATTTCATGCTCGTAATCCCACCTCTCAGCTGTTTCCCGACAAGTTTCTTCCATCTTCCGTCGTCATCACTGTCATCGTCTTTCTCATCTTTCTCTTCATCATCGTCCTTTCCATCTCGGTTTAAAAGATAAGAAACACTGTCTTTGTCTTCTCTGTACTTTGTTTTTTTGTTAAGCTCGCATTTACTTCCCTCACAACAAATTCCAACGCAGTCCTTATCTTTCTCGCATTTCACTTTGGCTTCTCCCACACTGTATTTCATGCTCGTAATCCCACCTCTCAGCTGTTTCCCGACAAGTTTCTTCCATCTTCCGTCGTCATCTTCGTCGTCATCTTCATCACTGTCATCGTCATCTTCCTCTCTATCATCATCGCCTCCAGATATGCTCGGATATTGGGCAAAGTCAGTGGTTCTACAGATGTTGTAATTCTTTCCGTCCAACCCTCTCCTAACATTTATATGTCCCTCATCACCCCACGATCCCCAACTATTCCGTAATCTGAAGAAGCCCCGTCCATCCTTAATGCCATATCCTACGAACACCATAGCATGGTTCACTTTATCCCCACACTTCTTCTCGTCGTAAATACCTTCTTTGTACTGAAAGAATGACTTTCCAGCTTCCACTGCCGTCGCTAGAACACCGATTGATTTATCTGCTATGGCCCTAGCGACAGCGTCATCCCCTTTCTCAATTTTGATGGTTTCGATGATCGCGAACCCCGAAAGAGCACTTTTAACATTCTTCTTACACTTTCCATATTCTGCCTTGTAAGGATAGTCAGACTCTCTAGCAATCATGTGATCGTTATCACGTGACCATTTCCACGCCGTGGACATCCAGCCTCCCTTACAACCGGTCCTATCGTACACGCAATCAACCCACTGCTGCTCTCCTAGGATCTGTATACCTCCGCTCCTTCGGTTTATCTGGTATTCTAAAGGAGCACTGGATCCAAAGGCCCAGCAGCTTCCGCAGCTACCTTGCTGTTTAGGGGGTGGTATCTTCGTTTCGTAGTTTGCAGATTTTGGAAGTCCTCTGGTCACCAGGGTTACCTCCTCTCTCACCTGTCTGCGTGCCAGCTTCTCCAGTGAGGAGACGTTAACTCCGAGGTGCTGTTCTTTTTCTGACTGGGTCATCAGAGCGAAGTCGTTGTAATCAGCTTTCCAGAGGCTTTGATGGTCTGCGTTGTGTTTTTCGATAATTTCTGAAGTTCTGGAAAATTCCAAAAAGTGTGCTTTATCGTCAGCTGTTGACCGAAATAACTTATCCTGAGAGTTGTAATATAATCAATAAATTATAATACAGATTTGAACTGAATGAAAACCGAAATGTAAATTTTGGCCGCCAATTTTTGAAGTCTTAATAGAAGGTAAAGTAAACGCTGCAGCCTAGCAGTGAACGAACCTGATGATATTCTTCCTTAAGTTGGTTGTATTTTCTGATGAGCTGGCGATGTGATAGTGTCCCTGAAGTGCCCATGTGCACCAGTGATAGCAACAGTAACAGTAGGGAGATCATCTTTCAGGAAACCAGTAAACTCAATCAATAAGTAAACAACTGTAAATGAATTATTTATGACGCCATGGTGACTTATAAAGCTCGAGTGTTGACAATGGGATAGAATAATGGTCTTAGCATATCAGCGGACAATAATTGGTAGAATATATCTTTGCCTTAGTACTATGACTAAAGGTGTTCCTTAATGATATTTCTATTATATGTTAGGCAGTTCTCCATTCAAAGAAATTTTTACCATGATAATTTCCCTTGACTAATGAATACTTCTCACCTACGTATTACAATGTTCCCCCTTAGAATATCTTTCTTTTGTTTGGTTGTTAAATAACGATAGTGAATATGAATTATGAAGTTGCAAAAACAAAAAAGAAAAAGTTAAACTGAAAACATCTTAGAGAGTAGAGATGGGATATGACAATGGCGACCAGTCTGTACTTTACAATAAATAAACTTACTGCTGATAAAACTATTATGTCCTAAAATATTGACCAGTTCTAACATAAAGCACCATTATCCTTATTAATTGTTGTAAAACACAATATAATGACCATAGAAATATTACGTTGCCCCAATGTCATTGTCAAACTCTATTGATTGACATGACAATAAGCTTAACAAACCTCATGTCACTGCTGACTTCAACCAGCAGCCCGAGACAAACCTTCTTACAACACCCCTTTCTCACAGGTAGAGGACAGAGACTCGCTGATCGCGCAGTTGAAGCGCGAGCTTGACACGTGCAATAACAAATACGTAGAAGCCCAGATCGGGACAGCTAACTTGGAGAAGAAGCTGCACAATGCGGACAATGAGATTGCAGCTCTCGCTGAGCTCAAGAAGAGCAAGTCCCTGCAGGTAATTTATAGTGCTGCTGGCCGTGAGGCGGTGCACCATTTTGAGGAATGACGAGGGGTAGTTTGTGTCCGTTTTAAAATCGCGGAATTGTCGAATATTTCTGGTTCACTATTATTAATGCTTTTCATACAAAGTTATAACGAATTCTTCATGTCGTGCATCCTGGGTTTGGACAGGATATGCCCGCTTAAAATATTTCCATCACGTTACATTACATAATTCTCAATAAATGTAATAGATTTGTAGTGTTGTAATTAGTTTACGACTTGGGTGGTTTCTTGGAGTTGTCCTTATCATTAGGTTAGGTCATTATACTGTAGACATTTATCATGTAGTTCAACAAAAGCAACGATTTTTGTCAAAGACCCAGCTACTCTATTTTAATCCATAAGTTTCTTCTTTCACTGTACTCTGTTAGTAGGTTCTTATCTAAGTAAGATATCAGTCATCTTCCTCAGATTATTAACTTAGCGGTAAACATCCCCCCTCCAATCATGACTAGACAGGGATATTGGAATGAATCAATGATGTCGTCTGGACAAGGGACCAGATACAAGTATATGAGTGGATTACTAGACAGCAACTTTTTACGTTGTGGAAGTATTTAAATGATTACAAGGGTAGAATTGGAAGAGTGCTTGAATTGGAAATGTGCTAGTAGTAGTAAAGAGAAAAGAGTTCGATATAACGATCGCTGTCTGGCCCAATCTGTTAAATTCTGTAACTTTTTAAACGTCCGATAACTTTTGTCTCGATGGCAGCAGTGTTCCTTCTTTACAAGATAAATATCCTTTTAACTCGTAGTTAAAGTACCGCGAGAATTGACAATCTTATTTACTGTATCAGTATATCCCAGACTAAATCGCCTGTACTTGCAGAAGTATTTAGAAGAAACCATTGTTAAGTTAAATTGCCTAGCCAATCCATAAATGAAACAGTTTACAACAAAGCCGACTAGTGCTTCAAATATCGACGAGAGCTTTCGCTGGACATGATCGAAAATTACACAAGCGAGAATTTCCGCTAAAATATTTTAGTAATACTCAGAGTATAACCGTGGAGATGATGAGAATGTTAGGTATTTTAGAGTGAGCCACAAGTTGCCCGTAGATCTGGGCGAATATTCATTCAATATGTTTCTTGATGAAATTTCACTGTACCTAAGCTATAAACTATTTGATGCTTTCAAATTTTCAAAATAATGATTTTAATAATCACGTCTATCCATCAGCTTGATAATCAAGAAAGGGTACTGAGGGACACCGACGGCAGACTTCTCGCAACCCAAGCATCTCTGAAGAAGATAGAGCTGGAACATGCCAAGTTGCAGGCAAACCATCATCAGCTTAAAAAGGAGTTCCATTTGGTTCGTTCATTTTCAACTTACTACTTATTACTAGACAAATTTTACATAAGTTACCATGGCAAACATATCGCTCATTACTATGACAACAACCACATAAGTTACCAAGACAACCACTTCAGTATCGAGAACACAGCAAGAACGCACGACACACCTCCGCAAGTGAACTGAAGCTAGCACAGGAGAAGTTAAAGAACAACTACGCAATGTTGGAACAGAGTGAAAACACAAACAAAGCCATACAAAATGAACTGAAGTTATCTCAAACCGAAAACAACGATCTCAAAGTAAAGAATGATAAGATTGAGAGCACGTGCGAGAGAAGACAACAAGACTTGGAGAAGATAAGAGCTCAACACAGACACGCGGAAGATGAGCGAGACAAGCTCAACATCAAGAACCAGGACTCAGACGGACAGTTAGCGGACTACAAGAAGAGATATGAGTATGCTATGGACGAGATAACTCAGGCTAATAAGGCTACTGAGGTTAGTTCTGTTGTTTACGGCCGGTCTTTCGGGTCGTAAACATCTGAGTTCCTAGTTTTCAAGTTTTACTTCCATTTTCTCAAAATTGGCACCGTTAAATGACACTAGTAATGAGGAAAACATGTAAAGAAACATATCAATTATCAATTATCTAAGAGCTTTCGTTCCCAGGAGTTACGAGCGGAGATGTTAGCGACTCAGGACAAGATAAAGAAGTACTCCTTACAAATGGAGGAGAAAGACGTTGCCATCAAGCAACTAAAAAGTAGATTGCTAAGAAGCGAAGAAGATCACTTCAAAACTTTGGAAGAGGTATATACTTGTGTTTATTTTTATTTCGTGAAGGGAGTGGGACTAGTACATACTTGTGAGGCACAAAATACTTTTGTTTTGTCTGGCGCTTGTCAGAGGAAGATGTAATGCCACTGCAGCCACTCTGTAGTGAGTTTCATCTAAATCATCACTATCAAGCAGTTCTTAATAAGCAACCCTCACCTCAGAGTGCCACTAAAGACGAGATGGTACGGAAGCTGAAGAACCAGCTGAACCACGCGGAAACCATCTCAGATAAGCTGACTGACGAGGTTAGAAACATAAGACCGCTCCGCACCAGCTCACCCATCAAGGATGAGAAAATTAAAAACCGGTATCTCCGGGATATGGACATGTACAAAAACAGATACTCTTGAGGCTATGACGTCATTGTTATGACGTCATAACACTCACAAATTTTCATGTTACTATTCTCTCTCTCTCAGTTATGATTGCTTATTATTTTATCGAAAGAAAAGCGTATGAACTTAACCATTCTTTTAATAAGTGTACTATTTCTTCTTGATTCATATTTAATTCAGATCTTCTTAAATCAATAAACTTAATTAATTGTAAATAATGTTATACCTTATACGTAGACAATCGATTTTACCTGTTTATTTTCGTCACTATAGTGATAGAATGTGCTTACTATAGTGTCGATTAGTTCCACAGGATACGATTTGCTTATCAGTTGTTGACCGACTTGAATCCTTGATGGTCAACTTTTATAGACCTCATTTATATTAATATTTTAACGTGAACTCAGTTTTTGAGTTGGATAAAGAGTTAAGTTTCAGGGTTAATTGGTACAGAGTTTTGTTTGGTAACAGTTATATTTATAAATATCGGTGACAAGTTATGTATTTGTATGTGAGATATATAATATTGTGACGAAAGAAGGTTGCTACCATACTCCCAGCAACTTCGAAATGGTTCTAATTTCGAATTGTATCCGATCGTTTTATTTGTGGAAAGCTTTTGATCGTAGATGTTTCAGCCGTGTACGTAGCCCTATTAACCTTCGATTGTCACAATATTTTCTTTTCTTTGTGGTGAACTAGGGTACTCATAGCTGAGAGATCTAGGATGTAGCTTAGATAATTTTTAAAACTCATTAATTTAACCCATCAACATACGATGGAGAGATATTATGCTCAATCGAAAAGATAAATTGGAATATAATGTTAAAGTTTTTTATAAATTGGAAATCAAAAGTATTATGTTGATTTGATTCGGAAAACTTTCAGTTTGCACTCAAACTTGACATTGTAATTTGTAATTCAGAACAAAGAAAAGTTTGAAAAATTAGAAGAGCAAGATCAGAAGATCTCAGCAGTCTGCAGCGATAACCAGCACCTCTCCGAACAGGTGAGCATCCTTACACTGAGGATATTCTGTAGTTTTTACGTATTATAACAATTTAGCTGTCTTATTTTGTGGCTGACAGTGTTTCTTAAACATTTTAAAATTTAAAATGTTTAAGGTGTGTTATTAAAGACATACTTATTCAATTTGTCACAACATGATTTGGAGAAGCTTTATTCCCAAGATGTTATCAGTTTAATGGGTATATAGAGTATGTCACAGTGCAGTTTTGAGAGTTAAAACTGGTATTTTTGTTTGGTAGGTCTTGCATTTTATTTGAATCTTAGTATTTGGGCCTCTATATTAATATAGCCTTTTCACACTACTGAATAAGTGTCGCTTAATATTATTTAAACACCATTTATTATTAAAATGTTTGTTAATTTTTGTGTTAGACAGATGTATGATTTTGTGGACAATTTAATGACAGTTGAAGGTGACAGGTTACTTATTATATTATTATCTGATTATCTAATCATCTAATCATCTAATTATCTAAATTAATTCAGATAACTGAATTGACCTCTCCTCCAGGTTGAGAAGCAAGAGACACTTTTAAAACACATGGATAAGGAACTGCAGGAGCTACATGCGACTCATAAACAAGCAGTGGACGATCTCAATCTGATTGTAAGTGTTTTCCTCGATTAGTGTTGAGTACACACCCTCCCTCCCTACCAACGTCACGGACCATGGTGCATTATCATTTCCCCATTGTGGGGAAATTCCCGATAATGGGTTTTATTCTAATAGTTTCGTGCACTTAAGTACCCTATATTTAGATATTACGTGATACGTCATCATGATTCTCTTGCAGACGGATAAAAAGTCAATTTTGGAGAAAAAGATTGACGAGCTCAGTTCTAAGCTTGGAGAGGCTCTTACTTCAATAAAGAAGAAGGATGAGTCCATCATGGAGTTGCAAGGCAAAGCAAGGGACCTGAAGAAACTGGTGGTTAGTCACCAACATGAAGCAGATCTAAAACAGCAGCAACTCTCCGCAAAGGTTGGTACTTGGTAGATGTGGATTGTGGTATGAATTTCAAATAAAAACTCAGACTCGAAATGATGACGATGTATCTGTCTATTTTAAATTTTAATGTATGATATAGATTTTTTCAAATTGATTTGATTTGGATAAAAACTTGAAATATGAATATTTTATACCCTCACATTTCACAATGGGTCTTCCAACAAACACTTATTGTTTTTTCCCAGCTGAAGGCAATGGAAGGTAAGCACAAGTCAGCGGTGGGCGAATTAGCTGATCACTTGGAACAATGTAGAAGACTCCAGAAGGCGCTGGGAGAATCAGAGGAAAAGCGTGCAGTGGCTGAAAAGAGCGGGAAACTATCTGCAACGACACTTGATACAATCAGGTCAGTACGATGAATAATCTTGACATGATTTTCCCTCAAAACTGGATTAAAACGATCTGTTCATCAATACAAGGCCCCCTTTTTTTTTAAAGATTTCGTCTTATTTTATGATTCACTGCGAAATAATAGGTTGTTATGTACGTCAATTTCAGTTTTCTCTACTCCTATTTGTTATCGACCATTTTATTGCACATTTTCAATGGATTTACCCTCTTTGGTTCCAACTCTGAACTCCCAGAGGAATGACTTTGAATAAAAGAAAAGTTTCCAAAAATTGAGTTATTTTTTAATTTAGAATTAAGACCTAAAATAACTTGTCTATTCCCCAGATCTGAGATGGAGCTGTTAAAGACCAAACTAACTTCTGTGCTGGATGAACTGGAAGAAAAGAATAGTAGAATCACAACCCTCCATAACGAACTAAGCGTTGCTAATGACAAACACAGACGTGCCATCGTCGAGGTGATTAGCCATTATATTTCCGAATGTTTTATTTTCGTCAATTTTAAATCAAGGTTTTCTTAAATTTTTGATACTCTTTGTTATTTGGCGTGCTTTAATAGTTCGGTTGCACATATTCAAATGACGAGAAGTACACTCCATAAATGGAGTCATTCTATTTCCGAATATTTAATTTGCATTAACCATTTGGTTCCATATTAAATTCATAAACTTCGTACTTTCGCGTTCTGTAAACCTGCTTCCAGTTCCGATTAGTTAATCCCTTAGCCTTTGAGGTCGGTTAAATCATAAAAAGGCGCAAACTTATTATCATGACGTAGCTTTATCTATCTGGTTATCGTCTCGTTTAAACTGCATCTTGGAACTACCACTCTTAAAACGCCAGGACAAGTACTTGTAAATACTTAACTCTTCCCTTCATCACGCCTCTCTTTAACCCTTTATCAAACATTTTGTATTAAAGGTAACGGCGTGCGAGGAAGCGGTCGCTAAGATGAAGGCAGACATCCACGCGAAGAGTAAGATGCGCCAGGAAGAATTGTCAAGGTTACGGGAACAGCTGAGCTGCAGTGAGAAACAGCAGTGCCACACTGAAGAGCAGCTTACTGTCGAGAGGAACAAGATTCTTAAACTCCAGGTAAAGAAATTAAAGAAATTAAATTAAGTTACAAATTAAAAAAATGTTTGAAAAAACTCCAGGTGAGTGTATATATATATATATATATATAGGTTTTATCTGTTGGTGGGGTTTAATGGTTTAGGTCTGGGGTTTAAATTTACTGACCGGTTCAGTCACTAACCACCTGACCTCTCCAAGTATTTCAAAGTATGAAGTGTAAATAACGTCATGGTAAGAGCGACTGAAATATCGTCTGAATAATATCTCGCAGCTTCGAGAACTTTTAAGAGCTCAACGTATGACTAATTACAAGTCGACGGTCGTGATTATGTAACCCGCAAAAATAGAACATGCTTATTGCTTTACGAGATATACCATTACCATAATTACGTTATGAATTTTATGAGAATTTCTGAGTAATCTTCAATATAAAAGTTGACCCAGCATAATTTATGAGTCTATATTGTCGAATTACTAAGTGTATGAATCTTGGCTGGTCGTAGCACCAATTGTAGACTGTAGAGTTTATGTTTTCATAGTATTAATTATAGGACTCTTTGCTAATCGTATTCCTCAACCTAATGTTTCTGTAGTTTCGATAGTTTCGATAGTTTCGATAGTTTCGATAGTTTCGATAGTTTCGATAGTTTCGATAGTTTCGATAGTTTCGAGGTATCTTACCTATATTTTTCTATGATGAGTGAGACTTAGTCATTGAAGGTTGACCGTTACCAATAACGATCTACAACTATGTAATTAATGAATTATACATGCAAAATTACTACAGCATACAGATAAATACTAAATCAAGATAACTAAAAGATAAAGATTCCTACAATGTCATTATTCTAGTACGGCTAGATGGTTCCCCACCCAAACTAAGACTTCAAACAAACACATAACCAAATTCTTATAATGTATAACCACAATTCAACCACCCAGGATGCATTGGAGAGAAACCTTCACGAGTTGAAGGAGAAAGAGAAGACACTATCAAAACAGAATGAGATAGTTGAAGCTATAGAGCGAGCTAACGCGCATCTTAATGAGGAATGCATGCGGAATAAGGAGAAACTTGCTCAGAGTCAGGTACAGTTTTATTATTTTACTTAGATTTTTAAGTACAATGTTCAGATCTTTGAACAGGGCGGGCTCTATTTATTATTTTTGTTCTAGTCACAAATCACACAATCCTCCCACAGGACTGCCATACCCCAGAGGTAGGCAAAGCATCCATATGCTATCCTCTCGTGGGTCAACCAGGCCCAGCCTCTCTTTAAAAAAATTAAATTAAAAAATCACAAATCAAGTTGCACATTTATAATATTCCGAAGAAAAAACATGGCAAATATGTAATCAATGCTGATGAATATACCAGTAACCAGGTTAAGTCATTTTGACGAGATGTTGGTAATTTACCCTTGGGAATTCTTGACCAGCAGATTATTTGATTCATGATTGCATCACTATTCACCATTGTTGGAATTGTTAAGCGTTTTATAGACACCCACGTAGCTGCACTTCAGCTTGAAGTTTGATCTTACGGCAAGATTTATAGATATTTTTTGAAATAAATACCGCATTTTATTGAAGATTGAGTAGTCAATTATATGTATATAAAAAGCTAATAAACGCCATCATGATATTGACTGCATTTCAGTTTGGTTGCCCAATTGTTTGCTTGCTCAAGTATTGCTTGCTCAAGTATTGCTCAAGTATTGCTTGCTCAAGTATTGCTTGCTCAAGTATTATTATATCGAGTATCCTTCATAGTTCATATCCTATATCGTAATATTATAGAATTAGAGGAGAAATATGCTTGCTGAATTATTAAGTCTATTATCCGATTATCGCCTCCTTCTTTATACGACAAAGAGGTTCTAAAATAATATCGGTCGGCGGATGGGATAGTGATAAACAAAACTTTCTTTGTAAACATCAAACAGCTGTGTTTGTCCAGTGTCCACCCTAACGTCCCTTCCCGATGTTTGTATATCCTCCCCCCTTACAATCATTTCAGGGAATTATACCCCCGATTCCCGAATAGTCGTGAAGTGTGAACACTGGTAACAGATAATTTCCCGCAAGGGTTGCCAGCGTATTATCAGGACAGACTGTGGTCTGTGAGTCACCTCCGACTGGCTGGCGGGAAGTTTCAAAACAAATAAGAGTTGCGCACTATGTATTACACACACACATTGTATCAGCGCTCGTATCACATTACACATTTTTTTCATACAGAAACCGGAGAAAATGATTGTATTCTAACATTGTTGTCCATCCTACTCCTGATAAAGTGTAACTTGCTCAATCGTACTATCCTTATACAGGGTCGACTAAGCCACGCTGCAGAAGATGTGGGCTCCATGAAGGAGAACCTAAAAGGTGCACAACACAAGTATAAGCTAGCCGAGGAGGAGATTTCAACTATGAGACAAGCGCTTAGTGAGGCTAGAGATACCATATCCAGGTAACATATGGTTTCTTTCGTTCTTACGTTTGTATAATTGCTTAAAAGAAAACCTATTTGTCGATGACGGTTGATTGAAAATTCGGTTACGTAAAAGAGCTTTGGGCAATATCACATTTGGCCAATACAAGCTATAGATTCTCGTCAAACTCTGTAAAACTGAATAGGTTTCCTTAACACTCACAATTTATGTTCACTAAATATCTTCCGTTTTCTGACAAATGTGCTAAAAGACCATTTTTGAAACTCTGAATTCTTTACCCCAAATTTCTTTTCAGGGTTAGGAACTATCCCTGAAAACTATTATAAACCATTGGAACAAATCACGAGCCCCCAGAAACCCCCCTTTAGAACCTAAATTTGTCAAAAATATGTCATAAATGTTTGTTTCTAATATCACATATCATCTTCATCAAATGGGTTTTTGTGCATGAAATAGTCCATGCATAAAGCATCAGTGATTTCTAGCTTTATGGAAACCGTTTTTTTAATCAAACTACCCCGGTCCTGCATTTCAGTGTTAACTTTTACAAGCCATTCGGCGTGAAGTGGTTTTATCTTAGAAAACTTAACCTTTAACCTCGGACAATGTCCTTGGCAACACGATTTACCGTAATATCTAGAGGCTGGAACAAGTTTGCCATGTTGACGGGGACTAGTTCATGAACTATGTTGTTGAGTGCCATAATTTCGTTGACTTTTTTCCGCCAAGTGTCCCTTGAAAACATCATATACTAGTAAAGTTTTCTGTGCCTCCGGCAGACCAAAGAGAACCTTTCCATTGTTAACTTACGGCACAATAAAGTTCTCAAAGTTGTCATATTCTGGACAAAAAGTTCGAAATGGAATAATTTTTGAAAAAATTTCAACGGACTTTAACTTGGACGGACATTAATTGAACGTATATTTTTCTAGCGTCGGACTTGTGTATTATTCCGAACATATTAACGCTCGGTGGACGCATAACAAATATTTGGGGTACAAAACGCCCCCAGAGGGATAGCAAAAAGCTCTATGGGGCGGCAACAAAATGAGGCCTGATCATTTTTTAGGACATTAGAGAATTTGGACTGACCTCCTTGCTCGCATAGTTGATCATGATGGACCACCGTGAATTTTAAATTTATTACTGATCAATAATTGGCTTACTGTTTTCTAAGGATAAATTATGAGTTTGCTGTGCTCCTAAATTCAGTCAGTGATTGCTTACCTCCATTCCAATTTCCTATTTCATAACACGAAACTGATTGATCGGTCGATCAATCATTTTGTTCGTCATTACAACTAAGTTATGAACTAAATACCACTTCAGGATAACACGCGACAGTGAAAGCATGACGACTAAATCTAACGCGTGGATGCAAGCTAAAGCAGAGGATATAAGCAGCCTACAGGAGAAGTACCGAGAGGCTAACCGAGTCGCCAGTGCTCTGCGGAGTGAGAAGAGGTGTTTGGTGGAGGCCACGGACCTTCTTCAGAGCACCAACGCCCAACTTAAAGCTAATCTTGGTTAGTTTAATGTCTGATCTTGTAGATGCCAGTTGTTCTGTTGTTGGACAGTATATCTCCCTCTCCTTCCCCTCTTTTAGTGCTATTCTATGTGTAGTCGACATCTGCATAAGTTTCTCCATTTCCCGACATTATTTGCAAATCAAATAATGAATGTCTAGAATGTCAATGGTGTTCCACGAAGATATCAAATTATTTATTCTTTAGGCGGTCTGTAATCCTACCTTGTCAAGATTATTATATGAGGCCCCGGAGGCATATCTAAATTAGAAATAATGCGCGATATAATGCTGGGTTGGCAGTTGGTAGAATTATAATTACAATAAGGAAAATCTGATGAGATACAAGCGGCTATTTTTCTTGCGGGGTATAGTGGAGCATATTTCACTAATAATATTGTAATATCCAGATCAAATTTGATCAGATATGACTTTATGAGTATAAATGTCGTGGAAATGACGCATGCAGTAATTGTACTACTTATAGCCTATAGGTACAGGTCTTGAGATCAGAACAACTCTTAAACATGCGCTGTATTTGTATCACATAGACATATACCAATTCTGCTTCTTACGAAGCGTCTGGCGACCCTGTTGGTATTTTTCTGGCGACCTTCGTATTTTTATTTCATTTGCTGGATTTGAAGGCAGTCTCCTACTGTTAACTATAAGTATAAGCGTGGTTAATATAGAGTTATAGCATTACTCATACCCTGAAATGAAGGGACAGGAAGTCAAGCTGGCATTGTCAGTGGTGGGTGCGGATTCTTTAGAAGGATCCAACCGTTTATTTGTTCTTTGAGCTTCTAGGCTCGTCAAGAGTTAATTGAAGATCAAAACGTGTTTATTTTATTTAAGGCACTCTAAGTTGTGCGTGCATATTACCGTAAACTTAAAAAGGGTTTATTCAATGATGGATGGCTGGAATTCCACTTTGCAATATTCACGAACGGAAATATCTGCCACATTGAAGGTAGCTAAGGAAATAGCTTTATAGCCGTACCTTAAACGCACTTAACCCCCTTCAGCTTTGCTGACTGTTTTCATAACTTTTGAATGATGAACCCCTACAAAATCTTAAATCAAGTAATTCTCTCTCGTTAGAAGCGAACAAGTTTGAGATAGAACGATACAATCAGTTGCAAGTTAAATGCACGCAACAGGAAGGCTTCATAGATCAGCTGGAGAATAGACTAGCTAAACACGGCATGTCCAAATCTGATCAGGTGAGAGGTTTTATCGATTGTTACTTATCTACTGATTATCTACTGATTAACTACTGATTATCTACTGATTATCTACTGATTATCTACTGATTATCTACTGATTATCTACTCATTATCTACTCATTATCTACTCATTATCTACTCATTATCTACTCATTATCTACTCATTATCTACTCATTATCTACTAACAACATTGAAATATAAATAACAAGGTAAATTAAAATTGTTCCATATCATAATACAAATGTTTATCAGGAATCGTAATATGCTCATATTTAAGTATTTAGGCACACACCAATTTTGATAGATTTCAGTCCATAAATTGGTCAATATCAATATTAGATGAGAAAAGGATGTCCCATAAAATATTCCAGATTTTCTCAGAAAAGGGAATCAGTTTGGATTTACGTCCTTCTCTCTGAAATTATTTAGGCAAAACCGAACATCATTTTTTCCAGACTATTACGACGTTTCCCTACATTAATATGTCGCTCATATTGTACTTGTAGAGAATTTTCTACTGAAAATTTGGATACCAATATTGCCATATTTCGAAAAATATGACTTACTTCCTTTTCTGAGAAAACGGCAGCATAGATATCCCAGTTATCTGCTTATTCTCACGTCTGGTGATGCATGAGTATCTACTATCTAACCACTGTTTATTTTCTGCGGGGCTCCTTAAATCGATCGAATTTCGTCGTTTGACATTCGTTTTTCTGTTGAACTCCTTAGATCAATCGATTTGCATGATAGCCTAGGGGTGCGTTTAATAACTGTCAAAAACACCATTAGAGCGAGCGAGAGGGGTGCAGCATGAGTCCGTCATCAATTTTAGGATAAAATTGCAGAATTATCGAAATCAATCTATATAAGCATTTATGCGGCACCAAGCAGCAAAACCTTTCGACCGTTTTTGTAAATTATCAAATATCTGTCAAGAATCGACCTTTAACGTCATATATTATCGCCCACGCATTATAAAGCACATTTTTACCTCGCAAGTTTATTAATTTTCTCACATGACTTTATTTTCTTTAAAATTTAAGTTCAGAATGAATGTTTTTCAATTTGGTTTTGTTCTTGAAAGCAATCTCATCTCAAACCAGCCTCATCTTTGACTAAAACGTTCTTTAAAAGTCACTTCACTGGGTCATCTAGTTGTCATAAGTGTTGTCACCACTGTCATCAAATATTCATTACTTACTTTAACTCCAACTGACACTAAATATGTAGTATATGTCTGAGTCAGTATGTATTATGTAAGGTATTCAGAGCTGTATAATGATATTTTACAGTGATTAATATTACAGGACAGAGAAATAGCAAAACAAATGGGAGTTATTAGAGACCTGCACAACAGACTTCAATCCCACATGGACACTATGCAGGATCTCAACAGACAGGTATATTTAGTTATCATGTACAGGCACGTAGCCAGTATTTTTCTTTGTGGGGGGGGGGGGGGGCTCGGCGAGCGAAGCTAGCCGACGTGTCCAACCCAGCTGCGAAGCGAGCGACGCAAGCTCCGGCAGGGGTATGGGGGCGCAACCCCGGAAAATTTTTGAGAAATAGGATGTTTTAGACGACATTTGGCATGAAAGAAGTTTGTATGACAGCAATAAACTGGGACTGAAAAGAATCGAGTACTCACGTAAATTTGGTAACTTCTCAACAGCAATCTGCATTCTCCAATCAGAATTTACGACTTACTCAGGCCTCATCTTACCTGGGGACCTCAGGCTATCATGTTCATTAACATAGAATAGAGATTCGGCGGAATGACAGGCTGAGCGCGGCCCAGTAAGCCTCATCGTCTTAAGATTTCGACATTTCCTACGGTCTAGGGGACAAGGATGATTTAAGAAATAAGAATTTAGCGATTAAGAATAACCAGGTTTTGCATCATGTAGATCCCTTCTCTGGGCTTTCGTATTATATTTCGTATTATATTGGTCGGTCTCGAATTTGAATCAACTGACTATGAACTTATTTACCAAAATAAATGATGACCAAGCCTGGATACTAACGATAGTGAAATTAATCCGAAATTTTTGCTTACTGCTTACTTAATTTTGTATTGATCTAAGTTTCTAAACAATCATGATCCCAGCTGTCAACTCTGAATCAAGAGAACTACAGACTTAAGTCGACCCTTGAGAAGGAGTCACTGTTAAAGAGGTCACTGGAAGAAGAGTTGGACAAATTAAAAGAATACGCCGAGGTATGGGGAGATTTGTTATGTGTTGCTTTCGTTTTCGGATACGACGAATTTTTTAGCAAATTAACGAAATACCATCGTTTTTTAATTCATGCAGGATCATTTTTCTCCCAACAGAACTGAAGGACCTTATCATTATTAATTGATTAATAAAGTTAAATTAATTTAAGACATATTTCAAATTTGAGGACAATAAAAGTCTTCAACTTGTCTGACGTTTGTATAGATGTGTTCAGGCAGTACCTCTCCGAATCGGATCCGACCCAAGACAAGAGCAGAAAAACCGAGTTCAGAAGCGGAAAAAGTAGACAAAGACGAGTTCTGGATGGGCAGAGTTAGCGAAGTAAGTCTTTAAAATAAGCGTGTTCTGGCCCCATAACGGTATATGTATTCGTCGGTCAATTAAATTTAAACGGTCGACAAAAAATTGGGGTAAAAAGGCAAATAAGCAATACTATATTTGGTCAATTCCAGATACAGATTTTTCCTCCAACTCTGTGTAATATAACGTTTAGGGTTTCCATTTTATATATAGGGCAATTAATCACATAATCGAACTCCCCAGTTACAAGCAGACAGCGCTCATTGGGCAGAGAGAGTCCGGGACTTAACCTGTGAACTTAACGAACTAAAGAGAAACCGGAACAGGTCGCTAATTAAATAGTGGCTCACTTCCTTTCCCTGAACTGAAATCTCGAACCCTGAAGCGTAATATGTCTGAAGTCGTGAAATACAGTTGATTTTGGTGAGGAACCTGTCACTGCTAATCTCGCTAATGAACTACATAGTCCCTGTCTGCTAGTATGTATTACTATTTAATGTGACAGTGTTTTTACTGGCTGACTGCTGATCTGTCTCGGACACTTTGCTTACTCGCTTGAGAGTAAACTTTTAGGGCGTCGGACTACAAATGTTTGATGTTCTTGATTTATTTGATATTTACAGATTGATTTGCAGATTTGGGTAAGCTTCGGGTTATCACTGTATGATTTTAGTGTATTTTATTAAGTTATTAGATTGATTATATTTGTTCACTTGTATGTTTTATGCGTGAGCTGTGCTGAGGCTATTATGATATTTATTTTTGTACAGGTTTTCAGTTTTGTACGATATTCTGGTATCAGTTATGTTTTAATTTCTACTTGTTCATATTAGTTTCCGGCTCCGCCCACGGACAAAAGCTGAAATTGATTCTTTGACGTGTGGATATATGGTGATAACCATATGAGTAGATGTAACTAAATCTTTTTCAAGTACTTCAACATGTGATGATATTGCTTGATACTGATGGTTGATGATATTGCTTATCTTTCCGGGTAGAGTTCGATCAGTTCATTAATTTGGAAACGTTTAATACCCTCCGTCATAAAACGCGTCGTTTGAACCTTTTCTCAGCTTATTCTGTATCTGATCTCGCTTGATTCCGTGCTCCATGAAAAACGATCGAGGTTCCTTTTTATATGCCGTAATTTTGGGACTAACTCAGCAAAATTGACGTTGGTGACGTTTGAGTACGTCAAAAAATATACATTAATCAAGTTTACAATCGTTGTTTCACGTTGTGAGACGAGGGTGGCTACCCACTCTTGCTGTGGTTCTCCCGACAGCACGTGCGTAGCAGTTGTGCACGAAGAGACACGCCCGTCTTCCTGCACATGATTTTAAGCTTTTATATGATCTGGGATTTAGATAGCGATACGTGAATCGTAACGATGATGAGAATTGTTTATGTTTCATAAGTTGTACTACTACTTGTAACATATTATAAAAACAAATTTTTAATCTTATTCCTAATAAGAGAACAAAACAATTATTCGTTTTATTTATTTTTTTGGTTTTTTGTGGTTACGTAATATGTGATGGTGGGTTCAAAGTCTGCAAGGCGGTACGAATCAGTTGCTATTACGATTCAGGAACCCCTAAGGAGCCCGGTTCATAAACAGTTTTGTATCTTAATAACAATCATGTACAATTCAATCGCATACGTAATTAAATTAAATGGTTGCATGATTTCATTTTTTCATTCATTTTTCATTCATTTTTCATTCGTTTTTCATTCATTTTGTATTTAAATGATATCGGAACGAAAATATTTCGTGGTCATGTTAGACAGTCTTGCCTCCAAATTTGACATATTCGTGTTTGATCTTGCTGGGCTTAGATTTGAAGACGGAGAGCACAGAGAAACAAACTGCAAATGTTATTGAACTTGAAGGGTGAGGCAACAAATGGTTGTGCACTTCTATCGTTTAATATCGATTACATAATTGCATAATTGCACCATTGCCCTGATTTATCTTTGAATTTGTACGTCAATGCATTGAATTCTATTTCCATTCTTGAGTTTGAGAATTGTAGTTCTTGTTCTACTTGAAATGAATCGTAAAGTAGTTAATGATGGATAAGCTGTTCATTACTCTCAGCTTAACTAGTAATAGTATTTGTCAGCTCAGACACGCACAGAAATCAGATGTTTCGAAATGATCGATTTCAAGGAAGGTCAGTGACAAATCGGCCTTGAAATCATTTCGGATACGCAACTTGCATTTGCAGGTTGTACCAGGTACCTGATGGTTCGTGACTGGTCATCTTGCAGCTTTTCCGCAGCTTTTCTCTGAAAACGATTTCGCAAAAGAATTTAGATCACCAGTAAAATGTTTAGGGCGTCTGACTACAAATGTTTGATGTTCTTGATTTATTTGATATTTGGTTAAGCGTGCAGCTTTTCTGCAGCTATTCTTTGAAAACGATTTTCAGTGAATTTTAGATCACCCGTCAAATTTACAACACTCCTTGTATGTACAAATAACGTATGTATGTACAAATAACGTTTAGAGTTGTGCATATTTGCATTGTGTAATCTTGATTCAGTCCCACAATCTCAGTCACACACAAAAGGTCACAATGCTGCGTTCGCGTTGACAGTGTCTACTTGACCCGTTCAAATCACCCATATTGCCACCATAAAGACTAAAGAGCTTTATAGAGCAACAAGTCTATCTCTAATATCAATATCTTGAGAATATCACGAATTTCTTGTTTTGTTTATATCGGACTGGGCAAGTTATCTACATTTACGTGATATTGAAGTCTGGAAATTGTCATCAAAAGCCAAATATGATATTGAATTTTGAACTATAATTACATCATCGGCACTTTTCTTGCTATCAACTTGAAGTATGCTGTATAAGTATAACAATAAGCTTGGCTTGTCTGACAATTGAATCTGGTAGAGGAGGGTGCCAGGGTGGGTACCAGCAACACAATACCCTCGTACATTTAGTTAGTCCTCTAATGCCCTCGTAGTGGGACGCGGCACGAATTTACCCACAGACAACACACCAACACTGCCAACATGTTTTCAATTTCAACTGTTAGCTTCAGTAGTACTGAGTTCTGCTACTTACAGGGTCTGTATAGATTTCACAATAATTAGCTAATCTTCTAACTCATATGATCATGCCATTATATCTAATTCTATCTGGTTAGAACCTGGGATACTATGTGCTGGTAGTACTAGTGAGTAGTGGTACACTGGTACTCTAGTAGTAGTACATATAATAGCTATGAAGTATGAGTTATAATACGTGGCGGTGGAGGTTATCATTCTATCTACGGATCCATTTCCTGTAACGTCAGTGATGGTTTGACTATCTAATTAAGGTAGTGGTACTATACCAGATTGTAATACTATTGCAATATTAACCACATAATTTAAATTAATATTGTATATGCTGTCATGGTTAACCCTGCAATTCTAGCACTTCATAAACCCCTAAGATGAGAAGTACGTATCATACCTGATCAGAAGTACGTACTTGTACGGTTAAATTAAAAGTATATTTTGAAAAGTACGTGCAGTACGTACGTCTCATCTTAGATAAACCCTTGTTCTGCATATTGTAATCAACGGGCTGATCTACGTCAATATCGACTATCGACATTCTATTTTCCCCGCTCATTTAAAGAACGTCTTATAGTTATGTTGTCTTTTATGTGTACAAACTACAAGTGTGACTGAAATGGTTTTATACCGTTTGATTACACCACTTAGTTTTGATTTTACGTTACGATTATAGACCGCCATCATGTATTCCTAAAAAGGACTTCACCCTAACTTGTTAGCAGCTGAGAAAGCACCTTAGCACCCAATCACCGTACATGTGGCTGAAAGTGATACGTGATTAGACAACCCATCCTGCACCGCCCCGCTGCAGAATAACAGTATCGTTTACACACCGCAGTTAGACCATCTTTAGGCACAGAGTCCCGTATTCTTGTAATCTCAGTTTTACGTGGGAGGGAGTATAAGGTGAGGGTCAAGGGAGAGCTAGTAGGGGTCAAGCAAGTTGCACTTAACACTGTCTGCCTCCTCTCAAAGTCTATTTTACTGAAATTGTTTTGCAGAACTAACAAGCATTGCGATATTACTTAACTTTACTCTACTTTACTCTATTTAACTTTACCTCCCTTTATAAAGTTTTGTTGAACGAACTGGTGCGATTCCATTTCCACTTCATTTCTCCCAAATGTACACATTTCTTGGTAGCTTTTGTGCCATGCTTTCGAATGACAATTAAATTGATATTACGGCTGTTAACCTTCAAAGCTAATCTATAATTTTAATTGATCAGTTTTCACCCTCAAAGAATTATGTTGTTTGACCATATTTGATACTCTGATTCCAATTGTGTGGTTCCCAGTTTATGTTATTATTTTCTGTTTAGTCCGGGCTAAACTCTTGGTTAATCGTCCAGTCGGTTCCCAACTCTGAGAAAGATTAGTATATTAGTTTTACATCACTATCGTGTTTCATGTGTCATGAGTCATTCGTGAAACTTACCGTTTAATTTTATTTTCGGTTAATTTCTAATATAAATAGTTTTATACGATTAGCAGTCCCATTTTTAAAATCTCCTTTTAATCTATTAGTATTGAGAGTATTTTAAGAGATTTGGTTGGGGAGGCGGGTTATCGTTGTGAAGTACTGTACTACTCACGAAGTATTGTACACGATGTTTTCAACCCACGAGTCAGAGAGCAAGCTCAACTGACGGCTCCCAGATGGCGTATGCACATGTAGGTGAATCGGTCTGATCAAGTATAGTTGGTTGGGCTGTGATTGTATCGACCATGAGTACCAAGCAAGCAGATATTTGAATTGACTAGACTTCCACTGGTAAGCGATTCGGAAAATCATGGGCCGGCATAGTGCCGGGGCGGGTATGATCCGCCAACCTCCGAGTTACATGCCTGGTGCTCTACCAATTGAGCTACCGGCCCTATTCAGCTCAGGAATTTCTTGTACGCCTATCAGTAAGCATTTGAGAGTACGCAGACACTATGGCAGAATTGTGCTGATAAAGGATGCAGCTGTTCGTTCCCCCGCTCTCTCTCTCTCTCTCTCTCTCTCTCTCTCCCTCTCCCTCTCTCTATATAATCACGTGACCACAGCATCGCGTTAGGGTGCGTGCGGCGCGTTGCTAGGCGATCATCAACTGTGAGTTATGGTGTTTGCGCGTTGCCATTGATCCTTTTAATTACTTGTGCCACCATTGGCATTACCATAAAATGTCCCGACTAGTCAGCGGTCAGCTTTGTTTCAATAACATCACTCTATTTCTTTGCTTATTTTACTTGTACAGCTTTTAGCTCCATTATTTATTATGTTCGTCACGCGTTCTACCCAGCAATTAGGAACTTTACTGAAGGCTGTTGAACTTGAAATAAAGGATTTATGATTCGTCGCTGCCGATCCACGGTTCGGCTACAATTTGTCTGAACATTATGCTGTCTTTGTACGGATTCCTTTTACACCATTTACGTACAATGCAGCTTTCGCTGCTCCAGACGGCGCTTTAACTGTTATACTTTTATAACCATAGTTTTTAATGTTTTAATTGTAAACACCTTGGATTTGATACTACCAAACCTGTCTTTGACATCTTGTGTAGCTCAACTTGTGAACTTTAAACCTCATTAAGTACGTTGACAGACGTGTTGACTCGTGCAGTATTGCTATTCATATCTTTAAATACTAGTATTTTTAGAAAGCTTGACTTTAGCAGTAAAAGAAACAGTACAATAAAACCATATTTGTGCCCCGTAGATACTGTGGCACTGTGCAGCCATCAACTGAAATGTTATCACTTGACATTTACATTCGGCCCTTATCTTTAGCAGGGCACCCACGAGTGTTTTGCATTTTATACTATAGTCCTAGAACAGGCTAAATGTCGGACCTTCAACCTGGATACTGAAACAGTCTAATTACTGTCCGTCCACAATATTGAATATCCATTCACTGTCTGCATATTTGTTAATTATTTTGATATTATTTGAGTGGCACTCAGATAGAGTTGTGATTTTTAAACAGCCTAAATAAGATCTTCAATTTTGGAGTTAAAGAGCTTAAATGGATACTTAAAGTTGAAGCTTCACGGCCAGTAAGAAGTCTTCCAGCAGTTACTTAATTATTTTCTGTAGTATTCCAACCGCTTACCAATTTACCAAGTGGCCTTTATAAAGCGATTTTTCAAATACATTTTTGAGATGAATTAGTTGTTTGTTGCTGAATAATTTCACCTCACCATCTAGAACAACCTTGACATTGTTAGTACCTAGTACTTGTGCCATTTGCTATCCATATGGGCGGTATACACTATAAAAACACTTTATTTCATTTCGTTTATTGAGGTATTTCTATTACCAATATTAGTATTACTGATTACGCCATGCGCTTACAATGTACAAAATGTTCGCTATTATATATATTTTGTCTTAGTCATCTAGCCCTGCACTTCAGAGGATTGGTAGATCGTTTAATAAGTCAGGATTTAATTATTCAGGGTTTAATTTAGCTTCAGTTCGGCTAAGAATTTATTGATTCAGGACACAAAGGACCGCAGGTCACAGCACTACGCGAGCTTCTGTTGTATTTGTAATATGGTCGCCATGACGTCAACAAATATACTTCTATGTCGTAGAACTAGAAGAAACAAAACATTGAACGTATATTATCGCTACACTTAACTGTGAGGACTGAAAGGCCCTCTTGCAGCGTCATTACTTAGGTCAGGGGTCACATCAACGTTCTAATTTGGCGTACTATAGCGACAATAGTACTACTGGCAGTTGTCATTGCACTGTAACCTATCGTTGCGCCAATTTCTTCAGCTAAAGTCACAAGATATTGAGTTCCAGCAACTACTCCCCGCACTGTTTGAAAGTCTGCGTCATCATCGCCAGGTTTTCTAATGAAAATTGTAATGATGCTGTAAATCGTGCCAGGCAGAATTGTATCACTATCAAGTTACTGTTATCGTAATTACTGGCAATCTACAACGTAGATACCTATGTACGTATTACTATTACTATTCTGTCTTACGGTTTTCCTAATTTTCATTTCCTTTCGCTGATTCCGCCTTATGTATAGTATTCACTCACTCAATAAGGTCACAATTGTGTTTGGTCCTCTTCCTTGGTTGTTTACAACAAAATCGTTAGGTTTCTTTACTTATGAAGTCGTTTTCATTGAATTGGACTGGTTTTAGTACAGTACGACCTGTTCATGTTTTTATTTGATGTTTTATATGACGATCTTGATGTGGCAATGGACACTTATTTCCATTGACGTTCGATCATTTAAATTGCCATGGAGAGCCTGACAGCCTCAATGATCATTTGTATTATATCATTATAATGGGGCCAAACGTTTGTTTGTTTGTTGCAATGCTTGACGCTCTGTCTTCGTTACGAAAAATATAAACTTCTCAAGCCCATGATTTGGTCTCCACATTTTTTCTTTGACAGACCAGCGGGGCATTATTGTGGATCCTTTGAGACAAATAAAGTATAATTATAGTGCGGCTTATTTAATGTTTTTATTCTAGAGCGCACCTTTTAGTCCTCTAATATAATATATACCGATATCAACATGCTACGAAATTCGAGAGATTCGATCGATAAATTTATTTCTAATCTACGTTGAATTGGAAACAAAAGGGACAAAATTAGGCTATTTTTTAAATGTTGCCACATTGTGATGTATTGAAGTTTGTAAAACAGCATCAAAGCAATTTATAAATATTGTACTTTATTGCACTCATTGCACTTATCGCACTTATTGCACCTTGAATTTTTTTCTCAAAGTATCAACTTGATTTGTAGTTGAATGTGGAGTTAAAACTTAACCTTTTATAGCTATACATGAACCAGCGAGAAATGCGAGGACTTAAAAGCTACCAGATGAACAGTATCAACTTGGGCGCCGGCTCCCTCTCTTCGTGCACCGCCTCGCCTGTTAGGTAAATACAATAATACTATTACTTTACTGTTACTTTACTGTTACTTTACTATTACTTAACTGTTACTAATAGAGCTTTAATTACGGCTACCGGACAACTGAACCCAATTTGGACTTTTCCTAGACAGGGTAGCTTGGGAAAATAATTATAAACCCAATCAGACTACCTAATTAACTTTGAAACGACAACTGAACCCAATCGTCACCATAAATCACTAACAGTAACAGTTTAACAGGTTTCCAAATACCGTTCTAGTTTAGCTGCTGCCTGGTTTCTAGTGCTATAATTTCGGTCTGTTGAGGTTGGTGCTTCGGAGTGGTTGGCAGATCCGGACTTATCTGCTCGTGATCGTTGGACAATTCTGGCAAGGGATTCTAGTTTAGGTAGTACCACGTTGATTTCGGATGGGCATGTAGATAAGGCTTCGGTGAGGAGGTTTTGGGTTGCTGAGAGGTGTTGGTCGGCAGCTTTCCGCTTCAATTCTGCTCTGAACTCTGCTTTCTCAGCTACTAAGTTGTCAGGGTCGTGGGAATGAGGTTTGGCACCGCTGGCCAAGGACTGATCTCCATGGTCAAAGGCTGGATGGCTTGTGTTCTCGAGGATGCGGCTGACAGGTGTCGATAACATCAGCAGAGACGCAGTAAAACAGTTAGCTCTAAAACTAGTGGAACACCGTAGAAGAGATGTGTGTGATGCAGGCCACTCCAACGACTAGGAGGAGACCTCTTCAATCTTCATGTAGCATGTATGTATTAATATTTTACCGGGGTAAGCACAGGGCTCCAATGCTCTAAATTACAGTGGTCATGATCTATCCTATAGTGATAATGAGCACAGTCCCCTGCGAAGAAGGAGAACCTGAAAATCCGATCGTTGGGTTCAGTTGTCGTATTTCCTTGGGTTCAGTTGTCGTATTTTCAATTTGGGTGCAGTTGTGATATGACCTGGGTTCAGTTGTCGTTTTGGGATTTAAGCTGATTGGTCACCCAATTAAGCTGATTGGGTGCCTGTTAACTGCGTGGGAACTAGGTTCAATTGGGTTCAGTTGTCTGCCACCCTTAATTACCAGTTTCCGCGTTTCTAGAAAGTTCAAAATTCTCCTGAATAGGTTTAATCTATTTCTAAAAATAAACTGCACTACAGCAGGTCACAAGGTGTCTGTTAGACTTTATTTATTAAGAGTGGAAAATTGGACCACGCACGTTATTCAATTGTAAGCCTAACCTGGTCACTCCTCAGCAGCAGTTTATCGAGGAACAGCACGGCACTACCCTCACCGCCTCCCTCCCCCAAGCTCCTGTCACCGCACCAGCTCACTTTGGAGGAGAAGCATCACATCTTAGGCGTCTTACTTAAACTTGAGAACCTTCAAAACATGGAAAACCAGCGCGACAGGTACGAACTTTTATCTTAATAAGATTTAATCTCAAAACTTTACGTCATGTCAGTAACACTTATGTCAGTAACAATCATATCTTAGGCTGAATTCTTACTGCTTTGATATTATGTGCCAAGCTGACCATAACTCATTCTGCATTCATATCATTATCGCCTCATTGTTACTATTGCACCACCCATCGCGTCAATGATTATCACACATTTGCTAAAGCTAAGCATACAATGTAAACAATTTGCACCTTCTGCACCATGACTCACTAAGCTGCACCATGATCCACTAAGCAGCAATTCAAATTCAATAACCCAACTCTTGTAGTACATAATGTTCATTAGAAGAGATATACAGTCATAATAACATTTGTCAGACTAGCGCTCTGCCATGAATATATTAATATGAAACCCAACAGAAATTAAAGAAATATTGAATTAACTCTATCGTAAAAATCATATTTTACCGATAAAGAATATAGATACTATCATAATATGACAAAATTTTGCTGCTCTATTATATAAGTTATTTATTATGTAAGTTGTTTATTATATTTATTATTTAAATCAAAGTCTTCAACATTCATCAATTCACCAACAAATCTGAACCTCATTGACGTTTGCGCGTTAGAAATCGTTTATCATCCCCCACATCTTCCCTCATACTTGGTCTGTGTAGCTTTATTGACCCATCATCATTTGACAGGCTGGTAAGAGAAGAGTTTACCAAAAGTCTAGACGACTTAGCAGCAACGGTTACAAACCAGGTTACAAACTGCCGCCCCTCTGTTCCCGTATCCACACCTAACAAATACTGCTGCCATATCTGCACTGCGGTATGTACCAGTCCAGTTTATTATTTATATCTCTCATTTTTGCCATTATGTCAAATTATAAGCATCGACTTAATCAGATTGACAGATGGGATTGGTCGTGCATATTATCAAGCTGGGGTGAATAGCCAGAAATTTAAATAGCCAGTCATGGTTACTGAATATTGATACTCAATAACAAATATGCAATAAAGTTTGAGGGTTTTAATGATAATATGTTCAGGTAATTGGGAGACAGAAGGTAAAGAAAGGAAGAAGCGCGCTTGTTTGCTGGGATTGTGGTCAACTTACCTGCGACTCCTGTGGATTTACCAAACACCAAACTGGACCTTTTGACAACAGAATTACAAACAAGGTTTGTTTTAGCATCTCTTCTAAAATTAGATTCATTAATAAAGCAAGCTGCAAAGTTATTTCTTGCTGTCGATTATCCCTGTTCTATACTTAGATCACTCTAATTACTGTCAGGATAATGGACAATTCTTTCAAATAACACGTTTATGAGACCTAAAATAGGATCGTTATAACATTTATTAGCTGAACATTTTGACAGACCACTTTTAGACATATATATTTATAGCCTTTATTTACGTCAAATGAACCCAAGAGATTTGACCCCGCCCTTTTTCAGACGATACGCCTGTGTAAGCCGTGCATGTACCGACGCGAAATGACCCTCAAAAGCGGAGAGTGGTTCTACGGAGCCGAGGGAGCAAGAGAGGTCCGCAACATCCACAAATCTGTTATAGAATCCTTAGGTAAGACTTCTTTATAATTATATTCAGGATTTAATTTCATCGCCATTTTCGAATTTAACTCGAAAATCAGTTAACTGGTTTGAACACACAAATTATTTCTCTGGAGAGGATGGCTCACATATCAGATAAGTCGCAAAATAATAAGTTGAATTGATCCTTATGCATTCTAATAAGGTTCTTTATTTTACAGGAATACCTGAAAGAAGCAGCCTCAAAACTGATCCTGAAGACATCACAAACTGGAAACGGAAAGCTCAAAAGAAGATTGGTCAATCAAGCTTGATTACTTTGAAAGCTATGAAGCGAAGATGGCAGCGACTTGCTAATTTTAACAAACACGGATCAGCCTACAATGATTCTAAGGTTTGTTTATTTATACCGATTTATTATATTTGGAACTCTGAAATGATCCATTCTCCTGCATTTTGTTCACTTTAGCGGTCTAGTATTATAGAAATGCTACTAGTTATACTATTAGTAATTATATATTATAACTAGTAGTAACTAGTAGTAGTTATATATTATAACTAGTAGTAACTAGTAGTAGTTATATATTATAACTAGTAGTGACTAGTAGTAGTTATATATTATAACTAGTAGTAAATAGTAGTAGTTATATATTATAACTAGTAGTAACTAGTAGTAATTATATATTATAACTAGTAGTAATTATATATTATAACTAGTAGTAACTAGTAGTAGTTATATATTATAACTAGTAGTAACTAGTAGTAATTATATATTATAACTAGTAGTAACTAGTAGTAGTTATATATTATAACTAGTAGTGACTAGTAGTAATTATATATTATAACTAGTAGTAACTAGTAGTAGTTATACTACTAATGACAATCCTTGCTAAAGTTTTGTTTTACAATTATTCATCATCTTATTTTCGGGAGATTATTTAAATTCAATAACTATCTAACATTCGTTTTCAGGGCAGTGAAAATAGTTCAGATGAGGAGATGGAGAGAAGTCGGTTCGCTGAGGAGATTCAGGAGCAATATCGTGCTTTCAAGGACAGTCAGGCCGCCTTCAAACTTGCTAAAAAGGTAAAGAGAGATGCTATATTGATATTACGTTCGAGATACCTGCGTCATGTATTCTTTATTATTGTTAACGTCATAAATTTAAGCATTATTTTCTTTTTAAGTGGTTATTTGTCTTATAGTGTTAAAAGCAGCTTTTTAAATAAATTTAGTACTAGTATTTTACCAACTATAATCTAGATCTTCAATGCGTTCAAAATTAATATTATTACGTAAGAATAAAAGTCTGCTTTGATTGTTATATAGGTCTCACGTAGATAATAGGCGGTCTGGTAGCTCGGATTATAATCATCCCACATAAGGCTTTATTTCCGGGTTTATGTTTGTTTAAAAGAAATTCAATAATAAATAGTACATATTATGTATACATATGATTACCATCAAAATCTGAGAGACGAATCGTGCCTCATAGATCTCTTGTATATAAATAAAACATTAGTAACCTATCTCTAACTATGATCTTTTTTTCAGGGTTACTGCGAAGAATCCTCCACCTCGAGCACTTGTTCCAAACAGTGGTCTAGAGAATCCTCCCCCGAACGTGGTTACAGCCTCAAACATTCAGCTCTCCAATGCAGGTACGAATCAATTAAAGTTAATCAATTAGCTTTATATGCACGAGGAACTAAACACATTCTCAGTTTCCTTATTATTGTTTTGTTATCATTAGTATCAGTATAATATTAATAATGCACTTGTCCCATTTTACTTATTTGCATTATTTTATACCTACATATTGGTCGATGTAGACGTTCATTTCGAAATTTTAATACCTTTATTTGCCGGTGGTAAACTCTATAGTTTCAAGACTATGTACTATATAGCACACAGCACATTAAACAAGACTTGCTAAATTACCTACCCGGTTACCGTTAATTCTTCAAAGAAACTGGTATTCGTAGCAATTTCTGCCTCCTAGATCTGCGTCAGACTAACTTTGATGTTAACATTTACCCCATTCCAGATCGATGACGTCAGTAAAACTGGAGACTGAAAATGTGCAACGTAAAATGCACCACTCCTCCGAAAGCCTGCCAGTAGATCTACAAAAGATGAACTTGAAGTCCACGTCATTGCCTTTCCGAGGTAGAGGACGGAAAAACCATGTATCAATGGAATTAGCGAAGAGAATGTCACAGAAGGGTTCGGTTCTTCAAAAGTGGAGAACATCTGCGGGAAGCTGCTCCAACATTTTGTTTAACAACGTGAACAATGATTACTCGAAAAACACTCCGCTCAGCTCCAAAAGCTTAAACACTCCGCTCAGCTGTAAAAGCTTAAGCAAATACAATTACAAACAATAGGTTTACCATTAATTGATTTATTGGGGGGGGTGTCATGTCCGTCTATGTCCGCCTATGTCCTGTCCTTTTTGGATTCTATGAGACAACGGACGTGTTTTTTGGGACATTGGCGGACACGGACGGACATTGGCGGACTCGGACGGACATTGGCGGACCCTGACGGACATTGGCGGACTTGGACGGACATTGGTGGACATTAGCGGACAAACATTTTGAGGACTGAAGAGTACTGAGGAGGATGGCTGAGGAGGATGGCTGAGGAGGATGGCTGAGGAGGATGGCTGAGGAGGATGACTGAGGAGGATGGCTGAGAGGGAGGAGAAGGATCAGGAAGACCCAGGAGGAGGAGTAGGAGGAGGACCCAGAAGGAGGACCTAGGAGGAGGAGGAGGAGAACTGAGGAGGATGACTCAGGAGGAGGAGGACTCAGGAGGAGGACTGAGGAGGACTGAGAAGGAAGAGGACTGAGGAGGATGGCTGAGGAGGATCGCTGAGGATGACTGAGAGGGAGGAGGAGGAGGAAGAGGAGGAGAAGGAGGACCCATGAGGAGGAGGACCCAAGAGAAGGACCCAGGAAAAGGCCCCAGGAGGAGGAGGAGGACTGGGGAGGAGGAGAACTGTTGAGGACTGATGAGGAGGACTGAGGACGAGGAGGAGGAGTAGGAGGAGGACTGAGGAGGGGAGGAGGAAGAGGACTGGGGAGGATCAGGAAGACCCAGGAGGACCCATGAGGAGGAGGAGGACTGAGGAGGACCCAGGAGGAGAACTGACGATGACTGAGAAGGAGGAGGGCTGAGGAGTACTGTGGAGGATGGCTGAGGAGGATGGCTGGGGAGGATGGCTGAGGAGGATGACTGAGGAGGATGACTGAGAGGGAGGATGAGGAGGACTCAGGAGGCGGACTCAGGAGGAAGAGGAGGAGGACTCAGGAGGAGAAATGAGAAGGAGGACTGAGGAGAACTGAGGAGGAGGCGGAGGAGGACTGATTAGAAGGATGAGGAGGAGGACCCAGGAGGAGGAGGACTGAGGACCGAGGAGGAAGAGGAGGAGGATGAAGAGGAGGAGGAGGACCCAGGAGGAGGAGGACTGAGGAGGATGGCTGAGGAGGATGACTGAGAGGGAAGAGGAGGAGGAGGAGGAGGACTGAGGAGGAGGAGGATGAGGACTGAGGAGGACTGAGGAGGAGGAGGACTGAATAGGAGGAGGAGGAGGGGGACTGGGGGAGGACTGAGGAGGAGGATGGAGAACTGAGGAGAAGGATGAGGAGGAGGACTGAGGAGGACTGAGGACTGAGGAGGAAGAGGAGGAGGATGAAGAGGAGGAGGAGGACCCAAGAGGAGGACTCAGGAGGAGGAGGACTGGGGAGGAGGACTGGGGAGGAGGAGGACTGTTGAGGACTGATGAGGAGGACTGAGGACGAGGAGGAGGAGTAGGAGGAGGACTGAGGAGGGGAGGAGGAAGAGGACTGAGGAAGATCAGGAAGACCCAGGGGGAGGAGGAGGAAGAGTAGGAGGAGGAAGCATCTAAATGTTATTTCCATTTTTGTCCGTTTTTGTCCGCTCTTTTTTTTGTCCGTTTTGAAAATATAGGGTACCGAACGGACAAAAAACATGATCCCCCTATAACAGCAAAAATTGAACATTTTATTTAGCAATTTAGGTGTCCATTATGTCCGCCTATGTCCGCCTATGTCCGTCTAAGTCCGCCTATGTCCGTCTATGTCCGCCTATGTCCGCCTATGTCCTGTCCTTTTTGGATTGTATGAGACAAGCGGACATAGACGGACGTGACACCCCCCCCTTTATTTGATAACCAGCCGATTTTTACTTGAATTGCCAAGTAGATATTATTATTGAGACAATCTATGATTAGTTTTTTGGAAGTGCGTGCTAAAAGTTTTTTAGTTTAGGTTTTAAGTTACTCTTTCCCCCCAAGTATCCAGGATTTTGAATTCAATGGGTTGTCATAAAATTGAAATGAAACAGAATTGAAAAACTGCATTTGTTGTATTGTAGTCGTTGATTATCCAATTTATTATGATGATGAAAAATGGTTTATCTTTGTTCTAATAGGTTAATTATAATCAAAGATTTGTAATTTTATTGACGGATGTTACTCGTCTAAAATTAAATTTCCTCGAAGTAGCGCGCGCTGCTTTCTTTTCACTTTTCGAAATGGCAAGTGCTCGAGTGCTCGGCTCCCCCTGTAAGTGTATCTATATCGTACCCGTAGAAACTCTATACACTATAGTGAAACGACAGTGGGGGTCACGACGTGATACAACTATTGCTTTAACGGGTGATACTCGTAAAATATCTGTTCCATATACAGGACTGTCGACGAGTCCAACTCGGCGCGCGTCCTGGTAGGTTGTAAACCTACAACTATTGCTCAATCCCGAGCCCTTGCGCTTGCAGTAGTGCGCGCCCGCCTCACGGTAATACATATAAACTACAATACAGCTGTACTTACACTCACATTCACAAGCATGCAAGCTCACCTAATCCAATAAGCCTAGCGAGAAACAGAAAACATTAATTGACGATGTCAATTCATGGCAGCTCGGCGCGGCACAATAGTGCATCTTGCCGATCTCAGATCTAGCCTGTGAGAAGCCTCATTGAGTGCGCGGCGCGGCACAGTAACGCATCGCGCTACAAAGAAAACACAACTCGTTAATTGATTTGTTTAATGAGGTGTCGTACGTCACCTCAAAATCGGGTGACAAGGGGCTAACCAGGCCAGAACCCAATTAATTGGGTCTGAGGTCAAGTGATTATGAGTCTGAGGTCACGTGATTGTGAGCCTGAGGTCACGTAACTCATCGGACCAGGTGAGCTTGCATGCTTGTGAATGTGAGTGTAAGTACAGCTGTACTGAAGTTTATACCTAATTACCCCCTATAGAAACTGCAAAGCACGGGAAATTTTGGCAAGCAATATATGGTTGCCAAAATCGATGGGGGTTGGTGGCGCGCAAGAACCTTCCCATCGGGGTTCGTGGATAGTTACCTGAGGACCCCAGGCTTTAATGTTGATAAACAACGAATAGAGATTAGGCGGAATGACAGGCTGAGCACGGCCCAGTAACTATAATTTTAATCATTGAATCAGTATTTTTATCTGTGCTCTGCGTAATGCATCACATGAATCAGTTTTTAATCTATAAACATATTACACATTTGTGCTCTGCTTTAGCATCACTTGACTATTTAAAAAAATTGTTTGTTCAGGCCATGACCTTATAGTCAGCCAATTGGCCATTGCTGAAATTGAATGTAATTTATTCATTCTTTTCTAATTTATCAAATATTAATCATGAATAACAACAACATTAAATAATTTAATTTATTCATACTTCCCAGTGGAGTAAAGATTTATAAAACTTTTATCTGCATAAGGATGAAACCAAAGATAACCATTGTGTTTGTCTCAAACTATTGTCTCAAACTATTGCACCATTATTATTAACGTTAATAAGCTTGCAGCTTCCGATGACAATGTATTCAACCTGGTGTCATGCTTGAATTGGTTTAGGACCTCTTCATGCTTTTAATTTATTTATTATTGTTATTTGGTATTATGAGCTGATATGTGCATATACATACGGTATCTAAAATTAAGCGTATAGTGAGCATATTTAACAAGTTTTAAGCAATAATATATTGCGAGCAGCTGTAACTTAAATATCGCATAAAATCATATAATTATAACTCAAAACTAAAACACCACTGGTCCTAGTTAGATTTAGCCATGGCACGACTACTCAAACGTAACAGTTAAATAGGTGTGACATACTTTTATATTCTTATAATTATATCATATGAATTGATTGCACTGCTAATAAAAAAAAATTTTATTAGAAAATAGGTTAAACTAAGATAAAATTAATGTCAGACCCGTCGCCACTCTCAGCAGTCAACCAGGGCTCATAAAAGCTTAACAGCGCCTGGGTCCGTTCACCAACTGTGCTAATGTGAGTGGCGGTGTGGTAAAACCCATTTTAACAGCGTGAATATTTATCAAATACAAGCGCGCTAGCTGCTAGCATACTTGTATCATTTAATTTTAACTCAAATTTATTCGGATATATATTTATTGATTATGTATTGAATTGGTGATAAATAATAAAATTGTCTTTTCTCAAAAAATTGTCTTTTCTCAAAAAAACATTGTCTTTTCTCAATTTGCGAATTATAATATCTTTTGTGTATATAATATCTTTATATTGACTCAAAGTAAGAAGAGTGCTTGATCTCTAAGATTTTAAAAAATTTGTAGGGGGACCCCCAAACCATATATCTGAGACACCTCACAGCAAGTAGACCAAAGTGGCTCTTGCTTGTGAAAGGCGCATCAAATACCCGTCAAAGCGGTGGGTTGGGACTCCCCCTGGAATCATTTTGTCCGATAAATTGTACACAATTTATAAGCTACAATAAATCATGTACAAAATTTACATAGGCAAATTTAGGAGACCTCATAGCTCGTCTTCTGAGGAATAAGATTGAAGGATATGTCATTCAGTCCAAGATGCTGGGCTGTTTGACGTTTGTCCTCCTCTGATTCCCCTGAGTGCGATGAGTGTGTTTCGTAGCAGATCAAACCTGAATCGTGTTCTCTAAGCTTAACCTTTCACTGTAAGGAAGTGTTCCAATATCATCAATAAGGCGTGTGAACCTTCTCTGGACATTTTCCAGTTCAATGATAGTAGCCCAATTCCCATGGCAGGCAGGTGGAGACCACAACTGAGCACAATACTCCAAGTGGGGTCTTATTATAGTTTTATAAACATTTCTCATAACATTAATTTCTCTTATAATGAGATTCCTTGTAACCCATACAATCATACTGTTTGCTTTACTAATACAACTTTTAATATGTTTCGACCATTTCAAATCTGAAGAAGTTAAAACTCCAAGATCTTTCTCTGCTTCAATACATTCAAGTGTAACACCACTAAATACATATTCTTGAAGGGGATTTTTATTAAATGGAACATGCATTATTTTGCATTTGCTAGGATTAAACTTTATTTATTTATTTTTTAAATTAACGGTTTTTAACTTTTTAAACTTTTTTATATGTAAATAAATTATGACAATTATGTTAGTTATAGAATTTGTTTGTTTTTTTAATGACAAAGGCTGTGAAATGTTCACAGTTCTGATAATGAGGAAATCAGAAAGAATGTTTAAAACTAGTGATGATGTTTATGTCATTAGTCCAAAGATAGTACAATTCCGTCATGTGTCTGATGAAGAACTAGTAAGCATCATAAAGAATATGTCCAACAAATTCTGTGATCTTGACCCCATACCTACAAAGATTCTCATCAAGTGTCTCCCAG
The DNA here is from genome assembly GCF_026151205.1 of Bolinopsis microptera. Classification (NCBI taxonomy): domain Eukaryota; kingdom Metazoa; phylum Ctenophora; class Tentaculata; order Lobata; family Bolinopsidae; genus Bolinopsis; species Bolinopsis microptera. The sequence goes on along the minus strand of NC_087080.1, from coordinate 5,083,776 downwards.
AACTCCTTCCTCTGATCTCATTTATAGTTAATGAATCATTAGTTAAAGGTGAGTTTCCTATAAAACTTAAGGAGGCTCTCATTCGTCCAAGTTTGAAGAAACGTGGCCTTGACGGTGAATCTCTATCTAACTATAGGCCTATTAGCAATCTCTCATTCTTGTCAAAAATCATTGAGAAGTGTGTATCTATACAGCTCACCAGTTATCTTGAGGATAACAACTTGCTTTCTAAAGTTCAGTCCGGCTATAGGAAGTTTCATAGCTGTGAAACTGCAACAACCAGAATCCATAACGACATCTTGATAACTATTGACAAGAAAACTAAAGTTGTTCTTTTACTTCTAGATTTGAGTGCTGCCTTTGATACTGTCAATCACCCAAGATTAATCAAGAAGCTAAGATCTGCTTATGGCATTACAGGCATTGCTCTTACATGGATCAGGTCCTACTTGGCTAACCGTTCATTTTGTGTCAAAGTCAAGGATTCGTCTTCCTCATCAACTGTTCTTGAGATAGGTGTGCCACAAGGTTCAATCCTTGGCCCCCTGCTATTCATATTGTACACCAAAGATCTTGAGAACATTGCAAGTATGCATGGGTGCTGTATTCATTTGTATGCTGATGACACCCAGCTGTATTTCACTCTTGATTCTGATGACCCATCACAGCTAGAGCACAATATGGAACACTGTATGTCTGATATCAAGAAATGGATGACAAACAATTTCCTTCAACTGAATTCTTCTAAGACTGAAGTCATCGTTATATCCTCTAAATTTGACTCAAAAAATATTCCAGCCTCTCTACAGATTGTTAAGGATCAAGAGCCACATGTTGTTAGTGGAACTGTGAAGAGTCTTGGGCTGTATTTGGACAGTTATCTTTCAATGAGTGATCAGATTACGTCAGTGGTTCAAGCATGTAATATTCAGATCAGAAATTTGTGGTTTATTGCATCAAAACTGTCTTTTAACCTTAAGATTCAGCTTGTTCATGCTCTAGTACTCTCTAGAATTGATTATTGCAATAGCGTATATTTTGGACTGAGCTCTTATGATTTAAGTCGTTTACAGAAGGTGCAAAATTCTGCTGTAAGATTTATTTTCGGGAGAGGAAGAAAGGCACACACTACTCCACTACTTAAGAAAGTTCATTTTTTACCAGTTAGATTTAGAATAGATTTTAAGATTGCCCTACTTGCCTACAAGTGTTTAAATAATATAGCTCCTCCTTACTTAAAAGAGTTGATATTTCCTAGGCAGCAAAGTTTTAAAAATGTACGTCTTGATAATGATTATTTTTACCTTAGTTTTCCGCCCTCTCCTAACTATGTAAACACAGAGAAAGCTTTTAGTCACTGTGCAGTTAAAGTATTTAATTCCTTGCCATACGACATAAGATCAGCTGAGTCAGTTACATCTTTCAAGACCAAACTTAAAACATACTTCTTTTCTCTAGCATTTGATTGATTTTGCATTTACATAGGTAAAATGAACTTGTCATGTCTAATTTTCAATTAAACTAAGCTCAGTTAATGTAAGAGCCGCTTTAGAAAGCACTGGAGTTTATCTCCAGGATTAAATTATATCGAGTTATATGATTTAGCTATAAGGCGGTTTATAAATGTTGTAATTATTATTATATTATTCTTAATCTAATCTAATCTAATCTTACACCGTAAAGTTAAAATAGTTACAAAAATTTCAAGCTTTCTTCACCGGCGCGGTTGTATCAAGTTGGTTATAGCCCTCTTCATGAAAATTGTTACCTTCTTCACTGGGGGCTGCATAGTCTAACTCAATATTATTACAAGCATCCATTTTCAGGATGTTGCTAGCTGACATTGTTGAGATCTCGTCTTTCCTTTTGTTCTGGGCTTTGGATTTTGCTAAGGAGACATTTTATGCCATCTTTAGATGTCGTCCTCGCAAGTATATCTGTAATGAGAATATCCTTATTACTGGTTCTGGACAAGGAATAGGAAAGCTGGTTACTGAACGTCTTGCAAAAGATGGCAATATCCTCCACTGTGTTGATATCAACCAAACGTTGAATGAGCAGTCAGCAGCTGACTTGAGAGCCAAAGGAGGAAACTGCACTATCTACACATACACATGTGATGTTGGAGAGAATGAAAATATTGTTGAATTGGGAAGACAGATCAAGGAAAATGTACCAGACAAACATATCTCATATCTCTTTAACATAGCTGGTATCGTGATTGGAAAATCTTTTGAAGAAGAATCTGTACAGCTGATGGAGAAGGTCATCAAGGTGAACGTACTTGGTGTCATATATCTTCAAAAATTGGTATTCAAAGAAATGTTGGAGAACTACGGCCACATCATCAGTATCTCTTCATTGGGTGGGATTATTGCAGGTCCTCTTCTTGCTGATTATTGCTGCTCAAAATTTGCTGTCAGAGGTCTCACACAGGCAATGCTCAGTGAGATGGATTTCCTTGGTAAAAGTAATGTGAAATTTACATCTGTCCACCCACACATTACGAAGACAGGTATGTTCAACAATACCCAAGCTAGATGGCCCTCTGTATTCCCCCTCCTGGAGCCAGAATGGGTTGCTGATCAAATCGTCATTGGAACCCAAGAGGAGAGAGAGCAACTTATCCTGCCAAAGGTCGCCAATGTCTTCTTTTTACCTGAGCACATAATGTCAACCAAAGTGTACAGAAAGTATTGTGATCTTCTTGGCACTGGTTTGATGAAAACCTTCAAGAAGATAAGAGCCGATTAAAGATATGTGGCATTAAATGAAATAGGAGCAGGTTCATCAGCAGTTTGACTACCGATTCACAAACGTGACACCCCAAAGTTGCATAAGTTTAGGTTTGTCTGAAATTTCCATATTTTCAATGGTAATATTATCACGTCTGCTATGGTATTAACATATGCCTATTTCATATGAATGCTTTAAAAGAGTTAATTTATTATTACATGTTTAAATTATTGCTATAAGCAAAACAATGTTTTTAAATCGTTAATGATTCCATATAATTTGTTTCAGTGTATGTGATTTATAAGCTTGCCTCGTTTCTAATAAGTGTTTTTATATCAGTTTACTCATAATAAAACTAAAAACTTGGGTTATTTATTATTAATATTAGCTTTAAATTATGTTACATGTAGAAATAGCATTTTAATGCTAGTTCACATTTATAGTTATTAATATAATGTGATTTAAAACTTTTATAATCTGTGGGATTTTTTCACTTTATCAGTTTATGAGCAGTCCTGAAATTGCTTTAAGAAATTATGTATGAAAAAGTCCCTAGAACAGTTGCATCAAGATGATTGTACTTGTAGCCCTTGCATTGAAACTCAATAACTATATAATCAGTCATTGGAACTCGATATTTTTATAATCATTCATTGAAACTCGATATCTTTATAATCATTCATTCAGGATGTTGCTAGCTGACATTATTGAGATCTCGTCTTTTCTTTTGTTCTGGGCTGTGGATTTTGCTAAAGAGACATTTTATGCCATCTTTAGATGTCGTCCTCGCAAGAATATCTGTAATGAGAATATCCTTATTACTGGTTCTGGACAAGGAATAGGAAAGCTGGTTACTGAACGTCTTGCAAAAGATGGCAATATCCTCCACTGTGTTGATATCAACCAAACGTTGAATGAGCAGTCAGCAGCTGACTTGAGAGCCAAAGGAGGAAACTGCACTATCTACACATACACATGTGATGTTGGAGAGAATGAAAATATTGTTGAATTGGGAAGACAGATCAAGGAAAATGTACCAGACAAACACATCTCATACCTCTTTAACATAGCTGGTATCGTGATTGGAAAATCTTTTGAAGAAGAATCTGTACAGCTGATGGAGAAGGTCATCAAGGTGAACGTACTTGGTGTCATATATCTTCAAAAATTGGTATTTAAAGAAATGTTGGAGAACTACGGCCACATTATCAACATCTCATCCTTGGCTGGGATGGTTGCAGGTCCTCTTCTTGCTGATTATTGCTGCTCAAAATTTGCTGTCAGAGGTCTCTCACAGGCAATGCTGAGTGAGATGGATTTCCTGGGTAAAAGTAATGTGAAATTTACAACTGTCCACCCTCATATCACCAAGACAGGCATGTTCAATAATACCCAAGCTAGATGGCCCTCTGTTTTCCCCCTCCTGGAGCCTGAGTGGGTTGCTGATCAGGTAATTATCGGAACCCAAGAGGAGAGAGAGCAACTTATCTTGCCTAAAATTACCAACTTCTTCTTTTTACCTGAGCACTTAATGTCAACCAAAGCCTACAGAAAGTACTGTGATGTTCTTGGTACTGCCACCATGAAAACCTTCAAGAAGATACGAGCTGATTAAAGATATGTATAGCATGAAGTCCTGGCCGGCAAAAGTAACGGCCGGCAGATAGCGTAAATTATTGCTATAATTAATTTATTACTACATGTTTTACTTGATTTTTAATTTTTGAATGAAATAGTTTTTAATGTCTATATCTTATTTGGATGGGCTGCTTACCTTGTCCGCCCTTATTCTTCCAGACCTAGTTCGGTTGCTGAGATGCTTACTCTAATCAGCTTTAAGGCACCAATTAGGGCCGTCCAGAATAAGGGCTGGCAGATAGGGTAAGTCATTGCTACAAGCACAACAGTGCTTTTAAATTGTTATTGATTCCGGATCTAATTTATTCCTGTGTTTTTTAGCTTGCTTCATTTTTGATAAGTGTTTTTACTTTGGTTTATATCAGTTTACTCAAACTTTATTGATTGTATTCAGTATTAGATTAGCTTTACATTATGTCAATGGATTGAAATGATATTAAACGTTATGTGATTTAAAAACGTTATAAAAAAATGATTTTTAACCGACTTACTTTTATTGATCTCAGCAATTTCCACTGAAGAAAATCTCTCAAATCTTAGTTTTTTTATATCGGGTTTATGCTACGGGTTTATGCTGTAGTATTTAACCTTTTCGAATTATCAAAATTCAACGACACAAACAATCTGACTACCCATTTCAAACAGCAAGGCTTGTAAAATGTCTGGGAATGTTGGGATGGAAGCCCTCATTCCCATTGTCAACAAGGTGCAAGATGCATTCACGCAAGTTGGAATGAACTCCGTCATTGACTTGCCTCAGATCGCTGTAGTTGGTGGACAATCTGCTGGTAAAAGTAGTGTCCTTGAGAACTGTGTGGGAAAGTATGCTGCTCCTTTTTAACTTAAACTAAATTACTTCTTTTGAACTGAAACGAAACTACTAATTGAGATTTCTCTTTAGATTAGAGTTTAGTACGTCATATTTTTATTTCGCACAACCAAACTAAATATGATATTTTGATAGACTGATACAAACCAACCTTTTAATAACAATTATTTACAGAGATTTCCTGCCACGTGGTACTGGTATATGTACTCGTAGACCTCTCATTTTGCAGCTCAACTTTGTTGAGAAAGGAGGTCAGTAAATATTAATTATACTCCTAGCCGATACCACTTGATCTGAAATAAGTAACACATTTTATCATTTAAATGATCCTCATGTCATTTAAAGTTATTTTAGTAACCAATTGCATATTTTACATCGTAATGATACTAAAAATCCATAAATTCGATAAACGGTACTAGATAAACATTTGATATGAATTTGAAACTAAACGCACATTTTTTTTTCAGAATGGGGTGAGTTTCTCCACGCAAAGGGTAAGAAATTCACAGACTTTGACGAGATAAGAAAAGAGATAGAAGCAGAAACAGACAGGATGACTGGTAGTAACAAGGGTATTTCTGACATTCCTATAAACCTGCGCATATTCTCCCCTCACGGTAAGTTAAATTAGCCTGAAATCTCCTTTCAAATGATACTGTTTAGTGCTTATAATTTTGGATCACCAGTGCTAGTTCAACTTCTTATTTCTTATATTCACGCGTACTGTATCGTCTGGTATGAGAGATAACATATGCCACTGTTTCTGCAGTGTATAATAGGCCCCTTCATTATCTGATTAGATACGAACTGGTTTAGGATTACCGTGTCATGTGAGAGAAACATGCACAAAACATCTGATTAAACCAGAGTATGAAAGCGCTGCTTTCTTACAGAACTTTTGCCATTATATCATGTAAAGCTTTGCAAGGCGATGGGCTCTGAACTTTACTTGATTACTGCAGATCTCCACTCTGCGTAACTAACTACAATTGCATGGATATCATCAACTAGTCAGTAGTCAAGCATCTAAGCGAATTTACATTACCCTCCAGTACTAAAATACACATTAGACCAATGATCACCTTGTATTGGTGTACAGTTACACCGCCATCCGTGAATCCAGGATATGAAATGAGTATCTCAGTACAACACTTATTCCTGATTGAGTAACACAGCTCACTGTAACACAGCCTGTATAGTGTATACAATGTACAATATTATAATGTACAAAATATTGACATCATCGTTTCACTCTGATCACGCTTAAGTCAATCTGGAGTTACGAGATGATGACCGTCACAACTCCCAAATTCTCCCAGAATACCGACATGAACTAACACTTAGTGTAAGCCAATTATGTAATTGTTATTGTTGTCAAAACAACACTGCATGATTGCATACATCAACAGAGCTGATTGCATATCATTACATTAGATGTACACTACTGTGTGTGTGTGTGTGTGTGTGTTTAGTAACTTTAACATATATATATTGACTGTCATTTACACACAATAACGTAGTGTAGTGTGTACTATAAACATTGTATATAATAGAGATTAGAGAAGCACAATGAGTTGTCACTGAAGTCTGAAAAGAGTTTTAAAAGACAAGGTTTACAAGAGTAATAGTGTTAGTACTTTATGAGGCATAATGTCGGGGCCACTGTGTTATTCTGTATAAATGCGAAAACGACCGCCCTACAAATGAACAGAGAGAAGTTTGTGCACTTATATGATAGTGATAGTTTCTATTGAATCATGATATATATCTGGCATTCTTGGAATTTCTTGACGTGGCTTTGGGTGCACTTGTACAATGTGCGAATGACATTAAACATTTGTGTCAATAGCCTATTCTGACGTGTGTGAATGAGAGTATTTAGTTTGAAGATATGACTTATTGCTTTATTGGTCTTTTGTAGTGTTCAGTAGGGAGCATCACGGCTCTCTCGACATCTATGTTATTGGTATTTTAATGTAAAGAGTTACCCCTATATGGTCTAATGTTAACGCATGATAAACACTGGTATTGCAGTGTATCAAGTGCTTCTACATATCTTGCGTCAGACAGATTGAATTTCTAAAATAAAGAGATTTATCATTTGTCTCAAGAATTATAGCTATTTGAAACGGAGAATTTTATCGTGGAAATTAATTCTTTCCAATAGTCACTCAGGTTTTGGATAACTGAGTTTTTTCAGATAACAGATAACGATGTTAACCTGATAACATTTCAGTTCTGAACCTGACGCTGATAGATTTGCCGGGTATCACTAAAGTTCCTATCGGAGATCAGCCCCCTGATATCGAACATCAAATTAGAGGTTTGTAGTCAAATTAACTTGTACTGTATCTTGTAAAGGTATGGTAACAGTCTCGTTGAAATGTGGTCAGTCGTAGTAGAAATATTTTAACCTACAATACATTTCATGCTGATGAAAACAATTGGATAGTTTAAGGACAGGTTATATTACAAAAAAGGAAACTTGGAGATTAATTGGTAGAGAGATGAGTAGTGTGTATTAGTTAACCGCATTTCAATGGCATGTCCGATGTTCATTTTTTACACGACTGGTATAGTAGCGCTCCAAGATATATGTAATATTTTTGTTAACAGGTTAAAGACTTCCTTTAATTTTATCAATGAAATATGTTTACTCTATGAGTATTATACCCAACATTGACCGGCGAACTGATAGCTACTTCAGAAGCAATGAAACTACAATCTTCTAGATAAAATGAGTCATAGTACTTTCAGCCGGAGCCATCATAAGTGACATAAATCTAAAAGATAGTATGGTTAGTTTCTAAATATAAACTCAAACTCTGAAAAGGAAACTGCCGTGAAATATGAAACATCAATAAAAGGACCAATTATTTAAAAAAATAATTTATGGAAAGCCCCTCAGACAAAATAAAAATCAATTATGCAATAAAGGAATCTCAAAAGGGTTTGCTCTATATTCATCATATAATCTGTTAGTTATTGGCTGGCGAAAAGATGTATTTTTAGTAATTGTAGATTTAGAGTTTTAATCTATTCTGTAACCACCCAGCTTCTACTATTGACATTCTCAGGAATGATAATGCAATTCATCTCCAAACCGAGTTGCCTGATTCTGGCAGTCACTCCAGCTAACTCCGATCTCGCCAACTCTGACGCCCTCAAACTCGCTAAAGAAGTCGACCCCGAGGGTAATTATATTATTTGATTAGTCGAAACTGGGTAAGAATGTTACAGTTAACAGTCGGAATTAATAGAGGCACTGCAAAACATTTGACTATTTTATATTATACTAGAAAGCCCGTGGTAACAGGGACGAAGCTAGTACTTAGTAGTATTCTTTGAAATAAAGTTTTAATCGCATCAAAAAATATCCATCTCAACCGAAGATACAGCCGATTTAAATATAAAACACTTTAAACACAACGTAATTACCACAAAACCGATCAAAATGACGTTAAAACAATCTTTGCACGTGCATGTGTGCATTAAAACACCGTTGCTATGGAACCTTTTGGTTGTTACCTAAATTCCTATTTTTCATCTAATTTGCACGTGGGCGGTCGTACAGACAGACAACAAAAATAATTCTTTGAATTATAGTAGAGATATGACCGACATTTGAGATCAGTTGCGTGTTTCATTTATGACCTTCTATAATCTAGATACACGAACACGTACGGTTACGGCATGCTTGATACTGCTCTTATTATGCAAATGTAGACTGTAGAGTATCAAAGAAACTTCTCAAGGATCCAAGCTTGATGTATCAACTTTTGAGTAGTCCCCATATTTGAGGAGACGTGCATTATACAGTTCATGTAATACAGTCTGTGATACCGGGTACCCTGGTATAGCCTGTATACTCCTTACAGTAACTTGGTATACTCCTTACAGTGACCTGGTATACTCCTTACAGTAACCCCCTGAATATTGAATTACAAGAAATGTTGCAGCTGTTCACGGTTGGGACCGGGACTCTGCTTTCTTTGAAACTCGACACTGAATTTACAATATATTTACACTTAATATCACCTGACGTGAAGTCTGGCACTGTTCTTGTATCTTTTGTGCTGACGACGACTAAAAGCAAATTACTGCGGTTATCCGGCAGTTAGTGACCAGGATTGGTAAATGTAGATATATATAATTAGTCTTCATAATTAATGCACTGTTCCATAAGACGAAATGGTTAATATCAATATTTGGAGATACAACCTCCACGAGAGCAAAACAAATGAAAAACAAGAGTCAACCAATTAAACCTGTTTTCAGGTATTCGAACTATTGGTGTGTTAACAAAACTGGATCTTATGGACGACGGAACAGATTCCAGAGATATTCTAGATAACAAAGTTCTTCCTTTACGCCGAGGTACGTAATGTTATATTGAGACACTCTTTCAACTGGTCCATGTGTTCACATTCCATTGGCAATTCATTGTTTGTGTTGTGAAATTGATGAATGACGTTGAGATGTTTATATTTGATTGATGACTTCACATAAGGCCCAAATAAGATCACTACTTTAAATTTGTCTGACCAAGTCGCACTGTTTGGATTTTAAAGCCGTAACGCGCGGGGGAATTTAAATGATTAAAGCGCGTTTTCCAGCATTTAAAGTGTGTGATTTCCGCGCGCGCGCGCTACTCGCACTTTTTATATCTCGACCTATCCTCTGATCTGATCCTATTTTCAATCATTGCCTTTAAATATGTACCATCGAGCAAGAAATAGAACTGGCGATCTAAAGAAGCCAATGCAATTAATAATGGAGTTGATGACGTCGATCGAATTGTAGACTTACAATGATTCTACACAAGACATCTACCGATGTGGTATCTTCTACTATCTGTTAAGATAAAATAAACCCTATGTTGAATACGTTGGAGCGAATAGCTTGCACATTGCAGTCTGCCTGTAGAAAATAACTCTGATATCTTCTTATAGGTTACATCGGTGTGGTAAACAGGAGTCAACGTGACATCGAAGGAAAGAAAGACATAAAAGCGGCCCAGGCTGCCGAGCGGAAATATTTCTTAACCCACCCATCTTACAGACATTTAGCTGAAAGGGCGGGAACGGCATTCCTACAGAAAACTCTGAATCAGGTACCTGACTAAATGTATCCTTCTAGTTAGGCTAATAGCATTCCCCGGTGGATCCTTGTATTGGTGATCTTTAGTTGTACTGCCTCTGTCTTATCGGGAGCTTGAAATTAATTACTTTCAGTAACTTTTTTCTTTGCAGCAACTTACGAACCACATTCGAGAAGTTTTGCCAAGTTTGCGCTCCAAACTAGAACAGCAGATGACCTCAATGGAGTCCGAGGTCAAAGAATTCAAGAATCTTGGGATGACTGGTGGACGAGAGGACAAGAGTGCTCGGCCAAGAATGATGATGCAGTTAGTATTTTATTATTAACTTTCTGTAAGACCACTGAAATATATTTAGGGTTAAAGAAAAATAGCCAGTTTTATCGCGGATTAGAAGGAATTTAGGCAGAGCGTGGCTAAGAGTCAGGAATATTTTTCTCAGAACTGACTCAGAACCAATAATATCAGACTTAGACCAGAAAGTAACAGAATATCAAACTGTAATGCTCTACAGGATGGTGAATAGAGTGACGCACGATTTTGAGCAGATGATTGAAGGTGGTGGTAACGCCGTGGACACCAAAACTCTCAGTGGTGGAGCCAAGATCAACACCATCTTCCATTTCCGCTTCCCTGGTTATCTCAACGAGGTTTATCTTGCTTTATTATTAAGCTTTTCAGTCTTTTGCGAACTTTTCGTTGGCTTGGGCCACTTCATAGCTTAGTCTTGAGTATGAAGTGAGCGTATTTCCTAAACATCTTTAACTTAAACTGTGTGCAGGGTAGACTGGACGAGAAAGAGCTGAGGAAGGAAATAGGATTTGCGATCAGAAACATTCACGGTGTCAGGTCAGGATTGTTTACTCCTGACGCTGCCTTCGAAATGACGGTCAAGAGACAGATTGATACTTTGTGTCCTCCCTCAATGAAGTGCATTCAACAGGTCTAAAAGAATTTATATATGTTATCAAGTTATCAAGCTAAACGTAAATATTTTCAAAAATAAACATCGAAATTTGATGCCGATTTTATGGGGCAATCATCACCGAAGCCATACCTTATTTTATTTCATTCTATTACCAGGAAAAATTCTAGAACTAGAATTTTTTCTGGTAATAATCGCAAATTTAAATTTTAAACTTGATTTTGCAGGTTTCAACAGAGTTACACGAAGTTATCATGAAGTGTATCGACAAAATAAAGAATTATCCCCGCCTCCAGGCGGAGATTGATAACCTTGTATCGGGTTACTTACGAGAGGTTTTATTTTTTACTCACTGCATGTTCTGATCATTGAAAGGATTTTTTGTCACGATTCCTATTTTCCACCTAATCAGACTGTTGTAATGTTGTGTCACTTTAATCTAAACTGCCATGTTAAGAACTTATAACCGTTAACTTTTTCTCTTTTCCAGTGCGAGACGTTTTGCCGGGAGCAGATCCAACAGTTAGTCGAGGTTGAACTCTCTTACATCAACACAAATCACGACGATTTCATCGGCTTCAACTCGTATGTTTTAATAGTTAACATAAGCTTTTCTTATTTTTGTTGAGTCTAACTGCTGTAGCAATAACGAGCACATTTCCTCACCGATTTACTTGTAATCTGTCTCAGTACTGCAAAGGATGAGTCAGTAAAAGACGTCGCAGCCGGCGGTGGTGGAGAATCTCAGGTAAATTCTAATCTCTCATATCTTTCCAAAGTTGTGCAAGTGAACGTTCGACTAAAAATTGTATCTTGTAACTGCAAAACTGAGTGCTCAAAATATGTACCATTAAACTTCTTTTGATCAACTGGGTTTGAAGACTCTGGTGATAATAAGAAAATCGTTCCAGATGATTATCATAAAACGTTAAGAAAAGAGAATTTTCAAGGGCGATAATTTTCCCTTTAAATTAAGGTGGGATGGTTTAGAAAACATGAAAAAAGTTTAGAACTCACGGAGGTGAGTGCTCAGTGATCTTACTACTGAGCCTTCAATTCTAAACTTGTTGTAAAAAGTTTATTTTATTCTTGCTTTTAATATTAATCTGACTATGTTGTAACTTAACTTAACTAACTATGTTTTAACTTTTAGAGTGGAAAAGCTTCCAAAGCACAGGTTAAAACGCCGTTAAAGCATAATTTGCAATGCTTGTCGTTTTTATCGACTAAAAACTACGTGATTCTTTGATTTATATGTCAATTGCAGTAAAAACCGTTTGATATATGTTTTTCGCTGCTGCTCAGCTGCTTTTCTTCCGTCTATCCTTTTTAAAATGTGTACGTGAATATCTCAGATAACCAAATTGTTTGTAGAGCAATGCAAATTCTCATTTATTGCCAAATTATCAAGATAAGGAATACATTTTTGCTTTTTCGAAAATCGCATCAGTTTTAAATTTGGGATCGATTTACTGTTTTAACATCAAAATTATAACCAGTAAAACCTTAAGTTATACTTTCTATGTCAATATTAATGAAAAGACTAATCCATTTCAAAAACCAAACTTGTAGCAGCAGTCAAAAGATATATCTAAGGTATGCAGTATGCACAGTGCTATGAAAATTATGTTATCAAAGAGAAGTATGACTAAAATGTTATGAGAAAATGCGAGTTGCTTATGCTAGTTTATTTTCAGTTATGTTTATAGCCGTATTCTACAAAGCTATTGCATACTGCAATTTGACTGTATAATTAAACTATATCATACTATGAGTATTGCTGAAAGCACAGTGTAAGGCCTACACGGACCGCCTCTAACTAGCCAATCCCTGTTTACATGCCGTGTAGCAGGGGACTAGATAGAGCTAAACTAGTAAGCGGGGCATAGCCAATACACTGTACTTCCATCATTGAGTATATTACCAACCAAAAGGAAAATTTCCTTGTGTTATGATATGGTTCGATTCATTCTCGCATGTATCTGTTTACCCGAAAAAATGCGTGCGCATATCGGCTCTTGAGGACTTTATTTACAGGAGGTTTTTTTGGAGAACGTTATCTATCTGTCATTCTGACATACATTATTTCCTAACCCAACCATCTCCCCTCGGCCTCGGGGCGAAGATAAATTTACTTAAACGTTCATACATCATACATCATGAAGACAGCAGGTCTTAAACCCTCGTGGATTTTCAAAACAAAACATTCAATCACATTCAATTCACTATGCTTGCTATTGCTTCATAGCTATTCTTTTAAAAATTAACGAATTTAACGAATTTACCTAGTACATTCCCGTAACTGTGTGAACAAGCTAGTGCTTGAGTAGTGCATATGCGCCCACTTCCTCCATTTTAAAATATTCGATCATGATCCGTTACTATTCACCTTTACAGCAAGCGCCAGGCAGAGAATCAAAGTCGAAGGTATGCACATTTATAGTGTTGCTGATCATTCAACAAATATGGCATACGTTCTTAATTTCATGGGGATTTATTCAAATTTCCAGCTCATATCTCCGTGTAATAGCTAATATTGCAATAAACTGGATTCATGTTAAGCAGGCTGCAGCTCGAAAAGATCCTTTTCTTGATTAATTGCCGTTTTTGTTATCTTTTTTTTCTCCAGTCGTCAATTTTCTCACGCGCTGCAAATAAACCGGACTAATAAAAAATCGTAACTTAACTTAGTAACTTATGAACAAGGATTCCTCATGATTAACCTTATGCTTGAGCTGCGCAGTGTACATAATTCATGTTCTGTGTTATGTTATTCGTGGTTTTCGGAATAGTATGAATGAATGAGATTTGTGTTAACGCTATTAGTTCAGTGGATTATCATTTATTTCGTTTGATTACATTTAGTATTATCACTGTAAAACATCGAATCCAAAAAATTTCAGGATTCGCCGTTTTTCAGTATCCGAATTCATTCTGAGTTCTGATCGAATGTTGCATGTTGCATTGAGATGATTATGGAATATGGATGTCCGATATTGGTCTGAGATTAAATTATTGTAATGATTTTTAATTACCTCTCTCATTTGCATCATCACTACTTTTCAAGTTTCAACAAACTATTATCTTGACAAACCATTTAATCCCGTAACTCGTACAGGTTGAATACCCTAATAATGTTTGCTCATAATTGTAGTCGCCTTAAAAATCGTCGTAGTTACCATTTCCATATTTCAGTTTTGTTTAAATACTTCATAATCATAATGTAAAGTAAAGGTTCTTGATGTTCATTGAGTGAATTATAAGAATTTTTCTATTTCATAAGTAGTGTAAAAGAAAGGGGCGTAAGAACAATAAAAAGGTATGAAGAGCAAGCAAGACTCCTCTTTAAGAAAGGAAGGAGCATAGTTAGCCTCATTAAATATTGAGCGGATAATTCTTAATCGGCACACAGCTCGCTCAGAAAGCAGCACAATAAATGGTGATAAACGATTTTAAAAACTTCCGAAATAATTTCAGACAGGTCAAAGAAAATGTACCAATTTAGGTTCATTGTAAATATTTATCGGTAATATCAAAAAGTGTATGATGACTGGCAGTGTCATGTGATTTAATTCTGTACTTAAATAGGTGAGTGTGGATTGCAGTGAGTACTAATGGGTAACTATAACGAGTTTGCAGTTGTGCACGTGCACGTGTGATTACGCTGTGTGATATCAGCGTTACGAGAACATAATGTCGTGACTCGTGCGTTGTTCGTTAGAGCTTTGCATTCCGCTGATAGAATCTTTAAGAACTGTAGTCCTGGCAATCTAAATTAACCAGATTTTATATTCCGCCAGTTTTTGTTTTAACCTAAAAATGTTTTTTTAGTACTGAGTAGATGCATGAATGTCTTAAAATGCTACCATAGCTATAAGTGCAGTTTGGAACACCTTCATTAGCCCAAATTAAAGCATTTTTATACAAAGCCTATAATGAACATTTTTCAGGACAAAGACGTATGATTTCACATGATCGCCACGTGACTTTTTATTTTCATAGCTATTTTTTGCACGTGCAAAGTATTTCCGTTTCTGTTTGAATTTATTTTTAGATGGAAAGTTGCGAGTGAGTGCTTTTCAGTAGACTGATGTTTTGTGGATTTTAAGTCGTATGCCAAACCAAATATTTGTATTTCAAGTTTTTATTCATATAAGCATTTGACTTATAGATAATTTATAAGTACATCTTAAGTTAAATTTGTACTAGCTTACCAACTTCTTACTTCATCATGCTGACTGCTGAACATGCACATTTTTCGGATTCACTTCATAATATTCACCATTGATTGATATCGCTCACACACCGTCATTTTTTAGTCGTCCAAACATCACCCTCCCAAACCTCACTCACCAAAAAATGATCGCACCTTTGCTGGGGAACATTGCAAAGCACGCTGCACGCGGGTATCTAGCATTTTAGAGTGTTTTGATCATGTATTTGTTTTCTTCTTCATAAAATTGATGTTTTTTCCTATTTATCGTTTTTATGTTATAAATCAAATCCCGATTTACTGAGTCCTTTGGGAAAAGCGAACCTCCTCGGTTATTCGTGGTAGGGCAAATCAGGATTTGATAGCAATTTATAAAGCTTATTAATTTTAAAAGTTTGGGTTAGATAAATCTAAAACGATTAATAAATCTCAGTTGATAAAGAAAGGTTGGCTGTCAACCTCCAATGTCGGGCTCACCAAAGGCCTGTCAAGAGAGTACTGGTTTGTGCTCTACACTGACGCTCTGGCTTGGTTCAAAGACGAATCAGTAAGCTGCTGCTAATTAATGAGACTTTTTGTTCTATATCAAAGTGTGTTTAACTGAATCAGAGCGGAGTACGCGGTACACACATTTTCTTTTGTACATGTAATGTATAAATTCTGTATCCCTCCTGCATAAATATATTTTGTCTGAATTGTACATATAACTGGCTATATCTGTAGGAACGAGATCAAAAATACTACTTAACAATTGATGGGGTGAAAATGAAGGAAGAGGAAGAAGAAGAGGGTGGTGGTATCTTTGGACATCGCAAATTCAAAATCCAACTCTTCCATCCGAACGCCAGGTTTTGCAGGGTCTCAATGAGTATCATTCTATTTCACTGATTAATTAATTTTGTTGCATTTGATTGCAGTTATCACATTTTGTCATGATTACTTGAAAGCTGTATTCCTTGTTTTTAAATAACCCTGCATAGTGCCGCCAATGTATTAGATCTTGATATTTCGATAAATAGCGAGGGGAAGTTTTCTTGTAGAGTTTATGATAAAAGGGATAAGTTTGGTTTTAAAGTGGTCAAGTTTCAACCTTTGATGAGTAATCAAGCTAGTAGTGTATTATATGGCACGTACTGTTCACAGGTTGTGAGATATTCTAGGATCTGTAATAACGTTGTTGCTTTTTCTGATAGGTTTTTGAAGTTTACTGATGATTTAATTGAGTTGGGTTTTAGACGGGATCGTCTTAGTAAAATATACTTATCAGTGGTAAAGAGGCATGGGCTAAAGAATAAGTTTGGTATTGGGTGTGGAAATATATTAATGCCATAGCTTGGCCTGTGGCATCCTTTTGTAATGTTGCGAAATATTTGTCGCACGTGTTGAATTTAGTTTTATAATAACTTTGCAGCGGCGCAAATCAGAGTCTTAGAATTACGCGGGAGTAATTGTAGTTTGGGTCAGTTCGTTTTATGACGTGTCGATTACGTTTACTTAGTATAGTATACTTTATCCCTACCGTTTTATTACATTTTTACTTTATCTACCTATCACTATACAGTATACATATTTAATCTTAAATTATCATTTTAGTGGAACTATGTAAAAGGGGATCGTTGCTAGCGTTAAAACTGTTTTAACCCTGCCATAGTCAGTTGAAAGTCTGATAGCATATGTTCCGTTTGATTTGACCAAACTAATGCCTTTCATGGCTTTATAGTACATACTATATCTTAGACGTATATCATCACTATTGTTAATGATAACTCTGAAGTCACTAAAGTTACTCGTATTACAGGTACCTGTTTCGAGAATACAGGGAATTGTCTCTGTTCGCTAAAGATGAAGATGACATGGAGGATTGGAGAGCTAGCTTCCTGAGAGCAGGTTCGAGAACTTGCTGGAATTTTCTAGAACTTGCTGGAATTTTCTAGAACTTGCTGGAATTTGTTTGAAATTGAATAATTTATTCATTTTAACCGTATGGGTAACGCCAGCGGCGGAGAGACGACAACATCGCCCTCCGTAATGTTTACCTCAGCTGCAGGACGATCCCTGTTTGCTACACTCCTCATCAGCTTCGCCACCTTTAACATACGTGGCCTCGGTTCTTGTGATGATCCAGACGACATCCACAGCAAACGGGAGCAACTGGGTACCGATTGTCTACGGTACGGCATAGATATCTGCGCTATTCAGGAGACTAAGGTTGTAAAACCGGATTCTTGCAGTCTTAGCAACGGATACAAACTATTATTGTTTGAGCAGAAAAATGGCCGGCACTATGGACTCGGTTTTGTTATCAGTCCCCGATTTATTGACTATGTGGTATGCTGGAACAGTATCAGTGATCGAGTAAGCTTTTTGGACCTAGAACTCCCTACAAAATCTGGAAAATTTATCAAATGTAGGGTGGTCAATGTATATGGGCCACACAAGAAACTTGCAGAAAATGATCAACAACTGTTGATTAATTTTTACGGCCAAGTTAGGGACGCTCTAAACGTCCCTGCTAATGTTGAGATATTTGTTTTGGGAGATTTTAATTCAAAGTTGGGAAAAATGACTGCTTCAGATAAGGACTTTGGTTTTGGTCGTTTCATGGGTAAACATGGTATGGGTTTGCGCAACGATATGGGAGAAAACTTGTTAGACTTGTTATCAGAATTTGACCTCTTTGCCTCCAACACTGGTTTTTATCATCCTGCTCGACATACGACCACCTACACTGGCTGGAGGAAGGACTGGAGTGCCGGGCGAAATAGTAAAAAGACGATCCCGGTCTATTCTCAGATCGATTTCATCCTGTGTCGAAGTAGGTCGAAGCCAATGCTACAAGATTCTAGATCTTATGCAGGCACCTTGACATACTCTGATCACAGATTTGTTGTCACTAGAGTAGACTTTAAGGACATCTGTCTTTGCTATAAACGCCACTCCAAGTCATCCTTAAAGTTCAACACCTCTGAACTCACCTCGAACCCCACCATTCAGGTGAAATATCGTCAATCCTTAGATGATAACTTAAGTAACACTGTTTCTGCTCTGGATCCAAATTCAGACTTGAATGGCTTACTTGAGTCCATAAAGGATGCTGCAAAATCGTCAATTGGTGTCATCAGACACAGGAAACGTAATCGCAGCGACGATGATGAGGTGAAAAACTTATCTAGCCAGCGTTACTTGTTGAGACAGCAGCTTAATGATAACCAGTCTTTAGACAGAACCTCACTTAGATCATCTATTAACTGCCTCACCAATCAGATCAAGCAGAGACTTTCTAACATACGATCAGCTGCTGCTGATGCTATCTGTAATACCATCAGTTCAACAACAGATAGTAAGAAAATGTTTGAAGCTGTTCGAACCCTGAACTTACCTAATAGTAAAGCCCCTTCTAGTATTGGTGTTCATGATGAGCAAGGGTGCAATATTGCAACAGACACTGGTAAAGCTGCCGTAGTTGCTAAGTACCTTGAGCAACAACTTACTCGTGATGAAGCACCTTTAGAACCTTTTGTAGGACCTCCTCGCCCACTAGTTAAGCCATTCACTAGTGAAGAAATCGGATCAGCTGCTAGAAGTCTCAAAAATGGTCGAGCTAACGGCCCAGATGGGATTCCTAATGAGCTTCTCAAGTATTCTACTGGATCAGTACACAGACGTTTTGCAGATATTATCAATAGAAGCTTCGAGACCAATTCCTACCTTGACCCCATTGGACAGGCAAACATTACCCCCTTACAGAAGCCAAATAAGCCCATTGGTCCAGTGAAGAATCTACGACCCCTCACTCTCTCAAATGCTGTTAGAAAGATTCTTTCAATGGCAACCTTGAAGAGAATTGAGAATAAAGTCAATGCCTTCACTGGTCCATGGCAATGTGCTTACAAGCAGGGTAGATCATGTGCTGACATTGTATGGTGCCAGCGTGTGATGTTATCAGTTGTCCAGAGGAAGAGGTGGGAATACCATCGTATGGGGATCGACATGTCTAGTGCCTTTGACACTATACGACGATCTACCATCCTCGATCTTCTTGTTGAGTGTGGCTGTGATGATGACGAAGTCCGTTTGGTAAGACTTTTGCTTTCCAACACCAAGCTCAAAGTCAACATCAACGGTACACTGTCTGCTGAATTCCAGAGTTTTCTCGGTGCATTCCAAGGTGACTGTCTGTCTGGATGCTTGTTCACACTTGTCTTAGCGGGTGCCTTGCGTGACCTCCGTAACAGGCTTGAAACTGCAACGAATAGGCCTAACCCACCTATCACCGATATTGGTCTTCCACTTGACAGTGAGTATGCTGATGATATCGACTTCAATGATGAAGATGAAGACAATTTGAGGGAGCTGTTGCCTATTGCAACAGAAGTCCTTAAAGATTGGAATCTCTTCGTTAACGAAGACAAAACTGATTTCACTCATGTGTACTTAGCTGAAAAGGGAGCTAAAGACGATCAGGGTAAGCCAATTGCAGGGAACGAGCTCTGGAGAAAGAGTATCACGCTTGGCTCCATGCTTTGTAGTAAGGAGGACATCTCTAGAAGGATATGTCTGGGATATGCCGCGTTTAACAAATACAAGAAAGCTTGGAACCATAAGATCCCTCTGAGCAAGAGGCTTCTGTTGTATGAGGCTCTGGTAGTATCCGTTTTAATGTACAATTCATCTTGCTGGGCTGCCCCTAAATCAGTATTGGAAAAACTAGATATTGCTCACAGACGTCATCTGCGATCAATTTTGAATTACAAATACCCTCACATCATCTCCAACAAGAACTTGTATAAACGCTGCAATAGCGAACCATTGTCAGCTAAAGTGGCTCGTAGTCGGTGGAGGATGCTCGGACATGTACTGCGTGGGCCTACAGATGGCCCAGCCTATTCGTCGCTTGTTTTTGCTGTCAACACCTTACAGCTTCAAGGGCGGCGTGGAAGACCGCAGTCAAACCTTTTCTCACTGATTCTACACGACCTTAGTGTCCGAAAATTATCGTTAAATAATTTATGTGATTTGGACTATTTAACGTTAATTGCTCAGAATAGAGTTAAATGGAGAAGTATGCAAATTGCATGACTTTTGTTTGAGAAAGATTAGGGGACAGAAATGTTTACTTTGTTTACTATCTGTTTCTTAGAGCTTTTGTTTATATATATATATATATATTCATTTTAAGCACTATTAGAACTCATCAGTATGGCTCAAATATATATATATTATATATATATAATATCGTCTCGCTTTATATATAGTAAGATATATATCTATTTGTGAATTACTGATCTTCCTACTCATTTTATTCTAGGTATCTATACGCACCGAAGTCAGATTGATTTAGAAGATTTGGAGGACGATGATCGCAAACCAAAATTCGAACGTGAGTACACTTCTATCCACAAATCTAGAATGCCTGTAAGTTTGCAAATTTAAATTTGCAATTTTCAAAGCCAATGAAACAAAAAGTACGCATTTTAGGGCATATGCTTGTAGCTTGATATAAATGTAGTCGCGGAACTAAGGCATCTAACACGTTTCTAGCATTTTAGCACAAATGGGCTCAGCGATTGGCCTTAAATTAATTGGCCTTAAAACAAGTTGATGTAGTCATCGCAGGTGATTCTCAAGAAATGGACGAAAATGATGTAGCAGGTCTTGCAAAACTTTTAGAAATTTGATTCAATTTGATTTAATTTTGATAATAATCAGTGAAACTCAGGAGGCATCACTTTCGTCCCATGGTGTAATACGTTGTACCAGAACATGGGCAGTAACCAAATTTGTATAAATATGGCTCCTGACGATTCTTCTTTAAAAACCACCAGTTCAGTAGATTCCCTTTAACTGCAGCATTTTGATGCGTAAAAAGCTCTCAAAAGTGGTCAAATGACTTACCAAAATGATGAGGAACATTTGTGCAACATTGTAATCATTGAATTTCCATCTGATTTATACTTCTTGCTTACCTCGTTAATTTTACGTTTGGTCTTTCCGTCTTTTTTTCTTCTAAAAGAACGATCATAGAAAATTAATCTTAGACTTTTATTTGTGTTTAAATACAAAATTTGGTCATCTTAAGCTGAAATATATTGACGATTGAATAGTTCCAACCTCTTCCAACAAACTCACCTTCAGGTTTGTTTGAAGATCCTCAACTGGAGAGACAAGTAGAGGTTATTCGAACTTATGTTAACAGCTACATGGCGATAGTAAGGAAGACCTTTAAAGACGTCGTACCAAAGCATATTATGTGCCTTATGGTTAACAAGATGAAGGTTTACATCGAGACGGAGCTCATGCCTTGTCTGTACGGAGCCGGGAACCCTGTGAGTTGTCAAGACATCTCTAAGTCATTACATCTCTAAGATTGAATGGGACGATTAAATACTTAATTTTAGATATTATTAAACATTTGTTATAAAAACCAAATGTTTGCTCAGTTGTGTAATGTGTAAAGCAACATGATAAGTGTGACGTCATTTTTATTGGTGTGACGTCATTGTCCCTCAGGCTGAGATGATGGAGGAATCAGAGGACGAGATTAGAAGGAGGCAGGAGTTATTAGGGATGTATGACGCTTGCAAAGACGCTCTTAAGACCATATCGGAGGTGACAGCTAAGACTAGCACGGCACCCTTGCCGCCACCAGTCGCCAGGAATAATCACTCGTAAGTTTGGTTCATTTTCTAGATTTGTACAATTTTGTGCCGTTTCATTTTCTGTATTATTTATTATATGTTGGACATGAGTATATTAATCTGCTTACGAAGCAGTCCATAATATTTATGTGAGTGACTTGCCAGTTCCTGAGTTCCCATAATAACTGTGTATATAGTCCCATATGGGGTGTTGTTCATACTACAGTACTTTATATTATTGTATCTTATTTTACTCCGCTGATTGAAGGTGGTTAACATTTGTTTGGTTTTGATTGATATCGCTCACACACCGTAATTTTGTAGTCACCCAAACCTCACGCACCCAACCATCACTCACCAAAAAATGATCGCACCTTTGCTGGAGAACATTGCAAAGCACGCTGCACGCGGGTATCTAGCATTTTAGTGTTTTGATCGTGTATTTGTTTTCTTCATAAAATTGTATAATTTGATGTTTTTCACATTTATCGTTTTTATATAAATCAAATCCCGACGTAATGTAATACGCTTTAAGGACCGTTTTGGTTTGTGTTTTGTTTGTAATATGTAGTGTTTTCTGTACATCTATTGTTTTATATTAACTGTTAATTCAGTCTGTCAGTGTATGTACGCTGACTCTTAAACCCATTTTACAGATCGCCTAGTCCTAATATGAACGCTAGTAGAATGCCTAAATCTGACTCCGCCCAATCATTGAGCCAGAACCAACAAAGGTAAACTGTCGTTTGTTGTCAAGTGTGAGTTGACCTTGACAAACTGACAGTAAAAATGCTAACAAGGAGAACATTGGCTTGAGTTAAAAAGAGTTGACAAATGTACCAAACGTTACTCCAGGTCTTTGACATGCATTCCTTGACGCTGACAATAACCATAACAATAACTATAAGATTTCGCTGGATTTGTCTCGTAATTTTGATTACTGTGCATGCTTTCATCATACAGCACTAGACTCTTCTTCAAGTATGGAGTTATGTATTGTAACTAAAACAGACAACAACAGACTCCACAAACATATGTATTATAACTAAAACAGACAACAACAGACTCCACAAACATACAATTATTCCCAAATCTCACGATCACTACCCTCAGGTCCGGGGCGCGACCCCCTCCCAACTTACCTAACCGCCCCACTCCCAACACGGGCGGCGCAACGTGAGTATCCTCTTCCAAATATACTGCTCCAGAACGCTGCTCTCCTAATTACGTACCGTATTATTTACTGTTCAAATGAACTGAGTTGCGCGAGTAGGGTAGAGCGGCGTTCTTCAAGATAACGGCTAATTTCGTTTGCTTTTATCACAAGCTGCCTGTGTGCATCTTGTGTTTTTGAACTACTTAAAAACAGTAAAATAAACATCATAACAAAGCAATAGACGTTTCAAAGTGCAATGGAAGACTAAAGTGTTATAAAATGCACTTACTGATTTTATGCACATATTCATATCAATGAATATTATCTCAAGCAAGGTTTGATCCTATCTAAAAATAATCTCTCCTGCCATATCAAGGGCTTGTTTATGTTCTTCATACTTTTATACGACCTCTCAACTTATAATAACGTTACAGCTATAAAGTTGTCTTTAATTATATTGTTAATGCTAAAGTTGTCTGAACAGTATTGTCCCTCTCAGTGGCCGTAGCAATCCCCCTATTCTGCCGACCAAACCTCAAACTTCCCTGGGATCTGACTGGTCAAAGCCCTCCGTTAACGTTAAACCGGTCTCTGGTGTTAATTTTGGTGTCAATGTAGCCCCAAAGTTTGGCTTTGCTGACGGGAAACCCAACGTTGGATTTGATGTGTAAGAATACTTAATAGGAATTCTACTAATACTATAATGCTAGTGCTGTTATTAGAAGTTAGACTATTACTGTGCCAAGATATGTTGTATTGTTCAATCCAAACTTGTGATGTTTTTAGTCTTGTTATGTCAGTAATTTGTATGATCACTTATTCTTGTTGATGGTAGAGCTGTAAAAAATGGGGCAGAGCTAATTTATATTGGAATAATTTGGCAGGGACCCTAGCATGGCTCAATTAAGATAAGAAAATATTTCCCTAGTAGCTTTAACTATTTTTGAATGATGCGACCCTTTAGACTCGTGGAGCCTTGAATTTATGAGGCAATTGTTGACAAAATGCATGACAAAACCATGCCAAATATATCTACGCGTTTCTGTACTCACTTATCTTGTTCAAACATAAAAATGTCTTACTTTCTTACTTTATTCTAATCCTCAGAATGATCACATTGACTCCTGCATGATTTTATCTGTGAATCACTTATCCTGTGATGTTTCTATAGAATAACACCATATCGTCAGATGAACATTGAACACGTTATTTCAGGCGTCCAGCACCAGCCCCGCCTGGCGGAAGCAGGCGCCCACCTCCACCCTCCCGACCCGCTCGACCTAACTAGGCGGCCCTACATACATTCAGAAGATATATAATCTTAATTTGGGAGACTGTGGCGGATCGTAGGCCGTTTTAGTCACGTGATATCGGGATTCAGTTTTGGGACTCATTGGTGATAGCATTATTTGATGGAATTGTATAGCACTGTGACACGTTATCTAGCAATTACTCCGACAAATATAATTGTAGAATTATAAATTGAGCTGACAATTAAAATATTTGCTAGGATGTTGTCTTTGATTTTAAAATGCTTTCAAATATGACGCTTTTTATTTTTATACTGTTTGCACTGTTATGACAGCTTTTAGCCGAAAGTTTTATCGGCGGTATTTCAGTTCCTTGCTCAACTTTCCATTAAATTGCGCCCTCGTATTTGAAAGGAAGGATGTGATATTTATATTGTGCAAAGTCATTTTCTTGTGCATCCAAACTTTTGTGAATTCAAGTTTAATCTTAAAGTTGTAAAATATCCCGAATAATAGTAATACCCTACTATCGTAAAATTTATACATAAGTTTTTGTAGAATTCGGCGATCATAGCTTAAATGTTCGCAGTGTTTATGGATATATTTCGAAACTTCAAAATACTATGATTATGATATTTTAATTTCGGTAGATTAATGATAGATTATAAGTTTAATGTAAATACAAAATTCAATTATCAAACATTTGCAGTTGACAGAAATAATGTGTACATTTTTGCCACAAAATAATTTTATTTTAATATTTTGGGTGGGAAATTAGGTGGTTACATTTCATATTTTACCCATACACTAGCTCGCACTCTTGGAATTCGCAGTTTGATTTTCACCTTCACTCTGGCAATGTCTATTCGGCGCCTCCCCCTTTCAATTGAGTTGTGAGTCCTGTCAATGATACGTTGAATTTAAAGTTAAATAATTGAATACTAGTAACGAAGTTAGTTTGATATGTGTAATATGATTTGAATTTAATTTGCAGCATAAATGCTTTCGTCAATTGTCCAAACACACGGAACTTATATCACTGTATTTTGCCACACCGGCCTATCTACTGGTTTTTAAATATGAGGAATAAAGATGACTACGAAACACAATTATTATATAATGTTTGACCTATATATGGTTGATACTACTGATAATTTGGAGGTTAGGCACTTTTGTTATAGGTTACGAATGTGCGTTAACCAATCAATAAAACAAAACCCATTTACTTGAAGAATAAGGAAAGACAGGCTGGTGTAAATGTAGAAAAACAACGCTAGAAATTGGAGTCTTGCATCAATTACTGTATTTAAGTAATACGTGGACTCACGGGGTTACGGAATATTGGTAAGGGCTAAGGCGTAACCATCTGGCTGAAAGGATCATGTACGAGGAGCTTTGTACGCATTTCATTTTATGGTCATAATTGCTGAAACTAATCTCTGGAACAGCATTCAGAAATCATTATTTGCATCGTGACGTCATCGCAGATCAGAAGATGCGGCAATTTGGCGCATGCATGCAGTGGATGCCGCGCGCGCGGTAAAATATCACGATAAAAACTCTCGTGCATAGCGTTTTAGACAAAGTATGCTAGTACTGATTGCGCCATTCTTTTTAGCACGCAGGTGGCCCCCAATTTGATGCGTTGCCAAGTTGAGAAGTTACCTTGCTACCTGACTCCTGATGCGGTGGCATCAAGAAAGTGCCATTGTAAGAAATGTCGGAAACTAATTAGATGTTGGACTTTCGGCCTGGATAGATGCAATCTTTTTGAGTGGCTCAGGCATGTTTGGATTCGAAAATTGAGTCCTAAATGATTTATCCAATTCAGATCGATGGCGAGTTCGTGCAATATGTTTCTAGAAAATGTAATATTTCAACCCATATTAAGTTAACTTGCATGTGAAAATGCCGACACCTCCAATACCTTAATGGAACCAGTCCCATTGATCCAAATAGCTCTAAAATTTACTGCCATTTTGTCCAATATTCTCAATATAATATATGGCTTTCATAAATTACCCTAACGACATAACGTAATATCCGTTCTTAAGTTGTATGCAGGTCGCCATGACTACCAAATTCAAACATTTCAAAGTGTTACATTTAATAAGGTTACCTACGAATTGCAGGAGTTTTAACAATTACGTTGCCATGGTACCGCAAAATGCAGGCCCAAGTGAACCCCTCCAGTAATTACATTAAATGACTGTTGTCATGGTAACCGGTTAAAGATTAACACGTAGGTTAAATGTTTGCGTGGTGATGTCGTTTGTAAGTTCCGGAGAGTATTATCAAGGTCGAATTTTAATCCGAATGTTTTCTCCCTGATAGCTAATAACAGGATTTTTGGAGGAAACCAACAATTGCGAAAAATAATCTTGAATGAAATTAAATTGCATGGACTTGCGGACAATATGCATACCCCGAAGTAAGTTACTATAAAAATGTGCCTTTAAAAAAGGCGGACCATTGCATCATCACTCTTTATCTCAGCCGAATGATAGGAAACTTAATTGAGGGTGAGATGAG
This sequence comes from Bolinopsis microptera, assembly GCF_026151205.1. Classification (NCBI taxonomy): domain Eukaryota; kingdom Metazoa; phylum Ctenophora; class Tentaculata; order Lobata; family Bolinopsidae; genus Bolinopsis; species Bolinopsis microptera. The sequence goes on along the minus strand of NC_087080.1, from coordinate 5,056,761 downwards.
GAGGGGTACCTGTTAAAAGTTCAAGAAACTTCCTAGGATACCTCTTCAGTGCATACTGTAAACATTTAACTATTATTATTAACTATTATTTCCTCTTAAGTAATAACAGAACAGTTCTCATTTACATAATCAAATCCAATCAGAGCCCAATACACTATAATATCTTCGAATTCTATTCAGCTACAATTGCAGATTCAATCCAGAGGTTAACTGTTTAGAAAAGATCATTATTATTTGAACGGAAGCCAAGAACAGAGAACTACAGTAATCCCTTATATCATTAGCTACAATATAGACTTCTAGTGATCCGACGTCTTTTAAACGTTTAAACGTCTTTGTTTTGATATTTATATCAGTGTGATGGTTGCAGGTACTCAAGTACAAAGTGTCTATATAATACTGTAATTAACCGCATCATATCTTACGTTATATCTCCTAATCTGGCAATTTAAGAGGATCTAAACTGACTTAACAGGCTAATTAGCTATTTAGTGGTATAAATTGATGAAAGCTAAGTAGAGTCTACCTCTGCCTGACACACGTTTTCTTACTACCCTGAATTTACCACAACAATTTATTCAAGACCACAAAACTTGAAAGCCTGGCATAATGCGAAAACCTACCAATCGAATGGCAGCATTTCAGTCACGCGGTTGACTACAGCCAATCAGAACGCACTGTGCTCTCCCCAAACCGAGATAAGACTAAAGAATCCTTGGTTGCCATAGAAACAATAGGATAATACAATAACTGATCTGTCTGTAAAGCTCTAAGTAAATTAAAGAGCCAATAGGACAGCGTCTTCCACAGTGCAATTGACCAATAAAAACTGTTAAAACATATCACGTGACCACACCAAGTCCATAACAAACATGGTTTCCATGACATTGAGTGTAGAACTTTAACTATAATGTTGTCCTAATACATATTATATTGAGGAGAGTGTTCCACATGTATCTACTAATGAGGGTTATGATAAAAGTGAAAGTCTGGATACCGCTCTTCTCTCTCTCTCTCTCTCTCTCTCTCTCTCTCTCTCTCTCTCTCTCTACCAGGGGTAATTATATCCAGGAAATGACATGGATCTCAATTACGAATGACACTATGAGAATACTGGAGTCATATTAATGAAAGAGCTGAGTAGTGCACATGTAGCCGGTAGGGTTATAACTTGTTATAAATCTCTTGTTAGAGGGATGGTTATAAATGTTCTACAGCTACAATTTAGCAGGCTATGAGCATGTTTATGGCAGTATTAATGTCGATGAATGCTGGTGATGTCAAGTGCAGTGATCATGAGTCATGGAAAGCTTTGCCAATAGATGAAAGATAACTTCAAACGATTCCGGTCTCATTTTCTCCTGGTTGGCATCCCTAAACAGTGCAGTGTGAAGAGGAAGACGGTTTGTGGTTTTTTAATACATGTGTTAATTATTAACACCAAGGTATCCTGCATGATTGTGGGATTCTATAATAAACATTTTGATTGGAGTGAAATATCTTTCAAAAAAAACTGTTGTTAAAGTTTCAGCCTAACAAGTAGCATACTCCTTGTGAAACGGCAACTGAGTAGTGTATACCTACCTGATCTGACTATTAAAAGTCCACTTTTATCCGGTCTATAACCGGTTACAGCAGTGTTGTATAAGGAAAAACAGCCGACTACTAGCTGTCCGTTCTAAATTTATCATTTAAAATTAATAGCCAGCTTAGATATTTATAACAGACCATAACTACCCGCAGATCAGATGAATTTCATAGTCTCTATTAGCAGTCTGTAGCCCGTCATATTCTGGATCATAGCCAACTATGAGAAGATTGATGATGCACTCTCAAATATTAACAAAGTCTAAAGCATGTCTTAATGTTAAATTCATAGCTTCATGGACCGTATTTCTAATATTACTTGCATGTATCATGTATGATATCTTTACTTAATATCTCTGTACAGTGTACACACTACACATGTAACAAAATACCACTCCACAATTCACACACGATAGAATACTCAACATTTCTCAGTAGATCTCAGCACAGTAGATCTCAGCACAGTGCAACTGAAGCAGGATCATCTGCATGTGAACAATTCTCCGTCTACACGACAACATTTAATTGTACTACACGGAAAACAATCGGAACTTAAGCTATCAACAACAGAATGTTGATATGCAACAGATAATTGTTTGCTTGTCCGAGATTGTGGGAGTTTCGTGGGAGTAATCTCATGTTTAAATTTGGACTTGGAAGGCTCACTGGCTCAATGTCCGATTTTTGTAGAAATGATACTGGACATTTTTTATCTAAACAATATAATATAATATTATGATTGTGATAGTGAACTCCTGAAATACAATTGTAACTTCTTTGAAATTGCTGATAATGCAACAGCAGTCAGCACAATAGTCAAAATAAAAAGTAAGCCGTATGAAAAGTGCCGTGCAAAAACCTCAAAGCACTAAAAATGTTTTAATACTCTTTAATGGTTATTTTCTAATAACACGTTTAAAATAAAGCCGTTTCAGCTGGAAACTAGCTTTAATATCATAGCGCTAACAACTCTGTATATTGTATAAATGAATCAATCTTCTTTTGAAAATACAATATATAATACCGTTTCAATTTCAAGATATCCAGGCTAAAAACATCGAGACTTTTAAATAATGACTTCTCAGTCAATTGATACAAAAAGTTCTGTTATTATGGTTATCGGCCGAACTTGCCGAAGTGATGCGTAGAAGCATATTTTTGTTTAGCACGTGCGATATCAGGATCGTGAGCGTCGGACGGGAGAACGGGATCTGCGAACAGGAGAACGGGATCTGCGAACAGGGGATCTGCGTAATGGAGATCTGCTGTAACTCCTGTAGGAGAATAAAAAACTCAATGTTATGCATGCTAAACATATAAAACTATTTCAAGCAAAAATGAATTTATCGCACCATCGGGCGATTCTAAATTTTCCAATTTATGTGTTGTCAAATAAAAATTTGAGTTTAATTATATGAGGAAGAGACAAGGTTACCTTTGGGGTCGTTTATTGTATCTTTCAGAGGATCTGCTTCGGGATTTTCTCTCTACAGATCTAAGAGAGAATTTAAGTATAAATAATTATCATGGATAAATGATTAACTAGTTTTTTTAATGATTGATTGGAAAATTATATGAAACTATTTGAACCATAACTATTTTGGACAACAACTATTTTAAGTTTATCTTCTGAAACTCTCAGATCTCTGACCTGCGATAAGAATAAGGGGATCTGGATCTCCTACGAGGACTCCTGCTATTAGACCTCCTTCTGGGACTGTACCCTCCCCTCCCACGATACGGTGATCTCCTACCACGACCACGACCACGCCCACTTGATCTCGGTGGTGATCGATGAGAAACTGGTCCAGCTTCTGCAATATCCGGACAGTCCCTTGCAAAGTGGCCGTATCGGTTGCAGATGTAGCACTTGTCATTGTTAGTGGCACGTGAAGGGAGATGTTTGCGAGGTCGACGTGCCCATTGTATAGTCATTCTCTTTCCTGGGTGCGGGTTTGTATTATGTATTGTATAATTGTATAATTTTACTAAAGACCGGTCTAACACATGCTAGTGAGTCTACATGACCGCATACGGTCCGGAAGTACATGACTTGCATAAAATCTGTGCAACAGAAATTCTAAACGCAATACAACCCTAGTGACTAGTGTATGTATATATACAGAATCTTCAAAATTTGAAATTTCTTTTTAAAATAGCTGTCAGCAGAAATGAGCCAAGTATTTCTAAATAGCAGGTCAAAATTCTAACAAATGAGAATATTGAAGATAGTAATAGTAATTTAAATATTATGTTATTGAAAAGTAAGTTATTGAAAATACTTGCCTTCAGCAGTTTTGGAGCCATGGAGTTTTTTCATAGCATCGTCAGCATCTCTGTGACTATCAAACTCGAAAAAGCAGTATCCAAACGTAGGCCAGTGCCACGCCTCTCTTATCTGCAGACAAACTGTCAGTTTTCTGATCTACTTCAGATCTACTTCTGATCTACATCAGAGTTACATCATATTATCTACTTCTGATCTACTGTTATACTGTTTACTGTTAACGCTTATTCAATGCCCGTCTGAATTTATCTTCTGTTCGGATAAATCAATAGCATTCTCTGATTTCTGAATCAGAAATTATCAGACTGTAAGGACCGGTCTGTTTAAATGTGTCTAAATCAAGCGGAACAGAGCCTGATGCGTGTGTAGCTTTATACAGTGCTTGCTAGTTCAGGATGCTGAAACTGGCCGCAATAGTTATTCTGCCATTCATCTGTACGTCTGTACATGTGGAAGGAGGATCTGCGTAAAAAGCGAGATGGTGTCGGAAGTTTTTGAAATATTTGCATTCTAACATAACTATGAAGCTGTACAATGTGCATTGTATGACGTATGTACACTGTACAAGGTGGTCAAGAATTTTCCTCGACAGAACTAATCAAAACACTCAAAACCAAGAAAACAGCTTCAAAATTTTCTTATCTCTGGTTATTAGTCAGTGTTTGCGAAATTTTTTGACACCATTGTCTATAAAGTAAGACAAATTTACTGCTATGTCTCCTCAAGGCGGTCACCAAATTTACCACTTCACTAAAGAGCATTGTTTGCTAGACCTATGAACGGGATAGGAAGTCTATTGTTTCTTATAAAAACAGTTCTATAAATAGAACCACAATGATCGAAATAGACAAAAGAATTGCATCCTGGAGCTGTTGAAGTTATAGATGCTACAGAAGTAAAGTAAACGACCAATGGCAATACATAGGAAAGTGCGACTAATATGTTCCCAAACAAATAAAAAGTCTGCTAGAAAACTCTAAAACAAATTTGAAATTACCTTTCCGTATTCGTTGAAGTCTTTCTCTATATCCTCCTGATTGTAATCAATACCCAAGTTTCCGACGTAGAGAAATGGCATTTTCCTGAAGCTAAAGAAGGAATGATTAGAAAAAAAGTAATGAAAAATATCATTTACCACTTGAAGCATAAGAGGGAGGCTAGGGGGAAAGATGGTTTATACGAATAATCGTGTTCAATCAACTTTCTACTACTATATAAACTTGCTGATTTAGTTAAGGTAGAAACTAAAAGCCAAAAATGAGAATTCACTCTGAATGAAATAAAAATATGCAAAAATGGTTGACATCAGTGAGATGAAACCAAGCAAAAAGAATTCCAACCACTTTCAAAAATTAAACTATTTCGGTTTTCGCACCAACAGATTAGATCAACTACTAAAATGCAGACACAAATCCCGAAATTAGAGCTCAGGACGCGTCACATGACTCATTTAAAGGTCTCGTGACTCATGTGACTCATTTAAAGGTCTCCTACTGGATGGGATGCTGGGTTTGCTTATGATGATGACATCGGCTACTTGTGCAGACAGATAAAAGTCTTCAGAAATAGGGTTGTCTATTATGAGGTCAATTAACGATTTGGGAGCCCGTCTCAACAAAAAGGATCTTGAAGATTTCCGTTGTTACAGACCTTGATAAGTAAGAAGTTCTGAGAGTCCCCTTGTGATCACAATGACTTTACCACAATTACCCACTGTGTGTGGGTATAACTGATAACTGAATCATTAGTACTCGAGTACACACTACAAATCAAGGACAAATATCACGTTCAATATACTGCCTGACCAGATAAATGAAATAAAATATAATTTATTATTTGCTATTTGAACGTTTGAGCAGACATCCATATAATAATAATACTTACTTTCACCCATTTTCTGCGCCTGTTTCTGTTAAATCTGTTCTGTTTTCTGTTAAATCTGTTCTGTCATGATCAGTCGTAAAAGTTGTCGGGAGTGTGCAATTTTAATTAATGATGCCAGGCAACTTTGCCGGAAGGAGACCAGCGACCAGCTGCTCGCGATTTTTGTCTGATTTGATCTGACATTGAGAGAACTGGTCTGGGTAATCTGGTGCTCTGATTTTCTGATTTTTTCTGTTTCTGATTTTGGCTGACAGTTCTGATTTAGTTCTGAGGTTGAAATATAGTGCTCAGGTAAAATTTAGGAGTTGAGAATAAATTCCACTTACTGTGTTTCCATCCTCTCAATATATGGCTGACGACAATTATAGATACTGACAATATCATCGAATAATGAAGTCAAAGCGATCAAGGTACAATAATTTCAACAATATAACACGATTTATAGCGAGAACCCCAACTTATCAAGATCAGATTCATGGTGTTATCTTAAAAATATCTAAATACTAATTTTGGCAACTAATAAACCAGTAATGATATATTTACCTGTAAATTAGTAGGCTTCAGTAGCACTTTACACCTAAGTAAAGTTGTGAATGTTAGTTTATCATCGAGCCAGCGAGATACGTTTGAATATAACTATTCAGGTCACAAGGTTCACGTTTTTAAAGATATTTTCACCAAGGTATCTTACTGTTCCAATCGAGATGTATGTTTTCTAATAATTTGTAAGCCTATCAAGTCACATACTATGACACAGCATGGAAAATTCGAGTTCAATCCATGTTGATAAGTTGGCATTTGTCTCATGGAAATATTATATAATTAGACATACTTCAGTAAGCTAGAGTTTGTCTTTAAATCGGCTAGGATCACTTGAATGAGTGTGGAAACAATAAAACTACAAATATACAATAGTAAAATCAAGTTCACATAGAATATAATTGCACGATTAGGTTATACATGGTATGGATACAGAATCATCCTGTACTGTACAAGTACATTTACCAAAACGTAACATAATATAATAGCGTAATAAAACAAAACGCACATCCTTAAAACTAGAAATTTAGTTACATTGTATAGATAATTATATTGATGTGTTAAGGTCTACACTAGAGTGTGCAAAAGTTCATGTGGTCAAATTCTGACATCTGTGACTAAAGTATAACTATTAACTATACTAGATAAGTTTACGGATCGTTCACATATTACGTAAGCCAACCTATGGGAGGGACTTGCATTTTTAGGGGTGAAGTAGAAATTACACTTGCTATGTGTAGAGTGGCGGCGTACGGAGGGAGAAGTGGGTCGGGGTGTCTAAAATAGACATTATCTGGCTTATGTAAAATGTAATGAATCCTGTATCATATTCGTAAGATTTTCACGGCAAAGAAATAAATTGCCTCTGTGATCATATTCGATATGATTACACATGATATAGTGTAGTATATTATGTATAAAGTAATGTGAATTAGATATACTGTTAATAAAATCTTTTATTTACATGATTGTACATTTGGTAAAATCTGTCATAATAATTTAACCTAAAAAGCAAAACCATTTGCATTCATGGCGCAATGCTGCCACTCAAATTATAGCTATACATATTTCATGATTAAGCTTCATAATTACATATCACACATAGTATATAATATATTAGTATATTACAATATTGTAATGTTTACTCTTAGTCTGTGCCTCTTTAATCAGATATGGATTATGGGTCCAGATGATATAGTTTGATCTGGTGTTAGATCAGTGTACCTTGTACGGAGACCTGGGACGGGGGGACGGAGATCGATGAATTTTTTCAGCCATGTTTTCGATATCTTCCCATCTTCTAGTCTCAAGTGATTTGTTGAGCCGGGCTTCTGATGCCAGGTCTGAAACCTTGGACTTTAGGAATTCTATCTCAGATGCAAGACTACCGACTTCTGATGTTTTTAAGTCTAACTTGGATTGAAGGTCAATCACTTGGTCCAGGAGCAGGTTTTTATCTTTACGAAGGGAGGAGACTTCATGAGATTTGGCATCCTTGGTGATTTCCACGTCCGCAAGTTTGTTTCGCAGAAGAGTTTCGTTAGCTCGATTAGCTGAAATGTCAGCATCAGTTTCGGCAAGCTTACAGAGATAGTTTTTAGCTTTCTTCTTTTCTTTCGCCACGTTGTCATTGAGGTTATCTATTTCATCTTGAAGGTGCTTATTTCTATATTTCAAAGTGGCAATTTCATCTGAATCCATGGATCTTTGTATGGACTGCTTCTCATATAGTTCTCTCTCCTTACCAAGCTGAACTTTGAGGTCACACAACTCTTCTCTCAAGATTGAATTAGTTTTTGAAGTGTAGTTTGAATCTTCCAAAGCTTTTTCTTTCAAGCTTTTATCCAATTCAGAGGTTACCTCAAGTTCTCTCATTCGTACTCGCATATCAGCCAGTTTTGTTCTCATATCTGTGATGGCTGCTTCTTTTAGTTCTGTTGCCTGAGTGAGATATCTCGTCTCCAAATCACCAAGTTGTTGCTTGAACTGCTTTATTTCCAACTTTTTGTCCACAAGATCCTCTCTCAAATCTTTGTTGGTACCAAGTGTGCGATCTAACTGGTCACGTACAACAGCCAGTCTACTTTTTGTGTCAAGACATTCACTTGTTGTGGCCATCTTCCTCTCTTCAGCTGCTTCCAACTGTATAGCCAGTTGTTTTGTTGAGAGAGTGGTGTCATCCACTTTGTGTCGTAATGTAGCAATCTCATCAAGCAGATGTGATTTTTCAGCAGTTGCTGTTTGTTTCAGGGATTTTAACTCCTTGACATACTGCCTTCTCTCCATCTCAGCAGCATCAGCTTCTATCTCTTTGCGCCTGATCTCACTCTTAAGGGAATCTTGTTCAATTTCAACATCTTTGAGCCTTCGTCTCCATTTGGAAGCTTCATCTGCTGCACTATGTTTGGAGAGGGTATCTGCTTTTTGGGCTTGATCGCGTAAAAAGTTTGCTTCAAGTTCAAGGAAGTATACTTGCTGCTGCAAGTTTTTGATGTATTCACTCTCAACAGTAGCCAGGTCTAATCCAGCTGAGCCCAAAGATTTATTGAGAGTAGAGTTGGCAACATTCTTAGACTTTCCAAAACTAGCACTCCTTCTGAGGGAGCTATTATACTTGGGTGTTGACTTTGAGACAGGTGATCTCAGAGGAGATTTAGAACGGTATAGCGACATTCATCGACTAGAATGTGGTCTGAACATAAATTTAGGTTAGAATAATATTAATTTAAATGAACTCTCCGATTAGAGTAAATTAACAACATATCATAATAGATTAATATAAAAACCTCTGGAATTACCAACACCATGGCTACGGGGCGGGCTACTGAAATCAAAACTAAATACAGTAAAACCTCTCAGTAAAACCTCTCTAGAACCTATCTTCCGATAGTAAGAGCTTTTACTGTTTGATACTCAAGAATCATAAAAACCACCCTACCCTATTTGTGACCACTTAATCATTTGCAATCATAACATACCATGTACTACCCCTGCTGGATAAAAGTTCGGGAAAATGATGCCTCCCTATGGAGAACTCTTTTCGACAAATCAAATCAAATCAAATCAAATCAAATAATAATGAAACATCATCACATGTCATCATATAAATATTCTTTAAAAATTTAGTCGTTTTACATTTGGTTGCAATTAGAGAAGTCTGTTATCAGCTGTCGTAACTTGCGATAAGAAGTGCTCTTTTTAGTGTGATCGTTGTGTGGCCTGATACAAGAACTGTACATTAGAATATACACGATGCAGCACTCATACCATATGAAAATTATAAAACAATATACACATAATATAACAATAACCCTATATAAAATTTCTATATAGAAATTCAATAAAAAATCTAAGAAAATTTCATAAAAATCCTTTGTTGTAGTAGTAAAAGTAGCCAATTCAATTTGTTGGCTCTAAATTAATATCTAAATCTGATATCTTAACTATACTACAAAAAATAAAAAATAAATAAATAAATACAACTTTTTATCCCTCTTTCTCCTCTAAGAGCAATAATTGTCGTTCTTAACAATGAAGATGATTTTACCAACTTAGTGAACTTGGCAAGAGATAGAGTAGGATGGAGGAGTTTATTTACTTTGAGACATATTGAACGAATGAGTCTTCGTAAGCGTAAATAGGCCAGCACTTTGCTGAGCCTCTTTAGGTGCTCTTTTGTTTATAGATGTTATTATATATATTAATAAGTCAAATCTTATTCTTTTCCTGATAAAAGTCATCGCTTCACTGTATCTTTGGCCTGATTTTCTAGACATTCTATCAGCTAACTTTTTGAAGAACGTATTTGCTTCTCTTCCCATTCCACCTGTTGTTGATAGGACTATTGGTGTAAATGTTCCATGTTCCACCTCGACAATCCTTTTGTTGTACATGTTTTTCTTCTGTCTCTCATGGCTAGTGTACATACTCATTGGAGATCCAAGAGCCTTATTGGAAGGAGCTTGAGCATGAAATACTCTTACATCTAAAAATGCCCTTTCCAATGGGTTCCATACACTCCTAGCACTAACATCTAACCTAGATCCATCTGCTTTGTTGGCCCCTGCAGGAAGTTCTCTCCCATTGACAGGGATAAGGAGAGGTTCGGTGGTAACATCTTTACATCCAGCAGTTTCTAAGAGCTCTGCTATCACATCTCTCAATGAATTGTGGCGGAGAGATACATACCCACCCCTTTTGCATATCAATGAGTGGTTTATTGAGTTGTCACTTCCACATACACATTTTCTTGCAGCATCTTTTATTCCAAAGTTGTACCTAAGGGCTAGGGCGTCATTGAATTCTTGTTTGTTGAGACAGAATCCAAATGATTTGAGTGGGAGTGATGAAAGCCAGGAACTTGCCCCTTTCTCTGATGTAAGATCTAATAGCAATTTTTGGGTTTCATTCAGGTCTTTTGTAACCTCTTCTTTTCTCTCCTTGAAAAACTCTATCCTTGATTTTCGGATTTGGGTCTTGATATCGACAAGTTTTTCCTGATCGTCATAAAAATCTGGGTTTTGTTTGTATATTGCTTCTGACAGATCTGATGTTACTTGGCATGAGTACTTGTACTCTAGGTCAGACATCAAACTTAGGTCATATATACCGAGACCTCCTTCTTTGACTGGTAATGCAAAGAGTTTTCTGCTTGTTTCGTCGGTTCCAAAAGATCTATCCAATATTGCTGGTAGGGTATTTTAAGGTATTGACTGATGCCAGGTGTTGTTCGGCATACATAATTCCATCTTTTAGATAACCCATAGTTGAATGCAGAATAAGCTGCCTGAGGTTCCCTTTTAGCAATATCTGCTAGATCTTCAATGTAACGACATTGAAGATCTAGCAGATATTGCTATCGACTTTTCTCTCCACAAATGATTTTGTCCCCTCCTCAGTTCCAATGAATGATCCAAGATATCTGTGCCCAACCTCCGATACCTGTATATTTGGGAACATTTTTTCAGCTTTCTCTTTGCAATTTGGTTTAACAATGAGTCATGTCTTGGCTGCCTTGGGATAATAGCCAAACAGTGGCCCAGTTTCATTGAGTTTTTCCCACCATCTAAGAACATCATCCATGAACATACGAAGCATTTGGTCGATGACCCCGATAATGAAGATCTGTTTAATGCCAGGCATGCAGATCAGGTAGCAAGAGCTACAAACAGTATTTTTAATGAAATGTGCCACGAACTAGATGTTAAGGAATACGGAGATCTTGTATTTAAAACCTGTTCAAAAGCGATCAGTTTCGAAAGAAGAACTGTGTGATTGGCTGCAAACTGTTTGTTTCATTTGCTAATGGCTGCGGAGAGAGTAGATAAACAAAACATTTCAGTAATCGCAGAGCAGAAAACTGTCATTGATTTGCAGAAGAAGCTCATTGAAAAGAAGGATTATAGATTATTATATTTATTGAAATAAACATATAATATCCATTACTCCAGGAGTGATGACAGGATATTGAAAAGAAGGACGAAGAACTCAAGTATCATAAATGTCATGACTGTATTGGATTTTCAGATATAATCTTTATCATCAGTTACTGTTCTGCAGTAAACTTCTTCAATCAATTTTTATTGTATATTGGAAACTTCAGATTGTTTGTATATTTGGAGTCTATAGAATTTCTATGGATTTTTTAAGGAATTTTTATTGAGTTTTTATAGAATTTTTAATATATCAGGGAATTTCATTTTTATAAACCTGATTTTTAAATTATATTAAACCTGATTATATCTGAACTGAAGAATGGGAAGTCATCCGACATCCCAATACATGTAGTTAAAGAATCGTCTAAAGTGATCTGTCCTATACTATCTTTATTATACAGTGAATGCATGAGGAATGGAGTATTCCCAGATGATTTAAAGACTGGGAGAATCAGTCCGATCTATAAGAAGGATAATGAGGAATTGCTGGAAAACTATAGGCCAGTATCAACTTTAGCTGTTTTTGGTAAGATATTTGAAAAAATTATTTACAACAGACTGTATAGCTTCTTTCAGTCCCAGAAAATGATTTACGAGAACCAGTACGGATTTAGAAAAAATCACTCCACAAGCCATGCCCTCAACTCCTCAGTGAATTACATAGAATCCTGTCTTAGCAAAAAACTGCATGTACTTGGAATATTTATTGATCTATCTAAAGCGTTTGACACGATCTCACATGAAAAACTACTTAATAAACTAGACAACTATGGAATACGTGGAAACGCCAATAGACTCATCGCTAGTTATCTCTCTAATAGATATCAATATGTCTCTGTACTGGGCGAAGAGTCTGACAAGCTGCCTGTTCTCTTTGGAGTTCCCCAAGGCTCTTGTCTCGGACCCTTGCTATTTATAATATATGTTAACGACTTATTTAGAACAACTGATCTGGGCAAGTTCATACTATTTGCAGATGACACAAACATATTCGTAGTAGATGAATGTAGAAAAAAACTGTATGCAAGAGCAAACGAAATTCTCCGTTTGTTACACCAGTACATGAAATGCAATCTATTACATATAAATATAAAGAAATGCTGCTACATTCACTTCAATCCGTCACGTACAGCTACTGATAATGAGGCAGATAACGAATCAGAATATATACTAACTCTAAATAATACGGTAATAAAGCAAGTTAAAGAGACCAAGTTTTTAGGTGTTATTATTGACGAAAAGCTAAAATGGGATGTTCAAATAAGAGCCCTCAACTCGAAACTTAGGTGTGAGATCGGAAGACTCAGTAGAATACGACACGTTATCCCGAAAAAACACCATAAAGAATTGTACCACACGTTATTTGAGTCACACCTAAGATTTGGAATATCGGTATGGGGTGGGTCGAGTAATAATATGCTTCAACCTATCTTCATCACTCAGAAAAAATGTATCAGAATACTATTTGGTGACCTTGAAGCATATCTAGATAAATTTAGAACATGTGCCAGAACACGTTGTATAGATGAACAAATCCTAGGAAGAGAATTCTTTGAAAAAGAGCATACAAAGCCGTTGTTTAACAAGAACGGCCTTCTTACCGTCCACAACCTGTACAAATACACATGTCTATTAGAACTGTTCAAAATTGTCAGATTAGAATCTCCAATCTCACTCCTATCTTTACTCCACAGATCACCATCACAAAGACGTTCAGACCAGTTCATCACCCCGAACCCATCCTCCTCTTTCATTTATCAATCAACAAAAATGTGGAACGACTGTCGAAAAATTGACAGTTTGATAAGCTTTACTAAGTCAACGAACTTAGTTAAAGTAACACTGAAAAGTGAGCTACTCAAGATACAGTCCAGGTACGAAGAATTAGAATGGACAGAATTAAACTTTGATAAGAATGAGCTTGTATTTTAAAACAGAGTCCTTTGACTTTATTATTTTGAAATTGAAGAATCGTCTGGCCATAACTCATTTCGTTCGCATTACAGATTCACATTCACTTTCATTTTCACTATCACACACAGTACAGGGTCATACCTCAATACCAAATTATTATAGGGCACAAGAACAAATTTGTTTACAATTATCAAAATTTGTTGAGCCCAGCAGCTTACTTCCTATCCTCTCTTCCCCCGTCGTCTGGAGCGTGTGATTTTTGTTGATATCCGAGCTCTTGTTTTTATCTTTTGGTTGACTTTCTGTGATTCTGGACTCGGTATTTTCGTCCCCGCCGAGTGGGACGATGCTTGCTCGCCAGTTAAGCTATACTTTAGATGACACTAATTTCTACAAACCACAAAATATTAAATATAAAATGTGTCCAGTATGGCGCAAATGCATAATTTGATAATTTCTCGACGCTGTCGTCGGGGTGAGAGTTATCTGAACCAACTGCATGCCCCTACGATTGCGTCACCACTGGTGAGCAAGCATTTGTTTGTTGTTTAGTTGTGTTGGAAGGGAACATTACTTGATTAATTCATCCATTAGGATTTTAATAACGATGAGCTAAGATATACCGTTCATCTTAGACTATTGGATCAATCTTATTATATGATTAGATTTTATAAACGAACCTGGCATACAAAAGATTGTAATGCGGAGGTTGGCTGGCTCTTCTATAATAAATACGACACTCCAACTTACAGAATGCTTGCTAGAGATAAAACAAAATATTATCAGACTATACATGCAGCATGAGTAACTGGTGGATAAGCCTTCGGTAAAAACGGATCCGGAAAAGTCAATGCGGCACTCGGGTCCTTGGTATTGTCGTCGGTATATTGTCCATTATTTACGTTCTGCTTTCATAGTTCAAACAATAGTGAGCTCTAAATATACAGCTTTAAACCGATTAAGTATGAATGAATGAAATACCTGACAATCCGCACTCCTATAATTCAAAAGCATGAGTAACTCGTAGTGATGTACGATTTCTAGAAAGTTTAAATTAAATTTGGCGCTCACAGGTCCTCGTGATCATGTGATCGCCGCATAATGTTCTGTAAATGCGCAGGGCACCTTCAAGCTTAAATTATTCACCATACTGAGGCAGTCAACCAACGCGCGGCTTTATTTTTATGATATGATATGTTTTGATTGTTATTAATAAATACCAAAATTTAAATTTGTTTTACTAAAAATTTGTTTTACTACTAAATTTGTTAGGCTGTTGAGTTTCATACTGCGATTTCTTGTAGTCACTATTCTTTCCTCTAGTCCTCTGTTAGAAAACCTGCTAACCCTTCTTGGATATCTGCTTGTTAGGTGCATCTGCCTTATTTAGTCACGTTATATTTTACAGTTTTTATCGCCTGTTTTCTGAACAGTTTCTTGTTCCACCTCCGTCTAAGGCAAAGATGCACACTCTCGTTAATTTAAGTATCATTTACAGCTGTGCATAAGGGTTAAATTTAAATTATTTAACCTTTTGGTGCTGTATAAAAATAACATTAATTTATTATTATTATTATTATAAATATTTCTTTACTGTTTACTGTTTACTAAAATGTCAAAATTTGCAAATATTAATTGTATAATATAATATTTTGCTTATTTCGAGAAATCTAGACCTTAACGGGTGATACTCGTAAAATATTTAACGGGTGATACTCGTAAAATATCTGTTCCATATATTGGACCGTCGACGAGTCCAACTCGGCGCGCGTCCTGGTAGGTTGTAAACCTACAATAAAATAGCTGTTCCATATATTGGACGATCGACGAGTCCAACTCGGCGCGCGTCCTGGTAGGTTGTAAACCTACAATCAACAATGTAGACCTTGTTCATTATTTGTCAAAATTGATGTTAAGAACCAACAACGATGAAATGAAATATATTTGCGCTAGATACATATATATATTCTTATCGGCAGATTGATTTCAATTTAATTTGACCTCTTTTGTGATTTGAGACATTGATTTTGGGGAAACATTTTAATATGTACGGTTAGGAAGTCATTTTAGCATTTTCTATTTTACTACACAATTTTTGTATTGTGTCTTTGATCTATCATCCAAAATGTTGTTTAGTAAAGAACGAATTATATAGGCACAAATTTGTTCAATATCACCAAATGCGCATAAATTTCTTTTTACCAGTTTAACAAATTTTATCCGATATAAAAAAATGATTGACGATGTCAACCTTTACATACGTTGCATGCCACTTTTGCATGCCACTTAAATGAGGAGCCACTTTTCGCGCGCGAAGCACACGCCGCCGAAGGATACGAAACATGTATCAATGTCAACCCATGGAGTTGTAGCGCGATGCACTACTGGGTCGCGCGCGCGCATCCAATAATGCTTCTCGCAACCACAGATCTCGTATGCAGATCGGCGAGATGCGAAGGATTGACATCGTGAATCAACCCATGGAGCATTTTTCATATAAACGTTGTATGACCTTGTATCACATCGTGACCTTGACCATTGTTAGTGGTCTGGCCCGGCGCGCGCTACTTCGTAGCACATGCCATCGGGCCATAATATTTCGAAAAAAAGCGGCGCGCGCTACTTCGAAGAAATTTAGGCGAGTAACATATCCGTTAAATCCTGACCCCACGGTCGTTTCATTATGTAAAGTTTCTTTACTGAGCGGCGCTCAGCCTGTCATTCCGCCGAAGCTTTATTACGTTTATGAACATAATAGCCTGGGGTCCCCAGGTAAATAGTTTCTACGATACAGGAGGAGCTGCGCACTCGTGCGCGGCGGGTTATACAACGTATGATAAGTATGACCCGCCTGTATTGTAGAAACGCTACAGGACTGAAATGACAATGGCCGATCACGACGTGATACAATCAAGCATCGAGATCGTTGCTCTGCGCGAAGCAAAAATGATAGTTTGCGTGGTGCGTCGAAGTCCTCCGAAAAATTATTTTTATGTGATAATTTTTGAATATTTGCACTTTGTGCTTTGACTGTTGACGGATGTTACTCGTTTAAATTTCTCCGAAGTATGAAGTAGAACGCGCCGCTTTCTTCTCGAAATGTTGTAGCGCGATGCACTACTGGGTCGCGCGCGCATCAAATAACGCTTCTCGCAACCATGCCGTATGCATATCGGCGGGATGCGAAGGATTGACATCGTGAATCTACTCGAAATGTTATCCCGAGGCAAGTGCTACGCCGGGCTAATTTGACGGATGTTCAATTTTACTCTTCTAAATTTCTTCGAAGTAGTGCGCCGCTTTCTTCTCGAACGAAAGCAAGTGCTACGAAGTAGCGCGCGCCGAGCCAGATCATTAACAATGGTCAACGGGCTAACCTATTAACAATGGACAAGTAAACCTTTACTGGGCCGCGCTCAGCCTGTCATTCCGCCGAATCTAGCTATTCTGCTTCAAATCAATTTTACTAACAATAAAACTTCGTTAATTTCCTTAATATTAGTACTTGAACTGAACTCTGTTGACGAACTGCTTAAATCAATCACACAATAATTTTCCCTGCCTACATCCCCTCCCTTTGTAGCGCGATGCGTTACTGTGCTGCGCCGCGCACTCTTCTTTTGATTGGTCGGCGTCGACTGTAAGCCTTCCTTGCGGTGGCTTTCACAACGCGTCCCCATTCTCCAACTCCTGCTGCTGGAGAGAGAGACTCCCAAATTATATACCATAAATATATTATACATAGATATCGACAACAGACTCCGAGAGTCTTGAAGTGCTGTTACCACCGCCCCTGGTGCAACCCCTTACGGGTTAACGATGGGGAGACAGGGACTTCCAGGGACGGTCAGTGCCTATAAAACTGCAAGATGTCCTATTTGTGTTAGTGGTTGATGGGATCCTCGAAAAGATCCTCCTTTAGTAGTCTATTGGTTGCCTCGATAAATTTTATAACCGTACTAATTCTAGCTGATACTATGTCTTCCCAGGTTAGAAATATATTACCGAAAATTCTTAGCCTAATGGTCATGTATCCTATACAGTGACACATGAAGTGTTCCGAGGTTTCTTCCTCTTCTGGACAGTGTTCACAACGGGGGGATGTGAAATTGTTTGCCTTGTATTGGAAGTAGGCTAGGGGGCTATGTCCTGTGAAGAGCCAGGTTAGCCATCTTTGATGATTTCCTGCAAGTCCAAGATTCCTGTATTTATATTTGGTGAGTAGGATTGTTAGTGGTATTTTCCCTTTCTCGCTCAGTGCCGTGTTCCTGTATCTACGAAGATGAATTCCGTGTAAATACTCCTTTACTGCCGTCTTAATTGCTCCTTCGGATATGCTGATGAAGGGTTCAGGACCTAAAGCGATTGTGAGTGATCCTTCTCTGGCTAGTTCATCAGCTCTTTCGTTTCCTGGAATACCTGCATGTCCTGGGACCCACCTGACATTGACTGAGTGGGTTTGTCCTAGTTTGTTAAGGTAGTTAATGGTATCAAGAACTAAGTTAGATGTGACCGTGTGGTGTGTGACTGCTAGGATTGCTGCCTGTGAATCTGAAAAGAATGTTATACTCCCAGGTTCTGAAATATTGATAGTTGCCCAGTGAGCTGATGTGTTGAGAGCAAACAGTTCACACTGGTATACCGTTGCATTAGTGCCTAGGTGGAAACTTTGTCTCTGGACCTCGCTTGCGTTTCTTATTACGCAGTAACCTGCACCTGAGAACTGTTCTATTTTTGAGCCGTCTGTGAAAATAGCCCAGTGTGTTGCTGGGGTGATTCCGACCTGCTGTGTTGCTTTAGACCGCTCCTGTATTATTGTTTTAAACTTCCGATCCAAAACTGTGGTAGTTTCGATAATGTCCGTAATTTTACATTTCATCGCTGGTATGGTTGACATAGCTTTGTCCAGATTGTATGCATGGGACTTACAGTTTCCTGTTCTGCTAAACTGGTAGTTAGAATTCCAATTACCGTTAATTTTGAGTCTCCGAGCTGAAAGTATGGCCAGTTCCTTGAGTTTTAGATCAATGGGTTTGATTCCTGCCATGATTTCCAAGTTTTCTAGTGGTGTACTTTTGAGTCCTCTTGATATCATGATACTAGCGTGTCTCTGAATTGCCTGCATCTTGGTCTTTAGGTATTGGGCTTCGTCTATTCTATGCTGCCATGCGAATGCAGCGTAACCTAGAGAAGGGAGAATAATTTGGTTATATATCCATCTCGTCCCTGTAGGTGTAATACCCCACGTTTTGCCAACTGCTCTGTTGCATGCCTGAAGATGTTGTACCGCTTTGTTACATTTCACCTGAATATGCTTCCCCCATGATAGTTTGCTGTCAATGGTTACTCCTAGATAGACTGTATCAGTTACCTGAGGGACCTGATTATTACCTACCATTAGTGGGTTAGTAAGCATATTATCCCTTTTATTTGTAAAAAGGATTGCCTTAGATTTTAACGCACTAAGTTTGAGACCTTTACTGGCACACCACCTGTTGATGTTAGTTAGATGCCGTTGAGAAATTTCCTGAACCGTAGTTTTACAAATTCCGCTGATTAGTATTACCAGGTCGTCCGCAAAGGCTTGGACAAAACTAGTGTGTATTCCTAGTGAGCTGAGGAAAGTGTCCAGCGTTATGTTCCATAGAAGTGGGGACAGAACTCCTCCTTGTGGACTTCCTTTAGTTGCTTTCTTTGTGGTATCGTGACCACAGTATGTGACTGTGATCATCCTGTTACTTACCATGTAGTAGATCCAGTTTGTGATTGTTTCCGGAATCCCTGCTTGTAACAGTGCATCTTTGATTGCCTGAAAACTAATTGCATCAAATGCCTGTTCGATATCAAGAAAGATTCCAAGAGCATAATTTCCTGTTGCCACGGCGTCCTCAATTTTCCTTGTTAGTATATGTATTGCTGATTCTGTTGATTTCCCTTTCCTGAAACCGTGTTGACTCTTAGTAAGTTTCGCTGGGATCTTGAGGTCCTGTTCGAGATACCAGAGGATAAGTCGTTCTAGAAGTTTCTGGAAACAGGATGTTAGTGAAATTATCCTGAATGCCTTGGGGTTTGTGTAATCTGGTTTTCCAGGCTTCGGGATTACACAACCTGTTGTAGATTGCCACGAGGTTGGTGTACAGCTTAGAGCTAATGAATGGTGGAAAATCATTCTTAAAGGGTCCTTTATTTTATTCCAAGCTTTTATGATCATCTCATTTCTAATTCCGTCTGGACCTGGTGATTTGTTCATGTTAAGATCTTTTACTGCCCGATTCAAGCGATGTGGTGCCGTAATCTTGAGAATCATTGCAACATCTGGTGCACTCTGCTGTGTTGGCAGGGCTGGGCTACCGTCCGATGGTATGAGAGCATCGGTGAGTACCTGTAGAGTTTCCTGGGGTGAGTTAGTTAAAGTACCGTCTGGTTTCCTTAAACTATTGAGCGAGCCTTGTGTTCCGTTATTTCCTAGAACTTTATGGATACGTGATAAAGCAGGGATCTTGGTAATATTTCCTGTGAATTGTTTCCAATTTTGTCTTTTCGCCGTTCTGATGAGGTTTGCATATCGTCTGTTAGCTTCAGCATAAAGTTCCCAGTCCGGGCTGTTTCTCTTTCTGTTAAATTTACGTCGCAGGGCTTTTGCCGTCTGCTTGGCTTTCGTCAGTTCAGCATTCCACCACGGTACAGTCGATCTTCTTGTGCCTCTTGTCAGAGGGCATGCTAGCTCAAAGGAGCGCAGAAGGGTGTTGGAGATAAACAACTGTCTGTCATCGAGATCCGCCGATGTAACAACCGGTTTAAACCAGAAGGGGGTGTTATCGAATGAGGAGGAAACTAGCGTCTCATAAAGTTGCCAGTCACATTTCGCCGGACTGCGTGACGCAAAACTTGTTCTGTTACCTAAATCTAGGGAATAACAAATAGCTTCGTGGTCCGATAGTGATTTACCTTGATCTACTTTCCAGTTATGGATTAAGTTGATCCCTGCTAGATTGCAGATAGTAAGATCTATACAGGAACTCCCTCTACTGCCTACAAAAGTGGGTGTTGTGCCTGTGTTACAGATTATGAGATTATTTGCGTTTAGTACCTGCAAAAGTTGTTGACCTCTGTTGTTTGTGTTTGGGTGTCCCCAGGCCGTGTGGTGAGCATTGCTGTCCACTCCTAGAACCAGAGGTAACTTTTCCTTATCTGTAAACCGTGCTACCCTGTCAATTATATCGGATGAAATGTTCTGTGTTTGGTCCAAGTAAAGTGATCCTAGTACAATCGACAGTGAGCTGTTGATCCTACTTCTAATAAAGATAGAGTCAGCAGAGGAGAAATGTCCTAGTGTCATAGAGTTTCTAGCTAGATCCTTTGGTAGGATAGTAGCCACTCTGGCTCTGTCCTGACTAAAGGGAACGAACTGTTTGTGAGTTTTGGGGACGTTACTAATACTCCCTTTCCTAAGCTGAGGTTCCTGTATTAATAAAATCTCGTGTTGTTTAACCTCCTCAATGAGGCTTCTCTCTAGATCGGCGAGATGCGCTACTGTGCCGCGCCGAGCTGAGATGAATTGACATCGTCAATTAACCCCTCCCTCAGCATTTCAATTCTATACCCCTATTATAGCTGGCTGACAGGATCCTGCCGGCCAGGGGTATGTATTAAGTATGGGGGTTAAGAAGGCAAAGGGGGGAGGGGGTCTGGCAAATGCTGACGTCATTAAGCTGTAGTACATACATAATGCAATTGCTCTGAGCTGTTGCGGCGCAGATTTTTATTGCAGTTTTCATTAAAATGATGGTATTTTTCCGTTGATTGTGGTATCATTTTGACTCCTCCTCCTCCAATTTAAATACCGTAGCTAGATGAATAATAAATATGAAAAAACAAACATGAAACAAAAAGGTGATATGAAACTGTTGTATAAAACAGTAAGAATATAAACCAGTAACACTGATATAAACTGAATGCTGACAGTGACATCAACTTTAATCGCTCCGGGCGACCAGTTAAGATGGACGCGAAACAACCATCTTCATTTCACCGATCATAGCATAGCCGATAATTACAAAACTGATAGCATGTGATTTAGTCAGACATGTCAAGTCTCTAAATATCATCTTATGAACTGTTCCACTCATACTCCTCTTCAGCCATATTTAGAATGGTATCGTCAAGTTCCGTTTCGTTGACAAAATGTCGCTGGAGAGTCAAACCTTTCGGCACAACCATCTGGCCGTATTCATCGTATTCATCGTGGTTATAATCAGCTGCTCCATAATCAGCTGTTGTATCATCCTGAGGATACGATTCATCGTCCCATGACCCATCGTAATATTGATTGTTATCTTTCTTATTGAAAGTTATCTGTGCTTCGTGTTGACCATGACCCTTCGGTTTAAACGAGACCAAATCATACTGTTCTTTGTTTGAGGATGTTGGTTCGTTGCTGCGTCCTGTAATGAAAACCGAGTTATGAATCAAATCTTGGAAACATGGCAATATCTCAACAGAAAAATAATCTCGAAGCAGTGATAGAGATAATGATATCATCTAGAGACATGATCGATCAACCAAACTGGAGAAACTCGGTCAACCAAACTGGAGAAACCCTTCACGTGCACAAACAAACTATTGTACATTAAATCCCCAATTTACCGCGGCTTTTTCCCTCCCCAAATCGTATTGCTATAATATCCTATGAAGTTTATGAATATGTGGGACAAAAACCTCCAATTCCTTTAGCATACATACCAAGCTTTTTCGATTTCCCTTTAGATGTATTTTTCTTAAACAACTTTGGCATTACGATGTTCGTGATCTTTTTGATCCTGTGAGAAATAAGAATGGTAAACGTTAATTAGAAACCATGCCATCAGCTTAATATAATAAAGGTGCAATTAAAGTGCAAGTGGTCAGGATCTGACATTTCTAGTGTGACCTCCGACATAATTGTCCCCCATACATAGGTTGTGAGCTGTGATTCGAGTTCAGTCACACTATTGATCTCACGAATGCTAAGAAGATAAAGTTCAATCTGATGTGGGACCTGTAAAACAAATTTTAGCAAAAACATTGGTAGCAACAAGAGGTATTGCAATCCCTATGTGAGCTTACTTTTCTTTGTTGCTTTTCTTTTTGACTTTCTCTTTAATTTTCTTAAATCTGAAATAAAAATACATTATCCAACTTATTGACATTTTATTATCTAGATGCTTTGCTTAGCTTACAGTTACTTGTTTATCAAAAATGTATTACCTCCATGGTAACAATAACATTGGTGATCAAAAAACCTTATTGTTAAAATTTTTGATGATAAGTTCTATTGATAACTTTTAAACACTAACTTGTAGCTAGTGTCAGGCACTGTCAGCTTATTTCTCTTCCATAACCACCTAAAATATAAAGTTTTTTTTAAAACTTTTGATTTGTTTGGAGATGCGAATCATACACAATCATACACACCCTAATATAAAGTTAAAAGGATTACGCAACAATTAAAGCAGCTGTTATGTTGGATAATCTAAAATTTCAACACGTTCAAGAATTCAAGTCACACTCATAGTCATACCAATATGTAGGCTGACATGTACTGTCTGAAATGCATAGTCCCAGAAATATAGACTTAATAAGTATGTAACTCACCCTAAAAGAAGACCGCCGAAGGTAACAACGATACTGAGGAGCACAAAGATGTGTACAGTAAGGCCTACTCCCTTCTTCGTCAAGAAATAGGTGGGTCGTCCTGGAGAATGAGCGTCTTCAACCCAACCCGTAGTCAGATGCACCTTTTTCTGCGGATATCGGTGGTTTTAAACAGCTGCTTGGTGCTTAACATGTGCTACTTAACATGTGCTACTTAACAAGTGCTACTTAACATGTGCTACTTAACATGTGCTACTTAACATGTGCTACTTAACATGTGCTACTTAACATATACTTAACATGTGCTACTTAACATGGGCTACTTAACATGTGCTACTTAACTTGTTAAAATGATTATCACTGCAATATGTATCAAGAACGGCCTATCATCTGAAACTTGTTCATAAGTGTGATTCAAGAAGATCAGGTAACCTACCCCTGGAGAAAGATAGACAACCCCGACAATAAATACACCGTAATACTGGTTACTGTCCAGCCTATCATTGGCAAACTCGTAGTATCTGTCACCGGAACCCGCTGTGAAAGTGAAAGGTACTCTGTCCGGCTCGAATTCAGCGATTGTTACTGCTTCGTTAGACTCGGGTTTGTCCTGATGCCTTTTTAACTGCAATAGAGTACGATGGTAGCACATTTTTTAGCCCACAAAACAATGTTCTGCTCAAGAGAAGCAGAGTGTATTGTAATACTAATAGTTATAAGAGTATCCTAATGAAGTCTCTAAAACGAGATACTTACATCCAAAGCATACTCCTTAGGCTCATTTAAGAAAGTGGGTCGTCCGAATTCGTTCTTTTCCAATTTCACTATGTTAAGAAACCATTTCCTACAATAAATTGTCAAGAGGATCGTGCCGTATCTTGTCGATAAGTCACATGAATATACGGAAATTCAGGAATGTAATAAATAGAATTCTCAAATGATCTGAAAATTAGTTACGGCTGCACTTATCAGCAGTAGACCTTTTCCAAAACAGTAAACGATTAGATGTTAACTTACTGTATACCGTGGAATCCTCCATGAGATAAGTGGAACTTGAAGGACTTAGTGTCGCTGGAGATGGTTGTTGATGTGAACAGAGGAATCTTCACTCTGATCTCCTCTCCTGAAGCGGGTTTCAGTATTATCTCCTTGTCAGCCGGAATCTCCTTAGAAACTATGTCAAACTGAAACAATGAAGTCAGAATAGAGTTATCTTTGCATCAATTTTCTGAGTTGTCGGGATTAAAATACTGTAGCTAGGTAACCAAACAGCTTATAAGTATGTATTATGCCTTTATAACCCTTTACAATTTACCTCTTTTTCATAGATTGTAATAACTCCATCCACTTCTGTATGATCGCCTTCATCCACTACTATTTTTTCGTGAGGTTTAGGTTCTTTTTTATGGTTCTTTCTTTCAATCTCAGGTTGATACTCCTCAGGCTTCTCTTCTTCGCTGTCATTTTCATGGTTTTTTCTTTCAATCTCAGGCTTATGCTTCTTTTCTTTGCTGTCACCGTTATGATATGGGATTTCAGTTCTCTCATAATAATAGGGGTCATTATCCTCATCATCATTCATACTTTCATCATCCTCTTTGCTATCCGCTCGGTCACTATTTTCTTTTCTATCCTTTTTGTCATCATCGTTTCCATCCGTACTGTTGTCATCCTCTTTACTATTCGTGCTTTCATAATCTTGTTTATCATCCGTTCCATCGCCATCATCGTTGATATCCTTATTGTCATCCCCCTCTTTGCTATCTGTACGGTCACCATCTTCTTTGTTATCTGTGTTGTCGTCATCACCATCTTTGCTTTCCGTACTATCATCCTCTTTATTACCCGCACCGTCGTCATCTTCTCTCATGCTCTTCCTTTCAATCTCTGGCTTGCTATCTGTACCGCTGTCATTATCTTTGCCATCCATACTGTCATCATCCTCTTTGCTATCTGTACTATCATCATTTTCTTTACTATTTGTCCTGTCGTCATCATCTTTGTTTTCCGTATTGTCATCATTCTCTTTACTATCTGCACTGTCATCATCCTCCTTGCTATCTGTACTGTCGTCATCATCTTTGCTATCATTGTTGTCAACATCATTTTTGCTTTCCGTGCTCTCATCATCCTTCCTGATATCCGTATTATTGTCATCATCTTGTCTGCCATCCGTGTTGTTATCATCCTCTTTACTATTCGTGCTTTTGTCATCATCTTTATCATCTGTTCCATCGTCATCATCACTATCCTTATTTTCATCATTCTCTTTGCTATCGGTACCGTCATCATCATCTTTGGTATCCGTGTTGTCATCACTATCTTTGCTTTCCGTGCTCTCGTCATCTTCCTTGCTACCCGTACTATCATCCTTTTTAATATCCGCACCGTCGTCATCTTCTATCATGCTCTTCCTTTCAATCTCAGGCTTGCTATTGGTACCGTCATCATCATCTTTGGTATCCGTGCTGTCATCATCCTTTTTGCTATCGGCATTGTCACTATCATCTATGCCATCCCTACTGTCATCAGTGTCTTCGCTATCAGCACTTTCATCTTCCTCATCGATTACTACAGAATTATTTGGATTGGTATCGATGCGATCAATATCATTATATCGATCGATTGCACCATCTATATCAAATGTGTCTATGTCCAAATCACCATTAATCTCCAACTCGGACCTTGTTGTATTATCCGTATTTGGCTCATAATCATCAGGCAAGTAATTGTCATATTCCCAGTGAATGTCATCCTTTGTCCATTCTCTTTCGTCTTCGATCACCAAGTGTTCGGGCATGTGACCAGATTCGACCCTTTTTGGCTTTTCTATTTCATTTTTACTACTCTTTCGTTTTATTTCATCATTCTTTCTACGAGAATCACTCGGCTTTTCGGTCTTCCTTTTTTCCGATTTGTCACTTTTAATGTTTCCACCATTCCCTCGATCAATATCTTCGACTTTAGTTTTGGGACGGTTTGAATGATCCTCGGATGTAGAGCCGTGTTTTTTATCTTGCTTCTTCTGGTCTTGATCATGTCTTCTTTGCTCTGTATCGTAATCCTCTACCTCTTTATCTACGATCTCTTCAAAGTTTTCCTCGAGGCCTGAGTCTGCAGTTTCCTGGTTATCATTATCACTATCTTCCTCCATCTGCCTATAGCTTGGATTGGTTTCATCGAATTCCCAATGACTATCTTCTTCGGTCCATTCCCCAGGGTTCTTTACTTGCAAATGCTTGGGATCCATTTTCTGAGCCTGTCCTTTTTGCCTAGCATTCTGTTTTTCAATTGATAATGCTTGTCTTCCTTGCTCTGTATCGTATTCCTCTACCTCTTTATCTACGATCTCTTCAAAGTTTTCCTCTAGACCTGAGTCTGCAGCTTCCTGGCTATCATTATCACTATCTTCCTCCATCTGCCTATAGCTTGGATCGGTTTCATCGAATTCCCAATGATTATCTTCTTCGGTCCATTCCCCAGAGTTCTTTACTTGCAAATGCTTGGGATCCATTTTCTGAGCCTGTCCTTTTTGCCTAGCATTCTGTTTTTCAATTGATAATGCTTCATCTACGATCTCTACTATACCATGGTTAGCCTGCTTGGTAATGCTATTTCTACGATTACGAGGCTGGTATCCATCATATTGGTGTCCATCATAATAAGACTCATCGTCTTCAACTGGAATTTGTTCACGACGAGGATTCAGTTTGAAGGATTGAAGCCTAATCCACTTGCCGTTTCTCTTCTCACTCTCCCACTCTTTCCGGAGTATGGGATTTTGAGTTTCATTTAACAGCGAATCTACATCTTTTTCGTACACTGGATCTAAAAGAGGTATATTCTATTAAGGAAGCAAAGCATCGTGAATAACCGTGGATCAAAATAACGATTATGTAAATGGTGTGCGTGGCCTGGCCGGCCGTAACACTAACAATACAAGGGACTGGACGTAACATTAACAATACAAGGGAAAAGTTTCACCTGTGCCGTGTAAGCCTAAGGTCGTAGTGCAAGCTACAATCAGAAGAATTTTCAACATTACACTCCTGTAGGCGTTGAGAAATTGCGAGTTGGTACCCTGTAGATAAAATTAAAAGGGTAAAATAATGTGCACGTGCAAGCACCGCGTAGTTACTCAAAAATGTCGTCATAGCGACAGCGTGTGTGCTATACATCACACGATGCTGCCATCAAGTAGATCGCACACGAGAACCACACCATACAAAAAAAATAATGTGTGGCTGATGTTCAGAAAACAGTTTAGTATAGGCAACGTGTCGTGTATGTGTCCACATTCACCACCTTTTCTTTAGACTGATACACACATGTATAGTGATAGCGGCTACTTATGACCGTTATAGGAACGACCATCATGTATCTACCAACGGGGCGTGCCAGTGCTATGTTTTAGTGTAGATTACATCAAACAGATCAGTGTACCGTCAATCTAGGGTTATTAAAGAGTGCAGTCCAGACGGGAAGGTTAAGTGAACTCTCAAGGAGGGAGAATGGACACGATTAAACTTGTAATTTACTCACATAGTCATAGGGCATTCTTTTTTTCCGTCACAAGTAGCGGACAGACAATTCCACATGTACGGTACTGCCATGTGGTACACCAAACTTCACTATTATATCATCATGTATGATATAGAACGTACGAACTCGTGTGGAGTGCGCGCGAAAAATCTCTAAAAAATACTGACGCGCTATGCACTTCTCTTACAAGACCGTAAATTTCTGCTAGTACAAAAAGAGGCTTAGGGCAGCTCAGCGCAGAAATATGAGAGGCCGACATTATTTCTTATTTCCAACACTGAAGCTCGCAGTATTGAGATAGCCCTGATGCAGAGGTCACGTCTGAACTACATTATTCCATGTTAAGGTAAAATACAATTTTCCGATGTTAACGATGTTCAAAGAAAAACTGCTAAAAATAATCTCAGCTTTGCCGTAGACTATAGCTGTAGACTCGTACATGTAAAAGAGCCAGTTGAATTCAAGTATTTACATCACGTGGCAGAACAGCTGTTACGGCGTATAAATTGGTGTTTCCTTATTTGCTAAATTTTGCTATGAAGCCAGTTGCAGGAACGTGTTCAATAAATACACCATTTAATCGGAAAATATAAGAAGTTAAATTGTATAAAAGATATTCATACTTGAACATAATATATTATTTACAGTCATTTGTTTAATATTTACAACTTTAAACTAATAATGGCGTTTTAAAGATCTACATACAGATAAAACAAATTAATTTTAAAACACGTGAAAATGAATTTCTTTGAATGAACTCTGTTGATGGACCAATTTTTAGCCAAATATAGAATTTTAAACCGAAAATCAAGCAGTGATGTTGAACAGATCCAGGCGAACCAGGCAGCACTCTTAGAACCGGCATAAAAATAAACTCGTAACAGAAACAAAAATGAAAATTTAACGAATTAGTTAACAGAAAACATTATTTTATCGTGAAGTCATAAGTCGTAAACATATAAATACAATTACTCAAAAATTCAATTCAAAATAACCCACGAAATTCACACGGTACACAAGCAAAATTCGTAACTAACGCGGTTTTCATATTCCGCATCGTATATGATATAACTATTCCAATACTAAGTGTACATCTAAATTGTTGCTGGTATTGGAATGTATCACAGAGCTGAGTATATTGTTGATTATCTTTTCAAAGGATGAAGTTTTTTTTAGAGACGGAACATATTCCATTCGTCTCGCCACGGAAGATGTGAACAAAGTTTTCAACTTGAAACATACCCTTTTCATCAGCGGGCATTTCATATGAAGGGTAAAATGACCCCGAAATCAGCTAGAATAATTCTTCAGTTTTAGTCGTCAGTACTTATGCCTATTTATCTATTTCTTTGCTCCCTTCCTACTTTTCTTCAGCGTTTTATCTTTGGTAGCATTGGATTGGTCCACAGGGTTGGTGTTCTCGATGATTTTAGCATATTCAGCACTCTTCAGGAATTGGAATGTTTGAGCGACACCAGTCTCGATGTGTCGCTGGAGTTCCTCTTGGAAAGGGTTGCCTGAAATTACACAGGTAAGAATAATCATTGATCACGAAAAAACGTCTTTTGAACTAATAAACAATATTTAAACTTCAAAATTCCACTTCAAATTCGTTTCCACGTCAAAAATCAAAAATATTACAAATATTCTTACCGTCAGCCCTGAACACGTTCTTGGGATTTGCCAGATCAGTCTGTGTCAGCTCAATAGGAAGTGTAGTCAGGAAGTTGTTCTGAATCAACAGCTCAGTCAACTTCGACATCTGGCCTGTCATAACAAAATGTTATCAAATATCACAGCTTTCTTTGTGCATTATAACATATTAAAATGAAAAAAATTCCGATAATACCACAGCAATTGTTTCTCACTAACTAAAACTAACCGATAGCGGGTGGCAGATCAGTAAGATGGTTGTCTCTCAAGGAGAGTATCTGCAGGTTCTTCAGTCGGGTCACTTCTTGTGGTACTACTTTCAGATCGTTATCTCCCAAATACAGCGCTCTAAAACAGCATATTATCAAGAAATGATATTATCGGAGAGGATATTATCGGAGAGGATATTATCGGAGAGGATACAAATATCTTGTACCATATTTAAACCTTTTGACGTGTGTTTCATGCAATACAATATGAATTTTAATCCCATCTAAATCCTGATAAGAAATTTACCAAAAATGTCCCCCATCTTAGACCCTGACAAGTTCTAGTCTGGAGCAGTAAGATACAAGGTGATGACACAGACAAGTAACAGTAACCACTAACCGTAGAGTGTTGAGGTAGTGGAAGTTGTTAGGAAGTTCAGTTAGGTTATTGTAGGTGATATCCAGGACCTGCAACATGGGACACGCTCCGAAACCCCGGGGCAACTCCCACAGTCGGTTCACTGCCACATTCAGATGCTTCAGTTTCTGCGGGTTGTTTATGTTCAGGGTTGCCGGCACTTTTGAGAGTCATTTTTAATTTTTTTAAACGTCTTTTAAGGCCCCTTTTGACCCATTTTTAAGGTCCAAAACAGTTAAATTTAAGGTTTTTTAAGGTTATCCGCTACAGAAATTGCAATCATATCTAAAGGGGGAAGGTATAATTTCAGAAAAACGAGCTAGGTATAATTTCAGAAAACCCCAATTAGATCTACAACAAGCTAGGTATAATTTCAGAAAAACCCAATTAGATCTTCACCGAGCTAATTATAATTTCAGAAAAACCCAATTAGATCTACACCGAGCTAGGTATAATTTCAGAAAAACCCAATTAGATCTACACCGAGGTAGGTATAATTTCAGAAAATCTTATCAGATCTACATCAAGCTAGGTATAATTTCAGAATATCCAATCAGATCTACACAGAGCTAGGTATAATTTCAGAATATCCAATCAGATCTACACCGAGCTAGGTATAATTTCAGAAAATCTTATCAGATCTACATCAAGCTAGGTATAATTTCAGAAAATTTTACTAATCCGGAAAATCCATTTAGATCTACATCAAGCTATAATTTAGGTATGGAACCTTAAAAAACCTTAAAAACCCGAAAATTTGCCCGTTTTTCACGTCTTTTTTAAGGTTTTTTGCCCAAAATTGCCGTTTTTAAGGTTTTTAAGGTCCCCCGGCAACCCTGTTTATGTTATATTTCAGTTGAAACGTACTTTCTTCAATCTTATCAATATACCATTTACGTTCTTTCAATTTCGATTGATTTCATGGCCGATGATAAATGTAGGGGTACGGAAAACGAAGAAAAAAGCATTCACCTGCAAATCGTTGATAGACAGGGGGAGCGACTCGAGATGGTTGTTAAACAAGTTGAGAGCCTCCAAACCCTTGATCTCAGAGATGGTGGTTGGCAGGTTGGTTAGTTTGTTGTGTGATAGGGTAATCCGGGTCAGGTGGGAGACACGTGATAGCGGTGAGATGTACTCTGTTATATCCGATATCCTGGTGGGAGGAGAGGTTTGTAAGAAAAGCGAACGAGTTTGCAGCCATTTATTACAAGAAACACTGTGTTATGGATATGGAGACTTAATCTGGGAATAACCTCATTGTTACCTCATAAACATAAAATTGTATTGAATCAAAATTTACTGAAAAAAAAACTGCGGTCCATGATAAGATATGATCTACTTACGCTCTGTCACAGAGGTCAACATCACTGCTGTGATTATGTTCTGCGTCATCAATGATCTTCTTTATGGACTTGTTGAAAGACATGGCTCAAGCTTCAAATTAAAAGGAATTAGTTAAAACAAATATAGAGATATTGAAATACACCACTAGCTGCTTTTCGACTCAGAACACGAAAACAAGAAACTAAACACCACAGCTAACACAGCCAACACAAGTAACACAAGTTCCCAGACAAACAACCTAATCGCTTATACAAATTTCCAGAACCGCCCACCAGACCACCAGTTAAACAACTTTCAGCAAACAACAAAATGTGCAAAACACGACGACAGACCGGGCTTGTAGGAGTGATACTGATTTAATAGGTGTTGACAGAATTGTGGTACATTATCTGATACGTTTTATATTACGTTGTTGGGCGTGTAACCTACACGAAGCCAGTGCAGTATGTGAAACATAACTCTGGTGAGTGAAACACTAAAACATAAATCATAAATGTGAACATTGTGGGGCGGGTTTATTAGAAAGTTGATGTGGGGACAGTTCACGCATCTCTATATATCATAATGAGTAATGACTGCATTAGGAACTGGACATTAGGTGGAAATATTTTTCATGGCAGGATTGAGAAAACGAATAAAAATCCACCGACTTCCAATAAATAAAAAAAGCTATTAGACTTAAAAAATTATTCTTCAGGAATCTCGATATCTCCACTTTGAATTGATTCGATAACGTCATGTGGTGGCTGACCGTCCACGGTACATCCAACTGATTGAGCGGTTCCTAAGATTTCTTTGCAAGTACCGGACAGGTGTTTGGCTCCTGATCGAGTCCTCATCGTTCTGGCAATTTCGATCACATCGTCCATTGTGATGTTACCGCTGTGTGCAATGTTTTTCACCTAGGAATAATTCAAAGGTTTAAATGGATACACAAATTCAGCTGAATTAAGAATATATTTCTATTCCAAACGCACTTTCTCTACACTGCACTACAAAATAGTCTAGAGTTCGTAACAGAAGCTATCGTATGTATCAAATACTCAATATTACAACAACTAACTAACCTTCTTTCGGTCTCTGGTAGGCTCTTTCAAAGCTTTAATTACGAGGGAAGAAGCTGAAGGAACGACTGAAACTGAGGCTTGTCTGTTCTGGATCTTCAATTCAACTGTGATTCTCAGGCCCTTCCAGCCTTGGGTGGCTTTGGCGATGTCATCTCCCACTTTTTTAGGGGAGAGACCCAGGGGACCGATCTTGGGGGCGAGGGATGAGGTGGCTCCAACCTCTCCTCCTACTACTTTCAGGTAAACATAGTTCACAGCTTGCGGATCGAATTTAGGAGGCATGGCTCTAGAGCTAGGGATGGGTTAGTATGTTATGATAAGACGGTGATCGTCAGATTCTTTAAGGGCTAACTTTAACATTACCGAGCTGATGCAAACGAATTAAAGTTATAGAGGATTAGGACGACATTTCTTTTCGGCAAACATGTTTATTGAGATTTTAGTTGATCAGAACAAGCACTAATCAGCGGTTGTTAAAGTTAACCCTTAGCTTAACTCAAGATATGGGTGTGGATGGGGTTTAATCCGACCAGTCGTGGCAACCGAACAAAGCTACATTCTTCAAGAAAAATCTTATTTGAGGGATAAGGAATGAAAAACGAATTCACGATGAAGAATGTAAGATTGTCAGATTGCCGCTGCACCCATGACCTTGCTTTAAGTTCGAGGGTTTTATTCACAGTTTTGGGGAGGGGTGTCATGACCACAGATGTCCGCTTATGTCCTTTTGAGTCAACGGGATATTATCGAACATGGATATTCGGACATTAAGTTCTGACATATTTAGGAGTTAGCAGACCTGACGGTCAACGGAGTAACGTAACTTTCTGTGACTTTCGGTAAAAGTGTATTTAAGGAACAGTTAACATCATGAAAATACACTTGAAATCGCAATACTCTAATCGGGCAATCAAAATCAAATAGGTCATAAATCTATGGTGAAATGGATATGATTTTTCCTTGTGTAGCTAAGTTGCCAATATTTTCGCTTCATCAATCAGTAAAGATCCAAGATTGTTCGTTTACATAATACACAGTGGGCTGTGAGTGGGGGTCATGCTAGCATAGGGTATTTTAGACCATCACACATGCCCCTAACTTTGTTTCTAAGGTAATTTGGACACAAAAATACGATTCCAATCATTTACAGGGCCGAAAATGTCTCAGAAAAAATTTTTGGGCCGATTTAGAGCAATCTTGTAGTCCAAAAATAGGAGGCTGATCCCAGGAAAAGTTGTTTTTTTAGAGGTTTAATCAATTTTAAAGCTCTTTTATGAACTGTAAACGAAGGACAGCTATCTTAGGAACTCGAATCTTTTTGAATTATGAAAAAATATTGATCAGAACAAAAGTTGTGCCCATTTATATGACCAAAATTTTCTGAAACACCAAAATTGTTCCTGTTATTTTCAAAAATTTCGTTTAAAATCACGATTTTTTGGATTTTTATCAATTTTAACTATAATAATTGTGATATTTTGATTTTTCATCCATATGCATCTGGTTTAGGATGCAAAAAATGCCACAAACATGGAGAATAACTAAAATATGTCAATTTAATAGCAAAATTGAGCTCATAAATTATCTAAAAATGCAGCAAATTTTACCCAATTTTTGAGTTTCTTAATTTTGTAAACAGAGTTGCCCAAAGTTGCCCAAAGTGATTTTTATTGCATCTGATAGGGAATTGTCTAAGCTTTCTGATGATACCATGCATTATACCGAACTATTGCAAACCAACAACGATTTCTGTCGTTAAATACCCCAAAAATTGCCTAAAATACACGCCATAAAAAAGGCGCGGTCAAAAATCAGGTGAAAATGTTAAAGTCACACAGTTTTTTTTAGATGGCTGAGTATTCTTAAGTACTATACTATATTTCAATTATTAAAAACTGCCTTGATCAGGCATTTTAGCCCAAAATAATAAATATTAGGCAATTTTTGGCTAAAAAAGGCAAAATTTCTTGACAGTGAAAAATGCTATTTTTTCACGCGACGCCATTTTGGCATCTTGCAAAGTTTTTAATTACGGTTTCTTGCATGAAATCGGGCTAGCGTTTTACAATAAGGAAAGCTTATTTTCAAAGAAATTTAAGAAAGTCGATTTTAGGCCTATGCTAGCATGGTAGCCCACTGTGTAATATCTAGTTTGGAATTGAACTGGACCAGCCATTTAATTACCAAAATTACTTCTTGGAAATACAATATAATGTGATAATTATATCTCTAAAAATGTCAGCTAACGTTCCCTTATGTCCGCTAATAACAATTTCTGTCAATAGCCGCTCGCGCGTCCGTAAGTATCCGTTTATGAGGTATGGACTCAGTGAGACAAGCGGACATAAGCGGACATGACATCCCCCAGTATTCAATTAGTTGGTAGTTAGTTTTCGTTAGTTGAGAAGACAAATTGTCTGGTTATTAATACAATAAAACTATCATAGAATGGGTAAAAACAATAAATAGAACTAGTTCATCCTGCGAACGATGTTGTTTATAAAGTGTTCCCTGTTACCGAAATCTCCACCTTCAACAAAGTGGTTGTTGACCACCCTCAGTCCACCCTTGGCGCAGGACAGCTTGAAGTGCCACAAGAAGTTGTTGGCTTGTTTGAAATGAGGTCCGACAGTGTAAATCTCGTGAATGAGGTCTTCGATGCACACGATTCCGAACTTACCTAGAGCCTTTTCGATTACACTGTTATCGTTGATGGCAACTCTTTGTCCGGCGATTTTGCCAAATCCACGTTTGTAGATCATCTCTCTGACGGTTTTCAAGTTGGGGTATCCGAAGGTGATGTATGGCTCGGCAATCCTGAGCATTTCTTTACTGGCCTTATTCAACTTAACGAAGACTCCGTTGTTAATCTGTCTCAGTCTCATGAGCTTCATGATCTTTCTGGGTTTTGGAGGAATGTTGTTGACTCCCCGAAGCCTGATGACAAGAGCCAATCTAGCTTCAGCTGGAACATAGTAGTTACCGTTAGTTTTAGCTTCTCTGGCAAGTCTGACTTCTTCTTTATCTGCTGCTTCGTACTCCTTATAGTATTTGGCGGTTCTCTTAACGATTTCCTTGCGCTTGGCGAGTCTGTTAATTTCTGCTTGCTTTAGAGAAACGGAGAACTTGGCGCTCAGGGCAACAGCTCTGGCTTCTTTCTTCACGAGGGAAGCAGGCTTTTCGATTTCCGTCATGGCTGCGAGAATAAACTGTTAATATGTTTTTTTAAACGTGGGAGGCGGACTTCTCCTTGTGAGTGTGTTGTATGGGAAATGTTCTAGTTGTATGGGAAATGTTCTAGGGGGGGGGGGGGGGGGGGGGGGGGGGGACGGGGGTTAGTAGTAGAAAAAAATCTCCCAAAAAAAAACACATTACTCGGCCACTGTTGGCACAATTAGTGAATAAGAAGCTCCTGACAGATTACTGACCTCTCAAAAGTCAGTAATCTTGGTAATCTATAGAATACTGGGAAATATCTCAGATTAAACGGGAAATTGTGAAAAATGAAAATTTAAGTATATAGTAGCATTCGCAGTAGAATTTCAAAGAGGATCCGGGGAAAGTCCCCGGGCGGAAAAAAGCTCCCTAGTGATTCAAGTATATAGTTCACTAGTAAAAAAGAAGATCCCCAGTTTTAGTGGCTGGAAAGTTATGAAAGCTCCTCAGCGCAGTGGGAAAGAAGCTTTCTAGTACAGCTGTGTTTTGGGGGAGAGCTGCGGTAAATTGGTATTTGCAGTACATCATAATCGGGATGCAGTAAATCAGGGTTTACTGTCGCAAGAAAGTTCAGCAGTAAAAAGAAAGCACCCTAGTGGGAAGTACACTAGTGTGTAGAAGTCTTACTAGTGTTTAGAATGCACCCTAGCGGGAAGTTTCTAAAGCTCCCTAGTGAAAGAGAAGCTTTCTCGAACAAAGAAAGCCCAACAAGGGAAGAAAGCACCATACTGGTTAGAAGTATCACTAGAAGGAAGAAATCACCTCAGTAGAGAGAAATCTCACTAGAAGGCAGCAATAGCAGCAAATCTGGGGAAACTTTGAAATACACCAATTTGAAGCATTTAACCCCCCCTTAAAAATCAAAGATTATGAATTTTAGTAATCTGATTATTTACATAGGTCCAAAAATGTCATAGCTTCATGATAGTGCAACGAAAAAAATCTCAGAACATTTTGGTGCTGAGTTAGGTGGTTAAGTAGTCGAAAAATGACTGATTTGTTAGTGGACATTTTTTATACCTCTAACACCCAAACCCTTACTACAGTGAAGATATAAGTACTACAGTTAATATTGATGGTCATTATTGAACAAAAATGGTTCATTGACACATAGTTGAAGAAAGATTTCAAAAAGGTTAATAAATGTGGTCTGTGGAGTGGTTTATTTGTTTGTTATAGTGTACGCGTGCGCGCGCGCTAGCGCGTACTTAACCATCTGTAGGCCAACATATTTAGTCTAGGCTTAAATTCTTTATATATTATGTCACCACTATGGTGCCCAATACTTTTGGTGTAGGTTTGATGTAGAACAGTTAACCACCAACTGTGGTATATCAAAAAAACCATGTTTGTACGCGTGCGCGCGCTAGCGCGTACTTAACCACCTGGTATGGCACAGCATTGAAATATCACCATAATTTCAAAAGCAGAGGTCACCATTCAGGTGCCCAAAACTTTTGACTATGGTCCCAATACCATAAAACCTTAGATGTGGCCTCAATGTGGTTAAAACATGTTTATTTTGGACTTTCGGTCAACAGAAGCCATCACAAATTAACCATTATTCAGCAACCTCCGAACTTTTTGTGCCTTATTTTGTTTTGATATTTGATTATGAGAGATAGCTGGAGGATAATAAGTGATTTTAAAGATAATGCAACAAAATGTGTGGCCGTATAGTGGTTTAAAACGACCAAAAACACTGATTTTGGTCAATTTTAGACCTTTATTAACCATGATGGACGCAACATAGGACTCAGCAATGTTTCTGGTCATATAAATGAGCAGGTAGTTATATCTAGATAATGTAGCATGGCCAGCTATAGCTTTACAAAGCTAATATGTGCTCTAAAAATGGTTAATTAGTGCAAATATAGGGTATTTTAGAGACATTTTAACCACCATAGCTGCACATTGATCATAATGCATGAACTTGGGGTCAATTATGCATTTGCAAACAAATATACACTCATTTGGATAGCAAACCATTATCTGAAGTTCATATTGTGGTTAATTTTCACTTTAATAGATGCCTTGTTCAACAGCCTAGCAAGTAATATAGCCCTTTTAACCACTTTTATGACAACATTTCTTGATAACTTTTATCAAGACCCTTCAAATGTCCTTTGTTGACCATAAGATGTTGACTAAAATCATTAATAATGTTTTGATTGGTGGTTAACAACGAATTTTGACATTTTAACCATCTTTTTAGCACATTTTACGAATATTAAC
Source organism: Bolinopsis microptera (assembly GCF_026151205.1). Taxonomy (NCBI): domain Eukaryota; kingdom Metazoa; phylum Ctenophora; class Tentaculata; order Lobata; family Bolinopsidae; genus Bolinopsis; species Bolinopsis microptera. The sequence goes on along the minus strand of NC_087080.1, from coordinate 5,018,794 downwards.
CACCTCAAATCAACCATACTATTAAATTGCACATTTGTGATAAAAAATTATCATCCATGCACAAATGAACAACCACCACTATACATCTATAATCAGAGCAATATTTATAGCTCACCGTTCATCTTCAATTTAACCACCATTAGGACCACAAAATGCCCCCCATGAGGTTTGAAAACTTTTGTGATAGTTGCACCATGATATGATCTCAATATAATGACTACTCAGTTCATAATATCATATCTCAAAATGGTGGTTAACCCTAAAACTGGTATTTTAACCACCATAGTGGCCACATAGATGACCCATTAACCACAATTATTCAACATAACCGTACTGTAGTGTTTTGTGCACCAGAAAAACATCACTCCAACATTGAGATTAACCACAATAAGCTGCAACATAATATTGAAGTCAACATACTGAAATTGTGTGAAAAAAGTCAATGTCCACCAAGTTTCCCCAGATTTGCTGCTATTGCTGAAGGAAGAAATCACCCTAGTAGAAATAAAGTTTCTCAGTAAAGATAAGGCTTCTCATTGTGGGGAAAAAGTCTTAGTAGAAAAGAAGATTCCTAATAGATAGGAAGCTCCCTATTTCTATTGGGAAGGAAGATCACGAGTGGGAAGGAAGATTTCATGTGGATAGAACTTTCCCAAGTCGGAATTTCCTTAGTGGAGAGGAAGCTCCCAGGTAAGTGAGGAAGGATCCTGAAAAAAGCTTGGAAAGGAGAATAACAATTTACATTGGGATGTAAGCTACTCTGAAGAAAGAAAGCTTATAATTCCTTACCATGCTAGTTGCTTAGCGCTTGCCAATATTTATTACAGCTAGCTTAGATAATTAGCTACAGGAGCGATGAATAGCGTTATCGAGGAATTAGCAATTGTAACGGGAATAACTTAAAATTTTTCTGGGGTGGGGTACCCCAGAATTGCTTCACGAGTCCCCTATTGGGGGAAAGAAACTCTCTGAAAAAAATATGCTCCGAAGTGGGGAGAAAGCTTTTTATTCTCTTACCCCACTATTTTAATGCTTACCGTTTACCACTTATTTTTACAGCTAGCTTAGCTTATTTAAGATGGGGAGTGATGAATAGCGTTTATAATTATCGAGAAATAAACAATTTAAATTGCAGCATTAAAAATTATTGGGGGGGGGGGGGGGGGGGGGGGGCCAACCATATTAAAGTATATTAAAATGTAGGATTTTTCCCGATTTTGACCCGGGGATATACTTTAATATACTTTAATATACTTTAATATACTTTAATATATCCCTATCTCCTTGGAGGCCTACATCAAAAATTGTTGCCCAAAATAAGCTTGAAATGCAATTCTTAATCGATTCCAAAAAGTTCTTGAAAAAATATTGAAAACTGATGGAGTTATTTAAATTTTAATGAAGTCATTTTGGCTAGTATTCCGACCGAGATATTATGTGCAATTTTCCCAATTTTGTTCATGGAGGTCTTTTTACTTAGTATCCACTATATTCAACAAACACTGAGTTATATCTTTCTCATAGAGTTAGTCTCATTAAAAAATATTGAAATTTTATCGAATTTGGGCAAAAGCGAATTTGGGCAAAAGTGTATGCCCAAATATGGGCATATTTTTTAAAGCTCATAGCTCAGCCAATTTTTGACCAATCTGGATGGAAATTCATGTACTAGTCCTAAAACAGGCTTATCTTGCGAATCTGAGTGAAAAATATAGTTCATCATGTAAATCTTAACGAAGAATATAAATCTTCTAATTGTAGGTATATTAAAGTATATTAAAATGTAGGATTTTTTCCGATTTTGACCCGGGGATATACTTTAATATGGTTGGCCCGCCCCCCCCCCCCCCCCCAATTATTTTTCGGTAAACATTTTTGTCTGGGATGGTGCACCCCAGACTCGATTGTTGGCAATGTGCTCATGTGAGTTAGCAAGGGTAGTAGGTCAAGTTCGGAGACAACCTGTACATAAAATCAGTCACTAATTACACTCATTTCACTGCCATGAACGGTAAAATTAATTATAATTCCTCTGACAGTCCAAGGGGTACAGGCTCTTCAGATATTATACTCCTAACCTTTCTATAATGATATCTGGGTTCAAAATTTAAATAACTCAACCTTGGTGGAGACAGTGGCCACCTGAAAATTACAAAAATAAAGGAGCTGTAAATCACTTATGAAAAAAATATTTACTCCAAATTTCACAATTTAAAGTTACGTAAGACAGGTGGGTACTCAAAAAGTGCCGGTTGAGCAGGTTCGTCTGCTCAACACAGGTGGAGCAGCTCACTGACTACATGAGTTAATATAAGTGACTAGAACTAACCCTCTCATGCTTTTTTATTGCTCCAAAGTCCTAATATTTAATATTATGGGTTATACCAATCATATTTCATAGAATAGGATCCTCAGAATCGGCTCAACCGAGGTGGAGACAGCATAACATGCAGTTCAAAATCTGTTATTCTGTAGTTTAGGAGCTGTAGGGTGACTGTGGCAGTCCATTTGCAATACCAATGATTCTAAATCATCTACCAACTCATATTACAAAGCATCCTTGCTGAAATGTACACTCAACATAGGTGGAGACTCAAATTTGGCAAATTTTGGCGTAAATTTGACCTCAGAAGTCAAGGTTCTCCACCGCGGTTGAGTGGTTGATGGCTAGTTTGATGAGTTGTATACATGCTAAAGGGTCACCCAATGTTATTTCTTCCAGAAATCAACTGCCAAAGCTCAACTCAACCCGGTGGGGCCAGTTTTAATGCATTTTTTAATGTTTTAATGTTTAATCAACAATTTCTCCACCTTGTTGAGCACCTTTTCACAACTTTGATAGTTTTTTCATTTGCTAGAACACTTTGCTTTAAGACAGAAGGGATAACAGTTTTATGATCCCCTACAGTAGCAGTTAACAGAGCAGATTAGAATTAGTGATAAAACCAATGAATTTAGGCATGTTTGACAGGCTTTTTACTGTTTCTTAATGAAAGATCTCCACCCTGTTGAGCGTCAATGGAAAAAACAAAATTTAACGGGAAGTAGAAAAGGCCGAGACGCAACTTTCTAGCTAACCTAGAACTCTCTAAACCTTTCTCCACCCCCGGTTGAGTAGCTTTGAAAAGTGCATTTAATTTCTCCACCTCGGTTGAGCACTTAAATAAAATATTGATAAAACCATCAGATTGCAAATTTGATGTAGTTTGTGTTACCAATAACCTTTTCCACCTCAATCAAAAGTTTCTTCAACCAGAGCCAGTCTCCACCTTAAATCTCCACCTTTTAAGGGTTTGTTTAATACCTCCTGTATCTGCTCAACCGTTCAACCTTTTAATTTTTTTTTTAAACTCAGAGAAAGTCCTGAAAAATGTCTTGTCAGCCATATAATCAGGGAGTTTCATTCTGTGTTGAGCTGGCTCCACCACACACTTCTAAAAAAGTAAAAAATGTACAGGTTGTCTCCGAACTTGACCAGTAGCAGTAAGCAGGTTGCTGAAAAAAATGTAAAAAAGGGTAGCACTTGGCACTGTGTGGTGGGCAACCACTAGGATTAATGAGTGTGTGTGAAGATCGACCATGCTTTGAAATGCTGTGTGTTATAATCAACCATGCATGCAAAGAATCAATCATGCTAGAGAATCAATCATGCGTACGAGCAGATATTTCAACGCACTCAATTTTCACTGATAAATAATTCTGAAATTCTTGGGTCGACATAATTCTGGGTAGAATCATACCCGACCCAATGAATTTCTCAAATTATTGATTAAATTGTTCCCATTGAAAATTAATAATCATTGTCCCAAAATACGTGTTTGAAACGAGAGGTCTTAATGCCTAGGTTTCTAACCTTGACACTCTGTAAGAATTCTCTGTTCGATAGTATTAGTCAGTTCACTCTCAGTCCAGAGGAAAATAATATCATGTACTAAATGATAAAGATGAAGAGTATAATATGATCATAGGAATTCCAAAAAACTAACCAATTACAAACACGATTTTATAACCAACACGGTTTTAAAAAGGTCAATAAATGGAATCTGCAACTCATTTCCTTGTTCGGCGAACTAGAATTTACTCGCTAGGAGTTTTCCATGATATAGAACAAGCATGATCTGAGGTAGGATATCTCGAGTGCCTAGATTCTAGACCTTGACACATGTCTGTTTCAGTGTCAATTCACTCTGGAGCCAGGGGAGAACAATACATTTAAAGATGAAGAGACAAGGGTATTAACAAGGGTATTAACAAGAATATTATTATAATGATATACAACATGCTTTTTAGGAATTGAAAATCTACTGAACTGGAACTTGTTTGGGGAACAAACAAATATTCCGATCTAAGAATATTTTTCTATGGTGCCCAGGTCTCTGACCTTGACAATCGGTAAGAAAACTTCTTAACAGTCAGCTGAAGAGTATCTATAGGAATATTATAATAATGATATTCAACCCGTTTATAAAACCAACATGGTTTAAAAAATGAAAAATCTACAGAATATGCAACTCTTAGTCTTATCCTTGTTCTGAGAACGAGAAATTATTCGCAAGGAGTTTTCCTTGATATAGAACAAGCATCTGAAATAAGAGGTCTCAGTGCCTAAGTTTCTGACCTTGACACAGTAAGAATTCTCTGTTTCAGAGGACCAGAGGAGAATAACAAATAAAGATAAGAGTATATATAGGAATAATACAATGATAACCCCGATAACTAGCTCTGTTTCAAAACCTTTACGGTTTTTAAAATGGTAAAATCAACCAAATCTGTAACTCATATCTTTTCCCGGAGAACAAAAAATACTCGATAGGTGTTTTATATGATACATATATATATATGTAGAAGAATCTGAAATGAGAGGTCTGGAGTGCCTAGGTTTCTAACCTTGACACTCAATAAGAATTTTCTGTTTGGGGGTCCCTCAGGGGCAAGAGCAGAACAATAAATTTAAGAGCATTTGTAGGAATACTGTTGATAATGATATCCTATTCTATTTTAAAACCAGTACGGTTTTAAAATGGAATCTGGACGTCCTTGTTCGATAAACCAGAAATAACTCGCTAGGAGTTTTCCATGAATTTGATATATATTATATATAGAACAAGCATCTAGTCTGAAATAAGAGGTATCGAGTGCATAGGTTTCTGACCTCGACACTCAGCAAGAATTCTCTGCTCATTTCACTCGGGGCCAGAGGAGAACAATAGTATCTACATTCTTCAGGAGTACTGTAATAATGATATCCAGCTCATATAATATATAAATAAAACCAACATGGTTTTAAAAAAATGAAAAATCTACAGAATCTGGATTCTGGAATTTATATAATATATAATTGTTGCAAGATCAAGAAATTATTCGCTAGAAGTTTTCCTTGACAGAACAAGCATCTGAAGTATCAAATAAGAGGTCTCGAGTGCCTAGGTTTCTAACCTTGGCACTCGATAAGAAAACTGTTTCTCAGTCAGTTCACTCTGGGCCATGGCCAGAGGAGGACAATATATACAGATGAACAGTATCTATAGAAATACTATGATAATGATATCCAACTCATATATAAATTAAACCAATATGGTTTAAAAAATGAAAAATCTACAGAATCTTTTTTAGCGAGATCAAGAAATTATTCGCTAGAAGTTTTCTTTGATATAGAACAAGCATCTGAAATAAGAGCTAGAGGTCTCGAGTGCCTAGGTTTCTGACCTTGACACTGTAAGAATTTTCAGTTTTAGAGTACTGCAGACACTCTTGGGCAAGAGGAGAACAACACAAAGGTAAAAGATGAAGAGTATCTATAGGAATACTACAATGGTCACAAACATGATTTTAAAAACCAGCACGGTTTGTAAAAGAGTTAATCACCAGAACCTGTAATATATAACCTTGTTTGGATCGGAAAAGTTTTTAATGATAAATAAAAAGTATCTGAAATAAGAGGTTTCGGACCTTGAAACTCAATAAGAAATCTGTTTCTCAATTATCAGTCAGTTCACTCTGGGCCATGGCCAGAGGAGGACAATATATAAAGATAAAGAGTATCTATAGGAATACTATAATAATGATATCCAATTCGTATATAAAACCAATATGGTTTTGAAAGAATAAAAAACCTCCAGAATCTGGGATCCATATCTTTGTTGCGAGAACAAAATATTATTCGATAGGAGGTTTTTTGATATAGACATGCATCTGAAATAAGAGGTCTGATTTGACATCCGATAAGAAATCTCTAATTAGGAGTTAGCTCACTCTGAAGCCGGAGGATAACAATAAATAAATAATAAATACGGACACTGGACAGTACAATATATTATAGGAATCATTGGGAAATGATAACCGAAACTGTTTCAATACCAGCACGGTTTCAAAAAAGGGCTTATCAACAGAATCTGCAATTCATAACCTGCCGCGACAACTAGCGCTGGATGGCGACAACTAGCGCTGTACCTGGTGCCGATAATAGAGGATAGGATGACAACAAAATTACTCACAAGGGGTTTTCCCTTTGCAATAAAGGATCACTGACGGGCTACAGCCATCAACGCATGTAAGAATTTCTTTTCTCAATTGCAATTTAGCAGATGATACCTTTGCAGTGCTAATATCGTAAAATCAGGATTAATCTGGGTAGTTGACTAACGGCTTTGTAGTTCCAACAATTAAAGGAGGATACACGCACAGATATATATATATATATAATATATATTTATATAAACAGGGGGAAATTGAATATAGGGGAAATTTGAATACAGGGGAATTAACAAGGGTAGGATATATCCGGATTTCGGATACTGTGTCCTAAAAAAGAAAGGACCTCTTCAACAGAACCCTAGCAACAGTCTAACAGTGCAAGCTCTCTGCTCTACACAATACACATGGGTAGTGGTAGATGCTGGTGAAGAAATTGAGTTTCACTCAAAAAATATATATTTCTCTCTTCCTGGCAACAAAATAGCCATGGTTTAGTCAGGGAGGGTTCAGACCGAGCACAAACTGGTCCAGAGCCCTTCCTGCAACTACCATGCATCTTTGCATCTATCCTGAAGGAAGTTCCTAGATTCGTGTACGACACAATACACATCTCACGAACTATAACAGAATCATTTTAAGTTTTTTTTTTTAAATACAGCTCCAACACACTACCTAAAGAAAAATACAGGTACAAGACAAATAAGCTTACAGGAAACCATATATCAGATGGGACATAACCCACTAGCTTATTTAGAGTACCTGATCAACAACTTCCCTAATCCCTACTGCATACACTGGCCGGGTGAACAGTCAGTGCATGGCTATAGGTCGCATGAATATCCCGTTTCGGACCTTTCGGGAAGTTCACTGGCTACTTATCATTAGGTAGGTACTATTATCAAGTTTGTAAAACAAACGGCGCTCTTCAGAAAATTAAAAGCGGCTCTTCTATCTACCTTTTCAAATAAATGATACTTGTTCTACTGGACAACTTTCCCACAATGGGAACTATCATCCTCTTGAAGTTGGCTGCAGCGAAGATCCCTCTTTGCTTTCTAAGTTTGCATTGCGTCAGATTACAACTTGGAGACTCCCGAAGTCTGTTGCGGTTCTATCATATGATTAGTATTTTTATTGTATATATTGCATTAGGAGTGGAGCTATTAAGAGTTTCGCTATGAGAATTCGACTCCTTTTAACTCCAGAAACAGCGAAAGTATATAAGAAGATAATATAAATAGAGATTAATTAATATCTCTTTAAAAGTCTGAGAGGTTAAGTCGAATATAATTTTGAAGATTGTCTGTTTAATTTTTTGTCGGTGTTAGTTGTATCATATTCATATGAAAATGGTAAGTCAGACTAAATGGCAAGTTTTTTAAAAAAGCATGCCGCCTGAAGTCCAATTAATGACGACAGACCTTACATAACAAATAATGCAGTCGCAATTATAAATGTGTGGATGACCGCTATATTTACCGATTTTTTAATAAGGGCTAATTATGTTTAGTAGTTTGATGAAAATCTGACAGTGTGCATTAAAGGGATTAAACACAAATCGAACTTTCACACTTCATAACCATTTTTAAAACACGCTTCACATAGTTCAAATATTTAGGATTGCTGGAGTTATTACTATCAGTACATATAATATCTTATCTTATTATAGTGTAACGGACTTACTTCGATGAAGTACTGTGGTAATAAACCTTGCAGAACATGATTTACATGAATATGCAAGTAGAAACACTAGTTACGATTTAAAACACAACAAAATCATCACCTCGATCTGTAACCCCTGGAATGTCTTTTAGTGGCTTCGCCATAAAAGCCATGGGACGGGAAAAATCATGCATCATTATTTGGTTAATGTTTAACGATTATTACCGGGTTTTTTTGATTTTGGTGCTTTGACAACTGCCTTTGAAGCTTTGACAACTGCCTTTGGCGCTTTGATAACTTCCTTTTGAGCTTTGATAACTTCCTTTGGTGCTTTGATAACTTCCTTTGGCGCTTCGATAACTTCCTCCATAACAATGTCCTCAACTGCTGGCACCTCAACTGCTGGCTCCTCTGCCACGACAACTGAGTCGGAATCTAGGGAAGAAAATCGTGAGCATATCTAGGTGAAAAGGTACAAAGCTTACACTAAAGCTTTGCAAAGCTATACTCTATTTAAACAGCAAAAATAAGCATATTAAGGAGTTACTGTCTCTTTCAATACACAAAAATTCGGTTATTTCAAACCTTTTGAACCCGACATATTTAAGATTTTTATGCCTGTTTTTAAATCATTTATAATTTTATAATACCTTAAGGCGGAAGTCAGTACTTTTCCAATAATTAAAAGTCTGTACAACGATAAAATTGCTAATTTAAGTTGAATAACGAATTTAAGGCTAACAGTAACAAGGTGGCCATCTTTATCCTGCTAGCTGTAAGCTTTGAAAATGAAAAACCTATGCCTTATTTGGCAGTGAATTTTTGGCCAGCCTAAATAATCTAAAGTAGTTACCAGATGAATCCTCCATGGGCTCCTCCTCGGGCTCCACCACAGGCTCCACCACGGGCTCTACCACAGGCTCAACCACAGGCTCAACTGGGGCTTCAACCACAGGCTCAACTGGGGCTTCAACCACAGGCTCAACTGGGGCTTCAACCACAGGCTCGACTGGGGCTTCAACCACAGGCTCGACCGGAGCTTCAACCACAGGCTCGACTGGGGCTTCAACCACAGGCTCGACTGGGGCTTCAACCACAGGCTCAACTGGGGCTTCAACCACAGGCTCAACTGGGGCTTCAGCCACAGGCTCAACTGGGGCTTCAACCACAGGCTCAACTGGGGCTTCAACCACAGGCTCTACTGGGGCTTCAACAGCGGCTTCAACAGCGGCCTCCTCCATGGGCTCCTCAACAACTTCGGCGACAGGCTCGACTGGGGCCTCAACCACAGGCTCTGCAACAGGCTCGACAACAGACTCGGCCATAGGTTCGGCAACAGGCTCTACAACAGGCTCTACTGCAGGCGCTTCAACAACAGGCGCTTCAACAACAGGCGCTGCAACAACAGGCTCAAGAACAGGTGCCACCACAGGCTCGGCCACAGGCACTGCCACGGGCTCCTCTTTCATGACAACCAGCTCAGAATCAAAATCTGACATAGCGAGCTAAAAGAATAAGTTATTAATGTATTATAAAACATTGACAGCTCTATTGAATCGGAAAGAGAGATAGTATCAAAGGAGAAACATGTAGTGTTTCACAAAGAATAGAACGATTTTAAAATGAAAGCAGTTTAAGTTGCTATAAGTTGATAAACATTATAGCTCAACTTCGATAATTTTTGATCAATTTATGTTTTAAAGGGTACACGCCAATAACTTATAACATTATAATTGCTCTCTTTTCTAGAGATTTTCCAGGGTTTAATTAGATTTCATTAGAATTCGACTTTGAATTAAATTAACAGAGGAATGGAACAAGGACAACAACTTTTACTTAAATTTTGAATTGAGCTGATTAAAATTTATGTACATAGTAAAAAGCGTATTTTACATTTCATTAGCATATCTAATATTCATGAGTTTATTATCGTTCAAGTTTTAACTATGTTTATTATGATATTATTATTCATTGTAATATGGCAATAAAATTTAAATTTTGTTTTACTTAAAAATTTTGTTTTACTTAAAAATTTTGTTTTACTTAAACAAATAAATTCAACAAGTTTCAATCTTACTCCAGTAGCAGGGAGGAGTTGAGTGTGCACTTCGATGTCCACAGTTGTTTGCTGCTGAATCGGGTTAAATAGGTCATTGGTAACTCAAAAAATCGAGGGCCGCATGTTGTGTCGCTAGTCCCAACCCTGTGGAGCCACGCCCATATTTCATACCAGGTGCGTATATGGGAAATATTTATCTCAGTGCAGCTTCTGAAGGGCTTAGAGACTTAAACTTGGGTTTAAAATGACCGCAATGCACATGTTTATATTGGTACTATGAAGGTCATGAAAGCCCAAAATGCTTATTTTTGGAAAAAATTCAGAAAACCAATTTTCACTTGGGCGCAAGTAAAAAATTTACACCCTATAAATTAAGTGAAAATCGAGCACAGTGGGCTGTGAGTGGGGGTCATGCTAGCATAGGGTATTTTAGACCATCACACATGCCCCTAACTTTGTTTCTAAGGTAATTTGGGTACAAAAATACGATTCCAATCATTTACAGGGCCCAAAATGTCTTAGAAAAAATTTTTGGGCCGATTTTGAGCACTCCTGTAGTCCAAAAATAAGAGGCTGACCCCAGGAAAAGTTGTTTTTTAGAGGTTTTATCAATTTTAAAGCTCTTCTATGAACTGTAAACGAAGGACAGCTATCTTAGGAACTCAAATCTTTTTGAATTATGAAAAAATATTGATCAGAACAAAAGTTGTGCCGATTTATATGTCCAAAATTTTCTGAAACACCAAAATTTTTCCTGTTATTTTCAAAAATTTCGTTTAAAATCGCGATTTTTTTGGATTTTTATCAATTTTAACTATAATAATTGTACTATTTTGATTTTTCATCCATATGCTTCTAGTCTAGGATGCAAAAAACGCCACAAACATGGAGAATAACTAAGAAATGTCAATTTAATAGCAAAATTGAGCTCATAAATTATCTAAAAATACAGCAAATTTGACCCCATTTTTTAGTTTCTTAATTTTTTAAACAGATATAACCCAAAGTGGCCCAGACAGATTCCAAAAGCTTCTAAACCAAAATTGTCTCAGCTTTAAGATGAAGTAGGTTTCCATTTGAAGTATTATGAAGTTAGCAACTATTTGTGCCCTTTTTAAGAGAAAAAAAATGCTGAAATTTAGTTTAAAATCGGCGCTCCATCAAAAAATCAGCAAATTAGCTAGACCCTTAGGGTTTTTTTCTAGTAACTAGGATGCTTGGATCATCACTAACTCATAAATAACTCAGGAAACTAATACAAAGACATTTTATGGTGAAAGGATAAAAGAAGAGTAAATTTTGGCAGTCAAATACAAAATTTTCACTGCCAAAAAATACAGATTTTAGGCGCGGTGCCATTTTCACACCATTCATCCTTTTTCATTTTGGTTTTTTGCATTGCATCAGGATTATTTTTATCTTAAAAGGTAAATCAATTAGAAAAGAGGGGGAAAAAGCCAATTTTTGGCCTATGCTAGCATCCCAGCCCACTGTGTCGAGTAAGCAGTTCAGTGACTACAACATTTCTAAACACAGGATCCTCTGCTAGGTCATTCTAAATCGGAATTGGTAAAGTAAGCAAATTCTTTTAGTAGTTTTAACCCTGTGGAGCCACGCCCATATTTCATATTATGTGCGAATATGGGAAATTTGTATCTCAGCTTCTGAAGGACTTATAGAGACTCAAAAGTGGGCTTAAAATAACCGCAATGTACATGTTTATATTGGCACTATGAGGGTCATGAAGGCCCAAAATGCTTATTTTTTGGAAAAATTCAGTAAAACCGATTTTCACTTGGGGCGTGAGTAAAAATTTCGACTCTTAGAAGTTAAGTGAAATCGAGTATGAAGTTCAGTGTCTGCAACGTTTCTAAACACAGGATCCTTTGTAAGGTCATTCTGAATCAGAAATGATAAGGTACGCAAATTCTATTAGTAGTTTCAACCCTAGGGTGCAAAACTCCTAAATTACCTCCAGGCGCAAATATATGACTTTTCTATCTCGGCTTCTGAACGTTGTAGGGGCCTCTCTTTGAGCTCAAAGTAACTACGATGGCCACATTTACATACCAACTGCAACTGTAAAGAAACATAGGGTCTATACTCTATAGTGCTTAGTTTTTAAAAACTCATTAAAAACTGTTTTAACCTTCATGCATCATAAAATAGTAGTCATAAACATGTACTTAATTATGGTATCTCGGGCTAAAAAGTCTTATAGACATTAATTGCAACACAGTAAAACGTTCAACATGAACACATTCGGATAACATTTATGGAGCAGCACATACCACCTAACTTTAATTTTGGTATAACTGCGAAAATACTCAGTTTCAGAAGCTCCTTCCAGCTATCTTAGGCTGCCTTCAGCTCCCTCTCTGGGGCTCTCTCCAGTACTGCTTGGCTATTATGGCTAATCAACTTGAATCCAACCTCAAGTAACAGAATCTACTTCTAGCTACATCCTTTTAACTCAATGTCAACTCTACCCAGCTACCATCACCATTACGTTATAATTTTAGATCTTTCTATCAACCTCTGATATGAGTGCTACTTCTGCTGCATCCAACAATTTCGAGCTCATTAAGGAAGAGGAAATTTGCTGTTTCTAGCAACCTCTAAACGCCAGAATAAAATATTGCTGATGGTTGCTAGACAGGGCAAGAAGTAGCCCACTAGCCTAAGCTAAGGTTGCTAGAAATAGCAGAAGTTGGAGGAACCTTGGTGGTAGCTAAATAGAGGTAGCCGAAGTAGGTGAAAACAGGTGGTTTCTGCCATCTGGTGGTATAGTAGCTGGATAGAGGAAGAGGTAGCATTCATATCAGAGGTTGCTAGAAAGATCTAAAATTATAACGTACTGGTGGTGGTAGCTGGTAGAGTTGACATGGAGTTAGCAGAATGTAGCTAGAAGTAGATTCTGTTACATGAGGTTGGATTCAAGTTGATTGGCCATAATAGCCAAGCAGTACTGGAGAGAGCCCCAGAGAGGGAGCTGAAGGCAGCCTAAGATAGCTGGAAGGAGCTTCTGAAACTGAGTATTTTCGCAGTTATACCAAAATTTAAGTTAGGTGGTATGTGCTGCTCCATAAATGTTATCCGAATGTGTTCATGTTGAACGTTTTACTGTGCTGCAATTAATGTCTATAAGACTTTTTAGCCCGAGATACCATAATTAAGTACATGTTTATGACTTGGTCACTTTTCATGATCTGGAAATCAATCGTTTAAGTCTTCTGCGGAAATGCCTGTTGACCAAGCGCCCTGTCCAATCCTTAAGGGCCAGTGGCTTGAAAGCTCTCCCTGAGGAACAGGCTCGTGCGCTCCTCCAGGAGGTGGAAACAAAAGCAACCCTCCGTGCTATCGAGAACAAGTCAAGGCAGATTAACATCTTGAAGAAACAGATTGCTGATATTCAGAGAGATCATCCTGACTCTCCTGAACTTATCAAAGATAGCAAGCTGCTTCACATCCAACAGAAGAAGCTTTTAAAGAAGATGAAATTTTTAGAGGAGTGTGATGGCACTAAATTTTCAGAATGGAAGCCTAAGAAGAAGGTAGTAGCAGTTTCAGTGAATCAGTTTACAAGGAAGGTCACAGCTAAGAAGCTCAAGAGAAAGCTCAAAGCAAAAGCCAGGAAGAACAGGAAGAAAGAGCAGGCAATGAGGAAGAAAGCCAAGGAAGCTCTTGAGAGAAATCTTGTTGTTAACCTGACAGACATTGATATTCCGGATTATAGCATTGCGGTCCTTTCGTATGGTCCTGGATGGATACCCTGCCCGGATTTTGATGAGATGCAGTTCAAAGTAGATGGGCCGGGTACAATGCTGCCAACAAACAAGCATGGAAAGCTGTTTTTAAGAACTCAGCACGGGATAACGAAGTTCCTATGGAGCTACTGAAGAAACCAGTAACAGCTCCTTGTACTTCTTTTGAAGACCCAGCCATCAAGTCTGCAAAAGACAACATTGTCAATTTTGTAGACAACTTCAAGCCCAGAAAACTTGAATCTAATATGAACCGCTATGAGAGTGAAGGGTATATGTGGTTGAAGAAGGCTGTCAAGGATGGCTTAATAGCCATAACATCGGCTGATAAGGGCGGTGCGATAATCATTGTCACCCCTCAGATAATCAAGGATATCACTTCTGCCAAAGTTGAGGACCCTTTGAGATACAGACCTTTGCAAACTGATCCTACTGGATCTTTGAGAGGGAGGTTGTTAGAGCTGTGGTCATCTGGTTTGGAGCGGAAGTATGTAAGTGGTGAACAGTCTAAGTGTGTGGTTGGTTTGATTCAGAAGTCTGATCGGGACACTCTTTCACAGAGCACTTCAGATCTAGTCAAGCCCGATATTCCGTATGGTTACCCATTACTGAAAATTCACAAGCTGACTGAGACCGAAATTAGAGAGAAAAAGATTCCACCCAGTCGATTCGTGACTGATCTCTCTAGAGGAGTAACTGCAAGATCAGATAAGTTTGTTGTTTGGAAGTGGTTGGGACCTCTTGCCAGGGATTACTGTATAGATCTTGTTAAAGATTCAACTGCAGCTCTCATAAAACTCGAGGAATTGGCAGCTTCCGGACAAGTAGTCGATACTTGGATCAGCTTCAGTATTGATATTGTTTCTCTATACGATTCTCTGCAACATAGCTTGGTGATGTCAGCCTTAGATGATGCTATGGAGTCGTGTAGACCAGATTGGTCTGAGGAGTTCAGGACTTGGCTGAAGGGACTGATACAGCTTAGTTTTGATTCGGCAGTCTTGAAGAATGCAGAGAAGAGGCCAGTAACATCATCTCAAATAGCCGTACATGGAGCATTGAGAACCCTGAGAGGATCCCTAAACTCCAAGTGGTGACCAGGCGAGCCCCTAACTTAAAGGACACTTTATTCAAGAGAAAGAAGCTTGCCTTAGGTTCAGAGTCAAGAACAACTGACCCATGCACCAAACCTGGTGAGAAGAAGAAAGGCAGACCCTGCCAAACCTGTCACCTTGTTAGTGGCAATTCCATGGTCTCCAATAATGGACACTCAGTCAGAACTCAAGGTGGTAACTGTAAGACACGCAACATTGTGTACGGCGCGACATGCAAACTTTGTACTGTTAATAACGTATACGTGGGAAAAACAGTCACCAGCCTCAGCCAACGTGTGAATGGTCATCGCAGTAAATATTATGAGATTTTAGAGGCGAGTAGTAAGGGGAATGTTGAGAGCCACAGAGATTTTGATGACGAGAATGTTTTAGGGGCACATCTTTTTTCAGTTCATAATTTGAGGGAGAGATCTGTTTTCAATGAAAGTTTCCATTTTGATATTTTGTGTTCTACATCCCCAGATAATATTAGAAAGTCAGAACAGTTTTATATTAACAAATTGAAGACACTTTATCCGTTTGGCCTGAACAATGTGAATTCCGTTTCTGGAAGCTAATTTTTCATGGTGTCCCGAATTTTATTTTTAAATCGTCCATTTTTTATTTATATATGCAGTCTATCAATTTTTGAATTGCGTCTTTTTGATTTAATGAACTACTGCAGACTCCACTTTATTATAGTATATGCGATTAATTTTGTTCCGATTTTAAACTATTCCATTTTTACGAGATGCTAAATTAATTTTTTGAGACTTTACTACATTTTTGATGAGAATTTTTGACATTTTCAAACTAACCATTGAGATTCTCAGATTATGTGACTGATTAAATGCTGAAGATAAAAGAAATATATTCATTTTGCTAAGATTATGTTTGCGTTTCATTGCTCAACAGCTGTTCGAAGGATCAAATATAAGACATGTTTATGACTACTATTTTATGATGCATGAAGGTTAAAACAGTTTTTAATGAGTTTTTAAAAACTAAGCACTATAGAGTATAGACCCTATGTTTCTTTACAGTTGCAGCTATGCAGTTGGTATGTAAATGTGGCCATCGTAGTTACTTTGAGCTCAAAGAGAGGCCCCTACAACATTCAGAAGCCGAGATAGAAAAGTCATATAGGGCATATATTTGCGCCTGGAGGTAATTTAGGAGTTTTGCACCCTAGGGTTGAAACTACTAATAGAATTTGCGTACCTTATCATTTCTGATTCAGAATGACCTTACAAAGGATCCTGTGTATAGAAACGTTGCAGACACTGAACTTCATACTCGATTTCACTTAACTTCTAAGCAAATCAATAGAGGACTGTTATTACTGTTCACACCTTTCTCTCTCTTTCGTGACAGAATACTTCTAACCGTGTTTACCTTTTCTAGCAATGACAAGCAAAGAAGGATAACCAATTGGACTGGGGAGGAGTGGAACATTGGCAGCACACTACCGTCCAATCGGTAAGTATTTATAATGTTTAGTTATTAGGTATTTATTTGGAATTGGTTTAATTTGGTGGTAAAGTTATTCTATTATGTAATAAAGTATTTTGTTTTACAGGTTTTGTACATACGACAAATACGGGTTTTATTGTTCAACTAGAGGCCATCTAACAGTGATAGCAGGAAGTTGGAAAACGTTCTACGCAATGACCGGACAGTGGCACTTTGTTTGTGTGTTACTTAGACTACAATTTAGAGACTAATTTAGAGACTAATTGAGAGACAGTTTTAGAGTTTGTTTAGTCGTACTATAACCACGAGTCTTCGTGAGATACCAGTTTTAGACGACAGCGCTGACTACAGCACATGGAAGAAGAAAGTGCTAATATGGCAGCTTGGCACCGCAGCATCAACGAAACAGCAAACTAGTAAGCTGATTATGAACATGAAAGGTAGACCACAGGAGGTCTCTATAAACATGACATTAGAGGTGCTAGGGGCAGAAGATGGAGTTGTTAAACTCATTGCCGGACTGGACAAACTGTATAAGAAGGACAGTACCCAGTCTTTTTTTAAGGCAATAGATGATTTTGAGGGATACAGGAGAGGAGATGGAGAAGATATAGACAACTAAGGTATGTTGTTTTATATGCCACCAATCAGGTCATATGGTTGCTCAGTGTTCATTCAACACATTCTCACGAGATCAAAGACAAGAGGATGAGTTTCCCGGATCTGAGGATGCTGACCTTGGAAATACGGAATGATCGAGAGAGCTAGCAATACATAAAAACCTTTGTTCAGAGTAGATTTTGAAAAGTATCTTGATTGAGAAACAAGAAGGCAATCAAATGAATGTTCTGTGTCGTGTTTTAAGTTTTTATCGCATTTTATTGTCGGATTCTATGATAATAAATTTAGAAATGAGTCATTTATGTCTGTTTATAAGAAATAAGAGTAATATTCAGTATGTAAATTCAGTTCCATGATTCGTAGAATCGTGTTTTAGTCGTTTTTTACGAGTTAATTGCTGAGCAATGTCAGGAGTATATATTATTTCGTCTCGTCAGTTTTTATTTTAAGTTTGTATATTTCATTTTAATTTGCAAAAGAATGTGGTCGCAGGTAAACATAATAATATATCTGCGTATATAATATGTTTGTAGCTAATTTAGGGAGCTAATCTACTTTGCTGAGTTAAAGTTATTCTATTATGTAATAAAGTATTTTGTTTTACAGGTTTTGTACATACGACAAATACGGGTTTTATTGTTCAACTAGAGGCCATCTAACAAGGACAGTGTAAGAGATCCCAACCTAAAGAGATCTCTCCAGTTCATCAAAGAGAAAGGTTCAGGATGTTGGCTTACTGCACTTCCATTGAAGAGATTTGGCTACTCCCTAAACAAGATTGAGTTCCGTGATGCTCTGTACTTGCGTTATGGTTGGGAGATCCCTAACACCCCATTTCACTGTGCTTGTGGAGAGAGAAATAATGTGAATCACACACTTATATGCAAGAAAGGTGGCTATGTTTCTATGAGACACAACAACATCCGCGATCTAAATGCAGAGCTGCAGCGTGAAGTATGCAGAGATGTAGTGACTGAGCCAGCATTGATACCCCTTGATAATGAAGAAATTGTTGGTACCAATGCTGATAGAGCTGCACCTGATGTATCCTCACGAGGTCTCTGGAGCACATTTGAACGAACATTCTTTGATGTCTGTGTTACCCACCCCAACTCACCCACATATGACAAAAAAGATATGGAACAGATCTATAAAGCTCATGAAATGAGGAAAATGAAAAAGTACAACAACAGAATCATCCAGGTGGAAAAAGGCACCTTTACCCCACTTATATACTCAACAAATGGCGGATGGGGTCCACAAGCCACAAGATACCACAAGAGACTCGCTGAAAAACTATCCCAGAAGAGAGGAGAAGACTATGCGGCTATTATGTGTTACATGCGCACCAGGATTAGATTCTCAATCCTCAGGAGCACCCTGATAGCGGTCAGGGGTGAGAGAGGGAGACGGCAATCGTATACATTGCCAGTCAGTGTAACTTCGTTTAACTTGATACCTGCCACCATGAACTATGAATGTTTCTAGACACTATCCTTTTGATATTGAGATATTGGTATCTCAGATCACGTGTACATCGTTCCTTTTTTTATGACACAGTAATTTATTGACACTCACAGCTATAATTTTAATCATTGAATCAGTATTTTTATCTATTAACTTATTACACATTTGTGCTCTGCTTTAGCATCACTTGACTATTTAAAAAAATTGTTAGTTCAGGCCATGACCTTATAGTCAGCCAATTGGCCATTGCTATATTATGTGTATATTGTTTGAATATTCTTTTCTTCAGTAAAAAAAATTGTTGCTATAATTGACTTAACTTCTAAGAGTCGAAATTTTTACTCACGCCCCAAGTGAAAATCGGTTTTACTGAATTTTTCCAAAAAATAAGCATTTTGGGCCTTCATGACCCTCATAGTGCCAATATAAACATGTACATTGCGGTCATTTTAAGCCCACTTTTGAGTCTCTAAGTCCTTCAGAAGCTGAGATACAAATTTCCCATATTCGCACATAATATGAAATATGGGCGTGGCTCCATAGGGTTAAAACTACTAAAAGAATTTGCTTACTTTACCAATTCCGATTTAGAATGACCTAGCAGAGGATCCTGTGTTTAGAAATGTTGTAGTCACTGAACTGCTTACTCGATTTTCACTTAATTTATAGGGTGTAAATTTTTTACTCGCGCCCAAGTGAAAATTGGTTTTTCTGAATTTTTTCCAAAAATAAGCATTTTGGGCTTTCATGACCTTCATAGTACCAATATAAACATGTGCATTGCGGTCATTTTAAACCCAAGTTTAAGTCTCTAAGCCCTTCAGAAGCTGAGATAAATATTTCCCATATACGCACCTGGTATGAAATATGGGCGTGGCTCCACAGGGTTGGGACTAGCGACACAACATGCGGCCCTCGATTTTTTGAGTTACCAATGACCTATTTAACCCGATTCAACAGCAAAAAACTGTGGACATCGAAGTGCACACTCAACTCCTCCTTGCTACTGGAGTATCTGCTATTCAGTGTTTTTTTACTTTTACTTTTACTAAAAAGTGTGCAAAACGTTCAAATCGATTCAAAAACTGTGTATAGAATGCCGGATGCCCTGCTAAGGGCAGGAACCGAGAGTGCCCCTCTACCCACGGTTTGTCTTGTATTGTCGTTTCCTTTCATTCCTTGTCATTTCCTGTCATTCCTTGTCAATCCCTAGTGTCATTCCCTGTCATTTAAAGCTGAGCATAAGGGTTAAATTTAAATTATTTAACCTTTTGGTGCTGTATAAAAATAACATTAATTTATTATTATTATTAATATTCCTTGTCATTCCTTGTCATTCCCTGTCGTTCCCTGTCGTTCACTGTCATTCCCTGCTCATATTGTCACATCTTGTTGTAAAATTGTCATGACATAGGGCACTCTCGGATCCTGCCCTCTATTGTAAGTTTCGTACAACATTATCACTGTCCCTGTGACGGCGTAAATCATGAGTTCATATTGTATGTATTACCTGCTCTGCCAATTGCAAAGCCTGATTTGATTGTATGTAAATATCATTTGAATGACCTTTGGGGACCTTTTCTGTATTTGTAACAACCATGAAAGAGTGTTTGAAAGAATGTTTAAAACTAGTGATGATGTTTATGTCATTATTCTTAATCTAATCTAATCTAATCTAATCATGAACAACTTGCAACAACTATTAAAAACGATTATCAGTTAAATGGATCGGACGACAATTGAGCATCCAGGCAAGTTTTATCGTGTACAATCAGTGATCTTGAGCTCAGCATTTCTTCTTTGACTTACTACAAAAAGATCAAATATTCGAGAAGTAAGGCAGAACGCATTACGATCACTGAGTAGAGTGAAGCTTCCAAAAATTGGGGGATCGAGGAGAGATCAAAGGAAAAAATTGAAGCATGACAATGCGTTGAGAGTTCATGGATTGATCATGTCATGATTTTTCCAATCCTCCAAAACGTAAAATACGAGTACACGTTTAGGCACGCGAAAAGGGGTTTACAACGTGTATCAATTCAAACTTATTCTGATGTATGTATCCATTTGTTACACCAGTACATGAAATGCAACCTATTACATATAAATATAAAGAAATGCTGCTACATTCACTTCAAGCCGTCACGTACAGCTACTGATAATGAGGCAGATAACGAATCAGAATATATACTAACTCTGAATAATACTGTAATAAAGCAAGTTAAAGAGACCAAGTTTATAGGTGTTATTATTGACGAAAAGCTAAAATGGGATGTTCAAATAAGAGCCCTCAACTCGAAACTTAGATGTGAGATCGGAAGACTCAGTAGAATACGACACGTTATCCCTAAAAAAACACCATAAAGAATTGTACCACACGTTATTTGAGTCTCACCTAAGATTTGGAATATCGGTATGGGGTGGGTCGAGTAACAATATGCTTCAACCTATCTTCATCACTCAGAAAAAATGTATCAGAATACTATTTGGTGACCTTGAAGCATATCTAGATAAGTTTAGAACATGTGCCAGAACACGTTGTATAGATGAACAAATCCTAGGAAGGGAATTCTTTGAAAAAGAGCAAACAAAGCCGTTGTTTAACAAGAACGGCATTCTTACCGTCCACAACCTGTAAAAATACACATGTCTATTAGAACTGTTCAAAATTGTCAGATTAGAATCTCCAATCTCACTCCTATCTTTACTCCACAGATCACCATCACAAAGACGTTCAGACCAGTTCATCACCCCGAACCCATCCTCCTCTTTCATTTATCAATCAACAAAAATGTGGAACGACTGTCGAAAAATTGACAGTTTGATAAGCTTTACTAAGTCAACAAACTTAGTTAAAGTAACACTGAAAAGTGAGCTACTCAAGATACAGTCCAGGTACGGAGAATTAGAATGGACAGAATTAAACTTCGATAAGAATGAGCTTGTGTTTTAAAACAGAGTCCTTCGACTTTGTTATTTTAAAATTGAAGAATCGTTTGGCCACAACTCACTTCGTTTGCATTATAGATTCACATTCACTTTCACTTTCACCATCACGCACAGTACAGGGTCATACCTCAATACCAAATTATTATAGGGCACAAGAACAAATTTGTTTACAATTATCAAAATTTGTTGAGCCAGCAGCTTTCTTTCCTTTAGCCAGCAGCTATCTCTTCCCCCGTCGTCTGGAGTGTGTGATTTTTGTCGATGTCCGAGCTCTTATATTTATCTTTAGTTTATGGTTAACTTTCTGTGATTGGACTCGGTATTTTCGTCCCGGCCGAGTGAAACGATGCTTGCTCGCCAGTTAAGCTATACTGTAGATAACACTAATTTCTACAAACTGTAGAATATTAAATATAAAATGTGTCCAGTATGGCGCAGATGCATAATTTGATTATTTTTCGACGCCGTCGTCGGGGTGAGAGTTATCCGAAATAACTGCATGCCCCTACGATTGCGTCACCACTGGTGAGCAAGCATTTGTTTGTTGTTTAGTTGTGTTGAAAGGGAACATTACTTGATTAATTCATCCATTCGGATTTTAATAACGATGAGCTTTACCTAAGGACCCCAGGCTATTATGTTCATTAATATAGATTTGGCGGAATGACAGGCTGAGCGCGGCCCAGTAACGATGAGCTATGATATATACCGTTCATCTTATATAATTGGATCAATTTTATTATATGATTTGTAGCGCAATGCACTACTGGGTCGCGCGCGCATCAAATAATGCTTCTCGCAACCACATTTCCATTCTCGTACTATCACCGGTCACGCTAAATTATAATGACATCAATGTGTTTAAAGAAATCGTGGGCATCACTCAGTAAACTGCGCGTCTTTGGCGCGTGTCTTGTTGTTATGCATCAATCCTTCGGTAGATCGGCGAGATGCACCACTGTGCCTCACCGAGCTGCGAAGGATTGACATCGTGAATCAATTATATGATAAGATTTTACAAACGAACTTGGCACACAAAAGATTATAATGCGGAGGTTGGCTGGCTCTTTTATAATAAATACGACACTTCAATTTACAGAATGCTTGCTATAGAATAAAACGAATAAATATTACCAGACTATACATGCAGCATGAGTAACTGGTGGATAAGCCCTCGGTAAAAACGGATCCGGAAAAGTCATTGTGGCACTCGGGTCCTTGGTATTGTCGTCGGTATATTGTCCATTACCTACGTTCTGCTTTCATAGTTTAAACAATAGTGAGTTCTAAATATACAGCTTTAAACCGACAAAGTATGAATGAATGAAATACCTGACAATCTACACTCCTATAAAAATTTAAAAAAAGCATGAGTAACTTGTAGTGATGTATGATTTCTAGAAAATTTAAATTAAATTTGGCGCTCACAGGTCCTCATGATCATGTGATCGCCGCGTGACTTTCTGTAAATGCACAGGGCACCTTCGAGCTTATATGTTATATTATTCACCTTACTGAGGCAGTCAACCAACGCGCGGCTTTATTTTTATGATATGATATGTTTTGATTGTTACTAATAAATACCAAAATTTAAATTTGTTTTCCTAAAATTTGTTTTCCTTATAATTGATTGTGTAATAAATTCGAAATTTTCTTTTCTCAATATTAGATAGACGGAAGATCGAACTAAAATGTACAAACGGTGAACAGATCTGTTTTCATGTCGAGTGTTTGTGAGGAAAAAGCGATTTGCTACTTGGCCTCGCCAAGCTGCGATGAATTGACATCGTCAATTAATACTTGACCATTGTTAATGATCTGGCCCGGCGCGCGCTACTTCGTAGCACTTGCCATCGGGCAACATTTCGAGAAGGAAGCGGCGCGCGCTACTTCGAAGAAATTTAGACGAGTAACATCCGTCAAATTAATACCACAGCTTACTCGTAATTGCAAATTATAGGTTTATAACTTACCAAAACGCGCGCATAGTTGGACTCGTCGACGGTCTTTGAAACAAATATTTTATAATTAGTATCATCCGTTAAACTCGTAAACAAAAACAAATAAACATGCTATACAAAAGTCAGAACGATGAAAATAAAATCGATTAAAATAAAAATTTCGCCCATATTTGATGTTGTATCACGTTGTGACCCCCACGGTTGTTTCACCTTTATCGTCCTGACGATACAGGGGGAGCCGCGCACTCGTGCACGGCGGGTCATACAACGTATGACAAATTTGATGTGGGCTGGTGCAATCACAATAATAACATTTGCAATTTGGATTTATCTGCGTACCTGCATATATTATGTTTGTTTTTTGTAAATTGTGAAAGTGACAGGAGATTTTATTTTTAACAACAATCAACACTTGGAATATGAAATTTAAATATTAATTAAAATTACTGCGTTCAATGCTGAACGCGCGGCTCATATCAAGGTTTGTATCACGTCGTGACCCCAAATGTCGTTTCACTGTAGATGTTTTACGATACAGTGTAGCCGAGCACTCGTGCGCAGCGGGTCATACAACGTATGACAAAACTTCACATAGCTATAAGTTTACTTGTATATCACGTCGTAAACCCCATTGTCGTTACCCCTGTAGCGTTAATTCTACGGGGCGCCGGGCCACGCACTCATGCACGCGGTGGGTCATACAACGTATGACAAAAGTTTACTAACTGGGCACTGAAAAAGTGCGGATGCTAATTGGAAGATAGTGTGCGCGTGATTGCTCTAATCAGAGCCCTCTCGCTTGCAGTAGCGCGTGACCGCCGAAGGCGGCAAAACAACCCGTTTCTTGCAGATTTCGAAGTTTGATGAACTTTTGATGTAACAATAGTAAAAATTACAGATCTTTGTAATGAAGTCGCGAGGATTCTTGATAACCTTTTAATACCAAATGCCAGTGAAAGTAAAGAAAAACTGTTTTGTTACTGAAAACGAGATTATTTACCATATCTTGCTGAAATTCAGAAGGAGACTGATGAAAAGAACAGCATAAATAAAGCTAGGCAAGTTTATCAGGATGCATAGAATATTTCTAAGAAAGAGTTGGTATCCACACATCCTATTATCAGGTAAGTAATCAGGTAAGTAAACAGTATGCTTGATAATCTGAAGGAGGAATCGTATAAGGGCAGCACGTTAATCATGCAGTTGTAAAGAGACAATCTTACTCTCTGGAGTGACGATAATTCGCACTTAGGAAATTATAGATATGAACCGTTGCGAACTTTGCTGGCTATTTCATATGAGCGAATCTGAACTTTTCCAGAATAGATATGAACCGTTGTGAACTTTGCTGGCTATTTCATATGAGTGAATCAGAAATTTTCCAGAAGTTGCTGATAGGCTTACTCCTCTGGAACAAGTAACACGTGATGAATTTATCCCAGCTATCATCAACAGACTGTTTAGCTGCACTGATGATTTAAGGAACATAATGGCTCTACCACCAAGATATGGAGGATTAGGTATTCCAGTTATGATGGTCATGGCAGATCGAGAGTACAAATTCTCCTGTAAAGCTACAAAACATCTAAAAGAAGCCATTCTCAAGCAGGTAGACAACTACACAGAGGATTGGAAACACAGCAAAGGAGTGAAAACCGAAATAACGACCGAACGGAATCTCTTCTATCTACAAAAACAAGCAGAAATACGCCAGCAGCTTGAGTCAACACCACTGGCAAAGTTGATGTTCCAACTAGCTGCTGAGAAAGGGGCAAGTGCTTGGTTAACAGCACTACCTTTAAAAGAGTATGGATATCTGATGAACAAACAAAGTTTTAAAAAAGGATACGATTTCTAAATGTATTGTAAATGACTTTTTATTTTTGTAATGTTTCGAAAGAAGTTTTAACAAGAATATTATATACAGTTTTGTTTTTATGTGTACTGAACAATGTTTTTTACAAAATTTAGGCTTACTTATTTATTAACCTATCGTGTACTGAAAGGTACCCGTTCATTATCATGGCCAGCAAACTCAGAACTTTATTTAACCAAAGCTCTTATTTGTAGGCTAAATAAAAATAAGTTTTAAAATGAACAAGTTGATTATTTAAAAAATCTTAGAATAAGATCTAAAAAATATATAAACACTGTTTCCAATTCGATCAAGTTTGTAACATTTTAAATCAGATGAAAAGTTTCTTAGTCCATTTGGATTAATTTAGATTATTTGATTTTATCTGATGTCTGCATAGTCTATTGCAATGCGTGGGCGATTAAAAATGTTTTAAAAAAACTCAATAAGGAGTGCAATAAGTAGAGCTGTTGCAGTAGACCCACCAGATGGGAATTTCATGAAGGCTTCCTTTAAATATCAATTTAATTTGTTTGTAATCTAGTTTTTTCCAATAGTAATAAATGGCATAAAATTGAAATTTTTTGTTTAACATAATTCCCACCATGCCAGTTTAGAATACTCAACATCCAGATCGATTATAGACTGGTGTTTTGAGCATTTACCTCTTATGTGGGGGCATTGTCCTACAGCTCTGAGGGCCCAGTAACCACTTTAACAGTAAACTACATCTTAACCAGTTGCAAGGTCTTGTGACTGGAGCTAGGGATAGTTACAAGCCACGAGGATACATTAGAATCATAAAACCAATCTTTTACACATATTTTTGATTGAATCGATTAAAAGCGGTCTCCGGTGATTTATAGTCAATTGTCAAATTAACCTGAAGCTCAATTTTCCCGAGAAGTACTCAAGCCTTGTGCTGGCATCACTCATTTTCTTCCAAAGATTAGATTTTTATTCAATTCTAGTTCAAATAACTTTTCATTAAAGATTCATTGGGTATTGCCATGTAACATCTTAATTTTATATTCTAGTTTGTATCGGATGTAATTCGAGAATTTGTGTTTATATAGGTAAGGAAGTTGAGCCCAGGCCATGGGCGTGGGTAGGGAAAGTGCTAGAGATGCGATCACTAGATCCATCAATGAGCTTAACGGAATTAATGAGATATTGTCCTCAGACACAGACGATCTTCACCAAAATCAGGTACAATCTGATCATTTTTTTCTATTTAGTGAGTCAATTCTGCTAAAGGGTGCAAAGTTTCGTTAATTAATCATGTTTAATGATCACGTGATTGCTGTAAATTAACTGTAAAAGTAAGTAAAACTGTTTGACAAGAAAATTGACACTTTTTTGCAAATATTATGTTTTATACTCCAAAGGTTCAAATCGAATTGTGTTTCTAGCAATCTAGCATAGTAGCAGTTCCTATCAATAAAATTTCAGTCCATAGACACTGTGCTGAAGAGAGTGAGAAGGAAGAAAAGGCCAGGAAATAAACTTAACCATTCTGGAAACATCTACAATTGTAAGAAAAGCAACGACATCTTCTTGAAGGAGCTAGCTTCTGAATTAGGGGTTTGTAATCCCTCTTCTTTCTTCAACAAGTGTTCAGTTACTGACAGATAACTCATCACAAATTAAAAGGACCATTATTTCTTAATTCTTATGGAAACTGTGTGGGTGTAAATTGTGAATCCTATCAGATTGATCCAGAGTTACAAGACATCACACCCTCTCACAATTCTCCTCTCTCCTCCCTATTCGGTGATCCTGATAAGATGAAAATCTGGTTGGTTTTTATTGACTCAGCTGAGGATGTTCAGGATAAGATGTAAGTGACACTATCAAATTCTAGTAGTAGTTGTAGTAGTAGTTATTTAATACTTGTATACACTATCCTTGAAATTGACACGTGATCAGCTAATGAATAAATACTAATGCATGATGTATCTTCAATGTACTGCCATTTTATTAAGTTCCTTAATTGCTGATGTACATTATCTTACAGCTAATTATGTACCATATCTTTTAGGCTGTCTGTGGGTCCAGAGGCTGAAAGCAAGTCGAGGTACAAGAAGATATCCAAATCAATCCGAGCTGAGCTTGAAAACGTATCTTGTAAAACGATCAAACAGGTAATAGTGAGCACTGAACGACTTATGATAATTAGATGCTTGGACTATGATAATTAGATGCTTGAAATTAGCTGAGTTATATTTGTTAAACTTGGAAGTATTCAAATTATGTTTCCAGAACCTCGAATATTTCAGTTCGAATCAGATGACATGTATAATGTATATTGGATTACTTCCGCCTGAATTTCAGGTGGAGGTAATCCAAATAAATATGGACCCCCACATATTCTACTCGACTTCATGACTGCTTCTACTTATAAAAGCAATTGCACCATCTTTACTTATTATTGACTCACTTCAGTTCGAGGAAGATATCTACAGTATAGTTAGTGATATGGGGTACAACAGTGTAGCAGTAATGTCTGCTGCTACTAAAGCTGACAGGATGGCTATAGTCGCTATATCCCAGTATTCCCGGCTAAAGTGCACCTCTCATCTTCCTATCAATGTGGTCGAGGTAGTCACTTATTCAGATTTTTTTCAACTTATTATTTCGTTATAAACATGATCATTGGCATGCACTTAGAGATGATAATTGTGATACGTAGTGCATATAACCACTATAAATATGTAATTCGTGTTATGACTATGCTTGTCAGATGTAATTGTTTTAAACATCAGATGAAATCATACGTTGAAATTTAGAGCTTCATTCCATTATCCACTGAAGTTAAACAGCCACTTTATTATCAAAAGTTTTCACTGTTAAAGTTATTATAAAACTGCACTTGTGTTAGTAGCAGTGCCGTTGTTTTCACTGATCGCACTCTTTGATTCCTAGTATAATGTTCTGCAGATGGATGATACAACAATTTCCATATCTTGTAGTGCAATTAGGACAATAATCAAACTTAAACTTATTTATCTAACATCATCTTCGGTGTTATTAGTTAAATAATTGAAGTATTAAGTCGTGATATTACTTAGTAAGTTATAATCGTATATATAGGTACTTTATAAAGTACAACATGTATTACAGGATTTACTAAACGATATTCATTGTTTTCAGGTTGAGTTAAAACGGAAACATTTCACAAAGCCAAGTGTGCCACTTTCCAAGCTCCTACTTCTTCGTCACTAATCAATGTATTAAATAATCATATACGATATATTATCAGAACTCAGTTTTAAAATACAAAATTGTCCATTTATTTTCCACAGCTAAAGTTTTGAGGTATTCATGAAATTCAATTTTTCTGTTTTCTGGGAATTTAAATTCTAGATAAAACATAACATTTAATCTTTTCGGGGGTTGCAAATTACTTCAATTTTTCATCTTTTATCTTTTCTGATATCGTTTTAGGATCGGATGTTTAGACTATAGCGTAGTTAATAGTTTGATTTTTACCAGTCTTTTTTTGATTGTGGAATGGTGTATATAAAAGTATGATATAATACTCAATTAGTATGTAATAGTAATTTCATTGTAATTTTGAAACTAAAAAGTAGTACAATTTTTTTTATTATTATCATTTAGTGGCCGATGTTGATTGGGTGAGTATTGAGTAAGGGGTTGTTCACATACGTTAAGTGATCACTTTTTAGCCCCTAATCGCGATGGTGTTAGATAAAACAACAACAGAACAACAACATAGTCGGGTATTTTCACACTAAAATAGAGGACAGTTTCTTGTTAAAAGAGAAGACAGCAGAGTCGGATATATTTCAAGGCCGGCAGAACAACAAAATTAGTACTTACTATAAATAGTCAATATCGATACAGCTCTTCTAAGAATATGTCTGGAACATGCTTCTAGTCCTGGCCGCGAGCGACACACATTTTTTTCAGTAATATCAGCACTCGATTACGTAGACCGGGCGAGCGCGCACGCGCACTATTGGAAGCACTTTTGCCCAGCGACCAATTAGTACAGTACAGTGAATATAATTAGTATGTTAATTGGTGATGGTATGAAACCAAATTGAGGTACTGGGAGTCAAAATCCCGAATAAAATTGCAAAATCATATTGTCCCAATCTTTGCCCCATTTTCAGTTTTTGAAGATGAAATTTCCAGGACCGAAATTTTACAGTTTTGACTGATTTTTTCACCCGCAACAAATTAGTCGGTCAACTATAGATGGCATATGGCACGATTGAGGTGCTGGAAGTTTGATCTCGTTCTGAGGAAGCTCACAGCAGAAAGGTTAACAAAACGAAAAGTTGTATTTTCAAACTTCTGTCCCATTTTCAAATATGAAATTTTCTGAACACAAATTTGACAGACTGGGTGGAATTTTTGCCCAAATACCAATTAATCTGTTAATTGGTGATGGTATGAAACCAAATTGAGGTACTGGGAGTCAAAATCCCGAATAAAATTGCAAAATCATATTGTCCCAATCTCTGCCCCATTTTCAGTTTTTGAAGATGAAATTTCCAGGACCGAAATTTTACAGTTTTGACTGATTTTTTCACCCGCAACCAATTAGTCGGTCAACTATAGATGGCATATGACACGATTGAGGTGCTGGAAGTTTGATCTCGGTCGGAGGAAGTTCAAAGCAGAAAGGTTAACAAAACGAAAAGTTTTATTTTCAAACTTCTGTCCCATTTTCAAATATGAAATTTTCTGAACACAAATTTGACAGATTGGAAGGAATTTTTGCCCAAATACCAATTAATCTGTTAATTGGTGATGGTATGAAACCAAATTGAGGTACTGGGAGTCAAAATCCCGAATAAAATTGCAAAATCATATTGTCCCAATCTCTGTCCCATTTTCAGTTTTTGAAGATGAAGTTTCCAGGACCGAAATTTTACAGTTTTGACTGATTTTTTCACCCGCAACCAATTAGTCGGTCAACTATAGATGGCATATGACACGATTGAGGTGCTGGAAGTTTGATCTCGGTCGGAGGAAGCTCACAGCAGAAAGGTTAACAACACGAAAAGTTGTATTTTCAAACTTCTGTCCCATTTTCAAATATGAAATTTTCTGAACACAAATTTGACAGATTGGATGGAATTTTTGCACAAATACCAATTAGTCTGTTAATTGGTGATGGTATGAAACCAAATTGAGGTACTGGGAGTCAAAATCCCGAATAAAATTGCAAAATCATATTGTCCCAATCTCTGCCCCATTTTCAGTTTTTGAAGATGAAATTTCCAGGACCGAAATTTTACAGTTTTGACTGATTTTTTCACCCGCAACAAATTAGTCGGTCAACTATAGATGGCATATGGCACGATTGAGGTGCTGGAAGTTTGATCTCGTTCTGAGGAAGCTCACAGCAGAAAGGTTAACAAAACGAAAAGTTGTATTTTCAAACTTCTGTCCCATTTTCAAATATGAAATTTTCTGAACACAAATTTGACAGACTGGGTGGAATTTTTGCCCAAATACCAATTAATCTGTTAATTGGTGATGGTATGAAACCAAATTGAGGTACTGGGAGTCAAAATCCCGAATAAAATTGCAAAATCATATTGTCCCAATCTCTGTCCCATTTTCAGTTTTTGAAGATGAAGTTTCCAGGACCGACATTTTACAGTTTTGACTGATTTTTCACCCGCAACCAATTAGTCGGTCAACTATAGATGGCATATGACACGATTGAGGTGCTGGAAGTTTGATCTCGGTCGGAGGAAGCTCACCGCAGAAAAGTTAACAAAACGAAAAGTTGTATTTTCAAACTTCTGTCCCATTTTCAAATATGAAATTTTCTGAACACAAATTTGACAGACTGGATGGAATTTTTGCCCAAATACCAATTAATCTGTTAATCGGTGATGGTATGAAACCAAATTGAGGTACTGGGAGTCAAAATCCCGAATAAAATTGCAAAATCATATTGTCCCAATCTCTGTCCCATTTTCAGTTTTTGAAGATGAAATTTCCAGGACCGAAATTTTACAGTTTTGACTGATTTTTTTCACCCACAACCAATTAGTTGGTCAACTATAGATGGCATATGACACGATTGAGGTGCTGGAAGTTTGATCTCGATCGGAGGAAGCTCACAGCAGAAAGGTTAACAAAACGAAAAGTTGTATTTTCAAACTTCTGTCCCATTTTCAAATATGAAATTTTCTGAACACAAATTTGACAGACTGGGTGGAATTTTTGCCCAAATACCAATTAATCTGTTAATTGGTGATGGTATGAAACCAAATTGAGGTACTGGGAGTCAAAATCCCGATTAAAATTGCAAAATCATATTGTCCCAATCTCTGCCCCATTTTCAGTTTTTGAAGATGAAATTTCCAGGACCGAAATTTTACAGTTTTGACTGATTTTTTCACCCGCAACAAATTAGTCGGTCAACTATAGATGGCATATGGCACGATTGAGGTGCTGGAAGTTTGATCTCGGTCGGAGGAAGCTCACAGCAGAAAGGTTAACAAAACGAAAAGTTGTATTTTCAAACTTCTGTCCCATTTTCAAATATGAAATTTTCTGAACACAAATTTGACAGACTGGATGGAATTTTTGCCCAAATACCAATTAATCTGTTAATCGGTGATGGTATGAAACCAAATTGAGGTACTGGGAGTCAAAATCCCGAATAAAATTGCAAAATCATATTGTCCCAATCTCTGTCCCATTTTCAGTTTTTGAAGATCAAATTTCCAGGACCGAAATTTTACAGTTTTGACTGATTTTTTTACCCACAACCAATTAGTTGGTCAACTATAGATGGCATATGACACGATTGAGGTGCTGGAAGTTTGATCTCGATCGGAGGAAGCTCACAGCAGAAAGGTTAACAAAACGAAAAGTTGTATTTTCAAACTTCTGTCCCATTTTCAAATATGAAATTTTCTGAACACAAATTTGACAGACTGGGTGGAATTTTTGCCCAAATACCAATTAATCTGTTAATTGGTGATGGTATGAAACCAAATTGAGGTACTGGGAGTCAAAATCCCGAATAAAATTGCAAAATCATATTGTCCCAATCTCTGTCCCATTTTCAGTTTTTGAAGATGAAGTTTCCAGGACCGACATTTTACAGTTTGACTGATTTTTTCACCCGCAACCAATTAGTCGGTCAACTATAGATGGCATATGACACGATTGAGGTGCTGGAAGTTTGATCTCGGTCGGAGGAAGCTCACCGCAGAAAGGTTAACAAAACGAAAAGTTGTATTTTCAAACTTCTGTCCCATTTTCAAATATGAAATTTTCTGAACACAAATTTGACAGACTGGATGGAATTTTTGCCCAAATACCAATTAATCTGTTAATCGGTGATGGTATGAAACCAAATTGAGGTACTGGGAGTCAAAATCCCGAATAAAATTGCAAAATCATATTGTCCCAATCTCTGTCCCATTTTCAGTTTTTGAAGATCAAATTTCCAGGACCGAAATTTTACAGTTTTGACTGATTTTATCACCCACAACCAATTAGTTGGTCAACTATAGATGGCATATGACACGATTGAGGTGCTGGAAGTTTGATCTCGATCGGAGGAAGCTCACAGCAGAAAGGTTAACAAAACGAAAAGTTGTATTTTCAAACTTCTGTCCCATTTTCAAATATGAAATTTTCTGAACACAAATTTGACAGATTGGATGGAATTTTTGCACAAATACCAATTAGTCTGTTAATTGGTGATGGTATGAAACCAAATTGAGGTACTGGGAGTCAAAATCCCGAATAAAATTGCAAAATCATATTGTCCCAATCTCTGTCCCATTTTCAGTTTTTGAAGATGAAATTTCCAGGACCGAAATTTTACAGTTTTGACTGATTTTTTACCCACAACCAATTAGTTGGTCAACTATAGATGGCATATGACACGATTGAGGTGCTGGAAGTTTGATCTCGATCGGAGGAAGCTCACAGCAGAAAGGTTAACAAAACGAAAAGTTGTATTTTCAAACTTCTGTCCCATTTCCTAATATGAAATTTTCTGAACACAAATTTGACAGATTGGATGGAATTTTTGCCCAAATACCAATTAGTCTGTTAATTGGTGATGGTATGAAACGAAATTGAGGTACTGGGAGTCAAAATCCCGATTAAAATTGCAAAATCATATTGTCCCAATCTCTGTCCCATTTTCAGTTTTTGAAGATGAAATTTCCAGGACCGAAATTTTACAGTTTTGACTGATTTTATCACCCACAACCAATTAGTTGGTCAACTATAGATGGCATATGACACGATTGAGGTGCTGGAAGTTTGATCTCGGTCGGAGGAAGCTCACAGCAGAAAGGTTAACAAAACGAAAAGTTGTATTTTCAAACTTCTGTCCCATTTTCAAATATGAAATTTTCTGAACACAAATTTGACAGATTGGATGGAATTTTTGCACAAATACCAATTAGTCTGTTAATTGGTGATGGTATGAAACCAAATTGAGGTACTGGGAGTCAAAATCCCGAATAAAATTGCAAAATCATATTGTCCCAATCTCTGTCCCATTTTCAGTTTTTGAAGATCAAATTTCCAGGACCGAAATTTTACAGTTTTGACTGATTTTTTTACCCACAACCAATTAGTTGGTCAACTATAGATGGCATATGACACGATTGAGGTGCTGGAAGTTTGATCTCGATCGGAGGAAGCTCACAGCAGAAAGGTTAACAAAACGAAAAGTTGTATTTTCAAACTTCTGTCCCATTTTCAAATATGAAATTTTCTGAACACAAATTTGACAGACTGGGTGGAATTTTTGCCCAAATACCAATTAATCTGTTAATTGGTGATGGTATGAAACCAAATTGAGGTACTGGGAGTCAAAATCCCGAATAAAATTGCAAAATCATATTGTCCCAATCTCTGTCCCATTTTCAGTTTTTGAAGATGAAGTTTCCAGGACCGACATTTTACAGTTTGACTGATTTTTTCACCCGCAACCAATTAGTCGGTCAACTATAGATGGCATATGACACGATTGAGGTGCTGGAAGTTTGATCTCGGTCGGAGGAAGCTCACCGCAGAAAGGTTAACAAAACGAAAAGTTGTATTTTCAAACTTCTGTCCCATTTTCAAATATGAAATTTTCTGAACACAAATTTGACAGACTGGATGGAATTTTTGCCCAAATACCAATTAGTCTGTTAATTGGTGATGGTATGAAACCAAATTGAGGTACTGGGAGTCAAAATCCCGAATAAAATTGCAAAATCATATTGTCCCAATCTCTGTCCCATTTTCAGTTTTTGAAGATGAAATTTCCAGGACCGAAATTTTACAGTTTTGACTGATTTTTTCACCCGCAACCAATTAGTCGGTCAACTATAGATGGCATATGACACGATTGAGGTGCTGGAAGTTTGATCTCGATCGGAGGAAGCTCACAGCAGAAAGGTTAACAAAACGAAAAGTTGTATTTTCAAACTTCTGTCCCATTTTCAAATATGAAATTTTCTGAACACAAATTTGACAGATTGGATGGAATTTTTGCACAAATACCAATTAGTCTGTTAATTGGTGATGGTATGAAACCAAATTGAGGTACTGGGAGTCAAAATCCCGAATAAAATTGCAAAATCATATTGTCCCAATCTCTGTCCCATTTTCAGTTTTTGAAGATGAAATTTCCAGGACCAAAATTTTACAGCTTTGACTCATTTTTCACCCACAACCAATTAGTCGGTCAACTATAGATGGCATATGACACGATTGAGGTGCTGGAAGTTTGATCTCGGTCGGAGGAAGCTCACAGCAGAAAGGTTAACAAAACGAAAAGTTGTATTTTCAAACTTCTGTCCCATTTTCAAATATGAAATTTTCTGAACACAAATTTGACAGATTGGATGGAATTTTTGCCCAAATACCAATTAGTCTGTTAATTGGTGATGGTATGAAACCAAATTGAGGTACTGGGAGTCAAAATCCCGATTAAAATTGCAAAATCATATTGTCCCAATCTCTGTCCCATTTTCAGTTTTTGAAGATGAAATTTCCAGGACCGAAATTTTACAGTTTTGACTGATTTTTTCACCCACAACCAATTAGTTGGTCAACTATAGATGGCATATGACACGATTGAGGTGCTGGAAGTTTGATCTCGGTCGGAGGAAGCTCACAGCAGAAAGGTTAACAAAACGAAAAGTTGTATTTTCAAACTTCTGTCCCATTTTCAAATATGAAATTTTCTGAACACAAATTTGACAGATTGGATGGAATTTTTGCACAAATACCAATTAGTCTGTTAATTGGTGATGGTATGAAACCAAATTGAGGTACTGGGAGTCAAAATCCCGAATAAAATTGCAAAATCATATTGTCCCAATCTCTGTCCCATTTTCAGTTTTTGAAGATGAAATTTCCAGGACCGAAATTTTACAGTTTTGACTGATTTTTTTCACCCGCAACCAATTAGTCGGTCAACTATAGATGGCATATGACACGATTGAGGTGCTGGAAGTTTGATCTCGTTCTGAGGAAGCTCACAGCAGAAAGGTTAACAAAACGAAAAGTTGTATTTTCAAACTTCTGTCCCATTTTCAAATATGAAATTTTCTGAACACAAATTTGACAGACTGGGTGGAATTTTTGCCCAAATACCAATTAATCTGTTAATTGGTGATGGTATGAAACCAAATTGAGGTACTGGGAGTCAAAATCCCGAATAAAATTGCAAAATCATATTGTCCCAATCTCTGTCCCATTTTCAGTTTTTGAAGATGAAGTTTCCGGACCGACATTTTACAGTTTTGACTGATTTTTTTACCCGCAACCAATTAGTCGGTCAACTATAGATGGCATATGACACGATTGAGTTGCTGGAAGTTTGATCTCGGTCGGAGGAAGCTCACAGCAGAAAGGTTAACAAAACGACAAGTTGTATTTTCAAACTTCTGTCCCATTTTCAAATATGAAATTTTCTGAACATAAATTTGACAGATTGGATGGAATTTTTGCCCAAATACCAATTAGTCAGTTAATTGGTGATGGTATGAAACCAAATTGAGGTACTGGGAGTCAAAATCCCGAATAAAATTGCAAAATCATATTGTCCCAATCACTGTCCCATTTTCAGTTTTTGAAGATGAAATTTCCAGGACCGAAATTTTACAGTTTTGACTGATTTTTCACCTGCAACAAATTAGTCGGTCAACTATAGATGGCATATGACACGATTGAGGTGCTGGAAGTTTGATCTCGGTCGGAGGAAGCTCACAGCAGAAAGGTTAACAAAACGAAAAGTTGTATTTTCAAACTTCTGT
The DNA here is from genome assembly GCF_026151205.1 of Bolinopsis microptera. Classification (NCBI taxonomy): domain Eukaryota; kingdom Metazoa; phylum Ctenophora; class Tentaculata; order Lobata; family Bolinopsidae; genus Bolinopsis; species Bolinopsis microptera. The sequence goes on along the minus strand of NC_087080.1, from coordinate 4,982,139 downwards.
CCCATTTTAAAATATGAAATTTTCTGAACATAAATTTGACAGATTGGATGGAATTTTTGCACAAATACCAATTAGTCTGTTAATTGGTGATGGTATGAAACCAAATTGAGGTACTGGGAGTCAAAATCTCGATTAAAATTGCAAAATCATACTGTCCCAATCTCTGTCCCATTTTCAGTTTTTGAAGATGAAATTTCCAGGACCGAAATTGTACAGTTTTGACTGATTTTTTCACCCACAACCAATTAGTTGGTCAACTATAGATGGCATATGACACGATTGAGGTGCTGGAAGTTTGATCTCGATCGGAGGAAGCTCACAGCAGAAAGGTTAACAAAACGAAAAGTTGTATTTTCAAACTTCTGTCCCATTTTCAAATATGAAATTTTCTGAACACAAATTTGACAGATTGGATGGAATTTTTGCACAAATATCAATTAGTCTGTTAATTGGTGATGGTATGAAACCAGATTGAGGTACTGGGAGTCAAAATCCCGAATAAAATTGCAAAATCATATTGTCCCAATCTCTGTCCCATTTTCAGTTTTTGAAGATGAAATTTCCAGGACCGAAATTTTACAGTTTTGACTGATTTTTTCACCCGCAACAAATTAGTCGGTCAACTATAGATGGCATATGGCACGATTGAGGTGCTGGAAGTTTGATCTCGTTCTGAGGAAGCTCACAGCAGAAAGGTTAACAAAACGAAAAGTTGTATTTTCAAACTTCTGTCCCATTTTCAAATATGAAATTTTCTGAACACAAATTTGACAGACTGGGTGGAATTTTTGCCCAAATACCAATTAATCTGTTAATTGGTGATGGTATGAAACCAAATTGAGGTACTGGGAGTCAAAATCCCGAATAAAATTGCAAAATCATATTGTCCCAATCTCTGTCCCATTTTCAGTTTTTAAAGATGAAGTTTCCAGGACCGACATTTTACAGTTTTGACTGATTTTTTTACCCGCAACCAATTAGTCGGTCAACTATAGATGGCATATGACACGATTGAGGTGCTGGAAGTTTGATCTCGGTCGGAGGAAGCTCACAGCAGAAAGGTTAACAAAACGAAAAGTTGTATTTTCAAACTTCTGTCCCATTTTAAAATATGAAATTTTCTGAACACAAATTTGACAGACTGGGTGGAATTTTTGCCCAAATACCAATTAGTCTGTTAATTGGTGATGGTATGAAACCAAATTGAGGTACTGGGAGTCAAAATCCCGAATAAAATTGCAAAATCATATTGTCCCAATCTCTGTCCCATTTTCAGTTTTTGAAGATGAAATTTCCAGGACCGAAATTTTACAGTTTTGACTGATTTTTTCACCCGCAACAAATTAGTCGGTCAACTATAGATGGCATATGACACGATTGAGGTGCTGGAAGTTTGATCTCGGTCGGAGGAAGTTCAAAGCAGAAAGGTTAACAAAACGAAAAGTTGTATTTTCAAACTTCTGTCCCATTTTCAAATATGAAATTTTCTGAACACAAATTTGACAGACTGGATGGAATTTTTGCCCAAATACAAATTAATCTGTTAATTGGTGATGGTATGAAACCAAATTGAGGTACTGGGAGTCAAAATCCCGAATAAAATTGCAAAATCATATTGTCCCAATCTCTGTCCCATTTTCAGTTTTTGAAGATGAAATTTCCAGGACCGAAATTTTACAGTTTTGACTGATTTTGTCACCCGCAACAAATTAGTCGGTCAACTATAGATGGCATATGACACGATTGAGGTGCTGGAAGTATGATCTCGGTCGGAGGAGGCTCACAGCAGAAAGGTTAACAAAACGAAAAGTTGTATTTTCAAACTTCTGTCCCATTTTCAAATTGTTATGTGACAAAGTTTGCCTAGAGGATAAAACGATTATCCTAACCATTAAGGGTTGAATGGTTTATATAGTTTTATATTGTGACAAAGTTAACTTTACCGTGCCTTTTAATAGAGTTACTAATATTGACCAATACTCTCAAATTCAAATGAACGTGTCCTTATGTAAATCTATTTTATTCGGCTGCAAAACCGTAAAACCAGAGTCACGTGATAATTTTTGAGCGAGCGAAATGATATGAGCCTTTTAAGAGAAATGCATCAGATATTTTCCTAGAATGTCCTGTTTGTCGAGCACGCAGACTTATGTGAAGTGAACTGAGCCATTTCTCTATTGTCAAGGAATCCATTTTGCCAGCTAAACAGCCATTAGTCGTTAATTAACAGGACCATTATTCTATCATTAGAGCTAACGATCATATTAACTACCCAGGTATGTAGTGACGTTATGTCTATGATATTTATAGCTTTATTAAAATTTGTCTAAAATGTCTCCCTCATAAATAAACGCTCACTTCGAGGTCGCCGAAACATTTCTGCTGAACGTCAGAACATTTTCTCCGATTATGGCCGTCCATGCTAGGTCATGCCAGGTGACGCAACTTGGCCACGTTTCAAACCACTTAGCCCACTCCTCTCCAGCTGTAGTCTTTTTCATCAGTCTGGTTCTATCCTGTGTCACTATTCCGCAGAATTCACGCGCAACCCTCGGGAGAATTAATTGTGGCCAATTAACGATAATTGTGAATAGATTACGTTTGAATTGATGCAGTTGGACAGTTAAACGGTGTGCAAAGTAAATCAGATTTACATACAGACTTACATATATTATTTGTTTATAATTATCTTCAGTAGTTTGAATTTTGAAATGAACGTTTCCGGCCGCGCCCATGGTAAGGATACCTTTTTAGTCTTGCAAGATGAAACAGTTCGCGACTAGCGCAAGGAAAACAGAAGAGCGGAAATAATTAATTTTCGGCTTCTTTTTGCCAAGAATTTTGGCTCGAACTCCGACCAGTTTCATAATAGTAAGATGCTTATTTCGTGATGCTCCTTTTTAAGCACTACAAATAAAATATGCTTATTTACATTGTCTACATGCTTAGAGTTTGCATTTCTTCTTTTACTATTCCTGTTAAAAATTTATCTGGAATAAAGAACAAAACCTGAATTTATTTGTTATTGAAATCATGAAATTCAGCAGATTTCTTGATTGAGGTGACAAAACTTATGGTCGAAAAGGAAAAAGAGATCTAATACTTATGTCTTTAAAACTAAGGGGCCTGTAGGTGCCTAGGTGGTAGTATTCGACAAAATCCAGGTTGACTCAACCTGGATTTTGTGCAATGTACTAGTATTAGTAATAATTTAACGGACTTTATTTGAACGGACATTATATTGGACGCTGGAATTATGTACGTTCACGCAATTTCCGGCCAAATAACGTCCGATAAGGTAGGTCCTTAGTTTAACTTTAGTTAAGCTTTAGACAAATCGTAAATCGACCACATCGCTTGTGGTAAGTACTTGCAAGATGAAACAGTTCGCGACTAGCGCAAGGAAAACAGAAGAGCGGAAATAATTAATTTTCGGCTTCTTTTTGCCAAGAATTTTGGCTCGAACTCCGACCAGTTTCATAATAGTAAGATGCTTATTTCGTGATGCTCCTTTTTAAGCACTACAAATAAAATATGCTTATTTACATTGTCTACATGCTTAGAGTTTGCATTTCTTCTTTTACTATTCCTGTTAAAAATTTATCTGGAATAAAGAACAAAACCTGAATTTATTTGTTATTGAAATCATGAAATTCAGCAGATTTCTTGATTGAGGTGACAAAACTTATGGTCGAAAAGGAAAAAGAGATCTAATACTTATGTCTTTAAAACTAAGGGGCCTGTAGGTGCCTAGGTGGTAGTATTCGACAAAATCCAGGTTGACTCAACCTGGATTTTGTGCAATGTACTAGTATTAGTAATAATTTAACGGACTTTATTTGAACGGACATTATATTGGACGCTGGAATTATGTACGTTCACGCAATTTCCGGCCAAATAACGTCCGATAAGGTAGGTCCTTAGTTTAACTTTAGTTAAGCTTTAGACAAATCGTAAATCGACCACATCGCTTGTGGTAAGTAGTACTTACCACAAGCTATTTGGTCGATTAGTCTCACTAAAGTACTAAGTACGCCTCTACTTATCTCAAAATACCTCGGCTATAACTATAAGTACATATATATCTTGTATAGTTGAGGTCACTTGTCGCATCATCACTCACTTCAAGCTCAGACTTTCACTGATTTACCACGATCGTTTTCCGTACATCACATCTTATAGAACTAGTTCACTTTTAGTTCATCCACGAACAGTCCTGGTTTCATCCCAAGTTCACATTTTCATGACGACTGTGTTCGCCTATCGTGCATAGCACCTCGTCTCTACTTCTTTCGCTGAACTTTCTTCACTTTATTTATTAATTACCCAAGGTAAATCGGGATTTTAATGTGCATAACATAGATTAGGCTTTTGTTACTGTTCTCGACCTCCATTTTAATCTTACACTTCGTTTTGTTCTGTTCTCGTTATAAATCACAAAACTTTTAACAACTAAACAAAGTTAAGGCATTAAAATGGGTGATCATAGATCTAGAGCTCCGGCACTCACCAAAGCGGAAGTGGATGAACTCTACGTACTGTTCGATAAGTATGACGATGACGCAAGCGGAACACTGGAGTTGGACGAGTTCGCTAAAATGATGAGCAATTTAGGTCAGAGTGATTATATTTTCATCATTATGCAATATATTATTATGCAATAGATATTTTATTATAAATCCATCAATGATTGGATAATCGATTAATTCATGTATATGTTACAGTAGTATTTTTAAATATTGTACAACTATGCAGGTGTGATAGCTACTAAAGAAGATTTAAAGCATCTGTTAGCAGCAATAGATGATGACAACAGTGGCACAATAGAATGTGGGGAGCTCGTTGAATATATCAACCGATTGATTGTAGAAAAATATCTTCACTGGTGATACATGATATCTTCACAAAACTTTCAGTTTTTTTGTGAAATTTACTTGACTTATAGTTAATATTTGTTACTTTTTGTTTTGAATAGCTATTACAGTTAAATCGTATTTCTGGTTATCACTATCAGAAGGATACATTCATCAAGCATTACTGTTTATTTCGCCATACAGTATTATTACACTGTTTATTTAATCTGAATGATCTGAGTCCTTTTCCTGATCAGTGGTCAAAACCAAAACATATCAGATATATCTGAGTATGCTATTCAACGTTAACTTAGATGTTAGATGAAGCGTATTTTACCGAAACACTAAACCTAATTGGGTAGGATGACCGACGTTATTTTTCTCCTTTCAAGTGAATATAAATGAGTAGAGCACATACCTAAATAAATAAATATATTTTTGAATTATCAGGTTGTTTCTTTGTACTTGTAGTTGTAGTAGCATATACAGTGTATTTCGGTTTTAAAAGTTAATTAAATAATTATTTGTGGTTCCTTCAACTCTTCAATATGTGGCTCTACGAAATGATATATATATATGGGATCAGAAAGAATTGAGGGATCATTCATAAAAGTTAGCCAGTGCAATCCGTTGATTAAATATAATCACATTTTAGGCCAAAAATCACTTTTGACATTCGCAATTCATAAACAATAAAACAGGCAATCCGCGAGTCCAGGTACAATTTAACTCATATATTTGGCTCACTAGCTCAGATATATGGATTATGGATTACAGGCTTAGGTTTATGAATAACTTGCTCAGATTTCTGGCTTAATAGCTCAAACTTTTGGCTCTTTAGCTTTGAAATAACGTCTTGGCTTAGCGGAGATCTGAGTCTTGAATTAGGAGAGTTATATATTATGTTGGCCGGGTTAAATATGGTGAGTTATGTTGGAGAACTATTTTAGTTAACGGTTTGTAGGTTTACAACCTACCAGGACGCGCGCCGAGTTGGACTCGTCGACGGTCCCAATATATGGAACAGATATTTTACGAGTATCACCCGTTAAGTTAACGGTTCACGGGTGATACTCGAGTCCAACTCGGTTGCAATTAGATTTCGACCGTTCTGTGAACATTTGTAAATGCTGATTTTGATTTTAATGGTAAGTATTTATCGTCATCTCGCACAACGAGAATCTTAAGTTTTTGGCATATGAAAATGTGCAGCCTTCCAGACATTGATTGGGTTAACGAGGTGTCATACGTCCCCTCAAGATCAGGTAACAAGGAGCTTGCCGTTTCAGTGTTTCACTAAGTGGTAGTATCGTGGCGAAAGCCACGATACAGCTAGCTCCGCGCACTCGTCCGCGGCAGGTCTACAACGTATGACAAGTAAGGTCTTATTTGAAATCAGCGTAAAATACATTGGTATAGCTTACATTCACAATACCACAGCTTACTCATATAATAAAACGTATAACTATAAGCATGTACACAGAACGGTCAAAATCTAATCGCGACCGTCCAACTCGGCGCTCGTATTCACGTCTAGCTTGGTAAGTTATAAACTTACAAAATGTTAAATGATACTCGTCTAAATTTAGTCTAAGTAGCGCGCGCCGGGTAAATCCATTAACAATGGCAAATGGACGTGATAAGTTGCGAAGGAACTCAGCGCGCGTGTTAGTAAGCTACAAAGCTAAAATTTTCGAGTTCCAATACAACAGACAGCAAGTAAATAATATAATAACACAAAAAGCCAAACCTTACTGGGCGGCGCTCAGCCTGTCATTCCGCCGAATCTTTATAAACATAATAGCCTGGGGTCCTCAGGTAAGCCAAACCCTGCAAAAGTTACCGGCTAGCAGTGTTACTTGTAGCGCGATGCACTACTGGGCCGCGCCGAGCTGCGAAGGATTTGACATCGTCAATCAACAGTGTTACTAGTGGTGGTCGTTTATCAATATCACGCGTGATGTAATGTTCACTGATCGCACGCGTGAATTACAATCTAAATTCAGCCATGGCACATGGAGTCATGGCAACAACATTAATTTGCAAAGTTAGAAAGCTGAGATCTTTAATTTGGCCAGAGTTGAAAAATACGTATTTAACGTATTTTATAAAATATCAAAAAAACGTTAAATACGGCGTATTTTATTTTCGCTGAATAAAATTCGTTAAAATACGTTACAAGTGATTTTGTAGCATTAAGAGCTCCAATGAAATAATAAGTACTATTTCTAATTATACAAGTTAAAAGTTTGATTAAAACTCGCGTAGCTCTGTAGTTGATCACCTCGCGTATGATTTAAGGGAACTGTGCACGTGCTAAAGCGTACCAAAGCGTGCAAATACGAATTATTGCGCGCTAAAATTCTGAGCCTCGTCTGTAGTGTGTCTGCCTGTGAAACTAACTGGTCCTCTTGGGAATATATTGTTGATAAACGCAGAAATAGACTAGCAACGGATAAGGCCATAAAGCTAGTAGGCATTAATGCCAACCTTCGACTTATCCAAAACATGGAGAAATGTGATTTCAATGATGATTACGATTCATCTGAGTAATTGTGTTCTTAATTGTGTATTTATTGAAACTTTTTTACGGACGATTTTCTACACAAATATGAATATTTTTCTGCGTTCAATTCCAAAAGTAAATTCCAATCCCGTTCAAGGGAACAAAATAAATGAAATTGAACCGTAATGACGATGTGCCTGAAAAAATTGCGAACGAAAGACATAACTTATTAAGTTTTTGAATGCAATTACGAAAAAAATAGGCAAACGTATTTTTACGTATTTTTGACGTATTTTATTTCTAAGCAAAAAAACGTTAAATACGGCGTATTTAAAAAATTATCTCACGTATTTTTCAACTCTGAATTTGGCCCAAAATCATACCATTCAAAATTTACGTTGTCCCAAATTGTGCTCCTGGGGAGCTAACTTGGATACATAATTGATAGCTTTTCTTGATATTGCTCTATATTATTAATCAACTATTTACAGCAAACACAAGATAATATAAATTAAATCATAAAATCGAGTGGCCGAGTAGTCTCGACTCACCCATAACTTCTCCAAAGACGTCTATCATGAGCTTTGTACACTAAATCGTTGAAATTACTTAAACTAAATCTTTTATTTACAATCACAATAATTTGTTTTGTCATAATGTCTTTTAATAATAAATCAAATAAATTTGAACGAGGTCTGCCCCTCCTTCCTTTGTAGTCAAAACATCCTAAACATGCAAATCTGAAAGATAAGAAGGCGGGAGTGTCATCACCGCTTCTGAGAACGTGCCCAAGCATCTTCCATCTTGCTTTCTTGATCCTTTCAGTAAGGGGTCTGACATTACATCTCTTGTATAAATTCTCGTTACTGATAACCGTAGGCCAATAGGTGTTGATTATCTGTCTCAGATGCTTCCTTTGAAGAACGTCGACAGATGCCATTACGGTTTCAGGAGCAGCACAGCTGCTACAGTTATACAACAACACTGAAGTGACAAGAGCTTCGTACAGCTTCAGCTTTCTACTCTCACTGATCTGAACAGAACTATTCAACCAGACTTTCTTGTAGGTGTAGAAGGCAACATTGGCTTTGTTGCGTCTGTTGACAATATCTCTTTCTGAGCAGAGCTTTGATCCTAATAGCACTGACTCTCGCCACTCTTCATCTCCTCTAATTTTATTGCCATGGGCATCTAAAGCATCTGTATCTGCCAAATACACTCTTGTAAACACCGTCTTTGATTCGTTAACAAAGAGACTCCAATCCTTCAGTATATCACTGGCAATCTCTAGTATCTTCACCAGGCTCTGACCATCTTCACTCAGAAGCTCAGCATCGTCAGCATAGGCGGACTCTAACGGGAGGCCTCTATCAGAGACTGGGGGGTTCGGTCTAGGAATCGTGACGCTGATCACGGCTCTGATGTGATTCAGGGCACCGGCAAGGGTCAATGTAAACACTTTACCTGCCAGACTGTCTCCCTGGTAAGCGCCAATATTAATCACAAATTCACCAGACTCAGATCTGTTGACCGTCACCTTGAGCTTTGTATTTGAGAGGAGGTACTGAACTAGGCGAATGTCGTCTCTAGAGCATCCTGCATCAATGAGGAGGTTGATGATGGTCTGTCTGCGGATAGTATTAAACGCAGCGGTCATGTCGATGTTGATTTTACTATACTCAAACTCGCGCCTGGTAACCACTGATGTCAACATTCTCTGAGACCATACCAGGTCAGCACAACTGCGACCCTGCTTGTATGCCGCCTGCCAAGGTCCAGTGTACATATCAACGTGGTAATTGATTCTGTTCAAGGCTACGAGGGATAGGACTTTTCTAGTTCCATTTAGCAATGTGAGGGGCCGGATAGACTTTATCGGACCTCGGGGTTTTCCTGGCTTCTGAAGGGGTGTCAGGATACCTTCTCCAATAGCTGGGATGTATGTGTTGGTCTCAAAGGAGAGATTATAGATCCTAGCCAACTCACAGTGGAGGGGATATCCAGCAGCTTTCATTAGCTCATTAGGTATACCGTCAGGGCCACACGCTCTACCGGATTTCAGCTTCATAACAGCACGGCCAACTTCTTCAGGTGTTATGGGACAGAGGAGGCTTCCAGGAGGGTCTATGAATGCTGGGAGGTGGGGTTCATCTTTGTCATTGAACTCATTATTAAAGTATTCTTTAATAGCTTCTGCTTTTAATGAGTCAGAACCTAAGGTGTTCCCGTCTGCATCGTGGACAGTCACTCCGTCTTTCTTCATCCTACACTGGGCCAAAGTTCTATTTGCTTCAAACATGCTTCTGCAGCTGTCGGTGTTGTTGATGACATCTACTAGGGTGTTAGCAGTGGCCTCGTTGATGGATTTCAACCTCTTTTTGATGGTACGTTTGAGATGGTTGATTCTTTTTCTGAGGTCACTCCTGTCGCTTATCCCTGTGAGACTACATTCTTGCTGAAGGGACTTTCTCTCTGCTGAAAGTTTAACGACAGTTGGATCGTCGCTGTACTGATGAGGCTTCCCCGGGGGCACTTTACCAACCACCTGGACGGCACATTTACTCAATATACCAAATATATCAGAATTTTCAGAAATAGCATTATTAGTTAAAACTCTACAATCAATATTACTTTTAAAGGAATCAAAAAATTTAGACTTAATATCAGAATCATTAATTATATTAATATAATATATTATAATTACATTTATATCTCTCCCGGCCATTGGTTCCGAGATTTGGTTGATCTTTGTTTTCTTGGGCGCCCTCCTTGAAGTCTTGTTGTTGTACATACATCTCCTGATTTATCCTGTATTTACCTGTTTATTTCATTTTCTGGCGTGAGCTGTCCGCCATGCTACGGTACGAGAAACAGCGGCAGTGCAAGATCCGGTTCTAAGAGATTTTTATGGTCGCGAAGAATCTCGCCAGGCTACACTGCGTCGGTGGGAGAACTATTTAGGTTCATGACATCTAACGCCCGCCCAATCATGGCAGCCCCATGACAATAGGTTGATGTCCGACCCGTTGTCCTTGGCCTATCTCGAGTCGTTGGGTCTAGGCGGAAACGCCGAAAGGGATGATGTTACCTTCTTGACTTAAACGTAATGGTAAATTTTTCTCAAAATCCTTGAATAAATGGGTAACCCCTAGTAATGTCTTTTCTAGCACTTTTAGATGTTGCAATGGTAGAGGTTGTCTCACTTGCAACAGTTTTAATCCTGTTAATACATTTAGGAGCAGTACTTTTAATAATGATTTTATTGATTGATTGAAATAAATTTTCGTGCACATACAGAATGAATGGTTAATAATTTAATATATATGTAGACCAAGGTCTGTGCACGGGATGCTTCCTGGAAGAATCCAGTTCTTTTAGCGGGGCACCCTACCTAAAGCCAAATTGAGATATAATAATCATATTCCTAAGAAATAATCAGAAATCGAATACCAATCAAATAATATGATATACGTATAGGAGTAGTAACCATATTTACTATGCAAAATGCCCCAACCACATAGTGTAAATTTATATAGAATTCAAATTCCATATCATCATTAAACCTCAATAGTCAATATAATAGCCCAAGCAAAATTAAATAACTTCTTATATACCTTACTGTCATACTACAAATTGATTAAACATTTGAAATCTGTTAACCAGAGAATAAATTTCTAAACCTAATGCAAGTGAAATAATTTAGATGCAATAATGAATGCCTAATGTGAGTATCATCTGTCAATGTCCTTGTAAAACAGTCTGTACAAGAGATATGAGTAACTAAAATAGAAGAAAAAACAGGAAGTTGTCGTCTGTTGAAAAATAAATAAAATATCTAGAATATAAATTAGAATATAAAATAACATTCAGTCAATGTGTCGTCAATAAACTGTACAATTATCAAATGTTAAAACTGGGTGATACAGTCACCAAAAATAAATACTAAGTATGATAAGTTAATAAATTAAATGTGGTCTATAAAACTACCACTAGGTATAATAGGTCAATAAATTAAAAGTGGTTTATAAAACTACCACTGTGCGAATCCCTTCTCCAGTTAAAACATGTCAGTCATGTGCAAAATCAATCAGAATGGTAAGGTGGTCAAAAAGGGAATATCCTTTCGACATAAATTATATATGCCTCAGATTTAAAAGAATAAGAAGATACTTAGTTATCGTCGACTATGATTGCAGTGTAAAATTTGTCATATGAATTGTCGACGGTGTAATTAGGGTCTGTTGTTATAGATGAGAGTAGCTGTTTCTTATACGAATCACTTAAGCTTTTAACATCGGGCAGATTTCGTAGATCTGTTGGAACATTATTCCAACATTTTGCCCCCAAGTATTGAAAGTTTTTATGTGATGTTGATCTATTAACATATAGGTTGCAGCTTTCGCCGCTCCTACTACCTCCTGATATGTAACTAAATTTGTTCATAAAGTTTGTAGGACAATTGTCATGGATGATTCTAAACATATAATTAGACAGATGGAGTTGTCGTCTAAGATGGAGTGGTAACCATTTCATGTCTCTATAAACATTAAGGCTGCTCTCTGTTTGTGGAACGTTGAGAGCTATTTTGGCTACCTTTTTGTACAGAGTGTCAAGTTCAGCAAGTTTTGTCTTGCCAGCTCTACAATAGATCGTGTCTAAATAATCGAATTGTGGCAACATGAGTGCATTGGCAAACATTTTCCTATATTTAATGGGTAGCAGTGCTTTGCTTCTATACATGGCACCAATTCTCTTCATGACCTTCCTAATAATATAATCTACATGGCTTTTGAAGTTTAATTTACTATCTAGAATGAGGCCAAGATATTTTGTCTCTTTGCACTCCTTGATTGTGAAAGTTACCTCATTACATTCAATGGTTAATTCATCATGTTGATCAACAGAATCAAACAATAGGAATTCAGTCTTCTTTTCATTGAGTGATAATTTATTAACACTGAGCCATTTAAAGATTGTCATAAGTTCTATTTTCATGTTTATAAATGTGCTTCTGCAGGTTTGATCAAAGAATAGTGCACCATCATCTGCAAATAGAAAGGGCTTAGATAGGTTACAGGCATAAATGATGTCATTTATGAAGATACTAAATAATATAGGCCCAATGATGCTTCCTTGTGGTACACCACTCAGAACTTCTAAAAATGAGCTTATTTTGCCATTGATCCTTGTGCATTGATATCTACAAGATAAGAAGTTCTTAAACCAGGTTAAAGCAATGCCACCAATTCCATAATATGCCAATTTTTGAAGCAATATTTCATGATTCACTGTGTCAAAGGCCTTCTTAAGATCAAGAAAGATGATTCCTGGTTTATAAGACTTAGATTTACTCATATATATTTCGTCCATCAGATCGTACATCAAATAAGTTGTGGAGTGATTTTTCCGAAAGCCATATTGATGCCGGATGAAAAATTTGTTCTCTTCCATGTAATCAGTGAGTTGCTTGCCGACAAAGTATTCTATAAGTTTTCCTATAAGTGGAAGGATGGATATTGGCCTGTAATTATTAGGATCATCTTTCATTCCTGCCTTATGGATGGGAGTTACTCTAGCTTTTTTACAAACGGGTTGGTACAACACCTGTATTAAGGCTCAAATTGACAATATGGGTCAGTGGTTCAACTATGTGTGGTACAGCTTGCTTAAGTAAAAATAGAGGCACATCGTCATATGAGGCCTTGTCATTCTTGAGCGTTTCGACATACATTAGGATATCAGTTTCATTTATTTCTTGGAATCTATCAAATGAGATGTTAGAAGTTCTAGGAGGTAAAAAATCAGTAAAACTAACTCTTTCAATATTGGGCGCCTGATTTTGTAATCTTGATCCAACATTTGCAAAATGAAAGTTAAATAGCTCAGGATCATTCTCATTGATAGTTTGACAATTATTTGTACCAGGGGTCATATTTGATGCCAGTTTGATAGTTTTCCATATCCCTTTAAGATCATTCTTGGCACTTTTAACTTGTAGATCATCGATTACATTAGCCTTTTTGCAGGTTTTAGCTAATTTATTTCTAATATTTCTCTGAATCTTGTAGCAATCCCAGGCCTCATTACACTTTATACATTTGCTACATGTACCACATTTATTGCAATTTCCATTGTCTCTCTTATCCTTCTTTTTACGGAATTTCTTTAGAAGAAAATGTGTATGATTAATGGCATTTAAAAGTTCAGTAGAAGGTTTATGTATGAACTTTTCATGCCTTTCTATGGTCTTGCAAGGGAAGAAGGTTGCATATGCCTGTTCAATATGATGACAAAGGCCAGCAGTGATAGCTTCAACATCTGTACTTTCCAATAGTGGACTGTAATCAGAACAGGTATCTAGATAGTCTAAGAATTGTTTAACATTACGTTTACAATGATTTCTAATTTCAACCTTTTCAAATTTAGGAGCTATAGGTACTTTACAATCTATCTCACACATAATAGCTTGATGATCCCCAATACGTTCATCAAGAACAGAAGATTGAACAAAATCTGCATAACAGTTAGTGAATATTACATCAATAGTAGTCTGGGTAAAATTGTCTCCACGTTTAGCAACTCTAGTTATCCCTTGAATGGTTTGAACTAGATTGTAACATCTCAAGGTCATATCTAATTTTTTGTACTGGGTGGATGAGATATTATTCTGGTCAATGTTTATATCCCCAATCCAGATAACCTTTTTCCCATTCAATTTTTTCATGCAAAAATGAATGTACTCAATAAAGTTATCAACACTGCAATAATTTCCAGAGCGATAGAAGCAGCAAACATTGATCTTGCTATTCTTAAGCTTCACCCATAATGCTTCAATGTTATCAAGCTTACTATCCATAACTAATTCTGTGTAAGCTAGTTTTTTGTTTATCATTAAGCCACAACCACCACTAGAACTGTTTGGCCTGTCGCATCGCATAAGGTTGAAGGAGGAAGGAATATTTATGGTGTCTGTGTCAATAGTATCATTAAGATTCATGTCATTTAGGGAAAGTATGTCTAATTTATGATCTCTAATAAGTTGGGAAAGTTCATTACTTTTAGCTAAATTAAGAAGCCCTCCTTGAATGTTACAGTGACCAATGCAGAGGTTGTGAAACCTATCAGCTGCATTATTAAAATTTGTCATCTTGTGAATCTTATTAATTCACAATGGAATGAATAAAAGTTGTAAAGTTGTGTTTAAACTAAAAAACAGAATAAAAGCAGGTTGTATTTGTCTGGATGTCGTAGAGTACCTGCGGTCAGAGTCACAGATCTTGACTTCGCTGACGACCTGGCCTTGACTGCCGATACCATAGAGCAAGTCCAGCAACTGCTCTCGGATTTAGAGACTGCAGCAGCACATGTCGGACTTGCGATGAATGCTTCCAAGACCGAATACATGACCATCAACATTCCTGATGCTGCCCCCGTGAACTCAATATCCGGTTACCAGATCAAGCAGGTCGATGACTTCAAATACTTGGGCTCATATATTGCAGAGAGCAGGAAGGACTTCAACACCAGGAAAGGCATGGCTTGGTCAGCCTGTATCAAACTGCAGAAGGTATGGACCTCTGGCATTTCTGACCAGCTGAAAGTCAAGTTCTTCAGAGCATGCATCGAACCTGTTCTGCTGTATGGCTCAGAAACCTGGACCTTGAACAAGCAGTTTGAGAAGCGTCTCGACGGGTGCTACACCAGGCTCCTAATGAAAGCCAGGAATCTTTCATGGAAGAAGCATCCAACCCTAAAGCAAATCTATGGTGACCTCCCTTCCATCTCCACCATCGTCGCACAGAGACGTGCCAGATTTGCTGGGCATTGCATGAGAGCTTCAGACCAGGTCATCTCTACCATCCTTCCTTGGCGGCTGCCACAGTTCAGGCGTGGGAGGAGACCACTCTCTTTTCTTGACACCGTAGCCAGGGACACAGGGTTGCGGGTAGAAGATCTCCGAACAGTTATGTGCGACAGAACCATCTGGAGACGTAGAGTGGAGGAGATTTCGATCGAGCATCGCCCAAAGTAAAAAAAAAAGTAAGTCGTACTGTAAAAATAAAACTGATGGTAGTCCAGTGTTATGTCAGTATTCAGCAGTATTCTAATGGTGTGCATGATACTTCAAGTGCCTTGCTAGTTTAACTATGCCATAATCATTGAGATGGACATTATCCTCTCCATAACTACTAAAAAATGACGATTTTCTAAAGCCTTTCTTATCACTAAACAAGAAACGATTTGTCTCGGTTGAGAGCAGTTTTACATAGGTGTATTTTCTTTGCAGATTTGATATACATCCATTGATATCTGTTATAACCTTGTTTCTGGAGAAACTCTCCCGAGGTAATAAGTTAACAATTTTAATATCAGCTCCAGGTGCCCACTTGTGAAGGAAAAGTACAAGTTTTTCAATACAATTGTTTGTAAAGTCAAGAGCTCTAGCATCACCAGAAAAACTATCAGGGCACAGAAGTTTAGTCCTCATGTTGCGAGGGCTGTTCAGGATAGAGTCCACGTCATTTGTACCACACATAAGTACAATGCTTTTCACATTATTGGTATTAAGAGTGTCTTTTCTTACATCTGATTGAAACCGTTCATTGATTGCATTGGCTGTGGCACCAGGGTAGCTGAATACATGTGCCTCATGTTGTTTGGACGATAGCTTTTCTCCCTCTAATTTGGAGAACATACTAGAGCTAATGTAGACACACAAAGATTTACCAGAATGTTCTATTGATCTAGTCTTAGGGGCCGAGGGTTCAGTGTTCTTAACTTGACTGGAAACATCAGACAGAGTAGATATGGTTGCGCTGCCATCAATTAGGCGCAGAGTAATGCTTATTCTCATGGTTTCAGACTTGTCCTGGATGAGGCTGTGTTCAAAGCTGGTCTGGGATTGTCTGGTCATATTCATTATGTCACCATGGGAGAGGGTAAGGTCAGCAATATGAGCTCTAAGTTTGGATCTGAAGCTTAGGACTCTAGTAGCCCCTAAAGAGATGGTGGAGATCATGGAGCCTGGTGAAATTGACCTCTCGTCATCCGAGTGAAAGGGAATTCCTTGCTGACCATTTCTATACTTGGTAATCATAGCACTATTGAATTTCAACTTTGGGAACTGTGAGCGTAATCGTTCTAAAATAGACTTTAGGTAGGGATTGTCTGCTACTGGCCTTGACGCCTTGTGTTATGAAAGCCTCCATTGTAAGCGTAGGGAAAGTCCCCATAATATGCAACTGTCCTATTCTCAAAGTCATGAGTATAGTGGGTTTCTATATCTAACTTGGCAGTGTCAACAAACTGAAAAACTCCTCGACTCAAATCTTGGTATGGAATGATAGAGTTGGTCACACCATTGACACCATTTACAGAGTGTTTGGGATTTTCCGAATTGATAATTTCTGCTGAATGTTCACTGTCTTCTGCTAATTTGGATAGCTCTTGGGTTAACTCAGAAACAAGATGCGAGGATGAGCTATTACTGAGGGGAACTTTGATAGAATGTTCACAGTGATCAGGTACCTGGGGCAACACAGAGACAAGTGAACTATTGCTGAGGGGAACTTTGAGTGCACTGTCACTTTCTGATAATTGTTTATAGAGAATAGAAATTTGCCGACGAAGACGATCATTCTCTCTTAATAGAGTTAAACAATTTGAACATTTATCAGTAGGACGAGAGCCATTACTGGGGAATTTAACAGCATTCCCTCGATATCTCAGATTGTAATCTCTTGAGCCAAGTTCTGGTATTCTAGACATAGTTTATCACAAAAAGATGCTACTGTTCGAAATTTAGTTAATGATTACAGTACCTTTGTAGCACTCCGGAGGATAAGGATAAATGATGTCTGATAATCTTTAGGTGATAGATGGGAGTAAACTGCTTTAAAAATCGATGTCTGATAGTCCTTAGGATGTCTTTAAGATAACTTTATCATGCAACAACCATTTACATTGACATACAACCTGTAATGGTCGTTACATTTACCGAGGCATTAGTTCCCACTGGGGGTCCTCAAATTATTTGTTATATAGTAGTGTTGAAAGTTTATCTTTGGACATACAAATTTTATATTTAATTGTAAAACTAATAATGTTATTTATGTTATTACCTGTTCTACCTGTAAAAAACAATATGTTGGAGAAACAACTCAACCACTTCATAAAAGAGTCAATGGCCACAGAAATTGTGTCAAAGCCAAATCATCCACATTTTTATATGAACATTTTAATATTCCTGGTCACGTCTTCTCAGATGCTTCCATACAGATTGTAGATTATGTTGATTCTGACATGTCCACCGATGTCAAAAATGATTTACTTCTCCTGGAGGATTACTGGATAGAGAAGCTTGGGACAGCATTCCCTCTTGGTCTTAATGACAACCGTAGGAAAGTACTTCCCTAAGTTCAACATTATCAACAATATCTAAATTACCAGTAACTACATGTCATTCTTAATGACAAGAAGAAAGGAACGGGCAACATCTCCCAAGATCGGGTTATGAATTATTTTAGTGGACAGATTGCTCGATACAAACGTGGCAGAGGGAATGGAAAGAAGAAAGTTCAGCCTAAGAAGTCTCTCGATACCATAGAGTCTGATATTAACAGGCTGAAAGATAACATCTCTTCAGAACATTCCATATACAAAACATTAAAATGTTATAGCTTATCAGATTTAGACACTCTCTACTCTTTGAGTCAAAATAATTCAGGATTGATTTACAACGTATGTTCCTCTTTCTGTTCAACATTTTCCCCCAAATACCATCAGAACAAATCTGAATCCAGTAATAGAGAATTTATAATTGTTCCATTTAATTGCAAATTCATTGATAATCTTAACCTAAAATCTATTTTCTCTGACACTTCAGTCATTGATTTGCTTCCCATTTTGATTCAGTCTTTTACACCATTACAGATTTATTATGAGTATAATGATCCTAGAAGTCTTTCTATTTGTAACTATGCTTCATTCTTAAAGAAACTTTCTATTTCTGATATTAAATCTATTTTAGGTAGTCCATGCGATTGTCACTCCTCCCCTTTCAATTATCCTCCTCATGGACATGTAGTTACTGGTAATTTAGATATTGTTGATAATGTTGAACTTAGGGAAGTACTTTCCTACGGTTGTAAATACAGAATTCCCACATTTAAATCTCCAGATGAGATATATATGTCAGTTACCGAAGCTGTCGATAAATTTATAAAATCAAAAAGTAGAAAGTACTGTCAAAAAGAAGTAAAGTTCAGCGCTTGGAAGGAAAAAGTGTTATCAATAGTTTCCAATCGTATTGAATATTACAAGAAAAACTTTCCTAAAACATTTGAAATAAAAGAAAACACACTGGAAAAAGATGATGTTAAAAGAAGTCTTAAATTGCTGAAAAGTAAATACATTATTTGTAGTATCGACAAAGCTTCTGGTAATTTTTCATTTATTTGTAAAAAGTTTTATGTAAAAACTCTTGTCAATGAAATGGGTTTTGAACCTAATACTCTAGAATGTATAGGTAATGATACATATAAACCCTGTAGCGAAGACGAGACTCATTATGTCAATAAAATATCTGAGAGTCTAAAGGAGAGATTTAATGTACAAGTTGAAGATAAAAACTTGCGACTAGCACGCATCTTCTGGAACCCTAAGCTTCATAAGAACCCTTACAAGGCGAGGTTCATTGCAGGTGCCCGTTTTTGCGTTACGAAACAATTTAACGTCCAAGTTAACTGTTGTCTGAAACTTTTGAGGAAATACTTCAAGAAATACTGCGAGGCAATCTACAACAACAGCGGTATAAACATGTTTTGGAGCATAGATTCCTCAAGTGAATTCCTTGAAGCTATCAAAAATAGCGATGTTTATAATATACAAGTATATGATTTTACTACTCTTTATACCAGATTAGACTTGATTGAAGTAGAGAATATGATTAATGAAGTTGTTGATTTAATATTTTCAGACCGTAATAGATATATTTGTATTTCTAAAAGAGACAGTAATACATGTTTCTTTTCCAATAAAACCTATGATTCTCATGCCTGCTTTAGTCAAGATGACCTAAAAGAGGCTGTTAAATTTATTATTTATAACACTTATGTCGTCTTCGGTGGGATTGTATTCATACAAACCAAGGGTATTCCTATGGGTGGGAATTCAAGTTCCCCTATAGCTGATCTCACTGTTGGCAAAAAGGAATTTAATTATATGAAACGTTTACTTCAGGAAAAGAAAATGGGATTAGCAAAGATACTATCCAATAATAAACGATATGTTGACGATTTATCTATTATTAACTACCTTTACTTTCATCAATTGATTAAAGATATTTATCCTAATTCATTGGAGATGGAGCGAGCTGGTTCCAATAATAAAATCATTAACTACCTTGATTTAAATATTAATATTTCCACAGAAGGACTAGAAATATCAGTGTACAACAAAACTGATGATTTTAATTTTCATGTTGTATCCCTTACATTTCCTCACAGTAACATCCCAACCGAGGTTGACTACAACGTTTTTTCAAGTCAAGTTCTTAGATATGGTAATGTTTGCACTAGATTGGATATCTTTACCTCCCATCTTCACAAAATATTCAAAATTCTAATTGATAGAGGATATAGCCGTGATAGACTGATTAAAGGCATTAAACGTTGTCTGAGGAAATATGATAACGTTTTCAGGAAGTTCGGTATTCTAGATGACCATAACATTATTAAAGAACTCCCCTGATATCTTTTGATTTATTGAAACACGGGTACTAACTCTGCTAAACTGAACAAATTCTGAAACTTAGGTGAATAAGTGTACAACGTGCTAAACCGAAGTTCAGACTGACCAGTGAAAATGGGCGAGCGTACCAAGTGTCATTTTAATTAGAAGTTTTAGTCAGTGATTTATTATTGAAGCTTGTAATTACAATATCTAATGCTCCTATAAATACTTTAATTAATTGTTTGTTCCGTTATTCTTTTTCCTTCCTCTTTTCCTTGTCATCCCCTTTAGTTTTAAGATTCTTGCTATAAATGGCTACAGCTAACACTATTAATGCTAAGTACCAAACAACAAGTGGGAGGTGGATCGTTGGTATACCATTAAATCGATTTAACACCGCAATTCCAGTCGCAAGCCTGGGACCACTACTAGCATAGTCACAACATCTACAAAGCTGCCATATAGCCTGACTGACAATTTTCTCGACTGACTGACAATGTTTCTTCTTTTTCCCCATTTAGAATACAAAGATTAGTACATTTTAGCTTATGATTAATATTATATTTTTACCTTTTTTTTTTTTTTTTTTTTAAATAAAATATTCAAACAATATACACATAATATAGCAATGACCCTATATAAAAATTCTGTAAAAATGTTACAAATTTAAAAACTGAGGTAAAAATAAAACCCTTTGTAATAAATATATATAAAATCCACTAAATCACATCACAACAAAAAGCAGTTAAAACCCCCATCCAACAAGCACTCCATGACCTTTTAGGGTTTAAGAGTGTTGATCAGGTTAAGGTCCAAATCACTTATTGCCGTGGGTGGAAGGGTTCTGGTACCTCTGTACCCCCTGATAGAGATTATACAGGTTCTGAGTAGATCAAAACGCAGTCTGCGTCTGACAAATGACATCACATCACAATACCGTTGGCCTTTCTTTAGGCTGATCTTTTCAGCGAGATGTTTTAGGAACTGTGAAGCCTCAGTTGCCATTCCTCCTGTAGTACTGAACACCAGTGGCGTGAAGGTCGGTAGCCTTTTCAATATTGAGGACTCTGTCATTGTACTCACGTTTTTTGCTTTTCTCGTGAGATTGGTACATCTGCGAGATGCTCTTGTCACTGTTGGACTGGGCTTGAGGGTGAAGTACCCTTACATCTGTGAATGCCCTGTCTAGCGGCGACCAAAACGATCTCGCACTGATGTCCAGTCTTGCACCATCCTGTCTATTTGTTCCATTAGATAGTTCAAGTGTGTGAGGAACGGAGAGAAGCTGGGGTTCTGTTTCAACGTCTTTGCAAACAGTGGTTAGGAGTTCAGCTATTGTATCTCTTAGTGAATTGTGTCTAAGTGAAACGTAGCCTCCGATTTTGCAGGTTAGATTATGGTTGATATGATTTTGATTTCCACATACACATAGGGGACTTCTGTTAGCTGTAGACAGTGTAAGATTATATCTGAGTGAGAGGGCATCAAAGAATTCTTGTTTGTTAAGGACGTACCCACATGCTTTTAGAGGGAGTGTGGATAACCAAATGGATGCTCCTTTTTCACTAAGGAGTTCTAATTGCCTTTGTGTTGATGGGGATACCTCATTCGTAATAGTTTCTCGTTGGTGTTTGTAAAGCTCTTCCTTACGCTTCTTTACTTCACTTATGATGTCATGCTGCAGTTCTCCGTTTAGTTGGAAAGTAGTAAGCTGTTGAAAAACTGCTTCTGTGAGCTGTTTTGTAGCATTTACTGAGTTAGTGTACTCCATCTCTGCTGTTGATGTGCAGTCTGGAATGCTCAGCCCGCCCATTCTTGCAGGAAGTGAAGCTATTTTTCTGATTTGATCAGGCACAAACCTTTTGCCCATAATGGCTGGTATAAAGTCTTCCTTGACACAATATTCCAAGAGTTTCAGATGGTCGGAAATCCCTGGGGTTGTACGGCAAACAAAATTCCATCTTTTGGAGGTTCCGTAGATGAAAGCGGAGTAGGCTAGCTGGGGTTATATTTTTACCTATAGTTTACCTAGACTAGATTTAGTTTTACTTGACCATTGTTAATGATCTGGCCCGGCGCGCGCTACTTCGTAGCACTTGCCATCGGGCCATTTCGAGAAGAAAGCGGCGCGCGCTACATCGAAGAAATTTAGACAAGTAACATCCGTCAATAGTTTTACGAGACGATCATTGAGTTGAAAACCAAAACTTTCTATTTCTTTTACTTCCGAAGTTAGGTAGGCCCCTACCGGTAAGGTTTTCTGGGAAAGCTTATTAACGTAACGTTGAATACTTTTTAAATATTAGCAATTTGGCGCACGTTTTAGTTAAGTATCGATCGACGGTGTCAATCTTTCGCAGTTCGGCGTGGCCCAATGGTTAATGATGCATCACCAATCGCGTTAATCTAACGAAGCTGTGGTTGCGAACAAATCTGAAATTATTTGATGCACCGCGCGGCCCAATGCCAATAGTGCATCGTTGTATATTACTGGGCCGCGCTCAGCCTGTCATTCCGCCAAATCTTTATTGTGAACATAATAGCCTGGGGTCCTCAGGTAACGTTGTATATTAATTATTGGGGAACTTGCTCTTACCAGAGCCCTCTCGCTTGCAGTAGAGCGCGACCGCCGAAACAAGCGCGTCACGCAGTACGCGTATACACATGGCTATGTCAATTGGGGACCCCATGCTATTATATTTATGTTTATAATTATAGCTGAGGCCGAATAGTGAATAGAGATTTGGCGGAATGAAAGGCTGAGCGCCGCCCAGTAACGTTGTATCACGTCGTGACCCCCATTGTGCCTTTTCGTTTCACTAAGTACCCCTGATTCACGATGTCAATCCTTAGCATCTCGCCGATCTGCGAGAAGCATTATTTGATGCGACCCAGTAGTGCATCGCGCTACAATAAGTACTGTTTATACTTATAGCGCGATGCGTTACTGTGCCGCACCGCGCCCTCAATTATGCTTCTCGCATTCAATTATGCTTCTGGCACTCAATTATGTTGACCATTGTTTATAGTCTGGCCCGGTGCGCGCTACTTCGTAGCACTTGCCATCGGGCATTTCGAGAAGAAAGCGGCGCGCGCTACTTCGATCAAGAAATTTAGACGAGTAACATCCGTCAAGTGCGCGGCGGCTCATACAACGAATGACAAGTACATCGCGCTACATATTTTAATGTTTAGTAAGTTATAAACCAACAAGTAAAACAAAATTTAAAAACACAAACAACAAAGGTTTAAAAAAGTTTTAAATTATGCCAGATCGGAGCAAAAAGAATTTAAATAAAAATAATGAGAATGTTAAATCATAAATGATAAATGATCAATGAAATAAGCTGGTTATCTTTGTATTACGTTGTGACCCTCATTGTCATTTTATACCGCCGTGCACTTATCACTTATGCGCGGCGGTCCTACACGACGTGAGGCAAAGTTACATGAATAACACTTTTGCGAATTACAACGATGCATGGGACAGGAAAGGTAATTGTTTAATTCTGCGTGCCGCAGTGTTTTATAATTATTTGTGTTGTACGTTGTAAACTTACTTTATCTCGAGCGCAGCTGGCAGTGCAATCTTTTATCAATTTGGGCTATATAATAGAATGATGTGTAATGGGAGAAAAGTGGGTTACAACTTTATCAACTGTTTCAAGCTCGTATGTCGTATACGATCTGCAGATTGTCATGACGTCACCTATTTGCTATTACAGATAAACTCCCATTTGCTACATAATTGACGGATGATACCCGTCTTAATTTCTTCAAAGTAGCGCGTGCAGCTTTCATCTCGAAATATGGGCGCGAGGCAAAGTGCTATGAGTACTAAGTAGCTTTGTATTCAGTATTTTTAATCATTCATCAACTGCAGACTTGTTCAAATCTATAACAAAAAGCATTGTTGATGCGAGGAATTTTAGAGTTCAATCTTCGTCTCAGGTTTTCTTTGGGGCTATTTTCAACACGGACAAATATTTACGAGTATCAACCATTAACTTGATTCTATCGACTTTGTTTTATGTAATCCCGACAATAAATTGTAAATTGATATGGTTTGGTTGTATTTGTGTTGGAAAAATGTTACCAAATTTTGAATCGTCATACCTTGAATCGTATTATTATCATTCATCAACTGCAAACTTGTTCAAATCTACAACAAAAAGCATTTTTGATGCAAGGAATTTTTTTGCAATTAACCAGATGGTTAACCAGATGCAAGTTAACAAAGATTGCTGTACTAGTAACAGCAAATGTTTCTCAGGGTTTATTTGCTTGTGATTGCAAAAAAATTTCTTGCATGTAAAATAGTAAAACAAGTAAAACAAATTTTATTTTATACCCACAATCAATTCATATTTAGTTCAAATATTTAAAGTCAAGATTACCATGTCACAGAAATGGTTTCATTATAATAAAATAATTTGTGATACGTGTTCAAGTGATAAATTAATAAATTAATTTACACTGATAACAGATAAATGTACAAAATATACACAAATTTACCTTGCAACACTGGCTCAGCGCGCGGCTGATCGAAAAAGTTTGGTTTGCATTTACTAACTACAATGTACAGCGTACGCGTACATGAAAAGATAACTCACTGAATTGTTTAATACTAAATGCATATTAAGTCAGATGTTGTTCAATGAGTTAGCCACGAAAATGTTCAAATTGTGTAGGAGGGTAAAGGACACAATTGCTAATAATGCTTCTTTGTGCCCGTTGACTACAATGAACATTTCGCGGAGTTCCTCCAGACGGCTTTTGTCAGAGAGCGTGTTATTTACTACGCTATGCAAAAGCCAGGCAACATTTTGTTTTGTGTCAGCCGCGCTACCAGGTTGCAGAGCATGATAAATACTTTTCTTCTTTAAAAATCATACAAATTTGCTAATATCAGAGTCCAATCTAGCTGCAAACGTTAGACACCACAGTTCAGCCAAGTACTGTGTAAGTGAACACGTGGGTTTAGGTGTCATTTTGTAAATCACTTGATGGATGGATAATTCGGTAATTGTTGTAGAAAATTACAGTCACTGCCTCATATTTAAACGTTATGTCACGGCCAAGAGTAAACGTACGTGCGCGCTTTAGAAACCCGTGCAAATGTTGAAGTAGTGAGTAAATGCTTTTTGTTAAGATGTAGTTGAAGTGGTTACTGGGTCCACAGAGCTGAGAGACTATGCACAGGAGTCGTATGCGCTCTCAAAGCACCAGTCTATAATCTATCTGGACATTGAGTATTCTCATTTCTCAACTTGTGAGATTGGAATTCCCATCTGGTGTTTTTATTGGTTGGAAGAAGAAGTTTTGGTTCCAACTAAGAGCAGCACGCAGAAAGCATTTATCAGAAGAGTTGAATTTATCTGGGGACTAAATGAATTTTTGCAGGATCTAGCTAACTAGAGAGTTGAGAACCAAATTTAGGTGAATAGTTTCATCTGGTATTATTTAGTTGTCAACCTTGAATCGCAGCGTTGCAACCTCCTATATAAGAAAACATCTAAGTAACTAGACTGTTCACTCTTGGCACATATCTGAAAGGAGGATGACAACATTTTAAAGAGGGAAGATCTCTGGACCCCAAAATCCACCACTCTGCCAGGTACTTTAAGATGCAATGTGGCAGGAAATCAGGACTCTTGCTTCCACTGAGCTGAAGCATCCTAACACTTCCTGAAGCAGCCCAACATTATGTCGTCACACACTAGTGTTGGGATGTGTACCTATACGCGGGTCAATAAAGCGGTCAAGCTTTGTGTATGTTATGTTGAGAACTGTTAACCAACAAATGTGGCAACTCCCTCAACGAAAGACCTCAAATTGATTGATTTAAAAAAAAATTTGTTTCACTATAAGCTATTTTAGATTTAATAATAATCAAAGTGACTTAAATAACTATTTCTCGTCGTTTCTTTAGCCATGGCATCGGTTGATTTTCTAAAGCAGTTTGATCCTGATCATTCTATGTCAATGCTGGAAAAAGATGAAACAGGTAAGATTCTTTATTAGGTATTATTAGCTCCTCCTTACTTTCCGTTGGCTCCTTTTAAAACCAATTGGTATCTCTTTTGTCTGATTCCCAATGTTGGACCAGAAAGCAGTAATAATAGACTCTGATTGCTTGCTAAATGATGACACTTGTTTTACTAATTACATGACAAACAATGATATTTAATAAACCAATACTTTCAGCACTGTGGGATGATCCCTTCAATCTAGATTTTGAAGAGGATCTGCTAAAGGAACTTAACACTTTGCCTGGTCTCTACGACCACTCAGATGTAACCCTGGGTCTCGACCTCATGGAGGATCCCTTGCTCATGAATACCCCAACAACTGGTAAGATTATAACTTTCATTTGTTTGAACTTAGAGATAATTGATATTCAGAATTTAGATTGCACTCTCGATAATATTCAATAATTCTTCCTGACCATGATAAGCTTATCATTTTATCATTTTTCAGTTTCTGATGACAGTAAAGAATTGGATGTCGGCCAGGTCAGTTCAGTTTTTGAGAATTATTTGGTTTGTAATACAGTTAAACTGATTGGCAGGAACCAATCAGTTTAACTGGACTTAGGAGTTATAGACTGGACTTAGGGCTGGACAAATCGCTGTCATGTGTGAAAATAGATTGAAGAAATTTCCCCACCAGTATCCTAGTCTGAAGCTTGTTAAAACAATTGAATTATCTGGAATTGTACACATTATGTAAATGTTTCAATCTGAATACATTGCATTGTATTGCATTATAAGATATGTAATATAGCCATATTTTCAATAAGCAGTAGATGCAAGTTAATGACGACTGATCTAGATCGATACATCTACATTCTACATGCTGTATCTACATCATATTATAAATGGAAGCCCTCATTTAAGATTTCCAGTATCACACTCGCACCTCTCATATACTTGTCAATTTTCAGTGTTAATGAAACCCAATATTTAGTGTGTGTAACAGCTGAAGCTAAAGTTCGAAACCCACCACACCTGTTTAATACCGCTGCAGAACTAGATTATCACAAGTTCGAACTCAACAAATAAGGGGCACCTTGCAAGTCACGTGAACAGAGTTGTCCAATCAGAGTCCGATCTCTACATCACGTGATATCACATGTTATATTGTTCTGCACTCTGTGAATACAGACCGTCTAAGTAATTAAGTTGGAGCTTGGAGTATTGTGTCCTCTCTCTCCAGACCTTCTGTACTGAGAAAGAGTAAAACAGTCTTTACTATCATAGGATTACTGCTGTTCAGTGTAAGTCAAATAATTGGTCTCTGTAACTAACTACCTGGTCTACAGTATACACCATGTTTATTTCACACAATCACAAACCATTTAAAATCTGAGTAGAGTGCACGGTGCAATTAGTTCGGTTTTCACATAGTGGTAGCTAACGGCTTTTGTAAAAGCTGCGGTTCTACAGAAAATAAGACTCGTGCAGAGATCCAGTATGGTAAATTTCCGTGAATGTACTCTTTTTGATGATGAGAATTAGTTAACAGATCAGCGTAATGTACATATCAGGAGCCAGTACTAGCCAGTAGTATCAGGAGCCAGTACTAGCCAGTAGTATCAGGAGCCAGTACTAGCCAGTAGAATGAGGAGCCAGTATAGTACTAGCCAGTAGTATCAGGAGCCAGTACTAGCCAGTAGTATCAGGAGCCAGTACTAGCCAGTAGTAGCAGGAGCCAGTACTAGCCAGTAGTATCAGGAGCCAGTACTAGCCAGTAGTATGAGGAGCCAGTACTAGCCAGTTTTAGCAGGAGCCAGTACTAGCCAGTAGTATGAGGAGCCAGTACTAGCCAGTTTTAGCAGGAGCCAGTACTAGCCAGTAGTATGAGGAGCCAGTACTAGCCAGTAGTATGAGGAGCCAGTACTAGCCAGTAGTATCAGGAGCCAGTACTAGTCAGTAGTATGAGGAGCCAGTACTAGCCAGTAGCCAGTAGTATCAGGAGCCAGTACTAGCCAGTAGTATCAGGAGCCAGTACTAGCCAGTAGTATCAGGAGCCAGTACTAGCCAGTAGTATGAGGAGCCAGTACTAGCCAGTAGTATCAGGAGCCAGTACTAGTCAGTAGTATGAGGAGCCAGTACTAGCCAGTAGCCAGTAGTATCAGGAGCCAGTACTAGCAAGTAGTATCAGGAGCCAGTACTAGCCAGTAGTATCAGGAGCCAGTACTAGCCAGTAGTATGAGGAGCCAGTACTAGCCAGTAGTATGAGGAGCCAGTACTAGCCAGTAGTATCAGGAGCCAGTACTAGTCAGTAGTATGAGGAGCCAGTACTAGCCAGTAGCCAGTAGTATGAGGAGCCAGTACTAGCCAGTAGTATCAGGAGCCAGTACTAGCCAGTAGTAGTATGATGAGCCAGTACTAGCCAGTAGTATCAGGAGCCAGTACTAGCCAGTAGTATCAGGAGCCAGTACTAGCCAGTAGTATAAGGAGCCAGTACTAGCCACTAGTCAGTACTGCACAGTGGCCAGTATCCGGTGCTCAGTGCAGTGGTCTGACCTTGTCCTGACACGCTAACCAAACATTGTTACACTCAGAAGATCCTGGACCAAACCACTACACACAGTGTACTGTTTGTGTGTGGTAGTCTCAATGTGGGAAGTGGTGTTGCCTCAATATTCAAGCGCGGGAAGCTTTCAAATCATATTATTTGTTTGACTTGGATGTAATATGTGTGTAGTAATCATATCAATTGATGTATCGAGGAAAGCAGATTGCAGGATTCTTGCTGCACATTTCTACACATTACTACTTTATTACACTGTCACAAGTCACATATTTTTTAATAAATTTGAAATTTTGACCTACAGAGTGATCACAATTATACTCGTGAGCTTGAGGACTGGGGTCGTGATGTTATCCGATTCTTACAGCTGCACTTTAAGTTTGAGTGACATATAAATAACATAACTTTATATTATATAGAAGTGTTTTTAATCTAAAATATTTCATTAAATATATTAGTGCATTGATATTTAAACTGTTGTGATATTAAGACAGAAAAAAATGAATGCTAGATTTCTGTCCACAATCATGTACAGAAGTTTTCAAACCTGTTGCCGTTTAAACAGTTTCTTTCCCACAGTAGTAAATTAGCCGCCAACTGAATCTGCCCAAATAACAACTCTTTTCCTTACTTGTTAATGGTGGCCATGCTTGCAAATAATACAACAGAAAAGTGGAACGCATTAGCTGAATATTGCTTTTATTACGACGTCTCACATGCTGAATTATACATTTTCTCTGATCAACATGCATTTTATCTCTCTCCATCCCCACTCAACAATACAGTTTCGTTACACATTTAAAATTCGTCACATTTAGTCTACTTACTACTTGATAAATACGTCAAGCCTTTTTAAAACTAGATATAAAACCACAAACAATTAAGATCACGTCCGTCCATTTCGTAATAATCAAAACCATTACAAATTGAGTTATTTAACAAACTTATTTCAGCCGGCAGAAGAAGCCCCCAAACCTATGACGATTAAAAAAGAGGAATTGTCGCCTCCTCACCCCTTCATAAAGTTGGAACCTCCGACTACCCCAGAGAACAAGGTCCTGTGTAAGAACGAGTCCCCTAAAACCTCTCCCGGACGGTTATTCGGCAAGAAACTTCCAGTTTCAGAGGAGACCGCTCAGTCAGAGGTGAGATACATGTTACTTGTTTATTGTATTACAGTTTTTGGGGTTTGTAGTTCACAATAACTGATCATTTAAATTGAAA
This sequence comes from Bolinopsis microptera, assembly GCF_026151205.1. NCBI lineage: Eukaryota > Metazoa > Ctenophora > Tentaculata > Lobata > Bolinopsidae > Bolinopsis > Bolinopsis microptera. Next base: position 4,952,286 of record NC_087080.1, on the reverse strand, counting down.
AGCTCACTAGAATCAAGTGATAAAGAGTATTTAAGGTCTTGTGAAGTTTTTGGAAAAATACTTTATGCTTCGTTTCTCAATTATCGTCAAGCTGTTATAGTCGAGTAAAGAACTTGAATAAAATTGAAGTCTTAGATTAAAGGGCGTGTTAAACTACAATGTACATTGCTTCTGCACTGTCTATCCCTAACATAATATAATTTTCACAGGAAGTCAAGATAGATCTCAACACCAAACTTGACATATACCAACATGATGCCTGTGTCACTAAATCCGTGACCACCCTCATGGTGAAGAAGATTCCCAAGATAATCAAGGTCCCGGTAGGAAACAAGTTGTATCGAACACCCAATGGAAATGCAGTGTTCGTTACCCGTGATGGTCACGTGACTCTGACTAACCAGTCAAATCTAAAGGAGAATCAGATCAAGTTTGTTAACGTGGACACTACCAAGAGGTTAGTTGGTGTGAAACTTAGAAGTTTCTCTTCGTTCTAGGGCATTTTTAAGAGTTTGGTAGTTTCGTTCTAAAAATGTAACGGGCTTATTAATATTATCTAGGACTAGAATTCTAATTAGAAAATCTCAGGACTCAATCCCAAGAGAAGAAAGCGCCCTCTCCTCCAGTCAATAAAACCTCACCCGCCCTCACCAAAACCTCGCAACACCTCCGTACAATCTCTTCCAACGTCCGAACTTCCTCACCAAACCTCAAATCCAGCCCTCCAAAATCCATACCTTCAGTGATGAACACGTCGTCAGCCTCCCCGGTTAAACGACAGATTGTGACTCCTAAGGTTCTGGTAAAGCAGGAGATAGTGGCTGGAGATGATGCTTTCCAGTTTGAGAATAAGAAGCGGAAATTGGAGCATGAAGTCTCCCAGAAGAGACCAAGGTAATTAGACTTTAACACGGGTAATTACGATAAAGGGGCAAAAGTAGGACTTTCGTTTCCTTTACCCGTGAGAATTGTGAGAATTTTAATCAAGCCAATCCTTATCTTCATGAGCTTTAATAAAAGTTGAAACAGTCGAGAAGATTCAATATTATTCCAATTTTTATTCTTCCTAAAATACCTGTAGTTATTCCTAAAATGACCAAATCCCAACAATCTAACTATCGAATAATAAATATTCTGCTAGATCGGAGACAGTGCTGAACATCTGCAAACACTCCCAAGAAAGAGTGTGCAAGAAAAATACCGATACCCCCACCTCACAAAATAATCATTACATTGAACCAGACAAGTGGAAGCACGATAATAACGGGTATGGTATTTTGCTGAATTTTTTTCCCTACTCTTGCCGAAGGCAAAAAGATCGTAGGGAATAAGTAATCGGGTTTGGATATATGAGGTGGCCCGATGGACCTGCGATGATGACAAAAGTCTACTCCTTCGCAATATAGACCACTCCCCTAAAATTAAGTGTATAGGAAGTGTCTGTTATGCTGCGCGCGACGCTAGCCATGTGTTAATTAATTACAGTGAAATTCCTCCTTCGCAAAGTTATTTTCCGCAATTTTCTGGATCCTTTTTTTTGTTTTTGATGCGTGGCGCTGCATTGGTCAAATAAATCGTTAATTTTTACCATGCACGAATCCCACTCATTTATAAAAAACATAGTATGTAAATATGGTGTACTTTTTTCCAGTCACACTTTTCACTCAAAAGAATTAATGGTACAAGTACATCGTAGGGAAAATTGATCGTGCGTGGTTTAACCGCGGCGAAATTCTTGTTTGTTAGGTTTTTAGGTTAAAACTGAAATCTGATTTCAGTTTTAACCTGAGTGAAATCTCGTGAACTTAAAACATAAATGTGTTTTAATCTTTCATCCCACACCTTTACTTCGTCTTAAACGGAAGTTTAACTTATCTACAATTAATTTTATCCAGGTATAATCAAGACTCAGTAGTTTTTAAAGTCAGCCAAAGAAAACACTCCTCGTCTTCAGAGAGCAGCCAGTTCGACTCTATGCCCGGTAAGAAATCTCACTTAGGTGCCCTATTTGGCACCATCGCCCTCGGGCCGTAATTAATATATATCTATTTATAATTATAAATTAGACACCTTTCACAATACTACCTCCCTTTCATGTTTTCATAGAATTCTCATAAAATTCATGGTAATTGATTGCCCTTTCACCTTATTGCTGGGTCTCCGAGCACACTAACAATTGCGACACAATTTCTGACTATTGTGTAAGCTTTAAACCCCGTATTATATACAAGTCAAGCGTACCTGCACAGTCCACAATTGAGGGACTGGGGCCTCTAACTATAATTAGAACAGCTGTTATTATTATGTACTATAAATATTCGGTCTAAGCGCTCTCCCGGTCTAAGCGCTCTGTCTGTGGGTGTTAAAGAGCCTGCTTATAATGGGGGTGGGGGCCACTTTGTTACGTAATGCACTTAGTAGGACTGTAAATGAAAATGTATAAGAGTGGTGTAAGGATGAAAATTCCTTTTATATTTGACCGGTGTCGTAAATATACCACCTCTTAGTAGCCTCAAATACGTTACCTTGCTGTTTAAATTTCATGTTAAATTACCTGACCTGTTGTGTCTAAAACAATTTTCTAAATTACGGTGCACCGTCTCTGAAAACATTTGCGTTCTTTGACTGATCCATATTATTCACAATGCATGGGTACACTCTACATGTATCTCGGCCTACATTTGGAATATAATAGATCGATGCCAATTTTTGGTCACACTTTAATTCAATTAACAAGTCTGGAATCGATTTTGAATTTGATCCAAATCGTGCAGAAACATGCGACCTCGTTATAAATTATTTAATTAGAGAAACCAGGCGGCAGGGCGCCTGTTATCATAACGGGAACGTGTGAATGTGAATGTGAGTGTGGGTGTAATGAGTACCGGGGGTTTAAGTGTAATCTGAACTGGTTATCTGATAGGGTGTTCTCTTTCAGAAATAGCAGAGTACTCCAGTTACGCTAAGTTTATCAGCTTGAAGGAGCCTGACCGTCGCAGGGTAAGTTGAGATGTTATCTGGTCTCTGGATGTTATCTAGTTACTATCTTAGTATTAGATATCATGCTATTTCCACTGTCAGTGATTTAACAATATTCTCTAGGTTCTAGCTTGCCTAATTTCCTAGAATCAGCCTAAAGTTTCTTGGAAGATCTCTCTTATCGACACATTTCTACTTCTCTACAATGAAAAATTCTGTTATACTGCACCTAGACCTTTTAAACTTTAATGATATCCGGTACATTCACTACATAACGCGATTAATAACTTGATTAGTAACTGTAACAGGCGGGAAGACAAAGTGTCCCAGTACCAGCACATCTCAAGACAGAGTCTGAGATAAAGACCTGGAAGAGACAGCAGAGAATGATAAAGAACAGGGAGAGTGCTTGTCTTTCCCGGAAACGGAAAAAGGAGGTGGGTTGGTTGTGATTATATTAGTTAATTTGAGAAAACTTATCTTCTAGGTTTTAAATTCTTATTGTACCCATCCACTGTGAGTGTGGATCTTGCTTAGAAATTTAATTCCGAGAAGTAGGCTAAATTGTTGGGTCAGACGTACAAATTTTCAAGCAGTTGCGTCATCGTAAAATCTTTTAAATATATGGAGGTTTGCCGCCACAATCTTTGTCGAAATCTATTAAAAGATCGCCTGTTACTTGAATTTCAGCCAGCATAATTATAGCATAATGATAATGCACACCACGCACAAACGAATAGCTATCAAGCATCATGGTTGTACGTCTTGTGCAATCGCGTGTTATTTCGACTGAATTTATTTTAACTAAGATAAACTTATCTTTTAAAAACTTACTCTGATATAATTCGTCGAAGTTATACAATATACATATTTAACCACCGTTATCTTTTAAATTTTGCCGCACAGATTGCGTCAATTGAACTGAGGTACAATTGTTCTAAGAGTTGTTATAACAAAAGACGTACAGGCCAATATTTCTCTCAATAGTTTTCTCAATAGCGTCGGAGGGCGCTTTGTTTTACACACCGTGTAATATAGCGTAATATATAGTGTAATATAGCGGAGTCTTTTGAACGCTGCTTCCTGCCTTACATTATTTAAATGTGTTGTGCAATGTGTGCCGCCGTTCAAATGTCTTATTATATTTATATTAATACACATTATAATTTATCTATGCTCATACTTTGGAAGTTATACATTATATTAAATTCATTATTAATTAATAATTCTCATTATTATATCTCACGGAACCGGTAACCTAAGGTAAGCCAATACATCCTCATTCCTAACTCATTCCAGTTAAATTACACCTTACTGTACAATATAAAAGTAATTGTGACCGCATCAACAGAACACTGACTGTTTCCTGTGTGACTGCACTTTGACAGTTTTCCACACATGAAACACAATCTGGCAGCTTTCTCATGATGCGGCGCTTTACATGAACAATATCTGTGTGTTTAGACAAAAACCAGAGAGACCAGTGTGCTCATTACACACGGAATAATACCAATGGTTACTGTCCACATCGTGTGGTGTGGTGTGCGTTAGTTTTATAAAGGAGCTCAAAACAAAGGAACATGTGTATAATACACACCTGGGACCGGCCTGAACTAAGGAGTATATTGAGTCAGTGTGAGATTAATTAGCAGACACTGGGTACTCTGCAGAAGGCTGCGCCCGATACATTATACAATAAATACTGCAGTTTTATTGGCTGCTATTTATTATTCAATAATTCCATAAATAGATCATTACTTTTATTGATTTGTGTGATGTGAATTGTGAGAACACTTTATTGGCCCTTATTTTGCCATACCTAAATAACATTAAGTATGTATAAGTTAAGCGGTAAGTAATAATTATGGTGATGTTTAGTGAAATTATAATTATAAGCAAACGTTTAAACGGCCGTAAACAACTTGACCAGAGATTAATTTCGTGGCTTTTATTCTGAAGGCTCTAATTATTGCCATTAAGGTCCCTCTGTGACCAAATTAAGTTCGTCAGAATCAAGGCCGATGAAGTTAACTTAACCCTAAGGATCAACACTCAGGTAATATTGCAACCCACCGCTTAAAATGTAGGATCTGTTGATATAAATTGATCGCGTATTTATGGTTCAGTAACTGTCAGTACTCGGAAACAAGGTTTAAAGTGTACACGTTATGTTTCCTAAATTTCATGTGTCGAATTTCAAATTCGTGGTGAGAGATGATATAATGGTTATAATAAACACCTTGCCCAAAAAGTTGAAGTTGCAATATACTATTGTAAGAGTCTGTACTAAATTATATGACTGAATTCTGGAAATATTTCGACGCACTGAGTAGATATGCGATGCTAAATATTTGTATGGTTGTAATTATCGTGCCTGCTACCCTTCGCTAATTCTACAAATCGAAGTATGACAGTCAATCTCTGATTAACCGATACCAGTATTCAAGAGTAATAACCGGTCGGTTTACATGTCTCTGTGCAACCACAAAGATTGGGGCCTGTATTAGAACACATAATACTGCGTATTCTGGGAATTCTGTACTATTGGTTTTGGGTTAGGTTTAACAGCCTGGGTGTTGGCTTTCATCGTAACATCCCGTCCCACATATAGACATACCCCGCTGTCCCGGTATAACTGCAGTCTGTGCTGTGTAATCTGTGCAGTCTGTGTACCTAAAATAATATATGTGTATCAAGAATGTGTTTACCTAGACTGTGTGCTTAACTATTCTTTACCCTCAGTATTTACAAAGCGTAGAGACGAAGCTAGCTATCTCCTCTGAACAAAACATACAAATTCTGAGGGATAATGACGATTTACGGAAACAGAACGGCTCCCTCAAGAACGAGGTTTGTAATCTTGGAATTTCTTGTTTAAGAATTTTCCCTGTTAAGGGGGCAGGGGGGGGTCTTTATGAAATTTCTCTCGAAATTGATTTTATAGTTGTTTCTGATAGAGGGGAGTGATATCTACCAGATATTTTTGGTCCCATGGAAAAATTTTGTTCCTAGCCGAAATTATTGCCGGTCAAAGGTCAGCGCTCATGTGTAATTGTATTGCGCGAGCGATTTTCAATCGCGCGCCCTGAAAATCGAGTCTAAAAATCTATCTCCTCCTACATTTTTTGAGCAATCACCTTGAAACTTTCAGGATATGTTCTAAGGACCATTTAGAAACTTTTACTCTTTTTAGAATTTCGAGATAGGCCTTTAAAAAATTTTTATTCGATTTTGAAAATCTTGGACCTCGTTTTTTGACGATTTTTTCAGGTCCAAGATTTTCAAAATCGAATAAAAATTTTTTAAAGGCCTATCTCGAAATTCTAAAAAGAGTAAAAGTTTCTAAATGGTCCTTAGAACATATCCTGAAAGTTTCAAGGTGATTGCTCAAAAAATGTAGGAGGAGATAGATTTTTAGACTCGATTTTCAGGGCGCGCGATTGAAAATCGCTCGCGCAATACAATTACACATGAGCGCTGACCTTTGACCGGCAATAATTTCGGCTAGAAACAAAATTTTTCCATGGGACCAAAAGTAGCAGATAGATATCACTCCCCTCTATTAGAAACAACTATAAAATCAATTTTGAGAGAAATTTCATAAAGACCCCCCCCTGCCCCCTTAAGAATGTACCATGTTTAAGGGTTATAATTATATAAGTAAATAACATCAGAATGCTCAGGGCGGGGCTTCACTTGATAATAGGTAGTTTTGAAGTAATGCCGCTAAATCACATAACCCACTCAACATATGTGATATTCACCCTAACTTCTCCCTCCCCAGAACACGCTACTCCGTGAAGCGCTAGACAGGCTGAACTCAGTGCTGGGAAACCTAACCTCCACCACCGACCTGGGCAAACTGGAGGAGCTGGATCCGGCCAATGTTCCACCACATTCCAAGAGTGACGAGAAGGGCACGTGCACTACCTCCCCCCGGTTTAAGGGCACCGCTCTCATGATGTTCTTCATGTTCGTCTTCGCTCTATCTCTGGGACCCTTCAGGTATGTCATGTTTAATAGCTCTCGCATTATACAGGAGTTGAGATATTGTGTGGTTTCAGTTAACAGTTTTCGCTTGAGTTCTCGTGCATGGTCTATTTGTATGTAGCACTACCCCTACTAAAAAGTACAAAGTTAGAACCCCTCAAACTGCGTCGTGTCTGTCTCATCAAGATTTAGTTTTTAGTTCACATCTCGTTTAAATATTAACTTCTCATATACAGCAAATCCTAACGTTCTTAACACAAACACAGGAAGTTTGCAGAGGTATCTTAGATATACAGGGCCAAATGTCTACATACCATTCAACATGAAGTCTGCAATGTGAAGGGTTACAGATTAAATCAAGCTTATAATTAGACAAAGCCCGATTCTTTGCAAATATTTTTGAAGCTTAGACAAATATTCCTGCTCTCGGTGTGTAATTCAAAGCGCCCTTTGCGTCCCCTTGCATATATATCCCACATTTATCACACGGTACGTAGACTCATATTTCTCCCGGAGTGTAGGTAATCCGATTTTAGGACTTGATCATGGCCAAATAAAACGCAAATATAATCGTTTACACCGTTAATTTGTTTATCTTTCACTTCCCTAACTCAATTACACCTGGATCAAGATGTCCGTGATATGGTACGTGATATCACACAGCTTCAAGCTGGGTCACATTATCCATTATGTTAGCTCCCTTATATAATGTTCACACGGGATATTTGATATAAGACTAACAATCTAACATACTACTGTAATAACCCACTTTATCATGAAATATGAACCATACATATACGGAGATTAGGTGGGCCGTTTACAGGAAATCGATGTCTTAAGCCGCATGTAGTGTGGCTTTATGGTCCTTCTATCTTTAGTGTGATAAGGGATTCTTTTTAATTAGCTTGTTACGATGAATTATGGGTTAATCTTTATATCAACCTGTTCAGGCGCCATTCTAATGAATTTTTTGAAGTTGCGAAAGAGAAATAATATGTTCCTTATCTGAAAAGGAACTCAGGAAATCGAATTATCCATTAATTGGCCTAAAGGTGGACTGAACTGAAGTTCAAATTACTCCTCGCGCACTCCGAATAGCCGTGAAGTAACCATATTATATTTTACTCAATCGGGTGGTGGATTTATGTCATTTCATATGAATAATTATGATAAAATATAATAGTTGATGCTGAGAAGGGAATGGGAACCTAAAACAGTTTGTAGCCTCCTTGGTGAACAGGGATATCATTTAGTTAGAGTACTTAAAGAGCTATGTCAAATTATAATGGTAAATATAAATATACTTTGAGGGTAGTCTAATATTATAAATCTACTTTGAGGGGTAGTCTAATATTTAAAAGTTAGGTTAAATCTAGGCGACATTATTTCATGAGTTCTCTTTGAACTATCAGTCGTCCAATCAGCGAAGGTTCCGTCCAAGAAGCTGTGAACTTGCTTCCTTTGTTGTTTCAACACTTAAGGGACACCTTACTTTAATATGTTCAATCACCAATATCCGAATATCCGATAGGACCGAGGTTGTTGCGCAAACTTGGCAACTAATCAGTCGCATTAATGTTATTTTATCTTTCAGTACTAGTAAAATTCGACTGAAATATCGTAAAAAGTACGCGTAGTAGTTGTCAGCCAAGTGCGCGTTACGCGCGCGCGCGCGCGTGGATATATATTTCCCATGTTATGGCTAGCTAAATAAGCATAAAATACCGATAACTTCAGCAGTGTACAACAAACAACAACAAGCGAGTGGCCCTTGACTTCCAATTTAATCATTAGCTGCTTGACCGGATATTTTTATCAATACATTTTGTCATACATACATACATACATTTTTTCATACATATTTTCATCAATACAATCAATACAATCCAACTTAACAGTTTCAATAATTTCAGTTTGTTTCAAAGTTCAGCGGGGCTGCCGAAGTACCACCAGCAGAGCTTCAATAGCAGAACGTTATTATCAACAGACCAGTACAGCTTACGAAAGGACACAGCTTCGTACAGCAACTATGTCGACCCAAGTATCGATACCCTTAATAATTACTTAAAAGGGAGGCATAAGACTGTGGAAGTTGGGTTCAACGCAGCTCCAGACAAGCAGTATATCGTCTCTGGTAAGTTGACTAATACATTTTATTCAAATTTCTATTTGTCTTAGCCCGTAGGAATTATCTTTACCAAATCGTATCTTACTTCAAATTTCTGTTCAGACCTATGTCTAATAACTCTAGCTTCATTTCTATTGTAAAAAGGCGTCTGATCACACTATTCATTGAGCTATCATTGACACATTATTTGGACAGGTTATAACAATTTCTACGTGCCGGCTACTGTAGAAAGTGATAGCAGTAGAGTTTCTGTCATCCTACCCCTCCATCGAGGTATGTGCTAGTTTTAACAATAACTAATATTTTAATAAGTTCATTATCATTTTATTCATTACCAATTTATGTTGTTAAATCTTTAAATTATCATTAGTTATTATTAACTCCTAATTGTACGGTACTGACTACCTATACTCCTCAGCCCTCAGCTTCAGTTCATATAAATAACCGTGTTTTATCTCAGATTCCTCCTCTCTGGTAGAGATGGTATGCGATGTAGTGGAGGCTAACAACATCACCCGTACCCTGCAGTGAACCTTCGCTGAAGTAACTCCCTCGCTCCCTTCCCCGTTATCTTAACTTAGATGCATGCATGAACTCTCTGTGGGATTGATTAACGTTACGTTTCAGATTAAAAACAGTTAAAATGATTTGTGTTACAAATTGTATGATATATTAATATAGACTATTCACGTAATGATTGGGTAATACATCTTTGATATTCCTGCTGAAGGGATGTCACTAAATTATGAGTATGACTTTTTGTAGCTTGGCTTCGTCTGCCTGTTTAGAGGTAATGACGATGAATGACGGAAAAATAAGTATCTAGAAAATGATACGTGGATCGTATTATTCTCCATTTTTCGTTGATTTAATAATCTTGTTAAGCTTGATTTTTAATTGTGAAAACAATTAATACGATTTAAATACATTGTCGGTTAAACAATTTCAGCTGTTGAGATTTCATTTCAGCTTGCTCGTAATAATCGATTATTAATTTCCTTGTTTGTATAAAAATCCTGTATATAATGAGCACTATCGCTTGTTGCATAACTTGATATAACTTCCGTTACTGATCCATAACATGGTTAAAGTTTTGCCTTTGTAGAATATAATATATCCAGTTAATGTTTAACTTATACCTCCCTTAATACTAAATTCCAAGTCAACCTATCATTGACATTAGGACTGCAGAATATTCAAACTCTCGGAATTTCACTTTTAACTTTAATATGTTTATACTAATAATCTTGTTAGCTAGTTATACACACAATGGAACATATAGTAAATTATGGATAACGCTTTGTTAACATATTAGTATGATAAAGTAATAGTTTTGCTGATTAAAGTTTTACCTCTTGACCACTTCTTGCGTATCAGTTGCATGAATTGGCTTTAAATTAATCTCTTTATGAACTATTTTCTGACCAGATTCCCCTTCCCGCCAAGTGGTGTTGCTTTTGCTTGGGTGTATAACTGAGGTATAACTGAGGTTAACTGAGGTTACCTTAGTAGTCGATAATATGTGATGTATTGTTAATGTGGACAACATATTTACTTCATTTTCTTATATCTAAAAATTGAGGTCGAGTTATTTGTTTCGAAGGAATTTCGGCCGACTCTAAGATAAAACTAGAACGTTTATCGTAAATTATGCAAGTTTTATGAAGATTTTAGCCAACTATACTAAATTAAACTTAAAGAGTTCTCAACAAATGAATATCACATCAGAAGGGCCATTCTCATTCGTCAGCATGCGATGGGGTCCAAGCACTAAAAGTTGATCAGGTACACAGATCAGGTATATAGTGGTACCAGCCTACCCCGCCATAGCCTGGATTTTTCATGGTGTGGATTCAGCTTCTGATGGGAATGTAGGGAAAGAAGTTCTCAGAAAAATTATTAGAAAGCGATGAGAAATGAAAATTGCTACAATTGCTGCAAGTTGTAACGTCAATTTTGAATATTTCCAGAAAAAGCTCCGGAAATTTCTTCGATAAAAATGTTTTTAAGGTATGTGTTATGCCATTGCCGATTATGTGCAGAAGCCCCGGTTAGTTTTCAATAATAAGTCAGCTTCTCAGGAATAATTCTATTCAGTTGTTCATCGTTATCCTTATATGGGTTATGGATTAAGTGGGGAAAAACACCCGGAAGTTTAAAAAATGATTCAGGTTTGACACATATTGCAGTAAAAATTACAATAAAATTAACACAAAGCTGTAAGAAAAGGAATGATTATAATATTAAATTTATTGAATAAACGTTCTAAACAAGGGATAATTACACAATCAGTGAAAATAAATTGCTTTACGGTCTTCCTCTTCTGGCTGGTAAATCCGGTGTATCGATGGCAAAAATGAGGGAGGAAAACGCTGGTCCGTCAACAGGACCCCGCAAAACATGTCCTAACATTCTCCACCTTTTCGGTCCACCTTTTCTGACAATGGTTAAGCATTGCACTGAAATTAAACGCTGCGATGATTGCAGCGTTTAATTTTATACAAGTTTTTGTCGGAGATGACTCCTGGGTACTTTATATTCAAAGCATTTAGTTTCTTGAGGAATAAGGAATAGTTTGAGGACTGCCCAGCAGGATGAGTTGAAGTTGAACATAAGAACCGATACGACTAAAGCATTGTACAGTATTAGACGTTTGTTTAGAGGCAGTTTGTCACTCCATGCCTTCTAGTTCTTATAGTCGTTGAAAGCAGCATATCTGGAAGCCGAGTCATGGGCATACTAACAGGGAGCTACCTTACTTAACATTACTAGATAACCTGAAAGCAGAAACTGGGCTGAAGTCAGTAGATGTGATAGCTAGACTGATGGAGGACAGAAAGCTGTGGAGAACACTACCCGCCTAAAGTCAAGTCAAGTAAGTCATATCCCATGTTTTATACGACACTGAATATCAGCTTTGCCACACACGACAGATCCTAGAGTGAATGAAATAACTTTTATATATAAAAGTATATATATATGAAAAAATATATATATATATTTTTTCATGGGAGGATTCTGGAATTTTCGGAATCCGACGGCCGACCCCCTGTTCACACTGCACGTGCTTAACATAGTTTAAAGTTTCCAGCTCTCATGCTTTTAAGAATTTTCACTCCAGGGTTTGTCTTTCCCTTTTTTAACCATGTAGTATTATTGTGGGTTGGTGCATTATCATTGCTTTACACTCATACAGGATAGAATTACGTTGCTGCATTATGATTAGATGGTAAAGGTTGAAATTGCGGATGTTTGTTGATGTGTATTTTATTTTAAACATTTTTATGTTGACCTAAGTCGTATAAATCATTTATTTCAATTTTTCATCGTACCGATTTGTCTGATTGAACAAAAATTATCTTTGTAAATGAACTAAAAAAGTAAATACGGCCACACTCATGATTCTTCATAACTTACATTCGTTAATCGTAAGCCATTTCAACGGTATCAATGGAAGAAGAACTACAAACTATAGCTCTATAGCTGGATTCATTCCATAGCATTAGCAACGCTTCACACAATTTAGTGGAATTATACTGATACATTCGACCAATTGTTTAGCTTTCATTTTTGTAATTGAACCTAAAAATTAAAATGAGTACAGATATAAAGACAATTATTGCTTTTTAAAATTTAAAAAAAAAGTTTGCTGCCTGTTAGCTGTGAACAGACCTAATCCTATCTCCCGTGCAAGGGTATCTGTCCTTGCTACCGTAGTCGAATCGCTGCCCTAATGTAGGTCTGATAATTATTTTGTCAGCAGGATATGATTGGAATCTGGCATCTGAAATTGTGGGAGTCGCCTGTGAGTCCTGAGGACCAATTGTCGAACTACTTGCGAAGCTCAATCGCTTTTAGTCTCTTTCTGCTTAAACAACCGCTTGTGCAGAGACTTAGAGTTACGTATCAAGGTTGACTTTGTGATCATTCTGTATTCTTGTCCTACATCTTCATCTAGAATAACGGGGTCCGAGTATAACTTTACCAGCGATACGAAGTGAAGGTTCTTTCTCTTGGCATATCGTGTACGTAGCCTATCGAGAAGGGTTCGAGAAAGTGGCGAGTCTATCTCAGATCTCTTCTAGCCTGCTGTCAATAAACTAAATAATCACTTCTGCTTGAGCGAGCATGCTTCCTCTTTTACAAAAAAACTCAGTTACAATCTTGAACGGTGCGAGAGCTAACTCAGTCTCTTCTACATTCAGTTTTAGATTGCCTAGCTCCAAGTCATCTAAACGTCCGTGCACTGCATCAGTTATCTGGTCATATCTCTCCAACATACTGCACAGCGAGCTCCAACGGGTTTTTTAGTCTCGTTGCAGTGTGAGTTCCTTTCCGTGCTTCAACAAACAACAATAACTTCGTCTGACCAGTGACCATACAACCTTCATCTTACTAGATGCGAAAAAAAACCATCACACTGCAAATTATGCTAGTACTGGGAAACAAATTCGAAAAGTATGTTAAATGTTGGCCAATTTACCCTACTAAAAATGTGTCGATTATCGCGATAATTCTCGAAAATTATCGCGATAATCGATAACGATTTTTGGGAAATTATCGCCGATAATATCGGTTGGCAACCCTATATCATATATTAATGCATTTCATACAAGGTATTCATGTTATGTAGCCTGGGTTTGGACAGGCTGTTATTTAAGACTCCCAAAAGCTGCTGTTATGGGCGTCGTTTTGTTGGTTGAAGTTGGAAACGGCCTATTTTGGCGACTTAGTATAGTTCTGTCGTCCCACTCTGTGGATTCTTCTATATAATACATAATACACATACATATATATATATAATATATATGTATTATACTTATAGGGTTGGGGTCAGAGGAGAGTTTAATTTGTCCGTCAGAGCCACATAGAAACCGTATTAAAGTTAGTCACGTGATACTGATAGTCACGTGTAGCTTGATTAATGATTAATCATCATCGACATTATCCTTAGTCTATGACTGAGTCTGAAGGTTCCCAGCACAATTCACAAACGTATTAACTATGAGCCATCTGTTGGATTTGTCTGCGACAACGCTCATTATAAATATAAACATATTATTATTTATTATGGCCAGCAGACTTTTTCATTAGGACGCTAAAATAGAGCTGATAGGTACCTGCATGACATAATATTTCGATTCTTTGTAGTCTTATTTGTGATGATCAGCTGATAGCAATCATTTATCTTTAGTAATTATAATATTGATAATAGCTTTTCAATCACCAAAAAGCTATACAATATGATATGTATTACTATGTTCAAGTCGATGAGATACTAAGTTACTATGGTATGCGTAACTCTATTTTGTAGTTTATAGTCTTATCTGCAATACCAATCGTTAATTTTTAGTAATATTGATAATAGCTTTTTAATCACGACACAATCTTACAATAGATTTTTCTTACAAAAGCATTATATCTTACAATAGATGTATTATCAAGTCGACGAGATACAATGATATGCGTAGTTTAATCCGATACACGCAATTGTGTAACCCAACGTATAAATCACACAGCTTCTTGTGAAATTACACGATCATGATAATATGCACACAATATTCAGTATGCACCGTGCATGAGCCCTATAGTTGCAGTTTTCGTTCAATTTGGGACGCTAATCAGGTCATAAGCTGGTCGTCGGCTTTGAATAGCTCAAAGTTAAGATAATATATATTATGCACAAAGTCATATTCAGATGCAATGGAATTATGGAATCGTAAAGTACCGCCGACTACCATGAGCGGGTCTGATTATACACTACCTGATGAAGCAGTTATACTATATACTACTCGTTTAAAGAACCAACAAGTCAGACCAACAGATGTTTGTTCCGATCAGACCTTTCAATGTGGTACTGTTAAGAGCATAATATGGTTATCTGATGCGAGCCTTGTTAGTTGTTTGTTCTTGCAAAATAACAATTTCCTGTGACATAATCTGAGTAAACTTGTACTGATTCGTCGTCATATCATTATACGATATCCTCCCATATAATATGCATAGCATGGTTCCCTCATATCATTATACGATATCCTCCCATATAATATGCAGAGCATGGTTCCCTCATATCATTATACGATATCCTCCCATATAATATGCAGAGCATGGTTCCCTCAGAAATGGGATTGTATCGTACGAAATAACACACCGCACACGTGTGACGTGTGTCATCATAAATTCATGCTCTCATGAAACCACCTTTTTTATCAGTTTGTCAATTTATACACATGTTTGCATCTGTGAGTGTACTTGTTTATTATTTAGCTGCGTCACTACTCTACAACTACCTTTTAAACTGTTTGAATTTGATCACACAGCACACACTCTACTCGCACATTTGTAACATTTGATGAGTGAATAATAATATTCAATTGGATGGTATCTTACTATATATAAAGCGAGACGATATACAGGGTGGCCCATGAAAGTCTACCCATCCTTATCTCTTAAAATTGTTACAGGTCGCTGAGATCTTGCTAATTATTTTATTTCAGAATGGAAAAGCGCCATAACTTACGTTCTGATTAATATTTTTGCTTCAAATTTTTAGAGAATGTCAATCATAATTAGACACAACTTCGTGCTAAGTTTTGTGTGAGTCTGAGCTTGTCTGACAAAATTAGCTCCTGAGTGTGCTAGCTTTAATTTCTCACCCAGAACTGTTTACATTGGTTAATAGAAACCACCAAAAAAAATCCTGGGAAAAAAAATTAAAAAACCACCGATTTATTTATGTTTTACCAATTCTATTCACCATGATGCATCGCACATTCCATTCTCTGGACTGTGTACATTTTGCAGACTGCTGTACAGTGTACATCCTATATTTTAACTGATAAGGACTATCACAGATGATCCTTCCTGCTTGTTTATATCGTTCTGCTCACTTGCCTTGACAAATTTAAAATTATAGCTGGATGATTAGCCTACAATTTTATCGATACTGAAATCAATTGAATTGCGTTTCTCGACAGGCACCACGAGAAGGTTCATCCATTGCCCGCCGTGTTGGCGATTAAAATCACCGTTTGTGTTGGCGATTAAAATCACCGTTTGTGTTGGCGATTAAAATCACCGTTTGTGTTGGCGATTAAAATCACCGTTTAGAGAAGGTGCTCAATGTGACCACCTCCTCGGCTCTTCAGGACGTCCATCCTCTTGGCTACTGATAAACAGGAGTTCTGGCAGTGAGTTATGGGGATGTTCCGCAAGTTGTGACGAATGACAACTTCTAAAGCAGCAAGGTGAAGATGGGTAGACTCTCGTAGACTTTATCCTTCAACCATCCCCACAGGAAGAAGTCGCAAGGAGTGAGGTCAGGAGAGCGGGCTGGCCAGTGTTGAGCAAGTTTCTCTCCGATCGTCATGCTCCCAAACTGGTCACCAATGTAATCAATAATGCGGTTGGGGATGTGCACTCTCGCCCCGTCCTGCATAAAGCTCATGAGAGACGGATCCAGGTCGTGGTGTGCACAGAAGTTGAAGAGTTCTGGTATGAAGAAGCTCTGCAACATCTGTAGGTAGCGATCTCCGTTCACAGTTACAGTGGCACCAGCTGCATCCTTGAAGAAGTATGGTCCGATGATTCCGTGAGAAGAGATCGCACACCAGACGTTCAGCTTTGGAGAGTTCTGAGTAGGTCTCTGCTGCACGCTGTCAGGTCTCTGGCTGCCCCAGTGTATTGCGTTGTGGCTGTTGACGGAACCGTGGAGGCAGAACTTGGCTTCGTCGGTCCACCAGATGTTTCCGATAAAGTCCTCGTTTGTGGAATCTTTCAGAAGCAACCAGTCAGCAAAGCGTACTCTAACTGGTGGATCCTGAAGCTGCAGAGTGTGGTGAACTGTCCAGCCATAAGGGTACAGTTTCAGTTCAGTCCTCAGAATGCGTTGCAAAGTCGTCCTAGGTATGCCAAGATTGGCCGAACGTCTTCTGGTCGATTGCCTGGGGTGGTCTGCCACAGATCCTACTATAGCCACAGTGTTCTCAAAGGTCACTCCCGTAGATGGTGGACCAGATGCATCCTTTTGTCGGTTGGTGACAACACCATGTTCTGTAAATTTCTTCTTAAGGTTGTAGACTGCTTTCCTAGTAGGGGGGGTGATTCCAGGGAATTTCGCTATGAACAGTTGGATAAGAGCTGCGAAGGGGGTATCCTTGGATTCAGAAACAATAAATATCCGTTGCTGGAGAGTTAGTAGAGGCATGATGAACGTTAATGGTTAATAAATTGTTGCGACTTTTAAGGGGGAAATCTATCCCTGATATCGTAAAATTCCCATGAGAATTCATAAGATTATGGATTATCGACCGGAAATCTACGTTATCGTTTGTTTTCTTTTCAAGTTTATTTACTCATCTCATGGGAATCGGCTGACCTGCTGTAAACCTATTTCAAACCACCGTTTGTAAAATCGATAAAATTGTAGGCTAATCATCCAGCTATAATTTTAAATTTGTTAAGGCAAGTGAGCAGAACGATATAAACAAGCAGGAAGGATCATCTGTGATAGTCCTTATCTGCAGTTAAAATATAGGATGTACACTGTACAGCAGTGTAGCGAATGGAATGTGCGATGCATCATGGTGAATAGAATTGGTAAAACATAAATAAATCGGTGGTTTTTTAATTTTTTTACCCAGGATTTTTTTTGGTGGTTTCTTTTAACCAATGTAAACAGTTCTGGGTGAGAAATTCAAGCTAGCTCGCTCAGGGGCTTAATTGGTCAAATAAGCTCAGTGAAGCTCTCAATCACACAAAACTTGCCACAAAGGTTCATCTACTTGTTATTAACATTCTGTGAAATTTAGAATAAAAAATATTTATCAGAACATAAGTTATGCCACTTTTTGTTTTTAAAATAATTAGCAAGATCTCAGCGACCTGTAACAATTTTAAGAGATAAGGATGGGTACACTTTCATGGGCCACCATATATATATTTATCTGTGCCATTTTACTGACACCACGGCATCAACTTTAACGCGAATTTCTGCAAAAACCGTCAAAGATATAAAACTGAAACTTTTTTGACTGGGTCAAATGCTTTAATGGCCTCCAAATCAGCATGAAAAAATAAAAAATTGGCCAAGAAATAGGAGTTTTAGAGCCCAAAATTTGGTACCCCAAGTGGTGTGAAAAACGCGAATTAAATAGGTAATAATTGTTTTAGTCTCTTGAGTCTTGACACCATTTTAGGGTTAGACGGGTTCCTGCTAGTATATTTAACTTGGCTATAACCAGTTCAAACTCACGCTACATATAAACAAAAGCTACCTTATCGGACCTTATTTGGACGGACATTAAATGAACGGACATAATTATGAACGGACATTAATACGAACGCTAGAAGGCATTCAAAACCATCCAAAATCAGAATTTTTTTGACGTTTTTTTATTCCAGCAAATGATTTTTAAATCCATTTTTATACAGTAAGTAAGAAAAGCAGTTGTTAAGCAGTAAAAATGTTAAAATATGTGTACATGATCAGTGTCTAATATCACATATCATCTTCATTAAATGGGTTTGAAATGGGTGCATGAAATAGTCCATGCTTAAAGCATCAGTGATTTCTATGGAAACCTTTTTTATCAAACTACCCCAGTCCTGCATTTCAGTGTTAACTTTTACAAACCATTCGGCGTGAAGTGGTTTTATTTTTTTAGGTTAACCTTAACAATAACATCACGTGGAGCTTTCCTAGCACTGTTTTATTACCTCCCCTGAGTAATATGAACTTCAACTATAGCAACGTCGGAAAATGTCCTTGGCAACATGATTTACCGTAATATCTAGAGGCTGGAACAAGTTTGTCATGTTGGCGGGACTAGCTCATGAACTAGATTGTTGAGTGCCATAATCTCGTTGACTTTTTCCGCCAAGTGACCCTTAAAAACATCATATACTATAATATAATAGAGTTTTCTGTGCCTCCGGCAGACCAAGGAGAACCTTTCCGTCGTTAACTTACGGCACAATAAAGTTCTCATAGTTGTCATGGACCAAAAGTTCGAAGTGGAAAATTTTTGAAAAAATTCAACGGACTTTAACTTGGACGGACCTTAAATGAACGGACTTTATTTGAACGGACATTAAGATGAACGTTAGGGCCTCCAACGTTCAATTAATGTCCGTCCAAATAAAGTCCGATAAGGTATATATAATATGTTTCATTGCTTAATGAAGGACACAAATAGCAACCTATTAAAAAGATCGCTAGATCTTGATCAGATAATTGCGATGTCCCTCATTTGATATCATTTTCCCTAGCAGTGAGCAGTGACTTGAAAGGAATTTGTCTCCTTATAGTAATAATTGCAGGATCGGGGCCATATCAGTCGACACTCGACACTGGTCACTGAATTATTTAGTCTCATTTCATTTGTAACTAATTACAGCACTACAAATCTATTTCATTTATTGAGTAGGTATAATGTAACGTGATGGAAATATTTTAAGCGGGTAATATTCCTGTCCAAACCCAGGATACATAACATGAAGACTTTGTTGCAACTTTGTATGAAAAGCATTAATGTCTTCCTCTCAAAATGTATCGTCTTTTATTTCGAGGTTGGTATGGGTTCTGGGGAGGGTTTCAGGGTTTTTGGGGCTGTAGTTTACAGGCACAGGTTTCTGCACTTGTCTGTTTTTTGGCGGCCCTTCGTATTAGTTCATTTTATAAATCAAAGTGTGTAATCCTTGGGGTCTTCCGCGAAACGATCTTTGTCCAACTTACGAACTAACATACGAAGATATTGCATTTATATTGAATATCTGTATCCATGAAACACAGTTATGATCATTTGACTTCCTTAAGTTACGAACTTTGGCGTGTGTATAAATATAATACCAAGAAGTTGTGTTCTTGGTAATGGTATGATGCAACGTACATTGTACAACATTGAAATAGCTTTCTCGGAAACTTCTTCGTTCACGTGACCACAGACCACACGAGATTGTGGTCCTTACTCCGGTACCATTCTTTGATCTTATAAACATTACGTATTTAGTCGTGACGTTGTGTTCTTGAACATTTTAGAGTAGGTAACAGTCTAAGTTTTCATTGTTTACGTTTGAACTTGATCATGGTTTCAATGGTACAATTTGTTATTAAACAGTTTATACTTGTATTTATAGAGTCCACAAATTAATTCTAATAAAAAATCTCGTTACCTGCAACATCCACAATTTTGTCGCTATAAATAGGGCCAAACAAGCTTCTTCTTCATAATGTGGCTTAAAAATAAGGGTCGATAAGGTAAACAATTTACTGCCAAGAAAAACTACCAGGTTAAGAAATGTAATGCTTTGTTGTCTGATTCTATCTTTTCTAGATCTTATATCAGAAGATCAATAATTTACACCTTCAGTAGCTGCGTCTGGAATAGGTATGATGTATCGTTACATACCAACAACTAAACTGTCATCATCGCCATATACTCTCTTTACAGTTTACACACACTTCGTTTACTTGACTTTGCTGAGGATTCCTTGCTTGCATTTGGCCTATGACTATGTCATGAATCTTATTAAAAATTCTTACCATTTGATAAGTAAAGGGTATGTAACCACACTAATTTAAATTATGCACATGTTAAATGTTAATCATTATACTGCGAGAAATTCACTACGTTTTGCCTCAAAGGTGCTATTCTGGGAGACAACTCTGTCCTCTTCCTATTTCTCATTTCTGTTGAATATACATTATATTTAAAATAATTCACTGCAGGCTATTATAAAACAGTTTAAAATTCCAATCCAGTGCATGTTTTTGTCGTAACATCACACGTTTCAAGTAGAAGTAGGACTGTCTATTTATTTTATAGATATACTCTAGCTGTACGTGTTTTTATTTATTCAGCATTGTCCATATTCGAATTGAAGCTTTTTGTACCTAAAGCTTAACGCGTCAGCTAATACACTTTGGTATTGACCTTCGAATGCTTTATATGAAGTTCCTTACAGGCAACCATTTGAATGGCGAAAAGAGTGAAAATCTAAAATATTCGATAAGATGAACGCTTTTGATCAATGATCCACAATAAATCCCATAAATTAGTTAAATATTCAATGAATCAATTCTAAAGCATCTCTAATCTCTAGCACTTTTAAGTAACATGCCCGACTGCGATAGCAAGGTCTATCCTGTTACTTATCAGTGGCAGTATCCCGGAGGTTTTTATAACCATTAACCAAGTACCAACTATATCAATAGTAGGTACAATCTTTTTTATTCTTATCTACTTCAACTTATTTTCAACCAGTAGGTAATTTTTCATGTCATGTGATCTGAGATTATTTTCAAAAATGGTAAAATCACATGTTTTAGTTTTAATGCTAAGCATTAAACAATCAACAAAAGTCACTTTTCAGTAAAAATATAACCTTGTTTCAATAATCCCTAATTTCACTAATGATTATAACCAAGTACCAACTTACAGTGTTTTTTATTCTTTTCTACTTCTACTTATTTTTAACCACTTCCAGTCGGTAACTTTCCATGTCAAAGGTGTCCTGTGAGTCTGTGAGACGATAAAATAAACACTTAGCACTGATAAAACAAAAAATAAATTTATCATCTAAAAATGGTAAAATCACATGTTTTAGTTTTGATGCTTAAATGTGTTTACGTCTACAAAAAACACTGGGTAATTTGTAATCTGTGCGTAGTTGTGGATGAGTCATGAGTGATTATCTGGTTATTCTGAACTGTGACCTGCAATAACAAGTAAAGTAATATATGTACTTCGGCTTAACACCTGATGTCAGGCCTTATAATGCGAGGCTCAAACCGTGAAACTAAACAGTTCCTCAGTTCCTGCAATATATATAAGGAAAAATCGAAGACAAACGGACGACAGGTGCTGCCCTAACGACTTGTTGTTGCTCTAGTTGAGAGTGTGGAGAGGATTTCATTTTTATTTTGTTACACAAAGTGTCTCTCTTCGGCCTATTGGGGGAAAAATGTTTATGCTTTGGCATAAACGTGAAAGACAACAAATGACTGGTCAATTTGCCTTGCTTGCTGATCATTTGTTAGCTCGCAATTTGCTTTGTTTCATTTTAACTGTCGAGAGCAGTGATGCTCCCTACTGAACACTTCAATCTTAAAAACCTTAACTACGAATGATCAATTTTCATGGAGCAAGATGATTTGAAAGTGTTCATAATGTAATTTCTAGTCGTAGGGCTGTGTCTCTATTCCAGCAACGCACTGGGTGTAGATTCTCTTGATACATATTGTATACATCTCTTCGGCGGCCTCAAGAGGTATACAACGTGTATCAAGAGAATCTGCTTTATCTAGACTTCAACTAGCCTTTCATTACACACAAAGCTGCTATTAACATGGTTCAGAGTATGTAACTTCTAACTGTGAGTAGTTAGTTCTTACTATAGTATGTAACTTCTAACTGTGAGTAGTTAGTTCTTACTATAGTATGTAACTTCTAACTGTGAGTAGTTAGTTCTTACTATAGTATGTAACTTCTAACTGTGAGTAGTTAGTTCTTACTATAGTATGTAACTTCTAACTGTGAGTAGTTAGTTCTTACTATAGTATGTAACTTCTAACTGTGAGTAGTTAGTTCTTACTATAGTATGTAACTTCTAACTGTGAGTAGTTAGTTCTTACTATAGTATGTAACTTCTAACTGTGAGTAGTTAGTTCTTACTATAGTATGTAACTTCTAACTGTGAGTAGTTAGTTCTTACTATAGTATGTAACTTCTAACTGTGAGTAGTTAGTTCTTACTATAGTATGTAACTTCTAACTGTGAGTAGTTAGTTCTTACTATAGTATGTAACTTCTAACTGTGAGTAGTTAGTTCTTACTATAGTATGTAACTTCTAACTGTGAGTAGTTAGTTCTTACTATAGTATGTAACTTCTAACTGTGAGTAGTTAGTTCTTACTATAGTATGTAACTTCTAACTGTGAGTAGTTAGTTCTTACCATAGTAGGTAACTTCTAACTGTGAGTAGTTAGTTCTTACTATAGTATGTAACTTCTAACTGTGAGTAGTTAGTTCTTACTATAGTATGTAACTTCTAACTGTGAGTAGTTAGTTCTTACTATAGTATGTAACTTCTAACTGTGAGTAGTTAGTTCTTACTATAGTATGTAACTTCTAACTGTGAGTAGTTAGTTCTTACTATAGTATGTAACTTCTAACTGTGAGTAGTTAGTTCTTACTATAGTATGTAACTTCTAACTGTGAGTAGTTAGTTCTTACTTATAACCCAGAGTTGGGCTCCCTTTGTTTACTGCTAGGTAGAACTAAGAATAGCTCTCCCTGTAAATTAACCATGTTACAGGTGTCATCCGAGCGATTTCATGATTCGCGGAGCTAAATGGTCGTATTCTGAGAGCAGATCATGATTCGCGGAGCTAAATGGTCGTATTCTGGGAGCAGATCATGATTCACGGAGCTAAATGGTCGCATACTGAAACCAGATCATGATTCTGCCGTATGTTAAATTGCCGTAGACTGTTAACTTTCGTTTTCGAGTAATATTTAGTTAAATACGATAACATATAGAAATAAGATAAAGGCTCAGTGCAAAGCAAAGTTACAGTCATATTGTTATTGCACCGCCACCAGTTTTGCTGTTGATAAGATATCATCCCTTCAGCTCCTAAGAGTAAGGTGTGGATCTCCGGGACATATCTCCGGGCATATCTCCGGGACATATCTCCGGGACATATCTCCGGGACATATCTCCGGGACTTATCTCCGGGACATATCTCCGGGACATATCACCGGGACATATCTCCGGGACATATCTCTGGGACATATCTCCGGAACATGTCTCCGGAACATGTCTCTGGGACATATCTCCGGAACATATCTCTGGGACATATCTCCGGGTAATATCTCCGGGATATATCTCCGGGACATATCTCCTGGACATACCTCCGGGACATATCTCCGGGACTAGCGAGTGCTGATATAGCATGCTTGTGCTCAATTCTTTTCTCCCAAACTCCACGGTAAATCAGGGGTTTACTGTAGCTTATAACCAAATACCTACTTACAATCTTTTTTATTATTTTCTACTTCTAATTTCTATCATTAATTTCCAACCAGTAGTTAAGTAGTTTGTTTTCACAGGTGTCATGTAAAAAAACACATAAATCTATCATCTTCAAAAATGGTAAAATCATGTTTCAGTTTTGATGCTCATATGTTTTTAGGTCTACAAAAAACACTGGGTAATATGTAATCTGTGCGTAGTTGTGTCATCAGTGATTATCTGGTTATTCTTTAATTTAATTGAACTGTGACCAGTAATAACACTTGTAACCGAGTAAAGTAATTATGCCTTATAATGTGAGGCTTAAACCGTGAAACTGAACAGTTTCTATTGTTACCTACATTTACAATTACAATTTATAAGGAAAAATCGAACACAACAGGAGGACAGGTGTTGGCCTAACGAATTGTTGTTGCTCTCAGTTGATCACAGTGTAGTGAGAGGAATTCTTTTTATTTTGTTATACAAGGTGTCTCTATTCGGCATATTAACTAACATTATTCATTAAATATTCCTTTATCAACTGTAATTATAATAATTAAATCTTTATTGACTAACCTTAAGCATTAAATATTCGTTTGTTATGTACACTGTACAGTACTACACCGTGCCGATATTGTGTCATTAAACACCAATTTAATTTGTACAACTTTATTAAATCCTCTTAAGCCTAAGGGAGGGTGTTGCGAACACCCCCTCACGTCATAACGTCGACATCATAGAAGGAAGGGAGGGGGGAGCTTCGTGGTGCTGACGCCAATCTTATTTCACACAATAGCTGTGTGTTAACTTACTGACAAAGGCAGAATGTTATTGACGTAGTTTTTGAATGGTCCCTAACCCTATTTACATCGACAGAAGTTACTCCGCATAGAGCTTATGTTTATGTGAATATATAGTAGTAGCGGGGGTGTAATATTATGATTGTATAATTGTTGTGGTGAGAGGTTTTATAGTTCGTGACGAACTATAAAACCTCTCACCACAACAATGGAGACGAACTGTTCGTCTCCATTATATTAATTCATCTGCGCGGTTTACTTTCCAATCAACATTAAGTTAACCGTTGTTGTGCAGTAAGATTACAATAATTATTTACCACCCTTTTTTTGACCGATGGTCCAAGCTGTGTTGCTGTTTGCTACTCACCCGGAACTGCACGGTAAATTAATCCGTAACTCATAATATTCACAAAGATGTGTCGTCGTAAATTCTCATGTCCGAATTTCAAGTTGGCCCGATGTTAAAGCAACAAATAGTTCCAACAACTTAGCGTACCTACTAAGTGATAATTCACCGATATTATTCACGTCTCCTGCAAATTAAGGGCATCCATGAAGTCTTTGTAAAATAATTTGTTTTCCATCCGCCCGCGAGTTGCCATTATTTAAGTTTAACGTACAGCCGTGTCTCTGTTGATAATGCATATTAATGTAAGTGGATTTAATTGGTGATTGTTAACGTTGCCAAAGACATTTCTGTTGCGTAATTGAAATCAGTATTGTCCGGACTGGTCACTGGTTGGATTTAACCAGGTTCTCGTGCTTCAATGCTAATTATCAACGGCGGTATACTGTGTCACAAACTTAATGATTCTTTTATTAATATATATTTAGTTTGGGTAAGAATAGTTATGCCTGAGAGCTGATTTGTAATGCGCTTATCTTTCAAGAGCAATTGTATTGATAGGAAGATGTGTAGAAAATTTTGAGGGGGTAAAATGGCCACAATAAAAATAGAACACTCTGTAGACTTCTCTATAATATGTGAAAAATGACTGGAATGAGCACATATTTATTAACGAAAAACTGTACTTCGATTCCATAAATGAGGAAAAAGGGTATAGTTAATAGTATGCTGTATATAAAGTTTGGACCTAGAGACTTCCCATTCGTGCAGCACAAGGGTTTGCAATAGCCATATATATGTACAGGTTACAATGCAATGAAGGCTATAAAATGCTTACTTTTCATGTTGTCCTGCATGTCTTCACTCTTCCAATTAGCTGTCTAGTTATGACCTGCCAAAGTGACATAGTATGGGCTTATAGTAATCACTTTCTTTCCTAGAAAATAAGCACTTCGTAAAATTGACGGCAAATGAAACCAGAACAGTTTGCAATTTTAATTTTTCTTATTTGCGAGATGTTTTAGCCACATTAAAGCGTAGCCAGCCCGCGCCCGTCAATAAAAATCGTTGACTTTGACCGTCAAAAACAAATCAGTCAGGTTATGTTGGATCCTTTGATTTAATTCCGCAGTAATTTGATCAGTTATTTTGTGGTTATGTTGTAAATCTAAAACCTTTCACCCGAACATGATTCAGATTAGTTTGATGTCCGTGCTGTAACAAGATGATATTTGGTGATGATAAAGTGATTGGAGACAACAACGAAACCCTCCAGATACTGGGCGACATCAGATATGACGGTCCGATCAACTACTTCTTCGCGGTAATAATAATACTCGCTTTCATAGTCTCAGGGGTGCTGAACCCTGCATTATTCTGGTTCCACTGTACACGTCCAGCAACAGTTCCTGCTCTCATCTTCAAGATGCTCAATGCTATAGACTTCTTAACAACAACCTGCTTGATACCCTACCTGGCTTATGGACTCCTGACTCCAACACTAATGCCACATCAAGTACCTGCCTCTCTAGGTCAGAGATTTTACTCAGCTGTGTTTGCCTTTATCCTCTTTCTTAGTGTTAGTATCACCACTCTCATGACTGCAGCCAGGGTCTATGCTATTAAATATCCTCTGAAAGTGATGCACAAGAGGTACTCAGTTCTGTTCCCCATGCTCGGATTCATTTCCCTGGCTCTGGTTATTGTTGGTATCAACTTCTACTACAATACGACGTGGGATAGATTCCTCTACAGTACAAACCGCCTCAAACTTGTCTTGTTCGACACTGAAACTGGTAAAATCAATAATTGGCCTGAGCTTGCGTTTGGAGGGATTCTGATGTCCATTGCTGTTGCTGGGTGTGTTTGCGCGGTTATAACAGGGAAGGAGGTTTACAAATCAATCAACCAGATGAAACTGATTGGTTACAAAAAGAAGTCTACGAACTGTTTAGAAAGGGTGCACAGTTGTATCACGATCATCATGCTGGCAGCTGGTATCCAGGTAGCAGTTGTTCTGGTGATCGTACAGTTCGTCTACTCTATCTTTGTCAGACATGGATTTCCATACCACGCCAATTATTTTTTCTATGGCAATGGTCTTGTGTGTTCTCTTGTTACTTCTGTCCTCAACCCAATCATCAAAGTTGCAAGAAGCTCAGATTTCAAGAAAATATTATTCAAAGAACTCCAGAACAATTTCAGTAAGGGACGTTCAACTGACAGTTGTTCTCTAGCTGGGAGATTGTTTGTTCAGTCGCAGACTCTGAGTGCTTAAATTTTTCTCGAAATTGATTTATCTGTTAGTTTTTTCTTCTTCAGAATTTTTCTCATGAACAGAAGTTCGGAAAAGCCATAAACGATGGTTTGATCATTTAATAAAACTTAGTAGAAAAATTTGCTATTTTCTATGCCGTGATCAATTATTATTATACCAACACTCAACAGTGCCTGCAAATATTTTGTACGTTACTGACATAAATATTGTAAAAAAGTTGATTACGAATTACAATTACAGACATGAAAGTCAAAGCTGATAACTGTTAAATCAATTATACTATCTGTACTTAAATCATTAATGTTCGTGCGATTGCCAACTTTACATTTACACAGTCGGATAGCTGCATGACAGAACATGGTTCTTTACATCGTATTTACAGAGTTCACTTTCTACGTAAAATAGAAATATGGTTGGTTTCAGTACTGTCATCGATCCTTACTTGGAAAAAGACCTTACCTAATACCCAATACCTATGGCTATACACTATTTATTTAGAGAATCTTTGTTCTTCTCCAACCACTGAATGTTGTTCCTAGCAGTGTCCATCGCAGACTCATAATCAGCCTTTATCACATCATTCATGTAGCCCGTCTCTGGGTCCTCAAACTTATCCTTCACCTTCTGCAGATCCTCCGCAGACGTTATCTGAGATATCACTGTCTTGATGTATTTGGGACATTCCAATCCTAACGTCTGGAAGTGCTCGTAGACAGCCGGCCAGTTTTTAAGCATGTAGTCCAGGGAGACTGTGGCACTGACTCTGTTAGCTGTGGCAATGTACCGGCCCATGATGGAGAGCCCGTTGGATTTCCTTACTATGGTATCGTTCATGCAGTAACTAATGTACTTTTTAACGGTTTCTATATCCTCTGTTTGAGCCATAGCTGTGGCGAGCAGCTTCTTCTCCGCCGCTGTTGATAAAGGATCAACATACATTTTCCAAAGTGCATCCCAATCCTCACTGGAAGCCCTCGCAGCGTAGCTGTAAACAGGCGCCTTATCATCGGGTCCTATTTTCGTAGTTTCTCCGTGTCGTTCTTCCCAAATCTTTTTAGCTGCCTTCACACACAGAACGTCAACATCTGTGTTATCATTATACGTCAAACATAGATCCATAGTCAAACTCTTCCTTAATTGTTTAACATAATCTACTTCACTTTCACCATCAGATTCAACATCATTCTTTAAAGCGTTAGCCTTATTGTACTGTACTGCCGATGCATCTTTCCATTTCCCTTTCCAAGTCTCGAGTAAACCTTCCTCCATCTTTATAAGACTTGAAATCATGCCAATCTGCCGGAACGCCTCCCTCAACACATTGTAATCCTCGTTTGCTGCGAATATTCCGAGCAGTTCTAGTTGCCGGGATAAGGGGTAGTAACCTGCATTTACTAGCAGGTACGTGTCGTACAACAGCACTTGCATCTCTCGAGAACTTAGCTTCAGTGAAGTGCGATCTGTCAATAGCTTCTTCCACAATTTCAAGCTGTACGATGTCACGTAAAATCCATTCCCGTCCCAATTTACAAAAATGCTCTCTTCTGCAGCAATTGGCGTGACAAGGTGTCCATTCGGACGGATCCACTTCAAACTAGAAAGTTCTGGCTCTACAGCATTTTCTATGTGAGTCTTATACTTGATCGGAACATACCATTGGTAAGCGTAGGGTGATGTTTGGGATCCCTCGCTCTGGCCTTCATCTGCTATCAGAAACCTTCTTTGAGACAGAATCAGGTTGTCATTGTCATACTGTTCGACAGTCACCACTGGGAAGTTCATCTGAAGAGTCCAGGTTTTCATGATCTGTTCCACGGTTACTTTTGGAACAGATTTGGATGTAAAGAACTTGTCGAGCGTCCCGTACAGCTGGGATTGATCCGCGTTGGAATATTTGTTCTCAACAAGATATTCCTTCACTCCGTCCTGGAAGCTTGTATCTTTCTCGTTGTCACCTGCCGTATCATCCATCACCATGTTCATTTGACGGAGAAGAGAAGCCCCCTTGTTGTACGCTATGGCATCAAAGAGATGGTGCACATTTCCCGGATCCGTGACAATGACCGAGGCAGGACGAGAGGAAAGGTAGCTATCCTGAGACATCGAGGTGACGCGCCACTCATTCATCAAGAACGGGTCGTTAACATAATCCGTACTGTCCTCCGTACCTAGACTCTGAACGTAGGTTGCAAACCCCTCATTCAGCCAAATGTCGTTCCACCACTCCATCGTGACCAAGTTCCCGAACCACATATGTGCTAACTCATGGCTCACCACTAAATTCACCTGCCCCTTCGACTTAGTTGGATCGTTTTCCGGGTTGAACAAAAGGTATTCTTCTCGATAGATAATGAGTCCCCAGTTCTCCATGGCTCCAGCCTCAAAGTCCGATATCCCCACATGATCACATTTGCTCAGCGGATAAGGCTGATTGAAATAAGTTTCAAAATATTTCAAAATCGTTTCCCCTGTTTCCAAAGCATATGTGGCATAACCATTGTTTATCAGGGAGGGTCGTCCACATACCCTCAGCAAAATATTCTTTTTGTCACCAAGGTTACTTTGAGTAGTCTTTTCTTCACAGTTATAATTAGCAACGACGAATGCCATCACATAAGTGGACATGATGGGGGATCTCGCAAACTTCAGTGTTTGCCAGTCTCTTCCGCCTTTTGTTTTTGTAATCGTATCTCCGATCTGTTCTGTGTTCCAGGTAACGAAGGAGTAGTTTTTCTCAGCAATTATAGTCATGTCGAAGGTTGCTTTGAATTCGGGTTCGTCAAAACAAGGAAATGCCTCTCGTGCTGATACGGGCTGAAATAGTTTTCCAATATAAAAAGATGATATCTTCCTCAATACTTTACAATTTTTGACCACATATTTTATTAAACGATGGCATATTATTAAATGTTGTCTCTTTTACCAAAACGGACGAACCTAGTAAGCTAGTACACCAACATTTACCTGGAACCTAGTACACCAACATTTACCTGGAACCTAGTACACCAACATTTACCTGGAACCTAGTACACCAACATTTACCTGGAACCTAGTACACCAACATTTACCTGGAACCTAGTACACCAACATTTACCTTGAACCTAGTACACCAATATTTACCTGGAACCTAGTACACCAACATTTACCTGGAACCTAGTACACCAACATTTACCTGGAACCTAGTACACCAATATTTACCTGGAACCTAGTACACCAACATTTACCTGGAACCTAGTACACCAATATTTACCTGGAACCTAGTACACCAACATTTACCTGGAACCTAGTACACCAATATTTACCTGGAACCTAGTACACCAACATTTACCTGGAACCTAGTACACCAATATTTACCTGGAACTTAGTACACCAACATTTACCTGGAACCTAGTACACCAATATTTACCTGGAACCTAGTACACCAACATTTACCTGGAACCTAGTACACCAATATTTACCTGGAACTTAGTACACCAATATTTACCTGGAACCTAGTACACCAACATTTACCTGGAACCTAGTACACCAACATTTACCTGGAACCTAGTACACCAATATTTACCTGGAACCTAGTACACCAATATTTACCTGGAACCTAGTACACCAATATTTACCTGGAACCTAGTACACCAACATTTACCTGGAACCTAGTACACCAACATTTACCTGGAACCTAGTACACCAACATTTACCTGGAACCTAGTACACCAATATTTACCTGGAACCTAGTACACCAATATTTACCTGGAACCTAGTACACCAACATTTACCTGGAACCTAGTACGCCAACATTTACCTGGAACCTAGTACACCAATATTTACCTGGAACCTAGTACACCAATATTTACCTGGAACCTAGTACACCAATATTTACCTGGAACCTAGTACACCAACATTTACCTGGAACCTAGTACACCAATATTTACCTGGAACCTAGTACACCAACATTTACCTGGAACCTAGTACACCAATATTTACCTGGAACCTAGTACACCAATATTTACCTGGAACCTAGTAAACCAATATTTACCTGGAACTGCGAGGACACAGTTTTTCTAACAACATCCTTCTCAATATAGTTGCTAAGATAAAGTCCTGATAATTTGTACTTCAACTCTCCACTCCAATCTATGTCTAGGAAATAACTGTTTCCTTCCTCCGGCTTTAGATACTCCCTGAAGTAATAACACCTCGTTATATATGTAGCATTGTACTTGTAATCATGTTGATAAACTTTTAGGTTCGCAGCTTGATATTTCAAATATCAAAATAAAATGATCTCTTGTTCTAAATTTTCTTACTCCAGATAAATGATGTAATAGCTGTTCTCTGTAAAAGGATGATGACGCTTAATCTTTATATCATGTTCCTTTTCATCTTCTGAACCTACAGTCTTGTAGTACAATCTCAGGTAGGAGGAGTCTAGAGGAATCAATATCTTATTGGCGTGCAGTACTATCGTAGAGATGTTGGCTGCTGTGATGTCTATCTGAGGTAGCGGTTACAAGCTGTCAGCTCTAATACTCCTCTTCAATCCAAATATCTGGACATTCTTTCTTTCTTTGGGAGAAAGGATCAATTTCATTCATTCATTTGAATTCTGCATCAAAGTGAATGGATAAGCTCTTTTAATCTAAAACAATTTCTACCTCGATAGTTTCTTTCCCCGAGAAAGTCTCATGTGTCACGTCTATTTGGAGCGTAATGTTGTAATGCTTAGGTTTCACGTCCGTCCGTAACCTGTGAGGTTTGCAGTGATATTACTTAGTAGACTTGGAGAAAGAAGTTTAAAACAATACTCAATTTAGTTTGCAGTTAATGGTTTGTCCTCAGTTGTATATATCTGATTTTCAATATTTTATTGGCTTTCATATTCAATGTTCTACAACCTAAATCAATATAAAAAAGTCCGGACCTCCGAAATAAATTTCGTTCAAAATTGTGCCAAATGAAGGTAAGGGACCTTTCGGAATATGATTGGAGTTGATCTGTGCTCGAGTGGCCACTATATTTGTAAATTGATAAATCAACAATAATAAAATTAAATAACATGTGGTCACAATAACCTGGGATTTTCCCAAGGTGTTCCATAGGATGGTTCACTTTTAGTTTTACCAACAGTGGTAACCACAACTGAAATAACTACTATCACCAGCACCAATATAAGTACGGTAATGACAAGTAAAGCTCTCTTGTTTGCTGTGGACTCCTTCAGCTTTTTCAGAAAACCCATCTGCCCTGTCAAACTGAAGTTAAATTGAGCATTCGTTTTGGTTCAATGTCCAGTGTCAAATCTAAGGACAAAGGGTACAAGACGACTTCATTTTTCGCTGAAGAGGATTCAAATTTTGTAAAACTAGATCAAGATAGGTTAAAAGGTATCAATCGAGTAAACCCCTTCACCGATGGAGAATAACACATTTTGATGACACAAATGGTAAAAATAGGCTCGCTAAAGGTCAAGACTGGCTTGTCTGTTCTTAATCAAACGCAAAACTCCGGAACTTATGGTACGGCACCAGTTTGTCGGGCACGTGGTAACCGAGTGACGCAGTCACGAGGTACAGTCACTTGATAGATAACGTGACCTACATTAACCAGCGAGAAGGGCTGGGTTTCATGCTCAAGCAAGATTAGATTCACAATTCACATCCTTATAGTTTGAGAGAACAGCAAGGGTTGAGTCAAGCTTGAAATATCAATGTTATCGTTGGAAATTAGAAGAGTAGATCGCAAAGGGATTACAATTTCATAAAGGAATTTAACATAAATTTAACATTTTATAACATACAGTATTCCAAAAATGCTATTTCTGAAATACAGTACTCTATAAAGCTATAAGTATCAACAACCAAATCGTCACGTGACAGAAATGCGCTGTCCAATAGGAGTTTGGTATGCTGTCATGTGGCCGCAACCACGAGAGTAGCACAATGGTAGCAGCATTGAGCATGGCAGGATGCTCATTGGACAATGAACACTTTGTGTCGGAAGTAGGTACAGTTTTTTGCCAATTTGACACGGTTAAAATGCACTAAATTTCAAAATTTTGGACGGAAAATGTTCCCAAGACTGCATGTCGTCTTGTGCCGTACCATAAGCAATTTATAGAACTTCCGAAAAAACTCGTGCCTTCGGCACTCGTTTGGTCAGGAGTTCTATAACTTACCTTAGACAACCGTAATTTATTAAGAATAGTAACTAATACCAAAATTGCGAAACTAGTGGAAACGAACTATTGGAAGACAAAAAGAAAAGAAAGTTAATCAGAACGGTCGGGTACGGTGGAGGAAAATAATGTAAAACGGAAATTGTGACTATCCGGGAGTGTGGAACGGTGCAATAAAAATAAATGTTACTGATAATTATAGCTTGAAGGAGCTTTAATTAGTGTTTACTGATAATACACATAATTGCAGACAAAATTAGTAAATCACCTCAGAAGACAAAATTATTTAAAATCAGTGTACAACACGATTGGTTCCAGTCAATAGAATCAGCTAATGCATTAGCTGATAGCTCCGCTAACCATTTCAATTATTACCGGATCATCATTAACTATTTCAGATTATCATATTATAGGAGGTCATTACACATCAGAGATGCCAGTTTCAAGTGTACCAAGTCTAACTGTGTCTGCAACTTTACAGTATACGTTTCCAATCTTTAGCAATACCCTACTCGGATTCTATGCAAACAGTTCACCAAGTGCTTTTTTTGTCAAGAGGACGGGAACTGCCTCGATTTAATGAGTTTTTATTGAAATATTTTCGATCACAATCCCAACTCGATTAACGCAGAAGTTCTATTACCATAATCAAGAACGTCATTTCAAAGGCCGGGAGCTTTGACAAATGTTAGCGGCAATGATTCGATCTGCTTTCAGAGGCTGTAACACTGGTCCAGGTGGCTTCAATGTGGTACCGCCAATGGGTCTATTAAAAATAAAATGAACTTATTGATGACATGGACAAAAATGGTAAAAGGCACATTTTGAATTCACTGCGGTTTCCAATGGTTCTAGAAATTCTAGATATTATTATTAGTGGTTTCTGCATGAATTGTCGACTTAATGGACATATCATTAATGGGGTTATGGATAACAAATGGTAATGATTTATGATTATGAATCTGAACTAAAATTCTATTCTTAACTTACTAATGATATTACCTGACCTCCCGTCATTAATTTAAACGCCACCCTATTCCCGTGCTGCCCCACTGTTTCGGTCCGTCCTCCAATTTCACTGGTGTAAATGCCTTAAAGCCCTTAATGCTGTGGCCTACCCATTCATACTTTTCTCTGGCCAAGATTTAACCACGCGTTAGCTATTATTTTACTCTAAAAGTTTAATTAAAAACTGGCTGACTCTGTGAATTATTTTCTGACCGAGTTTGCTGCTCAGACTCTCCCCGAAACCACTAAAAGTAGAAACCCAACCGAATTATGTTTAGT
This sequence comes from Bolinopsis microptera, assembly GCF_026151205.1. Lineage (NCBI taxonomy): Eukaryota > Metazoa > Ctenophora > Tentaculata > Lobata > Bolinopsidae > Bolinopsis > Bolinopsis microptera. The sequence continues at coordinate 4,917,292 of NC_087080.1, read as the reverse complement.
TTATTTTAAAATGATCTTGTCCATTTCTCAAACGGAAATTTCTAGACTGAATCACAAAAAAATCTCTCATGTCTCCAAATTAGATTGAGTGGAAATGTGTAACGAAAGGAAAAAGTTTGGTCATGACAACATTTTCAACAAAATGCTATAGAGTAATATAAAAGTAATTATATCAAGAACTTGTGATTGTGAACTTGATCAAGTTTTAGTTTTTACACAGTCTGCTTCATTTAAATTCAGACGAAGTCGATGAAACACAAATATTTTTGACCAGTGCTTCAGGAGTGTTGGACTAATGAAGCTCAAACAGATGATTATCGAATAAAGAGTGCAGTAAAATATATTGATTAACGATGTCAACCTTTCCAGATCGTTGCTCTGCAAGAAGCAAGAATGCTAGTTTGCGCGGCGCGTCGAAGTCCTCCAATAAAATATACTTTCATCATCTGAGTTCTGATCAATATCACGAATCAAAATTAAAAAGTACAAATAGCAATGGATAAAAGTTCCGGGTACCCTTCTGACCAAATAGTATCTAGTCCTTCCGAGAATAAAGTTCCCATTCGTGAAATCGGATTTACGGACCTTCTGTCCACATTACAAAACAAGTTGAAAGCTTCGTAATCGTATTTCGAGGACTACCGCAATAAATTAGTTTCAAGATTAAGTTAGGGCCAAATGAGCGTCTTAAATAAGTTCGGTGAGGCTCCACATTTGTTCAATTTCAAATCATTAGAGGAACAGGGGCCCGAGCTGAACTGATCAGATTCTCTAAGTTCCTAAATATTACCGGGTCCGTTCTGATGGTGATCAGAGGATTAGTTCAAGCTGAAGCTTCTTGACCAACTTGTTGGTAGGGCACTTGAAGTTAATGATATGCATTTGATTGTGTAAGGACCTTAGATATATATAAAATGCAAAAAATTGATTACGTAATATGTGAACAACAACTGATGGAGTTACCGCCGAAAATAGCGTTCTGACAATTCTCTCCGTCAGAGAGAGTGTGATCTCCGGTGGTCAGAGCACCTGGTGGTCAGAACACAGAGCTCTAAAGTATGATCTACGAAAATAAATGAAAAAAGCTGATTACGTAATATGCGAACGTCCTCTGAGTGGAATTACCGCAGCAAATATCTCCACGTGAAAACCACTGTAACACTGTGGAATCTCTGATGGTCAGAGCACAGAGCCCTCATTAATTACCACAATATCACAATGTAACAAACTATGATCATATTTCCTGTAGAGTTTCTAACTTAAAAAGGAAGTCAAGATATTCGTACTCAAGGTTCACATTTATAAACCAGGCCGGATACCCACAACTTTCGCCCTCCGTGCAGCTGGGTCATTTTTTAGAGAAATAGGGACCGAATGAATATAATAGTACTCAGGTTTATAATAGTACATGGTTTAAATGTTTTTCTCAGTCATGTTATCATGTTTCCAAAGATTTATCTGAAGTAGTACAATTGTACGGTATGGTGAGCAATTTATCTATCAAGAGTCGTTTTAGAATTGAAATACAATTTAAGATAATAAAGTATTTGATGCGTCGAACTTCGAAGTCAAAGCTTAAGTGACAAGAAAATATCATACATAACATTAACATGTTATATATAAAATGTTCAAAATATTCCCAAACCATTTTAGGTCGATAAAAATCTTATTTAGTCTGGACACTAGAGTCTAAAAGTTATACTTATTGTATGTAACACAAGTCCAAATGTGTGAACGTAACTGTTCAGATAATAATTTAGACTTTTAATCTTTAGCTTAAAATTAACCAATATCGAGCGAAAGTATTTAATTTTAAGCAACTGCAGCATTGCTTCGGCTGAGTTTTATCAATTAAATCTAACATCGCTATTAATCAAACACGCTCTATTAAACTTAACATAATACATATACATACAAATCACAATTGCTATGTAAATAAAAACAATAATTGTAAAAAATATAATTTTGCAACCGCTAAAAAATTATGTTCTCAGTACACATACCAATAACCGAATACTCAAGAAAAATCAATCTAAATCGGAAACAACACAGACAGAAGGTGGAGGGGTGACGTGATGAGATTCCGAAAATATCTTTAACTCGGTCGCTAGGTGGAGATCACCGAGGTTCCTCAGAATCTGAAAAATGAACTAATTACATCAAGTTTTGCACGTTAATAAATAAATAAATAATAATAAATAACAAATAAATAAAGTTTTGTTTGTTAATCAATTTGTATTTTCATCAATCCTCAACACAAAACTTGGCAATCAACAACACTGATAACATGCTTAAGTAAAAATGTAATCAATGAACAAACCTCGTGATTGATAGTGTTATCATTTGTTGCAATTCCAAACACTGCAGAAAGTGTGAGAAAGAGTGACGCTACAGTATTTGAAATCTCGAGTCTTCTAAGAATATCACTAGGTTCGAATAGTGACTTCATTAGATTTTCAGTACGCTGAAATGTTGTCCATTAATATTTTTGTAAATGTGGGGGGATAGGGAACTTTGGGGTCGTTCACATATTACGTAATCATTTTTTTAGAACATTCCCCCCCCCCTGTCCGTAATCAGTTTTACACATAGCTATTGTGTCAAAATTGCACTAGCGTAATCATTCGGAAACCCCCCCCCTCAGCTGATTACGTAATATGTGAACGACTTTTGGGACGTTCGAGAGAATAAAATTTCTGTGAGGGTGCAATGTTAACTGTTACAATGTCAATTCCTTCGCTGAAAAATCAGGACTATTTATTAATAATTGTAATACAATCAGTATTATGCAGTAAAACCCCGAATTTCAATTACCGCGGAGGTTGGGGAAAGGAAACATTCGCGGTAAATCGGGGTTTTGTTTCTTTACATTATACATGTTACAGTTAGGTGGGGGAGGTGGCTGCGGAATATCGGGGTTTGCGGTAAATCGGGGCGCGGTAAATCGGGGTTATACTGTATTTACATTTTTAATTTTATACTGAATACTCATTCGAAAAACAATCATCCCCAAATTAAAGTCAAAGCTATAAATTAAGAACCAAACAAAACAAAAATTCACCTTGGTCCTTTCCATGGATCTTATCAAGGTTAACAAATCCATGAGATGGGAGGCGGTTTTAGTCTGCAGATCAGTTCCAAGACTTCTTATTCCACCAGTGACCAGCAACTTCTGTACTATCTTCATGACATCGGGGATAGATGGTTCACCGTTCGAATTTTCGACGCAAACCTAAGAGTTTATTGTGCTAATAGACGTAGATTCTGGTTGGGATGTGAGGTGTATTTGTTGACCTTAAAGATGATCCCTGATGTCATATGTAATATAGGGAGGAAGCTCTCAATACTTACGGTACCTTATATCTGTATTCCATTATGTGGTCAATTGTTTGAGGAAACTGACGTAAAGAGGAGACCCAGCTTTCGTACATCGTAACGTTCAAATCAACTTCAGTACTGAAACGTTAAATTTAAATCACAAAAGCTGTCACTGATAGTTGGTGGTAAGTAAGGTTTTTTTAAAACGCAGTATATGAGGGAATTGGGACCCCACATAACAGGTACGAGCTCACCTCAATATGAAAAAGATAATAATATCTTTTGTCTTAGTGGGCCAAAATAACAGCAAATTGGCGTTTACAATTTACAGTGCTTACCATGAGAAAGATGAAACAGCAACTAGTCTTTCGTAACCCTGTAAGTGCAAGTTTCAGTGATCAAATCTTACTATATATAAAGCGAGACGATATATATGGTTCCGTGCCATTTTACTGACACCACGGCATCACCTTTAACGCGACTTTCCGCAAAAACCGTAAAAGATATAAAACTGAAACTTTTTTGCCTGGGTCAAATGCTTTAATGGCCTACAAATCAGCATGAAAAAAAAATTTGCCAAGAATAGGAGTTTTAGAGCCCAAAATTTGGACCCCCAAGTGGTGTCAAAAACGCGAATTAAATAGGTAATAATTATTTTAGCCTCTTGAGTCTTGACACCATTTTAGGGTTATACGGGTTCCTGCTAGTATATATAAGGTATATCTGATATCATAATTATCATCATTATGTGCATTCTAGTTGACCTAGGAGGTCAAGCATATTTAAAAAAGTGGCTGCAATAAACTAATCTGCTTCCACTATTGACCAATCAAACGCCAGAATCACTCTTACTATGTTTCACCTGACACATTCCCACCAGAATCCCCACCAAATTAAAACAAAATGTATCTCTTTTACACAATCTTAGTAATTTTCTAAATCATCTTATCTATGGGAAAGAAACTGATAATTTTAACTATCTAGGTGAAGTTCAAGTTGATAATATTATCATTTTCCTCAAGGTTGTTTTAGTTGTGGAACATCCTTTGTATTCTTACGTTGCGATAACAAGATATCAAATTCTCTAAAGTAGGGGCGATCCTTTTTTTGTCACTGAAATTAGATATTTTTAAAGCTATGAATTAAAGATAGGTTCAATGAGTAACAACAAATGAAAACCTAGAAAAAACCTATTACTCATTTACATAACAGAACACAGGAGAAAACATATCAGATAATCAATACAGACTCTACTACAAGTACATTGTGCAGTAGCTTTTAACTTACGCAGTGTTCTGGAAAGTATTGATATCCGGAGCCTGAAATTAAAAGTTGTGTTACAATCCTGAACCAAGTATGACTGATTATAACTTAGCAATATGGCCAGTTAACTTTGGACGAAACACACTGATATGAATAATGTACACAAACGTACTGAATGCACGCACAAGAAATTTAATTACGTCGGCACGCGCGTTCTCAATATAATTTAAATATATTTCAATATAATTTAAATAATATAAAGGGAAAGGAAGCAGTTCTAACGAGCTCTTCTCAAACACAAGGATATATCTTGTGAACTCGGCTAGTATATATGAAACATTTGTCATGGAGTTGTAGAGGGAGTTATGTGCCTCGCCGGGCTAAAGTAGTGGATGACCTTGATGTACGGCAAGTTAAACAAGGATCTGAAACTACTAGGTTCCGTACAGACTCAACTCTGCACCCGTGTCAATATGTTCATTATATGCAAGCCTTTTGATTTATAATATAATCGCTGGCATGATTTGTCGCTGCTGTAGGTACCATGCTACATATCTTCCAATCTATGCGCGTTACAAACACACAATATCTAAATAGCGACTGAGTCAAATGTCCCATAAACCAAAACACATCCGCTTGGTGTTTAGCAATGTATTACTGATGATACAATGCTATATATAGCATTGTTCTGCCTCGTGTTGGAAAGCACTGAAAGATGACGATATTTGCATTAACTTTAAACTCAAATTGTACTATATGTGTATAACTGAATACGAAATATACAAATTGCCACTTACGGGTAAGGAAATCTCAGCTGGAATGTTTAGTTTGCCATCACGAAAATCATCCTTCGCGTCTTTTATAGACTTCTCTATCTGTTCTGAACTCAGCCGTCCAGAATTGTACATAGACCTCATTTCCTCCTCATCGCCAATTTTCACTTTAAGATGAATCATTGAAGTTGCATCTATCTCCACAGTGACTTTTATCTTGACCGACCCTAACGTTGATTTTAGTTACAATTTAATTGAAACGTATAAAATATTAGAAAAGCGTAAATGTCATCTCAATTGCAGAATTTGCTCCTAATCATTTTCAGTAAGGGGTCGTTCACATTTTACGTAATCAACCGAGGAGGAGTTTCTAAATGATTACATTATTGTAATTTTTACACAGTAGCTATGTGTAAACTGATTACGGAGGGGGGAGGGAGGGGGGGGGTTAAAAATTGTACAAAAAGTACGTAAATTACGTAATATGTGAACGACCCCTAATAATAAAAATCATGATGAAGAAGCTTAATGTGTAATAGTAATTTTCAGTTAATTAAGTTAATAATTTTAGCACAGCCGTTGATGGAAAAATTACGAGCTCATATAAAAGCATATTAAAGAACCCATTACATAGGATTGTCTAGACTTAATCAGTTTCTGATACTCTACGAAAACGTATTCCCTGTCTTGTAGCTTGATTTATGGCTCATCAGGTAAAAGATAAACAGGGGTAAAACCTACCTTGCAGATCTGGTGGAATGTCAGATATCACAATCTCTCCAAGATACATATTATCCTTAACTCTCCTCCGTTCCCCTTCGTAGAGAGCGACTTTTACGCTGGTTTGATAATCATGGGTTGTAATACAGTCTAGTGATTTCCGGTTGGGGATACTGGAGTTTCGGGGCACTATAGGAATGCTCACGTGACTGCTGTCTTCAATTGATAATGAAAGTGGGGAGACATCAAGGAGGAGTAAATCAAAGCACTGCTCAGGAGATTTTTTCTTCATCTTTTTCTTTGCTTTTATTTCCGAAAAATCATTAAACATGACATCATCATCATCATCATCATCATCATCGAAACGATCAGAAATCATAAATTCGGGTCTCGAAACTAAATCACATCTGATTTCATCCATCTCACAACTTAACCGTTTAATACTCGATACTCCTCCCATTCCTCCTCCTCTCCCTCCTCCTCCTCCTCCTCCTCTCACTCTTCCCCCTCCTCCTCCAGTCCTGTACACTGGAGCTGCACCAAGACTGACAGGTTTAACATCAAAACAAGTAGGTTTGTAGGAGGGTTTAGCAGGTTCTATCAACGAAGCTAATTCACTAGATGATTCACTAGATGATTCACTAGATGATTCACTAGATGATTCACTAGATGATTCACTAGATGATTCATTAGATGATTCATTAGATGAATCACTAGATAATTCACTACATGAATACATTTTTAACGGCAGAGTTCCTGTATTAGATGAAGAACTGGTATTATCATCAAACAGTGAATACCCTGTTTCTTCTTCGGAAGGAGTTTTATCAAACAATTCTCGAGCAAATTTCATCTCTACACTATAAGTTTCAGATGAGTTATCATATGCATCAACAGATCCAGCACAGATTCCAGAAAATGACGTACCAGAGGCTGTACCATAGCAAAGCATTTCACGATATGACTCATAGTCCTCTGTCCCAGACTCCCTCTCCTTCTCCTTCTCCTCCTCCTCCTCCTCCTCCTCCTCTTCCTCCTCCTCCTCCTTCTCCTCCTCCTCCTCCTCCTCCTCCTCTCCTTCCTCTGCACTTGATTCGACAGAACTGATATCACCAGTAACCAGCAGAGATTTTGCAGATCCCACACTCTTTTGTTGTACACTCTGTTCCGGACCGGGCCCGCCTCTCAGTCTCAACACCAGGTGCAGGGTACTCTCCTTTGATATGTTGTAATCAGATAGAGTCCTCCCATCCTCAAGTTGTTTTCCTGCAAAGATGAGTCTCTGTTGATCTGGGGGTATCCCTTCTTTGTCCTGGATGGATTGTTTCAATTCCTCTACCGTCATACTGCTCTCTGAGTCCAATGTAACAGTTTTGCCGGTTAACGTTTTGACATAAAGTGCACCACCACCTGCTTGTACAGGCTGTTTAGATGGTACAGGGCCACCACCTCCCCTCAACGTTGGAACCTGGAATATAACACTTCCCTCCTTGATACCGTAGTGAAATAACGGTACGTTATCATCCAGCTGCCTTCCATCAAAGATTAATCTTTGATCTGAAGCGAGGGTTCCAGTTATGGACTCAATTTTTGATTTTAGATGCAAGGCTGAAAACCCAGTGTTTACAATTACGAGGAATTTGGTTCCAGTACCAGTTAATGTACTGACTTGTAAGTTAGCGTTACTTGGATTCCCACGATATGGTCCTAGTTTACTCTCCATGGACAAGGTGCAACCTTCTGTCACTTTGTAATCATCTAGAGTGCTGTCATCTTCCAAGTCTTTCCCTGTTAAGCGAAGGCGCTGATATTCTACAGGGATTTTGTTATCTAGACGTTGCTCATTTATTTTTTCTTTTATTTCTCTGATCGTAGCAGAACCTCTTGATGCGATGATAATAGGTGTTTCTGTAGCGTCTGATCTTATAGTGACAGTGAGAGGGATATCTTTTACACGATAAGTTATATTTGAAAGTGATCGGTAATTCAGCTCAGCTAGGGTTTTGTATTGGTCCTTAACAGGGAAAACAATGTGGCTGGGAGAGATGCCTCTTGTATCAGCCACAGATCTGGCAATATCCGATAAAGTTTCGGACAGGAGAAAAGACATAGGCTCATGTTTTCCATCCTCTGCTGCAATAAATGCCAAGTAAGGAAGTAATTTAACATCCGAACTTGCCCATCCGTATTTATCGATGTTACTCAGTGCCGGAATAACTTTCTTATTACGTGCGCGTGTCTCAATCATCGTTATATCATCCTCATGATACCCAACATCAGAATGGTCTTCCCAAGCCATATAAGCCAGTTTATCTTGTCTCAAAGTCGCCAGTATCTCCTCAATATCAATCGTTTCCTCTCTCACCTCACCCTCTTCTCTCTCTTCAACAGCAATGAAGCTGGTAAGTGGACACAGTATGGAATGTGAAATAGAAAGTTCAGTTATTGCTTCTTTTCTCTTCCTAAAGTGAGCCTCGTGTTCCATCTGATCCTCCCTGAGATTCCCCTTGAAGTAATCCTCTATCAAGGCATTTGCAGTGAGTTTGTGCAGTGTGTCTCCTTTGGTAACATTTAGATCGGCACAACTGACCAGAGTCTCCAGCTCCTGTTCCCCAATGTAAGCTAGCAGTGTTGCAGCACGGCAGTTAGGGACGAAGCCGTACATTGTCTGTCTGGTTTTGTTGAAAAGCGAGGATATTGACACTGGTGCTTGCTCTATTTCATCTCTGTTCATACCAAATACTTTCCATCTCAAGTCAACTTTTGTTAGACCCGGTTCAGTACAGATTTTCAGGAATTTAGCAATGCTGGTTGGCCACTTTCGTTTGGCATTACCATCAAACAATTCAAATGAACCACCAGAGACTTGACCGAGGTTTTGCATGAAATGTTTATTTCCTCCAGTGGTGATAGCTGCTGCTAATATCCTATCTGAATAGTTGAACTGCCGTGCTGTTTCCAGGGTGAGTTTTGGGTTTGTCACCAAGCCATCGCTGATTAGTATAAAACTGTTCATAAACTGTCCCGGGATCTTTGGTTTCATGGCAAGGTATGCACTAAGAATCTTGTACACATTGGCAGATGACTCGGTAGGTTTTAGATCAGAAATAAATTCCTTGGCAATATCCCTATTTTGCTGGGTAGAGACAGCATGATAGGGAAATAACTCCACAAAAAGCGCCCCAACCTTGTAAACGTTGAAGACACACCCCTCTGGTAACCGCTCCAAGAAACACAGCGCTAACTTGATCACATCAACCCAGGACCCCTCTAAACTACGAGAACAATCAATAACCAAACTAATCATCTTAACACCCTCAGAGAACTGAATATCCGGGTAGAATGTGAGCATGGCAGCCTCGCTGCTCCCGTTTTGTTCCACCCACATCCTCGGCCGATGGATCTCAGCCAGGGAGACTCTTAGAGAAAGCTCCTCAGATAGAACTCCTTCCCATTTTACCGAACAGGTGGTGTCTGTTTTCTTCACCTGCACAGTTCGTCCTGGAGAGTAAACCTTGACAATATCAAAAGGCATGGCAAGAGAAGCATGAAAGTTGATGGGTGTGGCCTGACACGTGACCAGCGTGGTATCCGTGGTGACCTGAGTTAACTTGTTATCAGTCCCTCCTTGAGTCAGAGCGGGTACACTGAACACTATCTCCGTATCCTCTATAACAAGCTCAGTCACGTACAATATCTTGATGTGAATAGTGACCGGACCAGCTGGCACATTGCCCAGCGCGACGGAGAACAGGTCAGGTTTCTCTTGTTCCATCAGATACGCTCCATGACCTGCCTTTACCGCGTTCCTATATTCCCTCCTTGCTTCCTCCTTTCTCTTAACCTTTCCCACCACATGTTTATTACCAATATAAGCTTCAAACCCGCACACTGCCGAGCTATCTGTGATGGGAAACAGGTACTTTGCTTCTTTCACCGACTTCTCGTTACTCTCGTAGGATTGTACAATTGTGACACGTGCTGCTAGATCAGTCAGCTCGCTGTAAACATGGATTGAACCGGAGAGTGAGGCTTCTTTTCCACCAACTAGGAGACCAACTTTAGGACGGGACACGCAGGAGCCGTCAAAGATTTCTTGAATGTTGAAGTCAGAGGCGTCCTGGAATTGTAGAATAAAATGGGGCAAATATTTTATTTACATAGTTACATTCAACATTGTTTAGATTGTATACCGGATGTAGTATCTGAGGTTGTATCGTTGTACAATGTAAACGGATGTTATGATGTTATTGTATTGTATTTTATATTTTATTTATGAAATATAAAATAAATCGATTACCATGCTCTAAATCAATTAGCATGCTCAGTGTAGTTCCATCATGGTATTGGTGTTAAAGATATATCACTAATACTTGAATAACGAAAAATCAGACTCTGTGAGTGAGTACTGAGTATTTTAATCTACATTTTTAAAAAACGTATAAAATTTATTAAAATAAACACAATAAATTAATAAATACTTAACGTAACAAACTGACCCGGTTATGGAAGGATTGTACATTATTCTCATCAGCAAAGTCTTTGTTCTTGTTTAATTCGTTTAGAGGAATATCACAAGCTATCAGTTCTACAATCTCAATAGCAGTCATGTCAAAAATGCAATATTCGGCCGTGTCGAAAGCGGAGGTTGGCCGATTTCCTGCGATATTAAAGTTAAATTAGAATACTACACATTTTTGTGCTGTCCTGAAAATAATTGGAGTTTTGTACGTTGTGCAGCAGCAGAAATTGTTTAACCACATCAAATTCGCAATATAGTAGTACGCTCATTACTTATTCAACACTCAAAGCAGATATCTCAGATATCTAACTTTGAAAACATTAAACTTTGTTGAAATAATAACTACCAGATTTCGGCACTCCAAGAATGGAATCATATCTTGGCGGGGCCCGTATTACATCACGCATAGATACTGTCGTCTCAAATACTTCTCCAACGCACACTTTACATTTAAAGATAGCGTTGTTTTCTTTGTTTAGGTATTTAGCACAGTCTCTGAATGATAACAGAGTTGATTACTAAAAAGAACAAGAAATATCAATTTTTAACTGCTGCTAAATTTGTATTGATGCGTCTCCTAAACTAATATAAGTTAACAAGTTATGATCATGAGCACAAATTATCAATAATCATAAGTAAAAAGTAATCAAGAGTTATCTTAATGGAAAGTATTTAAAAAGGAGAATGAAACAGTGGCGTAACGTTGCCTGTTGGCGCCCCCCCCCCCCCCCCCCCCCCCCTTTTGAAACTCACTCCAAAGAAGAGCTGAAGTAGACCCCGTTACCAAGGTTACCAGAGTCTCTTCTCTCTACACCCATCTCACTCTCTATCTGTGGTAAGTAATACTGATCATCATTATCTCTTATCATAAGTGTTACATAACGGGTGATGATTATCTCTTATCATGAATGTTACATACATACACATTACACAATGTGAATGAGAGAATCTTATACTCTACCAATCTTAAAAACTGATATTTTCCCGACTGATTTACCCATGATATTATATCCAAAGTAAAGTTCGATTGGTTTATAATAGACTTGGCTAATAGTGTGGAGGTGATTCATTTTTACTCTCGATAAAAATGTACAAAACTTATTTCCAAACCAGGGTGGGTAAATAGAAGCCTCTTGATAGAATACTGATCACATTCCTTTCTGATGTCACATGATATAGCATCTTGCACTTTCCACTTCCTCCGTTAGAGTTACTGGCAAACAGTTGGGCAGATATTGGGTGTTCCAGAGGGCAGGATAGGGCTTTCTTGTGAGTCAGAGCTGTGGAATATGGTGATCTTAGTTGTTAAGATACTGTAACACTGTAACACTGTAACACTGTAACACTGTAACACTGTAACACTGTAACACTGTAACACTGTAACACTGTAACACTGTAACAATTTAACAATGTAACACTGTAACACTGTAACACTATAACACTATAACACTATAACACTATAACACTATAACACTGTAACACTGTAACACTGTAACACTGTAACACTGCAACACTGTAACACTGCAAAACTGTAACACTGCAACACTGTAGCACTGTGACACTGTAACACTGTAACACTGCAACACTGTAACACTGTAACTTACGTATCGACGATTCTGTGACGGGACCACTGAATGAAAAGTCCAATATCGCGTAAACTTCTTGTATGGAGTTTAGTTTTCTTGGTTGAGGCGCCACAGCTAAAATGTCCAGACAGAGCTGCAAAGTTAAGGGTTTAGTAACAATATTATACTGTGATGCAAAATGCGGATCTTTCTGGAAACATCAAAAATCTACTTTATATTATTCAAATTGTAGAGCGATGTTTGTTCGCGTGTAATATCCAACCCACTTTTAAGTGGTTTCAAATTAAGAAAATTGATAATAATCAAGAAAACGGTAAGAGTTAGGGGACTGGTTTCCCCAAACTTCGCGGTAAATTGGGGTTTTACTGTACGCGTTTCGTGAGAGAGTTTCACGTCTGTTTAGACCCTAATAGGAAGTTGAATTAGAGCACAACCTTACATTTCGATACGTTAATAAGGCTTGCTTGCGTTCTCAATTCTCGCCCTCGTACTGATAACGTTTCTTATTTTTGTTTTAGCACGTACTATAGTGCAACAATCCTCCAAAATCGACACTGTCGCACTTCAGTGCGCTACCTGGACTGTAGTGCGACACAAACTCTATTGCGACAGATGGGGGTTTTGGCAGTGCGTTTACCGTTTTAGCTAATATATATTAAGTTCTACTGTCACTTGAAATTTTACAAATGTATCTGATGCATGTTTAACCGTTTTAACTGTTACTCTAGTAATACTAAAATTATGATTGATACTCAGCACTCCTCATCTTGTGCAATATTATTGATTTCCAATTCCCCCTGAATGTATTTATTAATTTATCCAGAATACTCTTCAGATGTCATGTTCTCACATAAAAAGAGTAGTGAAGACAGAAGAAGAGGATTTGAGAAGCAAAAAGTATTTCCTTGAACATATCAGGGAACGTCATTATAAGCCTGACCTGCAAGTACAAGATGAGAAGAACAGTTTACTACGTGAATCTACTAGAGGTTCTGTTCATGAAAGCGGTTCTGTTACAGAACAAGATGGTTGTTGTGTTCAAAACAAATGTGATGTTCTTAAATCAGAAGTTAAAACGGAGCCGGGCGAATTTACTGGAGAAGCTGGAGGCTTCCTCTGCTCAGTTTGTGGGGAAAAGTTTCTAGAGGAGGACAGTTTTATTGAGCATATCAATGATCATGTTAATAATTCTGGCAAACAAAAAAGATCAAGATGTGATGAATTTCAGAATGATAATAGTAGCAAAGGATCAGGGTCTTCAGTGATCAGTAATATATCGGACAATTCTACCATGTCTCAGGAGAATCCCAATCCTCAAGAAAATATTCTTGCTAGTGAAAAACTGTTAAAATTTCCTGATTGTTCAACTTCAAATGTAAGTGCACGAAAAACAACTCTTCAATATCCCTTAACAACTCAAACTGGGGTAAAATCATTCACATGTCTATATTGTTCGTATGCATCAGTTCGGAAATCACACATCACAGTACATATGAAGACTCACTCCAAAGAGAAACCTTTTAAATGTTCAGAATGTTCGTATGCAGCAGTTCGGAAATCACACATCACAGTACATATGAAGACTCACTCCGGAGAAAAACCATTCACATGTCTATATTGTTCGTATGCATCAGTTCGGAAATCACACATCACAGTACATATGAAGACTCACTCAAAAGAGAAACCTTTTAAATGTTCAGATTGTTCGTATGCAGGAGCTCTGAACTCACACCTCAGAGTACATATGACGACTCACTCCGAAGAGAAACCTTTTAAATGTTCAGATTGTTCGTATGCAGCAGCTCTGAAATCACACCTCAGAATACATATGAAGACTCACTCCGGAGAAAAACCTTTTAAATGTTCAGATTGTTCGTATGCAGGAGCTCTGAAATCACACCTCCAAGCACATATAATGAATACTCACTCCGGAGAGAAACCATTTAAATGTCCAGATTGTTCGTATGCAGCAGTTCGGAAAGCACACCTCAAAAGACATATGGATATTCACTCCGAAGAGAAACCTTTTAAATGTTCAGATTGTTCGTATGCAGCAGTTCGGAAATCAAGTCTTCGAGATCATCTTTTGTAACTTTGCGATAAATTCAGTTTGCTGCTACCGCGTAGTAAGCCTTTGCGTGTGTATACTTGTACATTACTATACAATGTACACCACGGAGGATGATTTACATTTGACCCGATCTCAGAAGAAACTCAAGGATTTCAACTATGAAGAAAAGGAAGATGTAGAGGGATGTGCTGATAGATGGTTCACTTCGATGGCAAGAGAACTGAAAGTAGAAAACTTCGAAATTCGTGGAGATATGGACCAAGAAATACTCATGTCTCCGTCTATCTATAAAAGGTATATGGCAGAATGGGTTATGCAAGCAGCAGACCTCGTACGACGGCAGAGTAGTCAGATGAGCGCTATGATGGAAATCGTTGAGTGCCTCAAGACGGAAGCACTAGCAGACAAGGAAAAGATGGTCAGGTTGCAGGACCAGTTGCTAGTGCAGAAGGACGAACAACTACAGTTGTTTAAGACGTCAGTTGAAGAGACAGTACAAACAACGGTGGAGACAGGGATTAAGAGCTACAGTGCCGCTGTACAAAAGAACAGCACAAATGGCGCGGTCTGCAACAGTAAAATTCTGAAGAATGTAATAAAGAGTGTGGCTGCAGAGGAGGACAGGAGCAAGAATCTGATAGTGTTTGGACTGAAAGAAGAGGATGGAGAACAGCTTCCAGCTCTGGTAACCGCAGTATTGGAGGAGATCGGGGAGAGACCTCATTTTGAAGCGACTAGAGTCGGCTGGAAGAGGCCAGGTATCACGGCTATCCGACCAGTCAAGATCACCGTCCCTAGCTCAACAGCAGTTCATCAGATTCTGATGAAAACAGGGAGACTGAGGATGGCTGATGCACACAAAGATGTATGGATCTGTCCTGATAGATCCAGTGAAGAGCGTGCAGCAAGGAAGAACGTGGTAACTGACCTGAAGAAGAAGAAGGCTGAACAGACTCATCTCGACCACTACATCCGTAACGGGAAGGTCTGTAGCCGGGTTAAGAAGGCACCATGATGGCGTAATTCATGTTTCTCGGACACCGATCAGTATAATATGTACTTGTAGGAGTATTTTAAGAGTTTACGGACGTTATCTGTATTTGAGAGACAATTATATTATATAAATACATTATTATTTGATTGTTTCACACTTTTCACGTTTCATAATTTTATTACTAGGTGGAGGTGATGTTATTGAGACTTTGGGCGGCCAAAAAACTCCTGTTCTGAAAGTTGTCCTCTGTACTTGTTTCACTGACCCACGCTTTTTAGCATTTATACATTTCGGCCCATTTTATATGTTTGTTCGAATTGCTGTACATTTGTATACTTGCTATTTTGTAAAAGTTTCAAATCAATCAAATCATCTGTTGACACACTCCGGAGAGAAACCATTTAAATGTTCAGATTGTTCGTATGCAGCAGCTCTGAAATCACACCTCAGAGTACATATGAAGACTCACTCTGGAGAGAAACCTTTTAAATGTTCAGAATGTTCGTATGCAGCAGTTCGGAAATCACACATCACAGTACATATGAAGACTCACTCCGGAGAAAAACCATTTAAATGTTCAGATTGTTCGTATGCAGCAGCTCTGAAATCACACCTCAGAGTACATATGAAGACTCACTCCAAAGAGAAACCTTTTAAATGTTCAGATTGTTCGTATGCAGGAGCTCTGAAATCACACCTCAGAGTACATATGACGACTCACTCCGGAGAGAAACCTTTTAAATGTTCAGATTGTTCGTATGCAGCAGCTCTGAAATCACACCTCAGAATACATATGAAGACTCACTCCGGAGAAAAACCTTTTAAATGTTCAGATTGTTCGTATGCAACAGCTCAGAAATAATACCTCAGAATACATATGAAGACTCACTCCGGAGAGAAACCATTTAGATGTTCAGATTGTTCGTATGCAGGAGCTCTGAAATCACACCTCCAAGCACATATAATGAATACTCACTCCGGAGAGAAACAATTTAAATGTCCAGATTGTTCGTACGCAGCAGTTCGGAAAGCACACCTCAAACGACATATGGATATTCACTCCGGAGAGAAACTATTCAGATTTCCAGATTGATCGTATCCAGCAGTTCGGAAATTAAATCTATTAAAACACCAGAAAATCCATGCTAGAGGAATCTAACCCAACAGATTAAGTTCAAATTATTGGATATAGGTGATTGCTTAGACATTACTACTTCTTGTATCATTTTAATAGTATCAATACAAAGTTTCCATTCAATGACAAGTAGTCTTATTTCTAAACTAACTTTCAACACCTCGAACTGTTTACATACCTGAAAATAAACTAAAATATTGCGTTACAATAATCTGTAACCTATTTAATGTTAGCACCTAGACATGAACTTTTAATATGAAATTCAGCAAACCTGGGATATGAAAATAGAAGAGTAGACAGCACGTAGATTTGGAGGGGTGCAGTGTTCCCAGCCCTCCGATAAATGGTCCCCAAGTTCCTTTATCTCGGCTTCACTGGCTCCGGTTTTGAGCAAGTGGGCTATATCATGCATTATTGATAGGTCCCTGAAGTTAGGGGATCATTCACATATTACCTGATCACTTTTTGGACAATTTTTAACCCCCGGACCCACCCCCTCCGTAATCAGTTTTAACTATCGTGTTAAAAATACCACTAGCGTAATCATTTAAAACCCCCTCAGTGATTACGTAATATTATGTGAAAGAGAATGTTTTCGTGGGTACAATAAACTAATTGGAAAAAGTTGAACTCTTTCCTGATAATTGCTTGTAAATAGTTACCTATGAATGACGGATACTTTCCTGATAATTACTTATAAATAATTACCTATGAATGACGGATACTTTCCTGATAATTACTTGTAAATAGTTACCTATGGATGTTACTGACGGATACTTTCCAATTCTCCAACTGTTTAAAAACTTCCAATAGTTTTCTCCAGTAATAATGTAAGATTTTGTCTGAATTTCCTGGCATCTTTGTATCTTGGTTAACCTACATACAGTTGTGTAACTTTTAGTAAAATTTAAACAATGTCAAACTAAGTTGAACAAGTTTATAGATAAGATAGTACAGTAAAACTCAGATTTACTGCGAATCTCAATTTCCCGTGGCTATTTCCTTTCGCCCAAACTCCACGGTAAATCGTAGTTATAGTGTATTTTTATCACATTGTCCATTTCGTCATACGAACCTTCATATTTGGGTGGCTGAGTGTATTCGTGACATCTGCATGTGGAGTAATGAAGCAGTACATGAACAAAGCATCTTGGAAACTTGAGAATATCCATCCTTTGTTGTGATTCATTGCCTGAATTGTTATCAATCTGGAAATAACTTACTTTGATCTCTTTATCATTCAACTCTGTGATTTAAAAAAAAAAAAAAACCAAAATAGAACGATAGTAGTTTTCTCTAAATGAACAAAATGAACAGCTAACCTAAATATAATACCTTAGGAAGAGTAACCCATTTCAATACTATGTACTCCTCAGGAGGAGTTCCTTCATTCATCCAAAGTTCTGTGCATCCCTGAAACATTGGATTTACGTAATCTACAGACCTATTTTCTCACATTATCATTATCATGATTAGTGAAACACTTCAAAGCATCTCAAATATCCTTTAGTAAAGCAATAGTCTAAGTTAACAGGATTGTGAAATGAGATAAGAGTGGTAACTGCACTAGAGTTACTAACTAGAGTTACTTACTAGAGTTACTAACTAGAGTTACTAACTAGAGTTACTAACTAGAGTTACTAACTAGAGTTACTAACTCACAGTAGTGGAGTATTTGACACAGCGGAACTTGCTGCGGTCAATTTTGACGTCTTCTTTCCCTTTTGTTGCCAGATCCCTAAAATGGATACTAAGATCAGCAAAGATGACTAGAAATATAGATGAAGTAATTCAATAATTCTCATTCACTTCTCATCCTATACTTCGGTAAAACTTAACAACTGAAAATCAACCCATGACAACTGGTCCCGTGAAATTTACTCACTGGAAATCTGGGATTTTTCTATAGTCTGACTCGAGTTCAGCTGAATCACCCTGATCTGGTAAATCTGAACATTTAGATATTTTAACAAGATTCATTTGTAACCACAGATTTAAACTTACCGAGTTATGCGTATCATTTATCAGCAAAAAACTGTCCCTAAATTCGTTTCGGCCCAAAATAATACTGTCTGAAAAATAAATTATGAATCTTTACCTATTCTTCCAGACTGTAATTTTTCAGTATCACTCAAGACCAAAGATTTATCCAATTCTAGTAAAGAGTTCGCAATGATGCACTCTTTTAAGTAATAAATATCTACAATAGGTATTCCAAGTTTCTTGGCAGCCCTGCCACGGTACGTATCCTTGGTGAGCGTTGGGTTGGTGGACACGATGAATTTAACCTACGAAGGCTCGTGTAAGTTCTGCACTCACAAACATAAATTAAATCTTTAATGTAATGTATTTGGTGAACAATAATCGTGAGAAGCCTCCACTGATTTATTTACCATCGATAAATTTTTAATTAAAATAATCGTTTTATTATAGATCTAAATATCTGTGAAACTTGCCTTCTTGGTTAAAGAATATGAGACACATCCTCCATGGTTCAGAACTTGGTTTTTGATACGAAGCTTTTCTTTATAATTGATTGTCCAGTCAAAATCAAAGAGAACAACTACGTCTTTGAAGGGCATTATCAGAGATTCTTAAACTAAATCAAACTTTCTTTTGATTGCAATACGGGGTATGGGCCATTTTCTGCTCTTCAAAGTCAAGTCATCCTAATATAATAACATAATAATCACCTTAATAACACCAGAATGTGTGTGTGTGTGTGTGTCTGTCTGTCTGTCTGTCCGTGTGTAATTTCCGGTCGGTTATACAAAAAAAACGGTAAGAGTTACGGGACTGATTTTTTCGGTATAGTGTCGACAAAACTCTGATGAAGCCCATAGGAAATTTTTTAAAAAATCGGCCGGTGGTAAGTGGTTTAATTGATGGTTTTGTACCACAAATGTTACATAAAGTTGCTTGAGCAGAACGGCAAGAGTTACGGGGCCTGCTCTCTCTTTCTCTCGCTCTCTCTCATTACTGTGTAATAAGTTATCTGCTGCATTTAAGTAGCGTCATAATTGGATTAGCCCAGAAGATTTGCTGTAATGTTATACCTTAAGCTTATTAGGGGAGGGAGTACTGTTAGTGTTTGGGGTCTGTTTGGACTGCAGAGAGAGAGAGAGAGAGAGTTCATACGACAATGTTATGCGTGTTTTCAAATATAATATGCGGGTGTGGTGCGGAGTTAACAAGGGTTAATTTCTATAACGATTTAAATAAAAATAGAAAGCGGTTCAGGACGGGAGTGATGAGGTGTAATACTCGGTGTTCAGACCTTATGATCATGGAATGTGGTGCCTAATAATGATTAAATTATCCACAAGAAATAACTGATTATGAGATTATTGTTTAAGAAACTATTGGGTCACCTAATGCGGGTTTTGACTCAGCGGGTAATTACTCCTACCCTTTTTAACTGCGGCAGTGAAATCCCGGCCGTAGGCCGGGTTACACTAGTTATATATATAATATAAAAAGATCATTTTTTAAATGATATAGTAAAATCATTTGATGACTCCTTGATTGAGATGACGCAAATGACGAATAAGTTGTTTCGCCATTTTGAATATTTGGCGAGAATAATAATGATCTGAGAAGGTTTTGTTGACAGATGAGGCGCCTCTAAACTTAACTGAATGAAATTTTATTGACTAGTCTTATTTCTGTTGTCCTGAGTTATTTCTGTTGTCCTGAGTTTCTCCACTATATAAAAACACCGATTTATTCAGAAATAACGCAGCAGTCTAAACCATTTAGGACGTCCACCAAAATCGCAGATTTTCAGACCACCCCCCTCCCCCTGTACGGGTTTGTCCGAAATTCCAAAACCACCTCCCTCCCTATTTGACGGACGTCCTAAGTAGATGGCCCCTTAAGAGTTTGAAAGAAGTTTTAAACAAAAAGGGGTCATTCGAGCGGATACCATGGCCTATCGGGCGCCTATCGGGAGGACTCTCATGCAATCAAGATACCGATATAGCCGGGTATATGTGATCTCAGTGACGCGAGCCACCGTAGCAAGCAGCACCAGATCAGTGAGCATTATCATGCAATCACCTGTAACTAGCTGAGTTTATAAGGCAAAAAGTAATCCTGTTCACATCGCATTTACTATCTACACATCCTTGTTTACATCTTCTACCCTTAACGATGAACTCATCTGCACTTTCGGACTCCTTTGGATCACTACCGTCCATGGATGCGGAACTGAAAAAGCCTGCATTAGTTTGCAAGAAAAGGGACGCCATCCTTTCTGGAGATATTATTTAATTAGAATACATGATTTTATAGTACAATTTATAATACATTTTATGTTGTGTGACAATCGATTTCATAGTACTACAATTTATGATACATTTATGTTGTGTGACAATCGATGCATTCTTATTTATAATATACAAGTAAAATCAGTCCAAAAATTGATCGTGTCACGTACCTTCAAGTTGTAAAACGGTCAAACAAAATGTGCCGTAGTATTGGCCATGGCAAGGCGCCCGATAGGCGTCTGATAGGCGCCCAATAGGCCATGGTATCCGCTCGAATGACCCAAAAAGGCACTTGATATTGAAACTTGTTGTTTGGCATAATGCCATAAAGGTTGTACTCTTATCCGGTGTTGTTTGTTGATTGGAAATTCTTGTTTACATTTTACTTTAAACAGTCTACATTTATTTGAAGTGATTTATAGTAATTGTTTTTAAAAACACATAGGCAGCTCAGTTTAGGCAATATTTCAAATTGAATAGTTATATATTCATCAACAATAAAAATAAAAATATAAAATGTCCAGTTATAGCTGCACTTAAACAGGTAATATAAAATAAAATATAAAACAAAGTCTCTACAAATTAAACAATATCTGTAAGTATAACTCTCATCCGCTGATAGTAATATGATAGTGTTCAACTTCACAGTTCACTACATTTCAATATCACCACTCCAGTTCTGAACTTTTCTTGGACCATTCGTACTTTCCACCTCGTTTAATGAATTCTTTGTGATCGTACCCACTTCCCTCCATAGCTCCCTCAACTCCGATGTCCAGGATAGATTTAGTTGGATCTTTGCGACCCTTTGTGTTGTTTAAGAATCTGAAATAGTTTAACAAAAATTAAAAGTCTGTTAACGAAAATAGAAAAGAAAATTTGTGAACTTGCTAAATATGAATTAAATAGGTATTATTTCAGTTTATATTATATATATATTATATTACTCGAGTATTTTGGAAATGAGGGATACATTAACAAGAAAGTTTAAAAAACAGAATAATTTGAAAATAACACGTGTATAAAAAACCTCATGTACTCATCCAATATGAGGTAAGAGTTTCGCATTGCTTCATTGGACTCTGGTACAAGACACTTCACATTTCTGTGCGTGTTGAGGAAGTGTTGGAACTGTTCCCTTGTCACGACCTGGTCAGTAGCGTCCCGCATCTTCTTTACCGGGTCTATGTCCCCGCAGTTCTCTCCTTCGATAAGGAGACACTGGAATACCTGTATGGTTTAAGGAATGTTTCAGCAGGTTTCTTTGTAAAGGTTCATGATATTTTAACAAAGTCTTTTGGTACGACGACAAAAAAGATTTTGCAGAACTTGTTTTAGACTCTTTTCACTAGAATAAAGTAAACAGAAGTTGTGGCCAAAATTACAATATAATGTAGGTTTAATAATGTTTCTAAATATTCACGTAACTGACCTTCCAGCGCACTGGACCCAGTGTTCCGATCATCTCGGAAAGATCCTCGTGCCAGTTAGCCGAGCACACCACCGTGTTGATTTTAAACAGGATTTCATACTTCTCACACATATCATGTATTAGTTGTAGTTGTTGTAGGTGTTCCGTACGTTTAGCGTACCTTGAGGCGGCATTGAGGCAAGATCAGGTAATTATGAGTTATAATTATGTGACAAATATGTAATTGGGTTATTTCTTTCGATCCGAATTTTATATAGATCAATGTCTCCACTTTCCAGCTAACTAAGTTAGTGTAAGTTAGTGTAAGTTAGTGTAAGTTAGTGTAAGTTAGTGTAAGTTAGTGTAAGTTGCAGGGATTCGATCCGTTAGGGAATCGGTCCGCCCACTATTTATAAAGTTAAGAAACTTCGAAATTAATAATCCTAACCGCTCGCTATTAAGTTGATATTTAGATAAAGTTCAAAAATTATTATAATCATTCTCAGACTTTACCCAAATCTCAACTATATAATATTATACACAAAAAATATTACGCTTGTAAAATGTTAATGGATTAACGATTAGCGATATTCGTTGAAAATGTTGGTCTCAATAGCGAGTCTTACCTTCCTATAGATTTCAGCGTATCAGGCTCCGAACTATCACAGGAGATAGCCATGATATCCAGATAGCTACCGTACTCCTGGAACCACTTCTCCTTAATCAGACTCCCGTTTGACACTAGCGTTACACTCTCCATACCCAACTCTTGTTTTGAGTATTTAACCAGTTCACCTACGTACCTTCCTCTGTCAACGATAAACGGTTCCCCTCCTGATAAGTAACATTTGTAAAGATGCTGTTTTCCCTCAGTTTAATAGCAAACGTCTTTAAATGTGGATTACTTGAATCACTATAGATGCAGCCAGCTTATATTCTATTGAATGTATTCATTTGTACAATTTGTAGCAAATTAACAACACTTTTTTATATTTTCAGAAATATATTTTCGGATTGATGGTAAAGCTGTCTCACCAGAGAAGTTGATCTTTTTCATTCCAGCATCAACCAGCATTCTGATACCTCGTTTAGCTTCTTCGATGGGCAGATGATAAGACGTTTTTGCTTGATGGAAGCAAAACTTGCATTCGTAGTTGCATTTTCTGGTGAGATGGTAGTTTACACTCAGCGGAATTTGGGCTTCATCTCGATGTTGAGACTGAGATTTGCCTTGTTTGAACCTTTTTAGAAGTACTGGTATCACTGCTATTAGTGCTGTAATCAGGATAAGAGCTGCTAGCCACATCACTGGAGAAAATCTTTATTCTAAAGGAGCAAATAGTTCAGTATCTATTGTTATTGTGTTGCAAAACTATGGTAATGATAATGAAATGAAACATCAAATGTGGTGTTAGAAATGAAAAAACACAGCAAATTGGATGTTTATCATCTTTATAAACGTGTTACGTTCGGTTAAATCTGTTTAAAAGTAATTAATGAAATAGCGTCATCCCGTCATGATATTCGGGACAATTTTCTGCTGATGGAAATTTAACTAGACATGTTAGGTAACAGACACTTCAGGGCTCTCACTGAATACTGAGGGGGCTTTTAACACAACGACTCTTAAAGGAAAAGGAAACTTAAAATAAAATGAACACTCGAGGGAATAAAGTCTGAACGCTCTAAATGATCGGAACAGGAACTTTAATATAGTACGGAGAGAAAAATAATGCAACAATTCAATTATGGGATCGTTCGTTGTCACTAAATCCTCTCAAAAGGAGCTACACGGTAAATAATGTGCGCACTGCAGTCTGTCTGAAACCTAATATTTGATGCAAACTGGGGAGTGGGGAATGAAATTAAAATGCCTTGCATTAATAATAATAAATTGAAGTTTAAGAAAACCACTATTAAGATAAACTTATACTCAGCAGTGTTTAATCTAGTCATCCCAGAAACTATCATGATAAAAGTTAGGACTGCTATCAAATACTTGAAAATATATCGTTCATATGAGTGAAACTTAAAACTAAAGAACTAACACTAAATATAGGCCAAAATCAGTCATTGATATAGTTTTTCAAGTTCATGCTGAGACAGTTTAAATAAGAAAGTTTTTAGAAATGCTTTAAAAGATTCCAGGGATTCAGCTGATGTGATGGTAGTAGGCAGACGGTTGTAGATCTTTGGAGCCACGACTGAGAAGCTTCGCTCGCCAAACTTAGAGTTGAACGATGGAACCATAAGTTTCAATGTGTGACCATGATGAGTGTACCGAAACATGTCTTGAATATACGTTGGAGCGAGCCCTAATAATGATTTGTGAGACAACAGTAATATTTTGAACACAATCCTTTTCTTTACATCCAGCCAGTGAAGATTAGTCAGGTCGTCTTCCAGGTGGTCATGCTTATATTTACCAGTAACGGCTTTTGCAGCAGCATTTTGTAGTAACTGAAGCTGATGTAAAAGCTTCTCGCCAATACCAAAATATAAACCGTTACAATAATCTAGACATGATACCACTAGACTGTTGACGATGACTTTAATCTGTTTGAGATTCAAAAGGAAGCGGATTTTCCTGATATTGCGCAAGGTATGAAAGCATTTCTTCTTGAGATTTATAATTTGTTTATCAAAAACTAGTTGATTGTCCATAACCAACCCTAGATTCTTAATGGTGGGGACAAACATAACTAATGTGTTAGGAGCAATTTCAACCCCATGAAGTTCAATCTCATTTAGTACCTTTCTAGGTCCAAAGACTATAAGCTGAGTTTTAGAGTCATTTAATTGCAGATAATATTGAGACATCCAATTCTTTATCCTCAAGAAACAATTTCTCAGTTGGTTTGTTAAGGTTTTCACCTGATCTGAGGGTTTGAAAGATTTCATAATTTGATGATCGTCTGCATAACCAATAATAGAAAACCCAGATTCTTTTACACAGCTGTACAATGATCTAATATAGATGTTGAAAAGTACAGGGCCTAGCACAGAGCCCTGAGGTACTCCAAAACGTAAAATTATGGTTTCAGAGACTGATTTACCAAGTCTGATACGCTGACAACGTCCTGTTAGGAAGCTGGTGAACCAACTCAGAGCTGACCCCCTTATTCCTATTTCTTGCCTCAAGATCTTCAGAAGTAAATTATGATCCACAGTATCAAAGGCTGCACTGAGGTCCAACAGCATAACAACAGTAGCTGTTTTTTCATCTGCAGCAATAAGGACATCATTAACGATTTTTATCAAGAGAGTTTCTGTGCTGTGGTGTTTCTTGTAGGCAAATTGTTCCTGACAATTCAGATTATTCCGACTAAGGTGCTCGTTAAGTCTTCTCAAAACTACTCTCTCAATTAATTTTCCCAGGAATGTAAGGTTGGAGACAGGTCTGTAGTTTTTCAGTATATTCGGATCCTGAGACTCATCTTTCACTAGGGGAATAACGTCAGCCAGTTTAACACCATCCATACTGCCGGTGGACAGCGATTGGTTAACAAGATCAACCCAAACATGCAATAGGGAAGTGATATTATCCTTAACAAGATCTTGTGGTAAACAGTCATTAGGTGAACAATTGATTCCACTTTCCTTGATTATATCTTCAAGTTCTGAGATACAGGTTGGTTCAAATTCGAAGAGGGGTGTTACAGTAGTATCAGTGCAATCTGGTATAGAGGTAACAGGTATGTTATCACGAATCTTTTCAACCTTTTCAGAGAAGAACTTGTTGAAGTCAGATGCAAGTAGTTCAATATTATCAGTGTAGTCAGGTAGAATTCTACTTTGTTTACGATCCATTACCTTATTGACAACTTGATAGAGAGTTCGAGTTTTATTCTCTGACTTATTGATAACAGTTTCCAAGAAATCTTTCTTTTTAGTCAAAGCTAGTGTAGTAGCCTCATGACAGAGTTCTTTGTAGTGCAGAAAGTGTCCCTCAGATCTATTTTTCTTTTTCTCGGCTCGACGACGAAGTTTTCTCAGATCTCTATATTCCTTATCAAACCATGGAGCTTTATCCACTACTGACACTCTTTTGCTAATTAATGGAGCATAAACATCAAGAAGGTTCACTATAGAGGCATCAAGACTCACTACAGAAGTCTCAAATGATTCTGAAACATCAAACTGATCAAGAACATCATTAAGGTCACGTGAAAAGGTATCCTTGTCTACAGCTTTAATATCTCTGAATTCAATTGATTTGAAATATTTCTTTCCTAAAGTGTTGCTTATGTTACAGATTATAGGAAAGTGATCTGAGCCTAGTGTATCGCTATTGTCAATAAACACATTATTGCAATGAAGATGGTTGTTCAGCGAGAAAGTAAATAACTGATCTAGACATGCACCACCAATGTGTGTTGAACGATCATACAGAGCATGAAGACCATATGATCTGAGTATCTTTAGAGTATCAGATGCAACCCTGTTGTTACCATCAAAGTGTATGTTGAGATCTCCGGCCAGGACAATATTATCACAGCGAGTAGAAATATCAGAGAGAAGAAGGTCAAGTTCCTGTGTAAAAGCAGAGGTTAAAGGGCCAGTCCTGTACATTACAACAAAAAGAATCTTATTAGAGCTGGTCTTAACTTTTCCCATTGTGAGTTCGAAATGTTTGAATACTATCCTACTCTTTTCCATAGAGCACGTTAAATTTGACCGAAATATGAGTGCAGTGCCACCACCCCTCTCGTTAAGCCTATAATTATGGTGGAGTGAGTAACCTCGTTCCTTAATAATAGCAGTGGTTACTGATGAGTTGCTAGTCAGCCACGTCTCACAAACAGCAGCAATATCAATATTTTTGTCCTCCAAAAGGCTCACAAAAAGATCAGCTTTGTTGTTGATTGATCTAGGATTAAAGAGAAGGAGGTTGAAATCTGACGATTCATTGGATCTGATCATTTGCTTTGATAAAAAGGAATTGTCTTCTTTATTCTTTTCTGATGTTCCACAAATACAGAACATCTGGGGTCTCCAGTGTGATGATTAGTATCATTGTTTTTTGCTCTGACACAGTGACAACACTTGAAAACATGATCATCAGTCTTTTTTAAGCAATCTCGTGATTCATGATTTTCAGAGCAAAACCCACAAACTGGATCAGCTTTATTTTTACATTCTTTGCTGTAATGACCATACTCCTGGCAATTGAAACATCTAAGAACAAAGATACTGTCATAGACTTTACACATAGACTGGTATCCAATAAACACCTTGTTCCCTTGCTGAGCAATTATGGATCTAATAACATTGCTGACTTTTACAATAGCCTTAAAGATGTCTTTATTGTTTTTGAGAGGTTTAACAGCCAAGATTTCGATCATTTTATCATCATTAGAAGTAGAAGAACTATCGAGAAGCTTTGATATCCCAGGATTTTGTTTTTCAAGCATAGATTTTAGTTCCTCCACGGTATATTCTCTTGATAATCCTACAATGTGGACAGTTGGTACTCTTGTTGATACTTTTACAACAGAATGCTGCTCATCTTTGAGTTGTTTAGTCAGAACATCAACATCGTGTTGAGAATTGAGAACAATTCCAGTAGTATCAGATTTCTGCAAGTGGAAGGTACTACTTACTGAGAGGCCGTTCTCAATACAAATCTTTTCTAGTTTTTTTGAACTGATGAGTTTACCTTGACTGTCCTTTTGTACTGAAACCACTTTTTTCATGTTTTCTGTTCTCTGCTTATCATTCCAAGGATTATATTCGTTGTTAGACTCAGAGATTGATGAAGTTTGATGTGTAGCTGCACTCTTGTTTTGGGATATCATGGTTTTTAGCTCTTTTAACTCCAACAATAAAGAATTGTTGACTGCATCAATTTTGTGGTCCAAAAGAGTAAATTTATCTGATTTATTAGCAGCTTTTTTCTTTCCTTTGTTAACTTTACAAAAATCACACACAAATGTAAAGTTACCATGCCTTCTAGCAAACACACCATCTTTGTTGGAAGCCTTAATAAAGCTGTTAAAGAATGAAGATGGGCAGATTATGTCTTTACCATCTTTTTCAGTACCATCTTCCTTCACACAAACAGCATGATATAATCTATCGCATTCCCAGCAAGGTAACGCTTTATCTCCTGCTTTACTATCCGAACACGATGAACACTGACCATTAGAAATGATAGCATAGTTCAACAGATCTGAAGAAACACTTTCCTGAGGTCGGGTAGTAACAATTTCCTGAGAGGTCTGTGAAGTTTCTGATACAGTCTCTAATTGGACGTCTGACGTTGGTCCCAACAAATGATTTTCACCACCTTTCATATCAGCGGGCTTTTCCAGTGTGTATAAATTGTACTTGTATAGTACTTGTATAGTACCGTTAAAGGCACAGCACCAACAATGTGCAGTAGCAGGGGCAACTGGCAGTTAAAAATTGCCGATATAACAGAGATAAGGGAGCTCTGTTTTCAACACGTAACAAAACTGCAAAAATAATAATTAATTAATGAAAGTGACTGGAAATTAAAAACGAAATAAATTTAGCAAAACAAACAGCACAACCAACGAACTGTGCATAATAACTGAGTTGTGCTGCATTATTTATACATGAATATTCAGAGATACCCCGTTTGGCTGGCAGACGCGTTAGCTCTCACGCTATTATCTCATTACTTTGCAGCTAGGCAACGGTTGGCTGGCAGAAAGGCTGTCAGTATACTGAGCTCAGGGTAGATGTGCCAGCCTCCTTGCCAGCCAACCGGTGGTGGAATCTACATGCTATAATGATGTTACTCTGCTCAATTGGACTGGTAAATTTACAGATACTACAAGAAACTCGTTTTTATCGACACTAACTATGTTAGTGTAAAACGTCGTACCAAATATTTCAACAACTATTCAATAAATTTAAAATTTGCCGGCATGATCATTAGTACCTCAATAGCAGAGAGGTGTTGAGTGTGCACTTTGCTGTACAGATTTTTTGCTACTGATTCGACTTTCGAGTTATAAATATAATGAAGCAAAACAAACAGCACATCTGACGAACTGTGCACAATAACTGAGTTCTGTTGCATTATTTAGACTTCAATATTCAGAGTCACCCCATTTGGCTGGCATGGCTAAGTGCCAAAAGGTAATTCATTTTTTTCTGACGGACATTTAAAAAGAGACACTTATGGGACTCTTAACTAACGAGGAAAATGGAAAGTGGAAACTTAACTTCAAGTTACAGTTGATGGACACTTGACGGACAAAAAAGTCTAAATAAAATGTTCAATTAAATTAGTTATAACTGCAATACAGCATGGAGACTCTCCATGATGAAGAGCAAAATCATGCAAAATCTCAGTGGTGCAAAGTCTCAGTTATGGCTTATGGGATCGTTCGCTGTCACAGAATCCTCTCAAGACGAGCTGTACAGAATCATTACTGTGTTTGCACTTAGCTTAAGCCATACTTTATAAGTTCATAGACAAATTAACCCTATGTTTGTGGGTATGTCAGATTGTCTATAAATTATTATAATTACTTGCATATATGTACATAATTTTTATTAGTTGTTGCCGATGAACACTTTCTATATAGTACAAGGAAAACAAACGGCACGTGGCAAAACAAATACAGTAAAACTTGCTACACCGTCATTCTTAATAATTATAATGAAGCAAATAAACGGCACATTAAGCCATACTTACTTACATTATTAATCTATGAACAAATTTATCAGATTATTAAATGAGCTGCGTCTCAGGATCAATCTAAAAAATCTCATTTCGATATAAGTTAGTGTTAGGGTAGACTTCCGCCGAAATGTGTTTTGGTGGAATTATAAGGAGCTGTGTCGGGCTTGTTGGACAGTGTCTAAATGT
This sequence comes from Bolinopsis microptera, assembly GCF_026151205.1. Taxonomy (NCBI): domain Eukaryota; kingdom Metazoa; phylum Ctenophora; class Tentaculata; order Lobata; family Bolinopsidae; genus Bolinopsis; species Bolinopsis microptera. Next base: position 4,887,385 of record NC_087080.1, on the reverse strand, counting down.
GTGCACGTACACTTTAAAGGGTGTTTCTAATGACCAGGGTCACGTACACGTTCGTGATCCATCTAAGAGCACAGAGGAAGAAGAAATACTGGGTAAACGCAAGTAACCAATTTACTCTTCTGATTATTTGGTTTAAGAGCTTTCGGCCTATTTCCGGAGATGTTTATACCCAATATACTCTGAGACACCAGTTTAGAAAGGCAGATCATTCGTTCCATTTGTCCTAATTACACAAAATGCATTTTTGCATCAATTATATCGACAGTTCTGTGGAAAGAACGTTATGCTATGATATTTATAACCAGCCGATATCTTGGAAAGGATTGATAATATTCTTATAATAAAATGGCAATAGACTTGAAACTGTTTATATTCTGATCTTGATTAATTTTGTTTTCTATATTTTACGTTTTTATGTATGTCAGCATTTGTTCAGTATTTTAGCGCAGTATTTTAGGGCAGATTTTAGCGTACGATATTTAGTTCAGTATGGTAGTATAGATGTTTAATTTTAACACCTCTGTTTTGGTTATCGGGAGTTTAGTTTGGATTGTTTAGATTGTTTAGAGATCGCAAACAGTGAGTTTGGGATTGTTTTGACTATCTGGGGAGACTTAAGATTAGGCCAGAGAGAGGGAGTTTTGAGTTTATTGTTTTTATTTGGGGATTCTGAATATTGTAGGGAGATTTGAGGAATATTGAGATTGCAACTGCAATTTTATATCACGTGCCCTACCCAAATTAAAGTATATTTTTCACTTCTCGCCTTCCTAAACCAAATTGTAAGGAACAGACCATTTTATCAAGTACACTGAGCTCTATGCAGATATGCCAGCCTCCTTGCCAGCTAAGTGTCCACCGACAGATTACCGAATAGCCCTTAGTTACTACCCTTACTAGTAGTAGCTGAGATTAACGTGTACTCTTATCAAGAGTTTAAATTCCCAAATAGTCAGACTGAGCAGGTTGAGCTGTAGTAAAACACAGTACTGAGGTGTTAAAACATTTTCATTACTATCTTCAGTAACATCCTGAATCAGAAACTCGGTTAATATCAGTTCCTACAAAGTGTAACATTGGAAATGAAATGACACAACTAAAAACGATATGAATATTTTTAAAAACATAACTCTTGTGCCCCAATGCAATGGAAAACCTTTAAGATAAATCCAATAATGGAATCCCAAACGGGTCCATGGCATTGAGCCCCAATGGACGTATAGTTCTTAGTTTCTGAATATAACGGTGTTCATCCACTTCTAGAGTTCTTGGGCTACTATTACTGAGAATTGACACTTTATAAGCCTGGTTGAAATTGTCACGTTGTTTCATGTTATGAACTTCTACAAGGTGTTTACCGAAGCTGAATCCGTCGTCGTTTTCTTCAGGGACAAACGTATTGTCCGAAATGAGTTTGTAGTAATGGGCGCGGTGTTCGTTTACTCGTGCCCTTAGGGGCTGCACCGTTCTTCCTACATAACACATATTACAAAGTTGGCAACTGAAGATGTATACAACATTGTAGCTGACACATGTACCAGACACTGCTTTGGCTCGCTGTCCATTGACTGTTATTGATGGATGTGGAGATATGATGTTACAGGTACCGCAGTGTCTGCCCCCACATGGTCTTGTGTGAGGTTGGGTTAAGTCATCCGCAAATTGTTTTGCTTTGACTAACTTCCTTCTAAATGATGTTCCAGTACGTCTGACGAATTTGAAGATAGGGCGTGATGTACCGGCTCTAGATGATATTGGGGAGCCTGGGGTGTTTCCACTAGTATGGGAACCAGATAATCCTGAGAAGCTCCTGGTTCTACTGAGTTCTGGTTCCAATCTTTTTACCGATTCTACTAACTCTTGATCGCTGCCAAATGTTGAAATAACGCGGACTGCTGGTTCTGGAGACTTTGGGACCAGGACATTGCTGTTTGAGTTGTCCAGTGGTTTGAGGCATCTTTCAAAGCCTTTGACTTTTTCACTGATGTTATCTACCATAGTTTTAGGGTAGTTGGATTGGAAGAAAAAGGTTTTTAATTCATCAATTTGTTTTCGGAGTCTGTCGTTATCATTGATGAATCGCCGGAGTCTCAGGCATGCACTATAGACTATGCTGCTGAATGTATGGTTCGGGTGGTGGGAACCGAAGTACAGGTAGGAGCGAGCATCAGTCTCTTTAACATGAAGGTCTGTCTGAAGATCACCTGCGGTGTCGAAACAAAATTTGATGTCTAAGAACGCCACATAAACATTGTTATCTTCTATGATGTTCTCATCAATGTGGAGGCCAAGTTCTGCTAGCCTTGAATTGACAGTCGCGATGAATTTTGAAAACTGTCTTTTCGTACCATGGAATACTCCACAGCCGTCGTCTATGTATCTCTTGACCGATTTTACAGGTTCCATTAGTTCCGTGTCTGAATAGACTTGCTCACGCATGACATGGTATACTGCTATGTTTGCAAGTTGTACACAGATACTGCCTCCTGTTGGTACTCCTCGTTTCTGTCTGTACCACTCTCCGTTAAATTTGCCTATAGACGACTCATAGCTGAGTTCAACACTTCTTATCAACCACTCCTTGAATTTGGCGGACCATTCTGGTCTCTTTTCTTCCATGGCCACCTTCAAAGCTTGGAGTGTAAGGTGGGGACTCAATGAATCATATAAAGCTTTGTAATCAAATGTGAATGCTTTAATGTTGCTTTTGAGTTCTGTGTCCAGGGTATTGTTGATGTTGTCGAGCCAGACTAAGGCGTCTCTATTATCAATAGCAAAAATCCCTTTCTAGTTGGCGTAGGTATTTATCAGCTAGGAAGACATCCGGTCGTCTGCTGGCTCCTTCGTGGAGGGCGGTAATGAGTCTTGCTGGTGGTTTGGCCCCTGGTATGAGTTCTTCTTTCTTCAGCTTATGAATTTTAAAAGCAGGGTAGAAATACGGCTGGCCAGGGCGATAGTGTGGGAGGGTACTGGGGCGGTTTGTGGGTCCAGTTTGGTCTGCTCTGGTGTTGTCAGAAACACCCATCACTTCTTTCACATCCCTTGCTAATATCAGTCCTTCTTCTTTTCCCTGTACCCAGTGCTTGAAGAGTTTCTCATACAGCTGTTGAGTAGGGTCACAGTCCAACTTTTCATATAGTTGCTGATTTTCCAGTTTCTCCAGTGTCCGTTGCTTGATGAGGTCAGGGTCGATAATAAGGGTTGCACCACCCTTGTCTGCCTTAGTGATGGCTATTGTCCCATCTTTAATGCGCTGTTCCAACCATTTGAGTCCTTTTATCTCAGAAGAGGATAAGTTGGTGGGCTTAGGTGGGCTTCCGGCAGTCTTCAATTTGATGTCGAGTTCTCGTCTCATTGTGTCCACTGCTGTATTGACTGCTTGTTCATTGCTTGGTTTTGCTGTAGAGTAGTTTTTTCTACGGAGTTTGGCGGGGAGGTTACTGATGTTAGGTAATCCTGTCTCTCCGGAAAGTACTCTATTAGAATAGTTCAGTATTTTGTTGGTGACGAGCTTCATGTCAAGTCTCAAGTCGATGTTATCCCGAGTTGGGGTTGGGATATAGCCTAGTCCTTTTCCTAACAGTGCCAGTGCCCCAGCAGGTATGTCTTCGTTAACCAACACTACAACACTTCCTGTATCCAGTGCTCTTTTGGCGTCACGCTCAACTTTCCTGTCGTTCCGGTGTTGTCGCTTTTTGAAATTCCTCCTTTTCTTAGTCTGTGTCAGTAAAGTTTGGAGGAGAGCTTTGGTCTTGTTGGGCCAGTGTTTCCACTTGTTGTTGTTTTGGCTTCTGTAGAACTCTATTTTAGAAATGTAGTGTTTCTTCAGGGTCTTCACGTCGTTTGGTGGTAGTGTTACTCTTGTAACATCTTGCATGGTGTTAAGTCTCAAAGTAGAGAGGTGTTAATATTATAAAATTGGCGCCCTACAAATCATATGACCTGCCTAAAATTAGTCCAGTTGAGCAGGGTAACATGATAATAACATATAGATTATACCACCAGTTGGCTGGCAAGGAGGCTGGCATATCTGCTCTGTGCTCAGTGTGCTGACAGTGTTGCAATTTGGTAATTCGTGTATGTGCTTTAAGTAACCCTTTTGTCTTATCTGTGCCTTAACCTTAAGCCTTAAGTGTCCCTAAAACGTGCCTTAAGTGTACACTGACAGATAATTGAATCCCCCAAGTTATGGCAGACTTCAAACCCAAAGTTGTCCCTAATGTCTTAGTGGTCGTGCTTCTTTGATGTTGTGTTATTTAAGTGCGGAGGGAACTTGAGTTGTATATCAAGTTTACAAGGTATGCGAACACGATGAAATGTATTAATAAATAATTTTAGTTAATTTCTAGAACATTGAAAATTTACTCACCACCCAGGTGCCTAATATCTGAACCATTTCTAAGATATACAAGTAATACATGTGAGCCTGTCAAGGTACTTTAACCTGTATCATACATACCTTAGATGGAGAGGAATCATCAATGTGTACACTTGGTACTCCACTCAGACAGAATACTCCACTCAGGTGAGCATCTTAATCCTCTGCTTGTTTCCTTTTTAACACATGACAAACCACCTAGATTATAGAAATTTCATTACCAAAGCTAACTAGCTAAGTATTCCAGTGGTCAATGGCATTGATAGGACTAAAGCGTTAAAACCATAGGATGAGCAGGTGATAAAGTTGCTAAATATTTCAACCTGGAAGTTGAACCAATACATTGGTTCAAAGTGGCCGGTATACTGCAAATTATATACCTCAAGTATCCAACGTTAAGTTCATGTTCTTTTTGGGTTTCATCAGCTGGTGCAAAAACTTCAGATAAGTGTCCTGTCCCTGAGAATACACAGTTAAAGTCCAGTTGTTATATTAATAGAAGCTCCTTAAAAGAGTACTTGGGAGCTTCATCTCCGTTTTTGCCATCAACTTAAATTCATCCACATGTCAGTGGTGTAACATTGCCTGTTGGCGCCCCCGCCGAAAGTGCGCCCCCTGTTGGCACCCCTCCCCTTTTGACACCCCTCCCTAAAATTAAACTAATAAGGTGATTTTAGAGGATACGCTGGTAAAATCTCTAAAAAAGTGTGTTTCTAGAACAAAACGCGCAGTTTTGCTAGTACGTCAGTTAAGTTTTTCAAAATTGTCCCACATTCAAACGACGATTTTGCGCCCACCTAAAATGGCGCCCCCTCGCACAGCGGGGTCAGAGGGGCCATTTGTTACGCCACTGCCAAATGTGTGTGCACCATTTCTGTCAGCTGTTACAATAGTTAATTTTCTGAATGATGTAGATCCAACTCTCACAACGAGATATAATATCTTCTGACAAACCATTTAAACATCCTGAAAGCAGAAAATTTCCATGTATAGCGTGTAGTATGAACAAATCTTGAATAATGAATATAGTGCATACTAAAACCCAAATAACTAAACGCCAAGATGAACATTAAATGACACAATGACCAAAACTGTAAGTAGCAATCCTAAAGACATATCGTATTAACAATCCTACATAAATCACAAGTTTATAGTATAGATAGTAGATATACTTCTGAGGATAAAATAATCTATTTGGTCTATAAAATAATCTATTTGTCTATTTTGTAAACTTCATGACTATACAGTCTCCATGTTATAATCGAAAAAGTTAATCATCTAAATTGTTTAATGTGAGTTGATTTTACTCGCTACATTTCAAACCTTCAAGCTGTGTGGAAACAGCAGAGTAAACCACACCAATTACAACAAATCGAAAACTACACTTAGTTCTGAGAATAATTCTCTCGGAGGCGGGTGTATGTGAGTAGAAAGCGTGACGACGCTTCCAATTAACGTACCCCAATTGCAACAAACACACAATACACACAATATATAATAACGTGTTCACATTGCCGTTACATCCGATAATACGAGCAAATACCTTACTAAGCCTTGTGCACGTCACCAATATATACCAGTTACACTAGGAAAGAAATTTTTTTTAAAAAATTTACCACAAAACAATCAATACATAATGTTATATTCATAAATAAATTCAAATTTCAATTTCAAACACATATACAGTACGCCGCGCACACAGCCACAATTTTCAATTGTTCAGAAATTCGTAGGTCAGCTGTAGGCGCCGCGCACAGGATCTATTTAATTGTTATCTTACAATTACATGTCGCATTTCTTAATTACTAGAGCCAAAATTTCAGAAGCAAAATAATTGAAAACATATTTCTGTCGTTCACGCAGTACAGGCCGTGAGCACTACGATCTAATTAATAGATCGAATAATATTAATGGAGAAATTCCAAAAACCGCGCGCTCGTTATTTGTGATTAAATTGAGTGCGCGCCTCTGTGAACAGCAGTACCGCTCAAGCATGAAGTACTAAGCAGTACGCAGTTCTGCGTGAGGCGTAGACATTTGTAGCACACGTTTCATTCAACTAATCAATTATGTGACATGTAATTATATTAAAGCAAAAAGAATATTAATTTTAGTAATAATTGACGTAAACATATGTGTTTAAATAACATTTATAATCTAGCGAGTTACCAATAATAATAAACCGAGTAAGGAGGTGCGGCTACTGATGAGAAGCCTCCTTAAAGTTTATTTGGGTTAGAAACGACATCTGGGTCCCTACCCTCGCACAAGATTATTCTCAATTATCTTGTTGTGTCCACAACTATACCGTTGATCAGAGTCACATCTGATGACTTCAGTGAAAGGGCTGATGACTTCAGTGAAAGAGCTGGTGACCTAGTGAAAGTGCTGGTGACGATGAGAAAGACCATAAACCAGGGATTCCTTCGGGAGCATGTAAGATTATATCCAAAGTTTGTTCGCCAATGGGGTGTGTCTGGGTGTCAAAGATCTTCAAGGTGGGTGCTACTTGTGATGAACTCTAGAAGGATGGGATGGTAATACTCGGTCTGGCCGTCTGGAAGCCCATAGAATTCCAGTTCAGAAACCGAGTAAGGAGGTGCGGCTACTGATGAGAAGCCTCCTTAAAGTTTATTTGGGTTAGAAACGACATCTGGGTCCCTACCCTCGCACAAGATTATTCTCAATTTTCTTGTTGTGTCCACAACTATACCGTTGATCAGAGTCACATCTGATGACTTCAGTGAAAGGGCTGATGACTTCAGTGAAAGAGCTGGTGACCTAGTGAAAGTGCTGGTGACGATGAGAAAGACCATAAACCAGGGATTCCTTCGGGAGCATGTAAGATTATATCCAAAGTTTGTTCGCCAATGGGGTGTGTCTGGGTGTCAAAGATCTTCAAGGTGGGTGCTACTTGTGATGAACTCTAGAAGGATGGGATGGTAATACTCGGTCTGGCCGTCTGGAAGCCCATAGAATTCCAGTTCAGAAACCGAGTAAGGAGGTGCGGCTACTGATGAGAAGCCTCCTTAAAGTTTATTTGGGTTAGAAACGACATCTGGGTCCCTACCCTCGCACAAGATTATTCTCAATTTTCTTGTTGTGTCCACAACTATACCGTTGATCAGAGTCACATCTGATGACTTCAGTGAAAGGGCTGATGACTTCAGTGAAAGAGCTGGTGACCTAGTGAAAGTGCTGGTGACGATGAGAAAGACCATAAACCAGGGATTCCTTCGGGAGCATGTAAGATTATATCCAAAGTTTGTTCGCCAATGGGGTGTGTCTGGGTGTCAAAGATCTTCAAGGTGGGTGCTACTTGTGATGAACTCTAGAAGGATGGGATGGTAATACTCGGTCTGGCCGTCTGGAAGCCCATAGAATTCCAGTTCAGAAACCGAGTAAGGAGGTGCGGCTACTGATGAGAAGCCTCCTTAAAGTTTATTTGGGTTAGAAACGACATCTGGGTCCCTACCCTCGCACAAGATTATTCTCAATTTTCTTGTTGTGTCCACAACTATACCGTTGATCAGAGTCACATCTGATGACTTCAGTGAAAGGGCTGATGACTTCAGTGAAAGAGCTGGTGACCTAGTGAAAGTGCTGGTGACGATGAGAAAGACCATAAACCAGGGATTCCTTCGGGAGCATGTAAGATTATATCCAAAGTTTGTTCGCCAATGGGGTGTGTCTGGGTGTCAAAGATCTTCAAGGTGGGTGCTACTTGTGATGAACTCTAGAAGGATGGGATGGTAATACTCGGTCTGGCCGTCTGGAAGCCCATAGAATTCCAGTTCAGAAACCGAGTAAGGAGGTGCGGCTACTGATGAGAAGCCTCCTTAAAGTTTATTTGGGTTAGAAACGACATCTGGGTCCCTACCCTCGCACAAGATTATTCTCAATTTTCTTGTTGTGTCCACAACTATACTATTTGTTTGTATTATTGATTATATATGTTTACACTAGCCTATATTATGATGGAGATATACATTATATAATTGCTCCAATATTCAACACTGCTAAACAACAAATACCTACTCGCCCATCGATGAAGCAGTCGCCAAAACAAAGCTCAAAGTTAATATACCTTCGTACTTCGTTTTGGAAACTGTAGAATGCCAGTAAATAATTAGTGTTTCAATCGTGTATTCGATGGGCAAGCACTCGCCACTCGAGGCCGAGACAAACGGCACCGGCTCCGCCCGGCAACCATGAAGTAATGTAATAAGCAGTAAGGCAGGGCGGTGTTGTGCGCCGTTTATACGGCCCACAGCACGAGACATTTTGAGCTCCAAGACTTAAAACTATAAAAGTCCCGAGTTAAACGTAGCGACTTACCATCGTCAGCCGTCAAAAATTTAGAATTTGTATGTTATAAACTCTACATCTGATATCAGTATAACATGTAATATAGTTTGTTATTGGCTAAATTTTTAACTCGATTAAGCGATGCAGACGGATGAACTAGGCTCCTCCTCCGTCAAAAACACAATGAGAGGGGATTGTGGAAGGACACGAACACTATTCGTTAACTCGTACCCCGGGTACCCCCTAGAACTATGTCCCATCAGAGAGAGCCCATCACCCGTCAGATCGAAAACAGTGTTTTAATTTTGATATATGCTGTACCAATTACAATAAATGGTAAGTCAAGGCTGACGTTGGTAGCAAAATATAAAGTGACACGTTACAACAAAATAACCACTACACACTACACACTATACGCTATAACTATTGTACACAGTACACAGTATAACTAAAATATAAAATATAAACAAGTTACAAGAGACAAAAGAGTTTACAGAAGAGTTTTACATCGGCTCAGCACCGCCAGGACATTGGCTATACACGTGGGTCAATTAGTTTGATTTGGTATGGTTCGACCGGGAAAGTGGTCGAAATTAGTGCTCTTCATGAGTCATCACTGTCGTCTGAATATTGGGGGGGGGGGGGGGGGGGGTGTCATGTCCGTCTATGTCCGCCTATGTCCTGTCCTTTTTGGATTCTATGAGACAACGGACGTGTTTTTTGGGACATTGGCGGACACGGACGGACATTGGCGGACTCGGACGGACATTGGCGGACTCGGACGGACATTGGCGGACTCGGACGGACATTGGCGGACCCGGACGGACATTGGCGGACTTGGATGGACATTGGTGGACATTAGCGGACATTGGTGGACATTAGCGGACAAACATTTTGAGGACTGAAGAGTACTGAAGAGTACTGAGGAGGATGGCTGCGAAGGATGGCTGAGGAGGAGGAGGACTGAGGAGGAGGACTGAGGAGGACTGAGAAGGAGGAGGACTGAGGAGGATGGCTGAGGAGGATGGCTGAGGAAGATGGCTGAGGAGGATGACTGAGAGGGAGGAGGAGGAGGAATAGGACTGAGGAGGAGGAGGAGAAGGACTGAGGAGGAGAAGGAGGACCCAGGAGGAGGAGGACTGGGGAGGAGGAGAACTGTTGAGGACTGATGAGGATGACTGAGGACGAGGAGGAAGAGTAGGAGGAGGACTGAGGAGGGGAGGAGAAGGCCTGAGGAGGAGAAGGAGGACCCAGGAGGAGGAGGACCCAGGAGGAGGAGGACCCAGGAGGAGGACCCAGGAAAAGGCCCCAGGAGGAGGAGGAGGACTGGGGAGGAGGAGAAATGTTGAGGACTGATGAGGATGACTGAGGACGAGGAGGAAGAGTAGGAGGAGGACTGAGGAGGGGAGGAGGAAGAGGACTGGGGAGGATCAGGAAGACCCAGGAGGACCCAGGAGGAGGAGGAGGAGGACCCAGGAGGAGGAGGAGGACTGAGGAGGATGGCTGAGGAGGATGACTGAGAGGGAGGAGGAGGAGGAAGAGGAGGAAGAGGATTGAGGAGGAGGAGGAGAAGGACTGAGGAGAAGGAGGACCCAGGAGGAGGAGGACCCAGGAGGAGGAGGACCCAGGAGGAGGACCCAGGAAAAGGCCCCAGGAGGAGGAGGAGGACTGGGGAGGAGGAGAACTGTTGAGGACTGATGAGGATGACTGAGGACGAGGAGGGAGAGTAGGAGGAGGACTGAGGAGGGGAGGAGGAAGAGGACTGGGGAGGATCAGGAAGACCCAGGAGGACCCAGGAGGAGGAGGACCCAGGAGGAGGAGGAGGACTGAGGAGGATGGCTGAGGAGGATGACTGAGAGGGAGGAGGAGGAGGAAGAGGAGGAAGAGGACTGAGGAGGAGGAGGAGGAGGAGAAGGACTGAGGAGGAGAAGGAGGACCCAGGAGGAGGAGGACCCAGGAGGAGGAGGACCCAGGAGGAGGAGGACCCAGGAGGAGGACCCAGGAAAAGGCCCCAGGAGGAGGAGGACTGGGGAGGAGGAGAACTGTTGAGGACTGATGAGGATGACTGAGGACGAGGAGGAAGAGTAGGAGGAGGACTGAGGAGGGGAGGAGAAGGAGGACCCAGGAGGAGGAGGACCCAGGAGGAGGACCCAGGAGGAGGACCCAGGAAAAGGCCCCAGGAGGAGGAGGAGGACTGGGGAGGAGGAGAACTGTTGAGGACTGATGAGGATGACTGAGGACGAGGAGGAAGAGTAGGAGGAGGACTGAGGAGGGGAGGAGGAAGAGGACTGGGGAGGATCAGGAAGACCCAGGAGGACCCAGGAGGAGGAGGAGGACCCAGGAGGAGGAGGAGGACTGAGGAGGACTGAGGAGGATGGCTGAGGAGGATGGCTGGGGAGGATTGCTGAGGAGGATGACTGAGGAGGATGACTGAGGAGGATGACTGAGAGGGAGGAGGAGGAGGACTCAGGAGGCGGACTCAGAAGGAAGAGGAGGAGGACTCAGGAGGAGGACTCAGGAGGAGGACTTAGGAGAAATGAGAAGGAGGACTGAGGAGAACTGAGGAGGAAGAGGAGGACTGAATAGGAGGAGGAGAAGGAGGGGGACTGGGAGAGGACTGGGGAGGAGGAGGACTGATGAGAAGGATGAGGAGGAGGACCCAGGAGGAGGAGGACTGAGGACCGAGGAGGAAGAGGAGGAGGATGAAGAGGAGGAGGAGGACCCAGGAGGAGGAGGACTGAGGAGGAGGACTGAGGAGGACTGAGGAGGACTGAGGAGGATGGCTGAGGAGAATGACTGAGAGGGAAGAGGAGGAGGAGGAGGAGGAGGACTGAGGAGGACTGAGAAGGAGGAGGAGGAGGACTGAATAGGAGGAGGAGGAGGGGGACTGGGGGAGGACTGAGGATGAGGAGGAGGACTGAGGAGGACTGAAGACTGAGGAGGAAGAGGAGGAGGATGAAGAGGAGGAGGACCCAGGAGGAGGACTGGGGAGGAGGAGGACTGTTGAGGACTGATGAGGAGGACTGAGGACGAGGAGGAGGAGTAGGAGGAGGACTGAGGAGGGGAGGAGGAAGAGGACTGAGGAAGATCAGGAAGACCCAGAGGGAGGAGGAGGAAGAGTAGGAGGAGGAAGCATCTAAATGTTATTTCCATTTTTCCCGTTTTTGTCCGCTCTATTTTTTGTCCGTTTTGAAAATATAGGGTACCGAACGGACAAAAAACATGATCCCCCTATAACAGCAAAAATTGAACATTTTATTTAGCAATTTAGGTGTCCATTAATGTCCGCCTATGTCCGCCTATGTCCGTCTATGTCCGCCTATGTCCGCCTATGTCCGTCTATGTCCGCCTATGTCCGCCTATGTCCGCCTATGTCCTGTCCTTTTTGGATTCTATGAGACAAGCGGACATAGACGGACGTGACACCCCCCCCCCCCCCCAATATTAGAGCGGGAACTTCCCAAGTTTCGGCCGACAACGCGCGCGCACAGCATCGGCGCGCAATGCTATGCGCGCGCGTTTCCATATTGCTGTGTCATTCGGCGGTTGCGCTCAGCGTAACTTGGAAATGAGTTGTATGTTGTTTACCTAAATTCAAGCATGGTAATCATAGATAAGCTTGTCAGTCAGTAAGTGCTTCAGTGGGAATAACAGGCAAATAAATATCACTTCTTAATCAGAATTCAATGAAATTTTTGTCACACCACTCAGTTCCATACCGGTTTTGAGCTCTTAGAAGTGACTGTTTAAGTAAATTCTTGATAGATCTGCATGTGGAGGTGAAATTTAACGGGCCAACTTTACGGAATTCATTCCACAGCCATGCAGATTTATAAATAAATTGATTAGTTGGAGAGGGTGTAATGAACAGATTATCATTCCTATTTGATATGTTGAATAAGTAGTATAACGAAATTGGTACTCGTGACTTAATGATCTTAAAAAGTTCCATTAAACAACGGTATCTGTACAGGTTCTCTGTAACAAGTAATTCATGTTTTGTGAATAGAGGCTTAGTGGACTCTTTAACATAGAATTCAGATCCTAGACGTTGAGAATTAATTGGTCTTGCTCTAGCACATGTCTTGAACTTGTCTACATAAGCTTCATAGTCTCCAAATAGAATCCTGATACACTTCTTTTGAGTAATAAATAGCGGTTTTAACTGATTATTGGGAATACCTCCCCAGACAGAAATAGCATAACCTAGGTGTGATTCAAAGAGAGAATGATATATTTGCTTATACAGTGATTCTGGTAAGCATTTCTTAATACGGTAGATACGTCCACAAGCACTTCTTAGTTTCTTGTTGAGGGATGATATATGTGGTTTCCAGCTCAGTTTATCATCCATGATTACTCCAAGAAATTTTGTCTGACTTACACGTTTAATTATTTTGTTATTAATGGACAAGTTTTGGCTATCTATATCGGCATCTAATTCGTTATTATTACGTTTAGAGGGAGAAAAATACATGTAACAACACTTCTTTACATTAATGTGCAGTAGGTTAACTCCCATATACTTGTTTACGGCCTGTAGTACTTCATTAGCTAATTCATATGCTTTATTTCTCGAATCGGCAGCAAATTGTCACAAATTGTTTCCTAAGTCAGTCAGTTAGTTTACAGTGGTCTAGAGTGTCAAAGGCTTTTGAGAGATCATATCGATAAAGACCCCTAGGACATGTTGCTTTTTACTAATTAACGATTCTATATGTTCTACAGAGTAGTTCAGTGCATGGCTGGTGGAGTGTCCTTTTCTAAAGCCGAACTGGTTTTCATGTATTATACCCTTGGAAGTAAGGAAACTATAGAGCCGCTTATATATTAACTTTTCTAGAATTACACCAAACATTAACTCCTCGGCATCGACTTGTGGTTGTGTGTAAGATTAATGGCTTAGCAAGGAGTGAGTATAAACGCATATCAAATATAAGTATGCAATCCCCGGGATCTACGGCAGTCATTCTTAGGAGGGGCGCCCCCGACCCAACTGCCATTGCTCAGAAATGGTACCAGCAGGTTCGTCCTGGAATAGTGGACTCGATGCAAACCAGCTGGGCTTCAGTAGGACCCATCGTTCTTATAGGTCGCTTGCTCGCAAGAGTCAAGTCAGTGAGTGTTGCACCAAAAAAAAAAAAAAAAAAACCTTCAAACTTATTGACCACATTTCAATATTTGCCATTCAAAATACGGAATTTGTTAAAGGACTTTGCTCATGAATCAGCTATTTTCTTTAATACAGGTGACTACAAATCAGTGTAAATTGTACATTGTAAAATATTCCGGCTTATTTCTTAATCACTGAATCATAACTGCTCCGTACGAATGTATTTAATTTTTCTGATATTTCTTTTATCGAATTTCAAATTAGCGGTGCGAAAGCACATGGTTAGGTGAACATGACGAGATATTGGCGAAAAACTGTCTCGCGATCACGTGATATGACTGGCCATATAAGGAAGTTGGTATAATTTCTCGTTAGGGTCGGGGTTTTAGCATTTGACGGATGTTACTCGTATAAATTACTTTGATGCGAAGTAAAAATAATGGTTTATGCGGTGCATCGAAGTCCTCCAATTATGTAGTGCGCCATCGACAGTGAGCCGCGCGTGCCGACTGTAGGATGGTTTTTAAGCGCTAATTTCGGCCAGCACAATTTCCTTCAAACAAATAGATATTGAGTATCCTTCCCGACCTCCAATTGCAACAAAAATTTAAAGCATGTCCAACCATCAGACATTATGTTACAGCTAAAAACAGCGTATTTTGCCCCATTTTGATCACTATATCAACTCCGATATTTTTCGGACAGTTGTGAAAGCTCTATTGGAAGGTCGTCGCCAATTTCCAGAATGATCTCATTTAAGGAATATACTGAAAATAAATCCGAATAATACTACTGACGACAAAAATGGTCAAATTTGGACGAATTTGGTCAAATTTGCTCTAACCAGATAAAAGCCCTCTCGCTTGCAGTAGCGCACATGGCTATGTGAATGGTCAAATTAATACGCAACTTTTACAGCTACTTTTGCTCCAAAAGCAGCGCACCATCAAATATGGCACCTAGGCGAAACTCACTGATCTTTCCAAAAAGGTATAACAAATTTGGTATTGTGAAAATTCTCACAGTCTCTAGAAAACAGTGATACAAAAATTTTTTAAATCCGAGAAAGTTTATTTTTATCGTGCACCCCCTACTCCAATGTCCAAGGCAAAGTTTTACCAAATAACACGCGCTGAGCCGGTCTTTGATACACGTTAACGGGTGATAACGGCGCCCGTCCAGGTAGGTTATAAAGCTACAATATCATACACGATTTTTAAAATATATATTGGATCGCGATCGGAGGATCACGTTCAACGTTGCCGTTTCGATGTTCGACTTACCTGGGGACCTTTGTATCACGTGGTGACCCCCACGGTCGCTTCACTATAGTGAACTGTAGAGTTTCGACGATGCAGGGGGAGCCGCGCACTCGTGCGCGGCGGGTCATACAACGTATGACAAGGGGACCTCAGGCTATTATGTTCATAAACATAGAGATTCATCGGAATGAAAGGCTGATCGCTCAGCGCGGCTCAGTAATGTTTAACGCACCGGGCGCAAACTATAATTTTTATTTCGCATATAATATGATATATCCTCAAAAATTGTATAATATAATATAATTATAAAAAATTGTGTATGTTATTGTGTTACGGACAGCCGTTTAAAAATAAAAAAGTCTTTCCTTGTTTCCAAAAATAAATGCTATCACGACGTGAGACAAGGTTAGCAATGCAGTACTAATAGTGTTTGGCACCATCCCCAAACCAACAGTGATGATCCAGATTGTGGATTGACCATTGTTGATGGTCTGGCCCGGCGCGCCATCTCGAGAAGAAAGCGGCGCGCGCTACTTCGAAGAAATTTAGACTAGTAACATTCGTCAAATATGATCCAGACAGTAATCAGTAATGCTTGACCGACAAGTGTCATGGAGGGGTACATAGCTAGCTGTTCAGACTTTGAAGCTGACCTAAGTCAGTCAATTTACTTAAAATTTAAATGCTCCTATCAGTATCAGATTGTAGAAATGTACCATATTCAATATTACAACCAAAATGTAATTATTGATTTGTAGGTTTACAACCTACCAGGACGCGCGCCGAGTTGGACTCGTCGACGGTCCTGTATATATATATGGAACAGATATTTTACGAGTATCATCCGTTAATTATTGATCAGTCGCTCGCTGCAATTACTAATTAAACATACACAAGCATGAAACATGTATTCTTCCGTGTCAAAACAAAAGTTAAACAATAGCATTAACATCACTATACTGACTATATAACATATATTTCAGAATCCAGGTCAAAGGGCACGTTTTAATGCGGCGATGTACTCACGGGTGATCCCGAAATAATTTGTTTAAGATAATACTTCTTACAGTTACATGGATTTACGATATAATCGAACTGTTGAATTGTATGAGAACTATGAACTAGAACAGTCATCTTTCAATTCCAATACGTTGAATCGATATTGCATTAAAATTCATCCCTGTAATACAAACATGCTGACCTTTTGACTTTTGTTACATTGCTTTGAAATAATATTCATAAACAATAAAACGGCGAATCAGTTCTGAGTTTAAAAACTAGTGCCAGAATATCCGTAGTAAATAAACTACCGGTACCACTGGTATGGTAACAGCAACAAATATGCATATTGAAAAAATTAATCTTAGAGTCTACTTTAAAGTTTTACTTAAAAATTGTACAAAAACTAAAAAGCATAAAATCATAAAAACTGAAACAGTTCGTTCATAAAGGGCTTGAATTCTCAGAGCAAATAGCATAAAATAATAATATGTATTTACTATTTAAGTATGTCGCAAACACTTTACACGTTCAGAAACGATCTTTAATTGGCAGAACGACAATGTGTAATAGTGAATAGTTCCAGCAGAGTAGCCGAAGGTCGAACAGCCAGAAAATGTAAGTTAATCAAAAAGCTTGAAAATAGATTTAAAATATTTACATTATATTCGTCAGAAAAATTTAAGCTAAACCGGTTACTAAAAATAAAAGCGTAGAAAAAGTATGCTAGAAATAGAATTAATTGGATTAATCATAGAATAAAAATATATATATAATAGTCAAAATCAATTGTGGTGCCTGCAAGTTAATAAATTAATCATCCATGCAAAAGAGAATCAAAGGTCAAGTATTTTTAAAATGAATTAATATTCCCTTTCTCATTCTGGCGAATTATTAAAGTCAATTAATCTAAAAATGCGTACAACCGCACAAAGGGTCACCTTAACAGTCATAAAATTTATCTCATTTCGCTGTTACACGGACAATAATTCCCTTAGGCATTGTAAAGCTAGTGGTTCCCAATGCAAGATAAATTGAAGAGGGACTAATTTACAGTTGGAGCAGTCCCAGTTTTAACAAGTAGGTAGATCGTCTTACAAGAGGCCAAGCTTAGCCCAAACCTCAACTCCCAGCCTGTTCTCGTACTCAGTGTTGACTTCGTCAGAACAGGATTTGACACCTGAGATGGGGAAGTTGTAAATTTTTCAGAGTCCTTAAAACATAAATTTTATTTTCGGTAGTCTTTACGGTCATCAGTTTGAGTTACACCAAGGTGCTGCTAGTTTTATATTATAGCTAAAATCACCAAACATCAACTGTCATTCTAACAAACCTAGACCGTCGTCTAACTCCGTGATTGGTTGTCCGTTGAGTGTGATGTCTCCGATACAGCTCATGTAAGCTTGGTTACCAGCCACACCTAAAGTACAGGGTGTTCCAAGACTCGTGTCCAAATTTGAAATTATAATTTTTCTATTTTATGAAGGAGAATACTAGATGCGATCGATTTAAGAATGCTTGTAAGGTTTACCAAATTTTTGGAATGCTGCAATTTTAGGAACAAGAACGATCAAGAACTTTAGGAACAAGAATGATCTTTAGTATGAATTCCCGAAAATTCTGTAACTATTTCAACTGCAACTAATGAACGTTACCTAGATGAATAGCATTGACAAGAGGGATACCGAGCTCCGTTGTTGAGTAAACCTTATCGTTAACCTCAAGAGTTGTTCCCAATCCAGACCTGGGCGTACCTCCCGTTATTCCCTTGTTATTCAACATTTAAAACAGTGAACAGTGATCAATGATCCCCTGCTGGTGGGGTGGCTTGTGTCGCTATTGCTGGGGAGTGAAAAACGTGATGACTCGTGATTTACTGGTAGTTGTGAAGCGTCAGACCAGCAGGTGGCTTGTGAGGTTTTATTATCTTATTACAATTGAATGTGAAGCTGATCTGTGTTTTCTTACGAAATTACTCGGTTTTAATGTTGAAATAGTGCAATCATACTGTTGAGTTTGGGAATTTGAGTACAAATATGTGTGGAATTCTATCAAAAAGAACCTACGTTTGAATTCTGATGACGTGCCACTGATTGGGCTCCCTGCAAATGACAAAAGTGTTAGTCTGGAAAACTAGTATACTCAAATAGTTTCACTAATTAGCAGTGTAAACTGTGCTTTGCTTTAAAATGAAGAAAAACATTCCTGGAATGATAATTCGACAAAAGACGTAAATATTTTGAGAGATATGTAATCTTAAAATGTGCTGAAAGGAGGAAAAACTTTAAAATATGCTATCGGATTTCCTATGTAAATGCTGCTGAAGAATATAACGCATGAATAAATGCTAGGAAGGAAAGATCGTCAGTCATTAAAAAATCTTCAATTTTCGAACAAGAAACAGGCACCCTGATAAAGCTTGTCGCAAATGGTTACACAATGCGACTCCCCCATTTCTCATATGTCACGTGCAGTGTTTGGCGCACAAAAACAATGTTCCGTCTGTTAAGGGGTCGTTCACATATTACGTAATCATTTTTTGGAACATTTTTACCACCCCCCCCCCCCTCCGTAATCAGTTTTACACATAGCTATTGTGTCAAAATTACACTAGCGTAATCATTCGGAAACCCCCCCCCCCCCTCAGCTGATTACGTAATATGTGAACGACCCCTAATACCATTCAAAGGCAAACTATTCGCCCTCTTGGAACTAGAACAGGGCTTGTTCTTTCTATTGAAATTAATACTGAAGGTATCTATCACATGCTAAAACTAGTGCTAAAAATCTTTAGAAATTAAATACGAATAAAGGAAATTTTCATGACAAATAATGCAAAAAAGGTTTCCAAGTATCATGCATTCGTTACAATTTACATGGAAGCAAAACCAAGATGATCCCGATGCTAAAGTTTGAAGTTTGAAGAAACGACCTTCATGGCTCGATGATATTGTGCTAACTTACAGTAAAACCACCTCTTCAAGAAATTGAGAAGAAATCTGGAATGTTTTACGGGTGACTGTTTCCTCTTCGGCATCCTCATCTGTTTCTTCTTCGGTATCCCCCTCAGTTTCCTCTTCGGAATCTCCATCTGTTTCCTCTTCGGCATCTCCATCTGTTTCCTCTTCAGCATCCTCATCTGTTTCTTCTTCGGTATCCCCGCCTGTTTCCTCTTCGGCATCCCCCTCAGTTTCCTCTTCGGCATCTCTATCTGTTTCCTCTTCGGCATCTCCATTTGTTTCCTCTTCGCCATCCTCATCTGTTTCTTCTTCGGTATTCCCGCCTGTTTCCTCTTCGGCATCCCCATCTATTACCTCTTCGGCATCTTCATTTGTTTCCACTTCGGCATTATCATCTGTTTCCAATTCGGCATCGCCATTTGTTTCCTCTTCGACATTCCCAGCTGGCGGACCAGCGGGCTCTTCGGCATCTCTTTTTGTTATGCCGTTGTCTTCTCCATCTGTATTCTCCACAGCTGGATCCTCTTCAGCATCCACATCTGTTTTCTCTGCAGCATCATCATCTGTTTCCTTTTCGGCATCACCATCTGTTTCATCTTCGGCATCACCATCTGTTTCCTCTTCAGCATCCCCATCTGTTTCCTCTTCAGCATCCCCATCTGTTTCCTCTTCAGCATCCTCATCTTTCTCCTCTTCAGCATCCCCATCTGTTTCCTCTTCAGCATCCCCATCTGTTTCCTCTTCGGCATCCCCATCTGTTTCCTCTTCGGCATCACCATCTGTTACCTCTTCGGCATCCCCATCTGTTTCCTCTTCAGCATCCCCATCTGTTTCCTCTTCAGCATCTCCATCTGTTTCCTCAGCAGCATCCTCATCGTCAACTGGCAAAATAACTCTGAAAGATCACAAATTAAAATATATAGCACAATATACTTTTAGAAAGGTATGTACTTACAGGGACACACTCTCGTCGAACGGTATAACCAACACATAGATCGTCACGGTTATAGGTTCATTGGCTTCATTTACTTGCCTTTATAAAGAATGTGTGGTTAATATCGGCAATATCTAAATAATTACGTACTTCTCTGATGAAACAAAACGATTAGTCGCAGTCTAATTTAAAATATCAAAACAAAGAAGTATTAATAAACCTAACGCATCAAATGAGGTAAGTAAAAATATTGTTTCTTACTCTTCCTCCCCAACAACAAGATGTAAACCAATTTGCGACTCAGTTCCGTCTTCGCCCGGGTATAATAGAGTAGCAAGGTCGTAGGTGGCGTTTACTGTTGCTGAGTCTGATAGGTAGAACCGGAACACCAGGTCAAAGTTGTTGGCGACTCTGTGAGAACGAGTTTGTGAGGAGGCATTTTATGTTTATCATTGGAATTTTGTTTGTGGTAAATATAATGATAATATGTTTTGACGGTTTACGTGTTTAACGATTTGCTTAATTTTCATTGTGTGACCAATTTTATCGAACAAAATCGGTGTTACATCACGAGACACGATTTTTTTTTTATACAATGGGAAAATATTTAAAAGACGAAAGAAATTGACGAAATACGGACAAAGATTCCAGCAGAGCAAGATAAATCATCAAAAAACCACCCGTCACTTACTCAGCCTTATCAGTGTCGATGTGACCATAACTCATAGCTCCCTCCATAATAAAACCAGTGGAACTACCCAGTTCACCTTGACACACTTCATCTGCTGATCGAGTGGAGGGGAACTCACAAAGACAGGAACCGTCAGCTTCAACACATACCTCGTTATCTTGGCACACTGTCTGGGGGAGACAGATTTAGTGAGGCCAAATCGAAAGGGGTTTATGGATTGGTTGGTGAGAGAATTCTCTGTCAGATGAGAAATTACAGCAGAGTTTGTACTAACTGTGTCACAGGGCGTTTTGGGCGCTTCGCAATGTACTCCTTTGAATCCGTCCTTGCACATACAGCTGTATCCTTCATCATCCTTTTCACACGTGTCCGTTCCTGGTTGACAATAATTGAGACTGCATAAACTTAAAAATCTATTTCTTGTCTGCTTAACAATCTGGAGCTTTAAGATATTAACAATTGATTATAAAGAAAGCAGTTGTTAATTATAGTTAATTAGTAATAGTTAATTATAAAGAAAGCAGTTGACCAAGTTATAGTAACCATACTCACAGAATCGAATAAATGGTTGCAATTATAAAACAGTATCGAGGAGAAAAGCAATACTTTGAGTATAACTAACCTAAGACACTGCATGGGTCGAATTGTGTGTCACAAATGTGGATCTCAGAGACTGCAAGACTCTGTCCACCCGCAAGTCTAGAGTTAAGGGGCATCACTGGGGGTTTAACTGTGTTAAGATATTGGCGTGAAGACGGCGTTAAAGTAACAGTGGTTGTAACATTATTAGCCTTCAAAATCTGGATTAATTTTACACCAAAATCTTCTTTCCCTGAAGATAAAATTTTCAGAAGATCTTGTTCTAATTCAGCAGATAGAGCTTCCAAGGGTGTAAACACTATGATTGATTGATTGGGAACCAGCTTTATTTACTGGTTAATGTTTACTCAAAAGATAAATGTCTCTAATTACTTACTATTGGTTGCTGGAGCAAATGTGGCTTTTACACTTGGCACGCTGCCATCTGGCATACCTCCAAGATATATAGTTGTACCCATGTCAAATATACATAATCCAGCTTCTTCCTGAGAAATATTTTGTTTGTTAAAGAGGATGTTATGAAAAACTAGAACATGTTAAAATATGTCATTCTAATGTTGAAACCGTTGGACTATTGATAATTCCATTAAATAACCAAAACATAGCAAGAACACAACAACCCAAACGAGATAATCACAGCTAACCTGTACGTCGTTATCCCCATTAACAGCGAGGGTGAGGAAGTTATCAGCCCACGTCACAGAAATCTCCAACCACTCACCATACCCAACTCCGCTAACACTTGCTTCCACGTGCACAAGGTCAGAACAGTGCGCCACAACCGTCATCACGTCTTTAGCTGAGAAAAGTGGGAGGGTTAAATTATTGAGGAGAAGTTGAAAAGAGCCGAGGAAAAAAATTTTTCTTTCCTTCCTTTCAGGCCCGTCTGCGGTTGAGAAATTGATTACATGTTTTGATCAGGGCCTCACTGTGATAATCGGCACTCACCAAGTTTTACAGCAATGTATTGGCGTTCGTTTCCGGCCATTGCTAACAGTCCCATTTGCTCAGATCCATCCAAATGAGCAAAGAACTCTAGTTGAGCAGCATCGCCCTGAAAGTAGAGATCAATTATCAACTATCGGGTAATACGAAGGCATGTATAACCACATGTCAAACATGTGCAAAGCATTATTGCGCGGCGTAATATATGCCTTCTTCAAACTTTTTTTCTTATTGAAATCTAAAGTGCGTCTTACAAAAAATAATGGCGGCTTATCTTTACAAACAATCCCACAGGAAAATCGTTTAATTTCCTCAAAATATTCAGCGACCAAAGCGATGGTTCATTGTGAAAATGTGAATTGTCGATGAAAATTCTACCGCTGGTTCGTTGTAAAAGTTTCAGAACGAATTCTAAATTCTAATGGCTTGTACTAATGATTTAATTTGATTTTACTCACTTCGAAAGCTTCGGTTTCATATTCAGCATACGAGTAGTATGAAGAAGTAGTTACAGGAAGAGATAGAGGTCCAAGTGTAACGGCTGAGAACAAATAAGTTAGCGATAAAAAAATAAATAGATTAAGCATACAGGTTAGCAATTTTGAGTTTTCGGATGAAAGGATATGGAATTCATATTATATTTTGAACAAATCGACAAACTTCTTCAGTAGTTGTAAAAAAGTTAATTTAACCTGTTTCACAATTCACTCCTTCCTGTCCCAATTCGCATACGCACTCCCTGGGTTGGATAACAATTTTAGCAAATCTTCCAGCGGCCTCGTGGCCTAATGGCTAAGGCGTCTGACTTCGAATCAGAAGATTGGGGGTTCGAATCCCTCCGGGGTCGCGTGACTTTTGTAATTAAATCAGAACTTGGTATTCTCTAGGTAATAGTTTCATGTTGTGCAGATGCTTGACAGCCAATTTAAGTCACAAGAATACTATACGGATTTAAAATCATGCACATTAAAATTTATGTGTTTGAGAGTGAACACAATATTTATTATATTAACAAGAGAGAAGAACTGGATACTATTAAACGTTTTATCATAGCTAGTACTGAAGAATTTTAGATATTTTAGTTTCATTCCCTTTTTATTGCATACAGTTTCAGTTTTCTAGCAGTAGTAATTTTTAATGTTTTTTCACATCTCGCTCACAATCAGTAACCACTCACTATAATTTCACTCACATTGTGTATACACCATCTCACATGTATTGTATCTTTTACCTTATCATCTGTTATCACTTACATCTTATCATCTGTTATCACTGTACATGTCATTCCATCACACGATCACAATCACGTACTTGCTGTTTAGTGGATGTTTTAAGTTTATTGAATAGCAGATCGAGTAGTGGTGTATATATATAGATTTTGATCCTAATTTTAGTCGAGTATTTGAACAATTTGTTGTCGTTTAGCCATTTTTGATTAATAAATTTTATGAGACAGTTTTCTCACATATTTACCAATTTTGTCAGCATGAATAAGAAGTTGTTACTTTGAAACGTCGTTTATCCTAACAGTGCAATATCATTTGTCGCAAATCAGAATAATCAGAAACTATTTGGAAAACCCAAAAACTGTCTACAATATTTGTTGCTTGTATCACAAAACGCTAGTCTCGTAACTCGTTAATCAAAAGCAGTTTCAAAATCCAAAACCAGAAAGCTCACCCAATATCAGTGCATTCTCCCTCGCACAACTCCACATCACAAACTACATCAGAGCATGTGACCAGGTTGGTACCCTCTACACATCCACTACATTTTATCTGGTTGTTCGCCTGCTCACACGTTCCCGCACCACAGGCTCCGTCACACAAGTCTGAAATGTGTTTATCAGACAATTATATTTTAGTCTACTGCTAAAATAAGTTATAGAAACGTCTTTAAAAAAATCAAATGTAGGTTACAGAGGTTGAGTTGACTCCTGAATTAATGGTAAATTAAAGCAGTGGATAATACCGATTTACCTAAGATCCTGGATTTAAGAACCAATACTTCAAATGAGCTTTTTAACCTTATGGTACGGCACCAGCCAGTCGGGCACGTGGTCACCGAGTGACGCAGTCACGAGGTATAGTCAGCTGATAGATAACGTGACCAATATTAGCCAGCGAGAAGGGCTGGATTTCATGCTTAAGCAAAATTAGATTCACAGCTCACAATTTGCTTGAAATATGAAATATCATTTCAAACGCAAGCACCTTCTTTGACATCGATACTCACCACTTACATTTATTCCGTACTGTACTCAATAAATGTAACTCACGTGACAAAAGTGCGGCCACTTGAAAAATGAATTATCATCTCAAACGTTTTAAATTAGTGGAGTAGATCGGAAGGAACTACTTTCATAAATTGTAACAGGAAATGGACCAAAAATTTGAAATTAAATCGCACTGTTTTGTTTACATAATGACGTCTCGTATTATTTTGATAGAAAAAGATGAACTTGAAGCTCTCAGGAAAGGCCGAATACCAGAAAACACACGAAAATCGACTCAATTCGCGGTCAATTTGTACAACACATGGAGAGAGGAGCACGCCCGTTTGGGGCATAGGTATGCCCCGCTGGACTGTGGTGTTCCTTCAATGATAAACAATATGGTGGCAAAGTGTCCCCAAAAGAAGCAAAGAAATCTAAATTGAATAAAGAACTCGCCGAAGCACTTATTTGGCTAAAAACATCTGAAGGCTCCCAACTAGTTACAGACTTTGACGACTTTGAAGTAGAACAAGTACAATCAAGATGGACGGAAACGGTTTCAATAGATACAAACACTCTGATTACTTTGCCTAACCAGATAGGACACGTCGAAATAAGTATGAGATTTGACAGCAACAATATGTCTATCGGAAAGGTGCCACATAAAATTGAAGACAATGATAAAAATGTAGGAACAGAGCTGTCTTTTCCCGCGAGAGCGGAAGTTCATTTCACTGTGAAGTATTAAAATATCAATTTGCATGCCAAACTATTTCATTCTTTGTAACATAATATCTTACTCCTTTTAGAATGCAAGCGTCTTCTTTGACACCGATACTTACCACTTACATTTATTCCGTACTGTACTCAATAAATGTAACTCACGTGACAAAAGTGCGCTGTCCAATAGCAGTTAGGTAAGCTGTCATGTGGCAACCACGAGAGTAACACGATGGTAGCAGCATGGCAGGATGCTCATTGGACAATGAACACTTTGTGTCGGAAGTAGATACAGTTTTTGCCAATTTGACACTGTTAAAATGCACCAAATTTCAAAATTTTGGTCGGAAAATGTTCCCAAGACTGTAGTCTTGTGCCGTACCATAAGCAATTTATAGAACTCCTGACAAAACTCGTGCCTTCGGCACTCGTTTGGTCAGGAGTTCTATAACTTACCTTATTATATGTTTTGAGGGATTAGCAGAGTGATTTTAAGGGGAGAAGATAAAATTTACATTATGGTGATTCACAAAATAGAGTTATTTGTTATTCTTAAGGTGGCAATTGTAAGACCTTAAAAGGATAAATCGTTCCCATGTTTCTAACATCTCTAACAAGAACCATAATGCTCGGCCGTATAATACCTTGTATGTATGTAACCACACAGTAAAACATTTTTACTGTGGTATGTAACAAAAGAAGGCTGGCCCTTTGCTCTCTCTCTCTCTCCAATTTACACGATAGTTCAGACACCCTACTGATTAGCTGCTTATCAAATCATTAACATACTCTTAATACGCTTCCATATTACTTGCAAAGTATACATTATTATACATTATTATACACAATACATGATACGATCTAATTGCATGA
Source organism: Bolinopsis microptera (assembly GCF_026151205.1). NCBI lineage: Eukaryota > Metazoa > Ctenophora > Tentaculata > Lobata > Bolinopsidae > Bolinopsis > Bolinopsis microptera. Next base: position 4,861,387 of record NC_087080.1, on the reverse strand, counting down.
TGCTATCCTTACTCGAAACAGCCGAGTTGACGACCCCCTTGCCACCGGTTGCCGTGGCAGCCTCCCCGTTGATAGTGGCAGTGACGTCAGAGGTGATACCTTCCAGACCGTGAATTGCCAGACCGTCGGTAGTTCCTAATGAAGGGGGTCAGAGTGGTTGGAAGTAATTTAATAATATAATCAGTGATACAATTAGGGACAGGTAGTAATTAGGTTGGTAACTGTGTTGCCTAGTGACCGAGGTAACTTGGTAACACAGTCAGTATTCAGTAACTAAGTAACCAATCGAGAACGAACCTAGACCGTCAGCACAAGGTAGCTCATCTGCAGTGTAAACTACAGGATCTCTAGCGGCATTGGTTATCTGAATCTGGAATTTGAGAACGGTTTTAGTTTTCACGAAGCATTATTTAAAAGTAAGACGTCTTGAAAATTAAGAACTGTGACCATTAACGTGTTAGCACGTTTAAAAAAATTATAGTGTAAGAAAAGTTATCTCTCTCCGAAAATAGAAATGAAACAGAAAAACAGCTCATAAAAACTCACATCCTCTCCAAGAGAAATGGACATTTGAAGGGTACCCTCAACAAGGTAATCAGCAAGAGAACCCAGTCCCTCGTAGGCACCGCTCTCCTTTCCACGCTCCACTATCATATACAGTTCTGTTGTGTCTGACACCAGGATCTAGTGGGGTCAGTTGAGGTGAGAACACACTATATTTAACCTCATTTAACCTCATTAAACCTCACTTAACCTAATTGAATCTCACCCGACTGTAAAACTTAAACTCAGCGACTAAGCAGTAAGCACAGACCCAAAATCCACTCAGTTAAATTAAAGGTGAGATAAGGTCGGAGGGATAATTTATTTTGGTTGAGTGTTTTCCATTGAGAGGTTCAGAGCATTTGATTTTTCTTCACCCTTCTCAAATATTGGAAAGTTGATACAGGATGCTACAATAGAACTCAGTTTAAAAGAACAGATAAAAGCGTTAAAAATATGGTTTAGCCCCCGATTTAGCAGGCACATTGACCACATTGTAGATAAACGTCCAAATAAAGGGTGGCGGTTACCAAATACTCCCTCTTGGCACAGATATTTTACCTTGACACAGTTGTCCTGATCTCCGATAGTTATCAGGTAAACATCACTAGCAACTGTAGCGTCAGCCAGCCCCGTCGCTTGGATTCTGGTGGTTTAATTTTATATTAATCAAACGATATATTTTCATGGGAACCACACAAATAATCGGATGCCCAAAAGTGATGAATCGTTTGATAACGTAAAAACTGATTCCATCAAAAACTATCAAGGCTGTTTTAAACCAAAACTTACTCGACAGCGGTGATATTAGAGTGACTGAAAGAAACCTCGCTAGCACCACCGGACAGTTTCATGGTTCCAGTAACCTCGTGACTAGCTTCACATAACACTCCTGAAGTTACAGTGTAATGTCAGGGATTGTGGGTGATCTGCTCATTTTGATGCCCTGCCTTCTAGTTTTGGCTTGTGAACAGAGAAGGGCACCATAAGATAAAGACCTGAAGTTTAGCCTAGCAGCGAAGTGATTAACGGAGTCACAACACACAACCGTAATCCTTAATTCTATTAAATGACAATTGATAGTACTCTATATTAACTTCAAACGTTTATTAAAAACACAACTGTCATCTTAACTAATAGAAATGACAATTTATATAACTGCTTGAACTTTAGTAAGAATGCGAGCCAACCGTACCGTGGAATGACAAAGCACAGACACAGAAATCAGATTGACAGACGCCACCGTTCAGACAGCCCTTATCGCATGATTCGTCATCCTGATTAGTAAAGATAATTAGATAATTAAATAATTGGATAATGAGTTAATTAAAATTGGTTATATGTTAGATTCTCAAAAAACTCGCTAAGGATTGTCTTTTGACGGCTGCGCTGGTGTCATAATATAAATTAATTTACCAAAACTTTGATTTAAACTCCGTTTAAACTAGGATGAAAATATTTATCGAGAATTGTATGACCTTCCATACTGTGCTCAGCCTTATTACATAGATGAAACAAAACCTCTAAAAGAATTCCTCGGTATTAGGAAACTTACTGGAATCTCGCAGAGAGCTCCAGTGAAGCCAGTGCCAGAACAGTCACAAGACTGGGCCCCAGTACTTTCATCACCAACACATTCTCCTGAGACGTTTTTAACCATTTTAACAAACATGCTATTGGAATTTCTCAAGGACCAGATGGTTTGGGGTTTTTGTCGTCAGACCACGTATTGTTTGAAATACTCAAAATAGAAGTCTCATTATCGCCTTCAATAGATCAAGCAGTTAACATTGCCCAAAATGCTAAATTCTAACTAACCAATCAGGGACAGTGACATTATAAAACACAACAATCAGCACGTCACAATAAACCCACCTCCATTCATACAGGGATTGTGATAACAGGCATCAAGCTGCTCAACAGATCGTCCCTCAGAGTAACCGGCAGCTGGGTTAACAGCGTAATCACCTGCCTCAACATGTCCGATCAGCACCACACCACACCCAACTCCCTCCTACCGGACATTGTTATTGTAAAAGTGTATTATTTCTTATCATATAACTCTAAAGAACCTACAGGAATCAGTATGGTGAATATTATGTTTAATCTGTAAAGATATATTAGACTGCCAATCTTTTAGAAACCTTTGCCATGATGTGAAACTGGCATTATGTTATTGTTTAACATAAATTATTACGAACACATCTGTGAATTTAAAGTTTAAACTGACCAATTGTGTTCCGTGATTATAATAGGAACGGAAGGGCATATGTGTTAATGGAGCATTGATACATCAACCCATGTAATCTAATATACCTCGAAATCACCAAGTTTCAGGAATGCTAATTCTGGCAGGGCTAGTTCCATCTCTTTAGCTGCAATTCCTCCATCTCCAGCATGTTCAACTGAGAACACTACGTATTTATCCGCGACAGCCATCAGGGATATTGCCACAATTTCTGCCACCATTACCTGTTGGGTAATAGATTGAATAAATAGATAATCAGCGTAGCATTATAAAAATACACATTAGGTCTGGTCCAGTAATAAATCCTTTCAAAGGTTACCTGAAATTGCATTTCAAGGCTGGTTTCAAAATATAAAAGTTTTTAAAATCAATCATACTTTAAATATCATAATCAAAATGTAACTAAAACACAGGTATAATTTAATGATATAACCTTGTCAACAGTCTCTGACACGGCCACTTCTCCAATCAGACCAGTAACTTCAAACGCAACAACAGTCACACTCTCTGTCTCAGAAATAGCGGACTCTGTAACCGAGATACCGAAATCAAGATGATCACCAGTGGCATCCTTATCAGCGCTCATCCTAGCGATACGGCACGACACGGTTGGTGACGGCTCTATCTTAAGAGGTAAAACGTGTTTCTGTAGTCGCTCCTCCGCGATTAGGGGATAGGTTTCAGCCATCAGATATGCACGGGGTGCAATTCTCATGTTCACAGCAACGTCGCTTATATCTGGAGAGTGGAGATATGATGTCATCATGGTGCTCGGGGGACGAGAATTTTGTAAAACATATGATACGAATGAATCATGATGGTTATGTTCACCAAAGAATGTAACTCCAAAAGAACAATAAAGCTGCTGGACCAGCAGCTTGTGCTGGTATATGTTCTAGAAATAGAGTTAACGTACGTAGTTCGCACGTGTCCCCATAGTAAGGGTAGTCACACAGACACACCCCCTCTTCCTCACAGTAAGCACGGTCATTACAATCTGTCCAGCAGTACCCTGTTGTTTTCTCCTGAAGTTATATTTTACATATTTAATAGCTAAATAATGTTTTAACAACTACTTGCAAAACATTTGTTTTTAACAACATTTTTAACATAATGATATCATTTTTTATACCTAAATAATGTTATAATATCTGTTTTCAAAAGAATTGTTTTTAACAAAGAGTAACTTCACCCCTGACTTCTAAACATAGCGACGTACCACAGTCAATACAACAGAGAAATAAATCTTGTCCCAGAAATAAAAGTTGTCCCACTTACGTCACAGAGATGACCCTCCCACCCGTCGTTACAGTTACAGACACGGACACGGTCCTCACCGTATCCTTGGACGGTGCAAGTTGCATCGTTAGCACAGGAGTTGGGAGTACACAGCTGAAAAAGGAGGATTAGGTTTAATTTCAAAATTTCAAAATTTCAAAATTTCAAAACCACCACACTTAAGTTAGCATCTCAAAACATTACATATGATGTTTTAAAAGTCGTGAGTAAAATAAAAAAGGACCATTTTGGAAGCTTCAGTAATCCCTCTACGGACTTCATAGTGTTCATACCTGGATTTTGTTGAATAAAATTTACGAAATCTCCCCATGAATGTATTCATTCACAGAAATGACAATTTCTGCACCAGCCCAGTCATTGTTGATTGTTGTATGTGATTCTTTACAATGAAATGCTGTAATACCGACTCATGGGGTCCCTAAATTCTTGAATTGCGATAAAACACGGTTAAACATTCCAACTTCCATTAGTCGAGGGTTAAGAACCTGGGATGCCACCCGGCAAATTATATTTCTCGGGCACACATTTTATTCCGCTTTAAGTTAATAAGACGCGGTCCTCAGTGATTGGTCCTCAGCGATAAGGTTCTGGGACAACATATCATGTGATAACGTCATGTTGATTATAATAATGTTCCAATCGTCATGGAATTAAATTCACTACATTATCAACCCTGGAGTTGTTATCAAGAGGACCCACAAGTTTTCGGTGTTCCTAGACAGAGGAAAAGATTGCCTTGCACCCATGTTGTCATGTGATCAGAGCACCCACGAGAACACGTGACAGCATAGTGTCGTTGTCAGGTGACGATAATCCAGGGGGCTCTTTACGGGTGTAAATCTAATCATGCGATTTTTATTAGAGCATCAGATTTCGTGGTCTAGCAAATGCCATTTGAGTTATTGGTTAAAGGCGCCTATTAAATTAAATTTAGGTCGTTTATGTGATGCCAGACTAACTCGAAGAGATGTTTGCTTTTTTCGAGGTGTAACAGAAAAATTTAGTTGTGACAATGGATTTAAGATATTTGGTGTATTAGATCATTTTAAATTCTTTCGAAAAATCTGGATTTTCGCAGACCAAGGAGCTCGTTTCTTATTATTGCACTTTACAAAGGAATAAATGGATATGACAAGGGCACCATCTAAATTTCTTGCACAACCGTGGGCTGAAATTCCAAAAACTGATACATTGCTGATTTTTGTTTTAATGGACCACAATTAATTCATGGAATTATAAACATCTTTATAAATTTAACAAATGAACAAACGCACGAACAAACCTGTTCAATATCGCAGTACATGCCGCCTTTATTGTGCTTACAAAAACAGTCGAAACCATCGGGTTCAACACCCGTGTCTTGACATTTACCGAAACCAGAGGCCTCGTCACACCTAGCGATCCCTCCGAGTTCCACATTTCCTTCTTTATCTCTGTCACAGAAGTTGATCTGAGATTTTATTAATCAGGATAATATATCACAGTCCCCAGAATTTAATCTAAGATTCCGTCAGTCAACATATAATTATAAACATGGTCGTATGAGCTGACTGGAATCCTTATTATAAAACCTGCTCAGTGATCACTGAACAGGATGTTTAGAACTAGAAGAAAGTAACTAATTATAGTTTATATCAAAAAACGAATTAAAAAACACGAATTAAAGAAACTTAAAAACCTTGTCTGAACAATTTCGTCCTTCGTAGTCAAACGGACACAGACATGTGTAAATTGGCTCCTCAGCATCCCATGCGGCAGACTCGCAGGTGGACTCATTTTCACACGGGTCTTGGCTTAAATATATGAAATATAAATCATTCAACTTTACAAAGGGTCGAAACTGTTCAATTTTGACGATTAATCTTATTTCCACGCAAATGGTAAAATTCTTCACATTTTGTCGAATCACTAGAATCGGCGAGGATATTGGGAAACACACTGCAACTTAACCGTAACAGCGGAAACAATATTATAACAATATAATAACCTTACTCAATCTACAAAAAATAAAAACATGAATCATTTTACGCAGCTTAACAGTTGTAATAAAGTAGGGGGCACTTACAGAGCACAGTAATTGTTTATTTCACAGTTAGTGCCGTTGTAGAAATCGTCGGTACACTCACACTCGTATTCTGTCTTGCTTACTTCAAGACATTCTGCGTTGTTCTTGCAAGGGAAAAACAGGCAAGGATGCGCTGCAGGAGAGAGATAAAAGTTAGAGTTACTGTTAGTAACTTACTTATTCAATAACTTAATAACTGTAAGAGTTAATAACTTCAATATTCAATAACTTAATAACTTAAAGAGTTAATAACTTAAATATTCAATAACTCAATAACTTAAAGAGTTAATAACTTCAATATTCAATAACTTAATAACTGTAAGAGTTAATAACTTCAATATTCAATAACTTAATAACTTAAAGAGTTAATAACTTCAATATTCAATAACTTAATAACTGTAAGAGTTAATGAGTTCAATATTCAATAACTTAATAAATTGAAGAGTTAATAACTTGAATAACTTAATAACTGTAAGAGTTAATAACTTCAATATTCAATAACTTAATAACTTAAAGAGTTAATAACTTGAATAACTTAATAACTTAAAGAGTTAATAACTTGAACCGCTGATAAAATGCAGCTTGATCCTGGTTCCCCCTATATCCTGTACATATACTCAATACAAGGAGGCTAAGAAGTTAGCTAGTCGTATCACAAGCTGCACAACTTATACTGGTTACACCAGAGGTGCCCGGAAATATTACCTAGCACTTCTAGCTCCATAGACCCGGACAGAGTTTCGTCGTCTCCTCGAGTTATTCCAACAGAGATGGTTCCTGTTTGTTCCTCTTTTAGATCTACAAGTCTCAGAGTGTACGTTGTGATGTAGGTTGTGGCGTCGAAAGATTCCTCAATGAATATAGTGGCCCTGAAATAAATGGATTATAGCTCTTCAGAGGTTATTTGAATAAACTTTCGTATGTATAGAGGTAAATGGTCTGAATACAAAAAAGGGATTAAGAATTTAAACGATGCTAAAAATCGCCTCATTCAGACTCTCCTAACCCCAACCTAAATATTGAGAAGTGTGGTGGACGGTGGTCCAGTGGCACACAACTAGTCACGTGATCAAAACGCTCAGAGTTCAAGCTTTAAATAAACAGGTAACCGTGACGGAGACTTAAATGAGAAGTTAAGAGATATTGGGCCCAGCAATTATAATAGTGGACCGAATCCTTACCGCTTTCCCTAACCCTTACCTGGATCTGTTATAAGAGCATGTAATATGAATATTACATGTTCAATTTTGTTTTCAATAAAATTCAAGTCAACGTTAATATTAATTACGGATTAAACTTACGCATCATCCACAAGCTCAGTTTCATTAAGTGTCCAAGCAAAGCTCACAGGAACAGGCTTAGCGATTACTTGTACTTCTAAAGTCAGTTCTTGACCTTTGTTCAACTTCAAGTTATCTCCAATAGGTTTGATAAATGACATTGGTACTGAGAGGATGAAGGATTATATTTGTAGTTTTAAAATGTTCCAGCTGCAATGAACCCGTTAGGACATTAAAAAGTTAAAATTGCCGAGATAGACATAGTTTACATCTAAAGCACTTTCGGTATCCACTATCCAGTATCCACACACAATTTCAACAGTCAAGCCAAGTAAAATAATCGGATAGACATAAGAGACTTAAGTTTATCTGAAAATAGAACCTCAATTTTACCTAGAACATCAATAGTTATTCCCGTCTCGGCATTGTAAAAAGTATCACTAGCCATCACTTTGAAATCCCCGATATTAGGGATACCAACTACATCAGCTGCCGATAAGTCAAACTCCCTGTGATGCATTATTAGTCATTATTTGTTATACAAATAATCTGACAGTCTTAACTGATTGCAATTCATAAGAAGTTTAAATTCCCGATGTTCACAAACACAAGATATCATCAAATGATTGGGAAGAAGCTTATTTGTATCTCAATAACGACCAATAATATGTTCAATTTCAATCCCACCACATGTCAAGCTCTCTCAGAAATCCCAACGGTAACTGACTAGAACCCCACTGATAGCATCAGCTAAAACAGCTGAAATAGCTGAAACCAGCGAGACTTACACAATGTTTCCTTCGGTGTCGTCCTTTTTAACCAGTGTCCAGGCTTCACTTACTGCACTACCGTCTGCGTATACCACTCTGAAACATTACTTCTATAAGATATTGTTAATTAACCAACATTGTATGCTAATTTCACCTCTATGTTTTGTGGGACTGCTATCTTAATAATATTTGGTACAAGGGGACTCTCGGTTAAATCTATGAAAAAAACTTAGATCGATTTGAAATTTTAATACAGATTGAAATCATGATTTTACGGGTCATGAGATTTTCTGATTTTCTGAATTTTCAAAATATGTCTTTGTCTTACTCCGCTGTTAGTTGGTCGGCAATCAACTTAAGATCTGCGGTGAACTCTACTTTGATTGTGGTCTTGAAATTATCTCCAGCAGTTAAAATGAAGGATTCCTGTTCCACCGCGATGGTTGGCAGGACTGAAAAGTGGAATAGGGGTAAAATAATGGTAGATTCACCAGATAATTGTAGTAAAATGTAAAGTAATTTAATCTTGATCATATTGATAATATTTGGTATCAGTTTTTTTGGATCTGCCAAAAGTACATCTTAAAGATGTGACTGTAGCGAAAAAGCCAAGTTGTCGAAGCCAGTTAACCTGGATTACTTTTAAACACAACATTGCTTTTTTCCCGCTTATGGGTATATGCTCAGGCTCGAACTACGTTATACGAATATTTCCTATACCCTCTTATCAACGCAGTAGTCAACACAAAGTAGTAGAACAAAACTGATAATCACTGGTAACCGGCACAAAAGACTGTTATTGTACAGTACATCTCAAAGTCACAGACTGGGTACATGTCAAACTCACAGACTGGGTACATGTCCACTTCTTCTTCATCAGTTTCTTTGTTGTCTGCTGATTCTGGGCTGTTCTTAGCGATACACTTGATTTTACCGTTTTGGTCGCTTTTGTAAGTGTACTGAATGAGGTTATTAAAACTTTTTGGCAAAGTATGATAATAATCGATTTATGTTTTATCTATCTTTATATTTAATTCTTAGGTGCGACACCCATTTTAAAAGATTTCAGCATGAAACCATCTTCACTCTTCAAGGATCTCATTTAAAAAACATAATTCCTACATTCCTACCGATAAGGTAGCACCCGCGTCTAATCTCTTGACCTCCACATCTGCGCCTTCTATCTTCTCGTTATCGACGTACAGATCGTTCCTGTAAGAGATACTGAACTGGGGACGGGTTTGTGAGACGCTCCTTTACAATTCTCCGCCATTTTGGGCATTTAAAAAAATGATTTTAACGACCAACAAATATCTATCTACAATACTTTGCTTTTCATACCACATGAGTGGGAATCCTTCACTAATACATGAGATCTGAACTTCTTCATCATTTCTGTAGAAGAAGAACCCGTTTTCCATGCCGGTGAACTCCGTGATTACGGGAGGAATTATCACTGAAATATGTGTGCTGTTCCTTGATGTGGCGAAGCTATGAAATCATGATACTTCACTGACTGGAGGCAGTATAATAGCTGGTAATGTAAAGAACACCAGCAACCCGGAATTTCAGAAACTCCGTAAATCAGAGCCGCGCAAACTGAGAATCCTACAAAATCAACTATGTTGATTGTTGGTTACTTCTGCTTTTGTGTAATTTATTGTTCCTGAATGACTTACGCTCAACTTTGACTCCTCCAACTGAGACAACTTCGCCGATGACACTGTTTGCACCACAACTGTATCTCCCGGGTCTAAGAAATGTTTACATTCAGATACTGATTGCTGGTGGGACTTAGTGTTCGAAACTTTCAATAGAAATATGAGAGTTGTTGAACTCGATATGGAGTTGGTAAACTTATGAGTTTCATAAGAGATAAAGGGGTAGCTGAAGCAGACTAAGTTCTAAATAGGATTTATAGTGTTGGGTGCAGGTTATTTATAAATAACCTGCAGCGTTTATAAATAAACGCTGTCAAAGCTACAAGAACTGTTCACAAAGAATAGTTCAATACTAACGTGTTCACGATATCGCCAGATTTCAAAACCAGAGTAACCACTTTTAACATGTCAACCTCATTGTACTCTTCCGTTTGAACCTCCATTGTGTCGTCATTAATGTACAAACTTTCCCCGTCCAGCCTGAGTAAGGTGGTAAAGCACGAGAATAACATTTCAACAAAGGTTGTTCAATGTTGCTGTAGTATCGTTTATATATTACGGTTATCAATAAAATTTCAGATTAAGCAATTTGGAAGCCCTTGAACTGATTTAAACTTTGGAAATTTAACTGAGATAAGTTGAATTGTAGGCTTTAGCTTGGGGATAAACTTAACAGAAGTTAAACTGACATGAAATAAATATCAGGTTCAGGTTTGCCTGTAGCAACACATTTCAGACTGAGAGATACATCGGTTTCCCAGGTGTAGTCAATATCACCATTCAACTCTTCGTCGTCCGGTCCGAACATCTTCACAGTTGGTACACCTGACTCGATTAGGATTAATTAGTCATTTTATTTGATTAGTTTTAGATATAAAACTTGTATATCTAAAATAATAAAAGATAAACCAAGTCAATTTTTTTTCTTTATGAAACAGTTTTTAATCGTATTATTTTCTATATTTTAGGCTGTAACCTTATTAGTCGAATGGAATAAACTTAGCATGCCTTGGTTGCAGTACCGCTTCACTAATAGGTGCATATAGGGCCCAATGTAATTGCTATGACCAGTTTACTGGTCAACTGGTGTTTCGGTGTCCCTTATTTTGTTTACACTCGGTCACTTGTCAAGGCATGTAAGGTCATTCGGCGAATTTTCTTTGAAATAAAATGATGTATTTGTGTAACAATTTGAAAGTTTATTGATTAAAAAATGTATAAGAATGTTGTAGAAGCATGTAAATATGTGTTTTATTTGTTGAAAAAGAGCTTCACAGTTGTATCACCATTCCTTTCTTATTTTGTTTATAAAAATGAGAAAAATGAAAACGCATACATACCCTCGAATTTAACATTTACTTGTTCCGCAACAACTCTCCTGTGGTAAGACCCGTCGTTGCCATCTGAAATTACCGCAGTTGTCGATACATATTTTTACACACAACTTGATATTATAAACAATCGTTTCTATTCAAATATATTGAAGTGTATTGTATAATTAGCGCGATAAAAAATCATATGATATTTCATTGACCTCGCAAATTTACGACAGCTGTTAAAGTTTCATATCGTTTAGGATCATCTTACCTCCGAGGTCAACAGGTTCGTTGTTTACATTCCAAGCAATGGCGTCATATGTTCCATAGAAATATTCATTGATATTTTTTATAGTGACCTGAAAATTATTAAATTTGCAATGTTATCTCACAACATGCAAATGATAATGGTGTCATACATTGTTGCAAACTACCAACGATAAATGAGTAAATCAATATCATTGTGCCGTAAGGTAACCTCGTATTTGTATAATTCAAGACTTTTTTGCTCTTTCTTAACGCTAATCTCAGTTCCTTCGTATGAGTATGTGTTATCACTGCTTAAAAGTATCTCCTTGTTGTAATGGTAAATTTTAAACTGAAATAAATGGGTGTTAATATTTCACTTGCCAGATGGAAGAAATCGGGAAATGTATTGACAATTATTGTTACTTATCGTAAATATCGTAATGATTTAATGACACATTTCTTCAGCAAAGAAATTCATACTTTATGACTTGTATAACTTTTTGTGACTCTCATACTCACGGTCGGCTCAGGTTTCCCCTTTACTTCATATGCATTGACAACATCGTCTCCAATGTATACTCCAGCGGGCGAGGAAGAGCTTTCTAGCTTTATTGTAGCTTCTACACATAACTAAGTGATATTATCAGTTAACTACAGGGGTGCCTCCCTGCCCCCCCCCCCTCTTCCTAAACCCCTGGTTAACTATCAACCATAAGAATTATCAGTACCAGTATTTCCGTTTTAATAATGGTTTTTTATTTCCCATTCACTCATTCATGATTTTAATAAACAAGTGCAAAATATAGTCACAAGAATACTGATTCACAATATACCATGTTACTTAAACTAGTAGCTAACTCACTGCGGGGGTATCCGAGGAGCCTTGGCACTGTATAAATGAGTCACATTGAGCGGCTTCAGGAAGACATACTTTATCGAATGATTCACTACCTATAAACTCTGCAGTGGGTATACATTGGAAGTAACCGTCTATTTTGTATCTACTACAATCTTTCTGAATAGCAGCGTCAGCCTTCGACATACCTGGAAATAAATTGGGAAATAGTTGTTTCAATCATTATGATATCATAACAATAATATATGAATATGGATGTGAATAGCCATTTTAAGAATCCAAAGATCATTATCACCGACAACCATCTTAATCATTTTAAGTCAACTAATGACCGCTGGAAATTTCTGTGTGTCAAACAGCTATATTAGCACACATTTTGGCAACTTTCATAACGTTTTGTAATTTGTGAAAAGCTGAAATTTGTCTAATTAACCTGTCAGATAAATGCCCCAATCTTTCGAAAACAATTAACAATGACATGGCAGTGTCTTTTTACGATTTACTTACATGTAACAGAATCCGGACATTGAGCACAAAAATCCGCTAGTGTGTTTCCTTTGACACATTTACCAGTTGTAGGGCATCGTATCGGCTTGTCTTGTCCTTCATTAGGGTTGCAACCTAAGTGGTTTAGTTCTTAGATACGATTTTTAAGAAAGATTGATTCAATCTTAGAATAATATTAGCAGGCTGACATACGTTGTGCCACTTATCACATCAAATATAAATCCATGTGATGTGTTTCAACTTACGACAGTGCTGTACGTCCTCGTGATTGTCACACAGAGCATTGAAGCCACCAGCTTTGCAAATGTCATTTTTTGTATCGTAACATTTATTTATCACCTCATTATTAACAGTAGCTTCACACGATAGTTTCTCAACCTCACATTCTGTAAAAAAAATGTATATAAATGTACCAACATTTTTGGAATGTTTTTACATTTGTATTTTCTTGCAAATTTCAAAGAAATTCCAAGAATTGTTCGATATCCAAATTAATAATTTGACAGAAAAAGTAACATGAAAGCTAAACGTGAAAAAAACTTACGCTGTATTTGTGTACATTCTGCTTCATCACTACCATCTTCACAGTCATTATGTCCATCACACTGCACTTCTCTTCCCTTGCAACTTTTATCATCACTACATTCGAATTTGTCCAGCCCACAGAACGCGTCTTTAAAAATTCATTATTATATTTAAATAATCGTAGGTCTGTATTGTTTTCAAATTAGAAATTTAATGGCAGTATTGCATGGTTTAATCAAGAGGCATATGAATATTTAACAAATTTCACAGTCTTGACATAAGTCTGTGTGCTCATTAGTAGAAATTGACCAGTAGAATAAGATATTGATGCAGTTGTGCACAGAGATTTTTCAGGATTTCAATTTTTTTCGTACAGTCATTTTCCACCAATTATCAGCATCTGGATGGAACTTACCTGATGAGTAGAAAATCGCAAGAAGTAAAAAAACAAGTTTGGGAGCCCTCATACTTCTTTTACTTCATTGATCTAGTTAAATATTTTAAAACTTATATATCACTTTACATTCAAAAGTAGATGACAAACACAAAACTGGTTACTTATAAAAGAAAAAGTTTAGCGCTAAGGAGTTTTTTTGCAACTTATTGGGTGTACATAAAACCACTTCGGTGAAATGGTAATACTGACTATGAATATTTGAACTTAATATGACATATTGATTGTGGGTATCAAATAAAATCGTTGTTGTACTAAAAATCCCACTTTGTTTAGGGCCATTCTCCTTTCTAAAAGTCACAAAGCATTTATAACAGTTCTAGAAATGTTAGCTCCTATAAAGATTTGTTCTCCAGAACTTCATTTCCATCATGTCGAGTGGGTGACAAAATACTGTCATTCTACCGCTACCTGGATTAAGCTGACTGTGTATTGTCGAACCAAACAGTTAGAAAAATATTGTTTGTGTCAATTTGAACATGCTGATGATGAAAATATAATCATCATAGGTAATGCTGCGATGAGCAATTTAGTATGAAATAGCATGATAGATCTGAAAATAAACCCCTAAAAAGTGTTTATACTTAAAAAAGTCGAATAATTTGAACAGTGAATACAATTTGGTCACTGATAATATAATGAACAAATCATAACATCGACATTAAAATATTACCACCGAAAATGTACGTGCAAGTCTATTTAGTGAGATTTAGTATGAAAATATCATAACTATGCACTTCTATATCAGTTCAGAATTTTTGGACAAATATGAGTATGGAATTATCAAAAAAAATTACACTTCTATACCACATATTGAGTCTAATCCATAGTCAGAAAATTAACAACAAATAAAAAGAAGCTAAGAGTCAGGTCAAACGTTGCATCAAAACACAATTTAAGTTTAATCTCCCAAACGACGAGCTTTGAGGTTTCCTGAATAATTGTTGTTTTTTTGTTGTTGTAAATTTGTTTCAGATAATTTATTGTAAATATTTTTTTAAATTGTAAATATTTTTTCAAAATCTAAATTAGAATTCTATAATCAAATTAAACATGACTTTGAACCAGAAACATACTCAGCAGTGTTTAAGATCCCTGATGCTCGGAAAAGCTTAACACAACCTAGCTGCCACAACCTTTACATTGAGAGGGGCCGTTACGAAACCCCCCTAGTACCAAAAGAACATCGATGGTGCACTTTCTGCTTTTTCAGCAAGGGGGTTAAGCCTATTGAGGAAGAAATTCATGTTTTAACTGACTGTTTACTCTACTCCTCAGTTAGAGAAAAATATAACTTCCATCCCAAAAATATTACTAACCTAGCCGGTTTGTTATCCGATAAAACTCTAGACCATACAAAATTTACTGCCACAGCAAGAGCAATCCATTCGATTCTCTCTGTGAAAGAAAAATTTATAGCCCACTATAAGAGCCCAGATTTCCACTCAAATGCTGGCCAATGCATAATGCTATAAGACCTCAAATTAAGATCGAACTCTACTAATCCGATCTATTCATAGAAAAATAATGGGGGGGTGTCATGTCCGTCTATGTCCGCCTATGTCCTGTCCTTTTTGGATTCTATGAGACAACGGACGTGTTTTTTGGGACATTGGCGGACACGGACGGACATTGGCGGACTCGGACGGACATTGGCGGACTCGGACGGACATTGGCGGACTCGGACGGACATTGGCGGACCCGGACGGACATTGGCGGACTTGGATGGACATTAGCGGACATTAGTGGACATTAGCAGGCAAACATTTTGAGGACTGAAGAGTACTGAAGAGTACTGAAGAGTACTGAAGAGTACTGAGGAGGATGGCTGAGAAGGATGGCTGAGTAGGATGGCTGAGGAGGATGACTGAGGAGGATGACTGAGGAGGATGACTGAGAGGGAGGAGAAGGATCAGGAAGACCCAGGAGGAGGAGGAGGAGGAGGACCCAGAAGGAGGACCTAGGAGGAGGATGACTCAGGAGGAGGACTGAGGAGGACTGAGAAGGAGGAGGACTGAGGAGGATGGCTGAGGAGGATGGCTGAGGAGGATGGCTGAGAGGGAGGAGGAGGAGGAAGAGGAAGAAGAGGACTGAGGAGGAGGAGGAGAAGGACTGAGCAGGAGAAGGAGGACCCAGGAGGAGGAGGACCCAGGAGGAGGACCCAGGAAAAGGCCCCAGGAGGAGGAGGAGGACTGGGGAGGAGGAGAACTGTTGAGGACTGATGAGGAGGACTGAGGACGAGGAGGAAGAGTAGGAGGAGGACTGAGGAGGGGAGGAGGAAGAGGACTGGGGAGGATCAGGAAGACCCAGGAGGCTGGAGGACCCAGGAGGAGGAGGAGGACCCAGGAGGAGGAGGAGGACTGAGGAGGACTGAGGAGGATGGCTGAGAAGGATGGCTGAGGAGGATGGCTGAGGAGGATGACTGAGGAGGATGACTGAGAGGGAGGAGAAGGATCAGGAAGACCCAGGAGGAGGAGGAGGAGGAGGACCCAGAAGGAGGACCTAGGAGGAAGAGGAGGAGGAGGAGGAGGAGATTTCAGGAGGATGACTGAGGAGGAGGAGGACTCAGGAGGAGGACTGACGAGGACTGAGAAGGAGGAGGACTGAGGAGGATGGCTGAGGAGGATGGCTGAAGAGGATGGCTGAGGAGGATGGCTGAGAGGGAGGAGGAGGAGGAAGAGGAAGAAGAGGACTGAGGAGGAGGAGGAGAAGGACTGAGGAGGAGAAGGAGGACCCAGGAGGAGGAGGACCCAGGAGGAGGACCCAGGAAAAGGCCCCAGGAGGAGAAGGAGGACTGGGGAGGAGGAGGACTGTTGAGGACTGATGAGGAGGACTGAGGACGAGGAGGAAGAGTAGGAGGAGGACTGAGGAGGGGAGGAGGAAGAGGACTGGGGAGGATCAGGAAGACCCAGGAGGCTGGAGGACCCAGGAGGAGGAGGAGGAGGAGGACCCAGGAGGAGGAGGAGGACTGAGGAGGACTGAGGAGGATGGCTGAGAAGGATGGCTGAGGAGGATGGCTGAGGAGGATGACTGAGGAGGATGACTGAGAGGGAGGAGAAGGATCAGGAAAACCCAGGAGGAGGAGGAGGAGGACCCAGAAGGAGGACCTAGGAGGAGGAGGAGGAGGAGGAGGAGGAAAAGGACTCAGGAGGAGGACTGACGAGGACTGAGAAGGAAAAGGACTGAGGAGGATGGCTGAGGAGGATGGCTGAAGAGGATGGCTGAGGAGGATGGCTGAGAGGGAGGAGGAGGAGGAAGAGGAAGAAGAGGACTGAGGAGGAGGAGGAGAAGGACTGAGCAGGAGAAGGAGGACCCAGGAGGAGGAGGACCCAGGAGGAGGAGGACCCAGGAGGAGGAGGACCCAGGAGGAGGACCCAGGAAAAGGCCCCAGGAGGAGGAGGAGGACTGGGGAGGAGGAGAACTGTTGAGGACTGATGAGGAGGACTGAGGACGAGGAGGAAGAGTAGGAGGAGGACTGAGGAGGGGAGGAGGAAGAGGACTGGGGAGGATCAGGAAGACCCAGGAGGCTGGAGGACCCAGGAGGAGGAGGAGGAGGAGGACCCAGGAGGAGGAGGAGGACTGAGGAGGACTGAGGAGGATGGCTGAGAAGGATGGCTGAGGAGGATGGCTGAGGAGGATGACTGAGAGGGAGGAGAAGGATCAGGAAGACCCAGGAGGAGGAGGAGGAGGAGGACCCAGAAGGAGGACCTAGGAGGAGGAGGAGGAGGAGGAGGAGAACTCAGGAGGATGACTGAGGAGGAGGAAGACTCAGGAGGAGGACTGACGAGGACTGAGAAGGAGGAGGACTGAGGAGGATGGCTGAGGAGGATGGCTGAAGAGGATGGCTGAGGAGGATGGCTGAGAGGGAGGAGGAGGAGGAAGAGGAAGAAGAGGACTGAGGAGGAGAAGGACTGAGCAGGAGAAGGAGGACCCAGGAGGAGGACCCAGGAAAAGGCCCCAGGAGGAGGACCCAGGAAAAGGCCCCAGGAGGAGGAGGAGGACTGGGGAGGAGGAGAACTGTTGAGGACTGATGAGGAGGACTGAGGACGAGGAGGAAGAGTAGGAGGAGGACTGAGGAGGGGAGGAGGAAGAGGACTGGGGAGGATCAGGAAGACCCAGGAGGCTGGAGGACCCAGGAGGAGGAGGAGGACCCAGAAGGAGGAGGACTGAGGAGGACTGAGGAGGAGGACTGACGATGACTGAGAAGGAGGAGGACTGAGGAGTACTGAGGAGGATGGCTGAGGAGGATGGCTGAGGAGGATGACTGAGGAGGATGACTGAGAGGGAGGAGGAGGAGGACTCAGGAGGAGGACTCAGAAGGAAGAGGAGGAGGACTCAGGAGGAGGACTTAGGAGAAATGAGAAGGAGGACTAAGGAGAACTGAGGAGGAGGAGGAGGAGGACTGAATAGGAGGAGGAGGAGGAGGGGGACTGGGAGAGGACTGGGGAGGAGGAGGACTGATGAGAAGGAGGAGGACCCAGGGGGAGGAGGACTGAGGACCGAGGAGGAAGAGGAGGAGGATGAAGAGGAGGAGGAGGACCCAGGAGGAGGAGGACTGAGGAGGATGGCTGAGGAGGATGACTGAGAGGGAAGAGGAGGAGGAGGAGGAGGAGGAGGACTGAGGAGGACTGAGAAGGAGGAGGAGGAGGACTGAGGAGGACTGAGAAGGAGGAGGAGGAGGACTGAATAGGAGGAGGAGGAGGGGGACTGGGGGAGGACTGAGGAGGAGGATGGAGGACTGAGGAGAAGGATGAGGAGGAGGACTGAGGACTGAGGAGGAAGAGGAGGAGGATGAAGAGGAGGAGGAGGACCCAGGAGGAGGACCCAGGAGGAGGACTCAGGAGGAGGAGGAGGACTGGGGAGGAGGAGGACTGTTGAGGACTGATGAGGAGGACTGAGGACGAGGAGGAGGAGTAGGAGGAGGACTGAGGAGGCCGAGGGGAGGAGGAAGAGGACTGAGGAAGATCAGGAAGACCCAGGGGGAGGAGGAGGAAGAGTAGGAGGAGGAAGCATCTAAATGTTATTTCCATTTTTGTCCGTTTTTGTCCGCTCTATTTTTTGTCCGTTTTGAAAATATAGGGTACCGAACGGACAAAAAACATGATCCCCCTATAACAGCAAAAATTGAACATTTTATTTAGCAATTTAGGTGTCCATTAATGTCCGCCTATGTCCGCCTATGTCCGTCTATGTCCGCCTATGTCCGCCTATGTCCGCCTATGTCCGTCTATGTCCGCCTATGTCCTGTCCTTTTTGGATTCTATGAGACAAGCGGACATAGACGGACGTGACACCCCCCCCCCCCCCCCCCCCCCCCCCCCCCCCCCCCCAATAATATTATTATATGGACACGTTCATTGAAGTTTGAGGAAATTGGTAAATTTCTAAAACAGCGTTTTTGACGATAGTGGTTTAATTTTAACATTTATTAATCTAGCGTGTTCATAAGTTCTGAACATTAGCCACGTGACCCATACTCCCATATGCACTGCTCAAAAATAAAATGTATTGCTTTTAGGCACTATTATGTAAAAAATGTCACATTTTTGTGACATTGTTTACCATAGCTGCCCAATTAGCATTTTTTGGTCTAAAATATAGTAAATTAGGTCAATCTAACAATTATGATACAATGTAGGCCTAAAGGGCAGTGATCGAACGGCTTTAAGGCAACATTTCGTAAACTTTGTCACACTCAGAATACGAGACCTCTTTTCTACTGTGAGATGTCCTGAAAACCCTTTCAACTCATTATTTGATAGTTCTTCTGCCAATCATAGCTCTAAAATATGTTGTTTTGAAAAGTGAACAAATACATGCACTTGGCTATTGGGAAATTATGTAAATTCTGTCACATTATTTGGAATTTGAAATTCTGGGTGAATTTCCGAAATCATTTATATCTGATTTTGGTTTGGAAGGCGGGAAACTCTATTATATGAGGACGATACACGGATACAGTTGATTGAAGTATAGGGCAGTTGATGTAAACATCGTCACAAAATGATACGAAATCGTAAATGGACACGTTCATGTTGAAGTTTAAGGATATTGGTAAACCAAAAAAAATAGCGTGTTCAGAAGTTCTGGACATTAGCCAGTAGCCACGTGACCCATACTTCCATATACACGGCTCAGAAATACAATTTATTGTTTTTAGGCACTATAATGTAAAAAATGTCACATTTTTGTGACTGTGTTAACCATAGCTGCCCAATTAGCATTTTTTGGTTTAAAATATAGTAGATTAGGTCATTCTAACAATTATGATGCAACATTTGGCTGAAGGGCAGGGATCGAACGGTTTTATGGCAATATTTCGTAAACTTTGTCACACTCAGAATGCGATACCTCTTTTCTACTGTGAGGTGTCCTCAAAACCCTTTCAACTCATTATTTGATGGTTCTTCTACCAATCATAGCCCTAAAATATGTTGTTTTGAAAAGTTAGCAAATACATGCACTTATTGGGAAATGATGTAAATTCTGTCACATTATATGGAATTTAAAATTTTGGGTGAATTGCCGAAATCATTTATATCTGATTTTGGTTTGGAAGGCGGGAAAACTGTATATAAGGACGATGCACGGATAGAAAAAAATTGTCACAATAATAATAAGGGCAGTTGATATGAAAGAAAATCTATCTAACTAATGCAATGGCTGATGTGACGAAATTTACATTTCTTGACCCTATTTTGAAGAAACATGCCTCGATTAGAATTCAATATTCTTCCAGGAATTATTAGTAGGTTATTATTCAGCAGATCATCAGAACTCAAGTTTGACAATTCTGAGTTTAATTATACTAAGTTACCGAAATGTGACGAAATTCACTTTTCCTGCCCCAACAGTATAATTTCAATGTGATGAAAAATGGGCATGGGTTTCTATATTTCCTTATCTCTGAATTAATCATTTCAAACTATAATTAGGACTGTTGATGTGAAAGAAAGTGTATCTAAATTTTACAATGACGTATGTGCCAAATTTACATTTCTTGACCCTATTTTGAAGAACCATACCCCGATTAGAATTCAATATTCTTCCAGGAATTATTAGTAGGTTATTATTCAGCAGATCATCAGAACTCAAGTTTGACAATTCTGAGTTTAATTATACTAAGTTACCGAAATGTGACGAAATTCACTTTTCCTGCCCCAAAAGTATAATTTTAATGTGATGAAAAATGGGCATGGGTTTCTATATTTCCTTTATCTCTGAATTAATCATTTCAAACTATAATTAGGACTGTTGATGTGAAATAAAATGTATCTAAATTTTCAATGACGTATGTGACGAAATTTACATTTCTTGACCCTATTTTGAAGAACCATACCCCGATTAGAATTCAATATTCTTCCAGGAATTATTGGTAGGTTATTTTTCAGCAAATCAGAACTCAAGTTTAACAATGCTGAGTTTGATATCACTAATTTACCGAAATGTGACGAAATTTACATTTCCTGCCCCAACAGTATAATTTCAATGTGATGACAAATGGGCATGGGTTTCTATATTTCCTGTATAAATCCATTCCAACAATAATAAGGGCAGTTGATATGAAAGAGAATCTATCTAACTAATGCAATGGCTGATGTGACGAAATTTACATTTCTTGCCCCTATTTTGAAGAATCATACCTCAATTAGTATATAATGTTACTTTATCACCATCACTATGTCGATAAATTAGTTATTTTGCCAACACAGAGCAAATAAAGTTATAATTTTTTTGTGACGAAATTTACAAATTTTTACCCTGTTCAGGTGTTGAAATTTATCCAATGTTAACATATCACTGCCATATTATGGAAGCGCATGTGTGTCAAAAAAAATAATGATACACATGCGCTTCCTAGGTAGCGTATGTGTGTCAAAAAATTTTTTGATACACATGCGCTAGCAGGTTTATCATGTATATCATTAGGTGGCCCATGTGTGTCATTTTTGTAAAATTGCACACATGGGCCAAAATCTTTATTTAATATTCTAATCGCTATCTTTATCTATTTATATATGTATTTTAGCCTTATCTCTATTAATTATCTTTAAACTCCTCTCCGCTCGCCTCCCGTGTGAAACGAGCGCGCCTGCACGCTGCAGTGAGTGGCGCGAAAGCACATGGTTAGGTTAAAGCGCGTGTACTGTTGCTGCACAGGCTATAATCACTCCTGCGCGCAGTGTTGTGACCTCCCTTCGTCGTATTTTACACACATTTGGACGTTGGCAATTTATTCCATCGATAATTTTAAAGTTTTAACATTTTTATATTAAATTCTTTTTTAATTTAGTTCTAAAACGATTGAGCTTGCTTTTTGTAAAATACTTTACTTTCGTAAAATAATTTTGATGTGGCAGCGATTTGAAAAGGAAATTAGTTAAAAATAATACAAAAAAATCGGACATTTTTTGATATTAAAACATGAATAACTTGGGCTGTGTTGACAGTAGAAAAATTTATTAACCTCTATCCGACAGCTTTAAAATTTTTCTACGCGCCGCGCAAATCCACGCGCGCATTTTAGCGTGTCAAAATCGTTTAAAACTAGAATTAGTTGATGAAGGAGCATAATGCAGATCATACGTTGTACGTGTGGCTTGAACATTATGATTTCGCGCCATTTCTTGTTTCTGCACTCGCTTTGAACTTTCATGGCTTTAAGTTTAACAGCAGTTATCGACTGACGACTTTGCTGTATTACATAGTGTACTTGGTACATAATTGATCAACGATAATAGGAGGAACCCCTGCAAGCTTTAAAGGGCTCGTGTTACTTTAACATCACTTTTGAATTTCACGAAAGCAGATAAAAGGTAGGTTTTCGTTGAATCAAAGTAAGCTAATATCAATTAGAACGAGTATAATTGTGTTACTTTAATACATCGCTTGGTACTGTATTTTATAGTTAACTAACGACATTCTCGCTTTAGGTTATTTTATATAAAACACTTTTATCATTGTTG
The DNA here is from genome assembly GCF_026151205.1 of Bolinopsis microptera. Lineage (NCBI taxonomy): Eukaryota > Metazoa > Ctenophora > Tentaculata > Lobata > Bolinopsidae > Bolinopsis > Bolinopsis microptera. Next base: position 4,838,648 of record NC_087080.1, on the reverse strand, counting down.
ATTGTGACTTGTCCAATCATTGCACTAGTTTATTACAAAGATTATCAAAATCTTGCGGTAAAATTATTATACAAGCACCCATAAATGACAAAAGTCCTTTAATTTCAATAACCCTCATTGCTTTTGTGATTTCCTGCAGCTCTTACTACTGGGCAGCTCTTACTACTGGGCAGGTCGCCCCGTGGTGGTTCATGGAGGCGTCTCAAAAAAACTGACTGAACTATAATCTAAATATGATAAGTGCTTATTAACCTCTCTGCTTTAATTCAAACCTTTTATAGAATCTACATATGAACTTACAATGTTTTGCAGTTTTAGTGACGTTGCAGAAACTCCGGAATACTGTGGATTGGGAGGAGGAGAAAGTGATAATTCTGTTATATGGCCTGTTTCTAGGACACGATAAACTTCCTAATAAGGTATTTTTTTCAGGATACGATAAACTTCTTAATAAGGTATGATCTGTAGCTAGGACACGATTAACTTCCTAATACAGTATGTGTAGATGATAACCTTCCTTCCTCTTCTAGATCAGATGGCTAAGTTACGGTGCAAAGACGGGTAGCTTGAGACTACCCGTTGTTACCTATAATCTAACTCACTCTTTCCACATACGCGGCTAACCTGTTCCCGATCAATATTCAGGTAGTGGAGAACTTAGAGTTAGATTATTTATTCCGCTTTTTGATTTTCCCCACTCTCCATGCTTTTATTGCTAGATTCCTGTTCATTTCAGAGCCTCATTTAATCAGTCGGCCTTACTAAAGAACCTCTCACCCTAATAAGAACACGTAACTTGAAGTCTGATCGACTACATAGCTTTCGCTACAGCACTAACACGTGCATTTACAGAGGAGCAAAAGTTTGCGGAGGCATCCTAGAACGGTACATATTTTAATATATCATGCACGGGTGCCATTCTGTTTGTTTGGTTCACAGCTATTTCCTACTCCTAGACTCCGTGTTCGGACTTTTGATTTCTGTACCAGTTTATCGTTAACTTAGAGTTAGATTATTATTCCGCGTTTTGATTTTCCCCACTCTCCATGCTATTATTGCTAGATTCCTGTTCATTTCAGGGCCTCATTTAATCAGTCGGCCTTACTAAAGAACCTCTCACCCTCTTAAGAACACGTAACTTTAAGTCTGATCAACTACATAGCTTTCGCATACCGTTTCGTATCACGTATTTATCATCTCTCCTTCTTCAGAGACTGGCTTTATTTCAACATACCGTATCGTATCACGTTTTTATCGTCTCTCCTTCTTCAGAGACAGGCTTTATTTCAACATACCGTATCGTATCACGTTTTTATCGTCTCTCCTTCTTCAGAGACAGGCTTTCTTTAATAAAACAAAAGTTAATAAAACAAAAGTTAAATTTATTACCAATTATTCAATCAATACATATCATAAATTCTAATATTGGAAACACAATGCAAAATGGATGTCTTAAACTATAATTTCATTGTGACTAATAATCTATTGACTTTCAAAGTTGAATTTTAGTTAAGTATGAAATGCCACCACATCATAGTTAGGGTAAAATGTTATTTTTAAATTTTAAAATTGAGAAGATTGCTCTATGGCTTAAAATGTAAAATTCTAGCAAAAGATATCTTATTTTTAAATAGTTGGTTACAGTTTATGACAGTACTGGCATGACTAGTTTTATTGTGGCTGGTAAAAGGACCCAGTTGCCTGTAAGGGCTTTACCGAACCCCAGGGGACCACAATGTGATAAGATCAGGCCAGATGTTTCTATGTAGAGCAATTTATTTATTTTGGAGCTATGATTACGTGGTATAGCTGGTGGTCATGTTTAAAGGTCAGTTTATCCTTGTGTGCTAATTATCCATCCAGATGCTTAGTGATGTGGGTAAATCATGCCCTTCTACGATATATAATGTTTGACCATAAATTTGTTTTTACCACATAAACTGTGGCACTAATGTCAATTAACAATATTTACATTCATTGATATTTAAAGCGTGTTTTTTCCCCAGCACTACTACACAACAAAAACCTGTCGGCCCACCGAGGAAACACGGTCGCAGAACAAAGAGCCCAATTGTGCTCTTCTATTCTGTGATCGTGTGTATCTACTATAAACTAGCTAAATATACTAAGAAAATTTAATGGAATCATTACAGTCGTTTGATAAGTTCACGTGTCAAAGTAATGTTCATGGTGATCATATTTTTTGATCCCCGGTGGGCAAACACTAGTCCGAAAGGTCAAGGCAAACCTGTCGATGTTTCACCATACGAAGTAAGGCGATTTGAACATATACTCAGCTTACAACTCAACCCATGGGACGAGACGTCGTGAGCCTCAAAATTCTTCAAAATATACAGCACATACCTAGTTAGCAAACACTAAACACAACATACATACGATACCAAATAATGTATAATGCCATTACTAATTCGAAAGAAAATATATCTGCTATCTAATTTAAAAAATTGAAGAATAAACCTGAAGAAAGGGGAAGGAGAGGGGTTTGGGAGAGGCAGAGTAGGAAAACAACAGGATCCTGTGCCGCAGGATTTTAAAATTTGTTGTATGATGATTCGTTTTGTTTCGTCTCTTAGATTAATATATAGGTCTGATACCCTTGTCATGGTTCTTTGCAATAACACCGTGGTTTACTCATATGATTAAGTTTAGTTAATTAACCTATTTCAATGATAATTCATTTGCATCAAAGTTGTAACTGCACCATAGTTGTCTGTCATATTTAGATTGTAGTTCTAACAAAGCTTTCTTAAGATTATTCTTGAATATACTGATAGGAGTGGAGAAGTCTATTTCACTCGTTGACTTACGGCAGTGATTCCAAATACTGGTTGATTGGTAGATGAATAGTGAGGACGGAGTGGGTGGGATGAAGTAGTTGTCTCGTCTTGGTGACCTGTTGAATAAAGAGAACATTGAGACTGGTGATTGGAACTTATTAATTTTAAACATTTCCAGTAAACAGTGCAACTTATGACGATTGTGGACAGTCAGGAAGTTATACTCGTTACAGATTGGTTTACTGTGTTCTAGTTCAAAGAAATTTCAGCATGGTTACCCAGAGACTTGATGGTATCAGGGTTCTCGATGTTCTGAGTAATGAATTTAGTTTTTCCCTTCATTCATTCTAAGTCCCACTGTGGCAGCAACCCTTTCTATCTCTTGCATCAGCGTCTCTGTCTCCTTTTCAGTATCTGCTATCAGAGCAATGTCATCCACAAAACCAGTGACCGATATCTTCTCCACCTTGACTCTCCTACTCCTATAAGGCTTAATGGTAAATCCTATTTCAGGGTGCTTGCTTAAGGCTTGTCTCATGCAATAGTCTAGGGCTATTATAATGAACAGGTACGGTATGGTGCTAACATCTGCAAGATCTTAAGGAGAGAGTGGCGTGACACACCCTCTGTAATCAATAACATTTTGCGAAACTTTCAGAAATACTAAGTTTGACCCAGATTTAAAGGTCGCTAGACTGAATGTAATATTTCAGTTAACAACTCTACCTCGATTCGATGCAGTGCACAGTGGGAAAGGTTGAAGTTGACGTTCAAGCAGTCACCCTGCCGAACAAGAAATCTTTCAGGCCAAGAGGCTAGGTGACTAGAAACTCAATCACTATATCCGTGAAACTTGTCGGGAGCACTGTTATGTGAGTTATTTTACCTTCTAAATTCCAATGAGCATGAAAATTACCCAGGTTCATGGAATGCACGAAAATGAACAAAAATTAATATTCTCCTAAAACTAAAAGTGCTCAGAACGGTTTAAAACTGGCCGGAAAGCGTTTAGATTGGTCCTAGGACCACTCAAACCAAGTTTGGGAATCACTGCATGTCTACAACCGATGTAACCAATGTTCCAAAATGTTCCAATTTTGTCCCAATAACTCGTTCACCAGCCTACCTCCGTTCACCAGCATGCGCTGTGACCGTCATGGTCACGGCGCAAGATGCGCGCATTTTAAAATTGCGGGAACACATTTTAATTGCCATTGTACATTATAGTACATAGTGGATAGTAGTAGAGGCTCTTACGGGCAAAAAGACGTGTTTTCTGCTACGAGTTTAGAGACCTAACCGCTAATTGGACACAATAGTATGATGTCTAAGGATCGATAATATGTTAAGAAGTATAAATTTGGCCTCATTAGTCACGTGCTATACCAATGCGCGTTTTAAACTTTGACAGTCTATTACTCTAAGGCAAATAGAGTAATTATATTCATATTTTGTCAGCAATAAGATCACATTATTTTCTATTTAGTGTGAAAATATGAGCTAGAACGGACATAATCTCGCTGAGTTATAGCTGTTTGAAATTTATGATGAACGCGCGGGTGCCAATTGATAACAACTAAATGCTTTTGCGCGTAGTGCGCGTCGAAAATTTGGCAAAAACGCTTGCGGAGTGAAAATATTCAAACTTCGATAAAGTATATGAAGTGGGTACTTCTCGGAAAGGAAAAATTTAGGCAAACACGATGTGATTATTTTTGGGTTGATTTAATACAACTGCAAAAAATTATTCAAACTTCAAGCAAAAAAGTCAAAATTTTTACCACTTTTTTGGATTTTTACCTCAGAACAAATAGAGGGATTTGTTTTATTTTTATACAATCTTGTGCGGCTGTCTTTTAGTTATCTTTATGCAAGTTTTGCCGACATGCCAACAAAATTAACTTGCTCAAAATATCAAAAAACATGGTTTTTTGGCCTATTTTTGGCCCAAAAATCGGTTTTTTTGCGATTTTACCCCAGAACAATCAGTCCAATCATCTTGAAACCACTTTCAATCGATTTTACGGTCAAAAATACGTCTAGTAAGGTGTATCTGGGGTCCCTAACGTATCGAGCAGACAATGCCCGTAAGAGCCTCTACTATAGTGGAGTGTGTGGTCTGATACTTGATAGTAGACAGAGGTTATATTTGAAACATTCCCGGTGCCTTCAACTGTTCTTTACTGTGCATGCACTGACTATTTGATTGCTTAAACGAATAGGCGAGCCTTCAAAAACATTAGTTTCAATGTTTTCATAGTTTTATGATGCAAATATAATTTTTCCATTTACATAACTGATAATACCCCCAATATCTTTTCAGTTTTGGAGGTCGGACCGAAACTGTAATCAGACACTAAACATTGACGAGGACCAATTACTCTACTCTTTCAATGATTAATAAAGATCGCTGATTGCTTTTACTAATGTATAATGTTAAAATGAAAGAGAAACTATCGAGACGAAAGAGAAAAAGGGCACTCATTTATTTATAGTTTTATGTCTTAACAATGATATTCGAAAGCTAATTTTAAAAACTGGCTCTGAATCCTTGCTAAATGATTTGGGAAGGTGTAAGGGCTTAATATGCCTGTAGACATCATTTTCAGTGGGTTTTATGAAGTTTATGATTAGAGTATATTTTGGGACTGAAATAAGCGCAAGACCTTCGACGTTTCTATTCCTACTGTTTTTTTAATTTAGCAAATATACAAACAAATTTTATACTGTCGTAAAGATAAAATATTTAGTTATCGGATAGAGACTTGAAAATTAAGTATTACAATAACCAAGCTAAAATATTCAATGTTAAACTCAAAAATTTTCACGCGTCTATGAAGAAATATTTAGTTCTGCGCGTAGTTTTTTGGTCACATCTACGGCAAATTTTCGCCAATTTTGTTCATAGTTTCAAAATGTTATTTAGTAGACAAATTACTTTCGGACTACATCCATATTGTTTATTTAAGTCTAAAAGAAACAACATTTATTTGACTTCAAAATTGTTCAATCTGAATACGAGCTAATTATAGGAGGTGCACGATAAAAATAAACTTGCTCGGATTTAAAAAAATTTTTGTACCAGTGTTTTCTAGAGACTGTGAGAATTTTCACAATACCAAATTTGTCATACCTTTTTGGAAAGATCAGTGAATTTCGCCTAAGTGCCATATTTGATGGTGCGCGGCTTTTGGAGCAAAAGTAGCTGTAAAAGTCGCGTAATTTAACCAAATTCGTCCAAATTTGACCATTTTTGTCATATTATTCGGATTTATCTTCAGTTCCTTAAATGAGATCATTCTGAAAATTGGCGACGACCTTCCAATAGGGCTTTTACAACTGTCCGAAAAATTTGGTGGATATCGGAGTTGATATAGTGATCAAAATGGGGCAAAATACGCTGCTTTTAGCTGTAACATAATGTTTGTTAATTGGATATGCTTTAAATTTTTCGGACACTTTCCTTGTAAGTCTATGAGTAAGCTTACCAATTTTTGTTGCAATTGGAGGTCGAGAAGGATACTCAATATTTATTTGTTTGAAGAAAATTGTGCTGGCCGAAATTAGCGCTAAAAAACCATCCTACAGTCGGCACGCGCGGCTCACTGTCGATGGCGCACTACCTACTAATTACGACGAAGGGAGGTCACAACACTGCGCGCAGGAGTGATAATATATGTTAATTGACAATGTCAATTCATCGCAGCTCGGCGAGGCACAGTAGCGCATTTCACCGATTTAGCGTTGCAAGAAGCATAATCAATAATTGAATGCGCGGCGCGGCACAGTAACGCATCGTGCTACAAGCTATAATATTTATAAACATACTCATTGGAGAATGGAGCTATGGAGGAATTTGTATCACGTTGTGACACCCACGGTCGTCCTGACGATACAGGGGGAGCCGCTCACTTCGTGCGCGGCGGGTGATACAACGTATGACAAGGAGGAATGAAGCTGCCTGCTGCGCGTGCTGTAGAATGACAGGCTGAGCGCTGCCAAGTATTGCATATTGAAGCGTGTACGCCGACGCATGACAGGCGAGCTCCTGTGTAGTGTGTCCTGGGATCGTGCGCGAAGATCGAAATGCAATTCGTGTATCAAGCCAACTGCCAAGTGCCAACAATTTGTTTATCGTTATAAATGATAATGGACTAACCAGTTTCGGGATACTTCGTAGCAACTAGCAAGCTTGCCGCGCATCGATCCAATAATGCTTCTCGTCGTAAGGCCACCTTACGACGTAAGTGTTTGTCGTTAGATGTAGGCAAAATGCACCCGGCACCCCTGCGGACCTCGCTGAGCTGCTATGCAAAGCGAAAAAGCAAAAACTCAATGGATGGTTAGTGGTTACCCGTACCGTAATGGGTGCCACATGCCTAGCATGAAATATTTACTTACTTACTTGCACTTAATTTGTGGATTATATGTTCATAATCATATAAATTCGGCGGAATGACAGGCTTGAGGCTGAGCGCGGCCCAGTAAACTTCGCATCGAAAAATTTAAACGAGTAACATCCGTCAACTAATTAGTAGAGGCTCTTACGGGCAAAAAGACGTGTTTTCTGCTATACTACGAGTTTAGAGACCTAACCGCTAATTGGACACAATAGTATGATGTCTAAGGATCGATAATATGTTAAGAAGTATAAATTTGGCCTTATTCGTCACGTGCTATACCAATGCGCGTTTTAAACTTTGACAGTCTATTAATCTAAGGCAAATAGAGTAATTATATTCATATTTTGTCAGCAATAAGATCACATTATTTTCTATTTGGTGTGAAAATATGAGCTAGAACGGACATAATCGCGCTGAGTTATAGCTGTTTGAAATTTATGATGAACGCGCGGGTGCCAATTGATAACAACTAAATGCTTTTGCGCGTAGTGCGCGTCGAAAATTTGGCAAAAACGCTTGCGGAGTGACAATATTCAAACTTCGATAAAGTATATGAAGTGGGTACTTCTCGGAAAGGAAAAATTTAGGCAAACACGATGTGACTATTTTTGAGTTGATTTAATACAACTGCAAAAAATTATTCAAACTTCAAGCAAAAAAGTCAAAATTTTTACCACTTTTTTGGGTTTTTGCCTGCACTAAAATAGAGGGATTTTTAAAATTTTTTAACCATCTTGTGTGGCTGTCTTTTAGCTACCTTCATGCAAATTTTGCCGAAATGCCAACAAAATTAACTTGCTCAAATTATCAAAAAACATGCTTTTTTGGCCTATTTTTGGCCCCAAAATCGGTTTTTTTGCAATTTTAACGGTGCTAACTCAGTCCAATCATTTTGAAACTACTTTTAATCGATTCTACGGTCAAAAATACGTCTAGTAAGGTGTATCTGGGGTCCCTAGCGTATCGAGCAGACAATGCCCGTAAGAGCCTCTACTAAATAGTTATATGTAATAATTAAAAACAAACTTTGCTTGTTTACCTAAAATTAGAATTTTATACAATTAATGTAAGATTGAAGTCGTGTTTTTACCAATTTCCCTGCACCATCCGGTAAATTTATTACCCTCAGCCCTTCGTTGTGGGCTGCGCGGTCGTATCGTGGCTTTCGCCACGGTATAGCGGGGGCGAAATGAAATACAAATGAGGATCGCGACGCGTGACTTGTAGGTTTATAACCTACCAGGACGCGCGCCGAGTTGGACTCGTCGACGGTCCTGATTAATATTTGAAGCAAATATTTTACGACTACAATTATCACCTGTTAAAGAAAAGATTGGAAATTAAACTCGCCGGTACGTCGACGGATGATGCTTGTCTAAATTTGTTCGAAGTAACACGCGCAACTTTCTTTTCGAAGCGAAATGTCTGTGTTACTGGGCGGCGCTCAGCCTGTGCCTTTTCAATAGGTAGTGCGCCATCGACAGTGAGCCGCGCGTACCGACTGTAGGATGGTTTTTTAGCGCTAATTTCGGCCAGCACAATTTTCTTCAAACAAATAGATATTAAGTATCCTTCCCGACCTCCGATTGCAACAAAAATTGGTAAGCTTACTGATAGACTTACAAGGAAAGTGTCCGAAAAGTTTGAAGCATATCCAACCATCAAACATTATGTAACAGCTAAAAGCAGCGTATTTTGCCCCATTTTGATTACTATATCAACTCCGATATCCACCAAATTTTTCGGACAGTTGTGAAAGCCCTATTGGAAGGTCGTCGCCAATTTTCAGAATGATCTCATTCAAGGAACTGAAGATATATCCAAATAATACGACAAAAATCAACGAATTTGGTCAAATTTGGTCAAATTACGCGACTTTTACAGCTAATTTTGCTCCAAAAGCCGCGCACCATCAAATATGGCACCTAGGCGAAACTCACTGATCTTTCCAAAAAGGTATGACAAATTTGGTATTGTGAAAATTCTCACAGTCTCTAGAAAACAATGGTACAAAAATTTTTAAAATCCGAGCAAGTTTATTTTTATGGTGCACGCCCTATTTTCAATGTCATTCCGCAACCGTTTATCATTTACGAACGAATAAAAACAACGTCAATATTTTACATGTCACAGTTTGAGTTAGCTGGCAATACGGCCCAGTTGATAAATTGTGCATCGCGCCGATCTAGCAAAAAAACATTATTTGATGCGCTGATCAGTCTCCTAAGACTAATAATATAAAACATCGTTTCTTTTGTCCGTAATTGCCTGTACTGCGTGAGAATTACAAAATAATTACAGCACATTTACAAAATAAGAATAATGAAAAAGTAAACGTGTTTTCTCGGTTATAATTCATAATTATTTTTATAATAACGCTTTATTGTTAATGCAATCATAGTGGTCAGCTTGTGACATGGCTATGACGCCTTTTTCTTACATGGTTATGACATGGTTATGACATGGTTATGACATGGTTATGACATGGTTATGACATGGTTATGACATGGTTATGACATGGTTATGACATGGTTATGACATGGTTATGACATGGTTATGACATGGTTATGACATGGTTATGACATGGTTATGACATGGTTATGACATGGTTATGACATGGTTATGACATGGTTATGACATGGTTATGACATGGTTATGACATGGTTATGACATGGTTATGACATGGTTATGACATGGTTATGACATGGTTATGACATGGTTATGACATGGTTATGACATGGTTATGACATGGTTACAACCAAAACTCCTTCAGACCAATTTTGGACCATAATGAGCACTTTCAGGATACAATTCATTTCCGTTCATTTCCGTTCATTCTATGAACCTGGGTCATTTTGTGCGACCTTCGATGACCTCTTATCTAGGCCTAGCTTATGACACTATCTATCATAGAAAACCGAATTGGGGGTTCCCAGCCCTTACGTAATAAGTCTCAAATTGAAATGACACACATGCGCCACCTATTGATTTACATGATAAACCTGCTAGCGCATGTGTGTCAAAAAAAATAATGATACACATGCGCTTCCTAGGTAGCGCATGTGTGTCAAAAAAAATAATGATACACATGCGCTAGCAGGTTTATCATGTAAATCAATAGGTGGCGCATGTGTGTCATTTCAATTTGAGACTTATTACGTAAGGGCTGGGAACCCCCAATTCGGTTTTCTATGATAGATAGTGTCATAAGCTAGGCCTACAGACCATCGAAAGTCGCACAAAATGACCCAGGTTCATAGAATGAACGGAAATGAACGGAAATGAATTGTATCCTGAAAGTGCTCATAATGGTTCAAAATTGGTCTGAAGGAGTTTTGGTTGGTCCTACGACCACTCCAGCAAATTTTGGGGACGAAGGGATCCATGGGGCTATAATAATAGCCTCATTATACATTATATATGGCCATGGGGACCCGGGACATCGAAGTATAAGCTGTATTTGAGCGCTGGGAAGAAAACCGAATTAATGCTTCCCAGCACTCAAATACAGTGAATACTACGATGTCATCATGTCTTCGAAATGGTACCAAAAATCTAAATAGTAATTCCCAAAATTTGCTAGGGTGGTCCTAGGACCAACCAAACTCTTCAGACCAATTTTTAACCATTATGAGCAATTTTGGGATACAATTCATTTCCGTTCATTTCCGTTCATTCTATGAACCTGGGTCATTTTGTGCGACTTTCGATGACCTCTAGGCCTTATGACACCTAGCTTATGACACTATCTATCATAGAAAACCGAATTGGGGGTTCTCAGCCCTTACGTAATAAGTCTCAAATTGAAATGACACACATGCGCCACCTATTGATTTACATGATAAACCTGCTAGCGCATGTGTGTCAAAAAAAATAATGATACACATGCGCTAGCAGGTTTATCATGTAAATCAATAGGTGGCGCATGTGTGTCATTTCAATTTGAGACTTATTACGTAAGGGCTGGGAACCCCCAATTCGGTTTTCTATGATAGATAGTGTCATAAGCTAGGCCTACAGACCATCGAAAGTCGCACAAAATGACCCAGGTTCATAGAATGAACGGAAATGAACGGAAATGAATTGTATCCTGAAAGTGCTCATAATGGTTCAAAATTGGTCTGAAGGAGTTTTGGTTGGTCCTACGACCACTCCAGCAAATTTTGGGGACGAAGGGATCCATGGGGCTATAATAATAGCCTCATTATACATTATATATGGCCATGGGGACCCGGGACATCGAAGTATAAGCTGTATTTGAGCGCTGGGAAGAAAACCGAATTAATGCTTCCCAGCACTCAAATACAGTGAATACTACGATGTCATCATGTCTTCGAAATGGTACCAAAAATCTAAATAGTAATTCCCAAAATTTGCTAGGGTGGTCCTAGGACCAACCAAACTCTTCAGACCAATTTTTAACCATTATGAGCAATTTTGGGATACAATTCATTTCCGTTCATTTCCGTTCATTCTATGAACCTGGGTCATTTTGTGCGACTTTCGATGACCTCTAGGACTTATGACACCTAGCTTATGACACTATCTATCATAGAAAACCGAATTGGGGGTTCTCAGCCCTTACGTAATAAGTCTCAAATTGAAATGACACACATGCGCCACCTATTGATTTACATGATAAACCTGCTAGCGCATGTGTGTCAAAAAAATAATGATACACATGCGCTAGCAGGTTTATCATGTAAATCAATAGGTGGCGCATGTGTGTCATTTCAATTTGAGACTTATTACGTAAGGGCTGGGAACCCCCAATTCGGTTTTCTATGATAGATAGTGTCATAAGCTAGGCCTAAAGACCATCGAAAGTCGCACAAAATGACCCAGGTTCATAGAATGAACGGAAATGAACGGAAATGAATTGTATCCTGAAAGTGCTCATAATGGTTCAAAATTGGTCTGAAGGAGTTTTGGTTGGTCCTACGACCACTCCAGCAAATTTTGGGGACGAAGGGATCCATGGGGCTATAATAATAGCCTCATTATACATTATATATGGCCATGGGGACCCGGGACATCGAAGTATAAGCTGTATTTGAGCGCTGGGAAGAAAACCGAATTAATGCTTCCCAGCACTCAAATACAGTGAATACTACGATGTCCTCATGTCTTCGAAATGGTACCAAAAATCTAAATAGTAATTCCCAAAATTTGCTAGGGTGGTCCTAGGACCAACCAAACTCTTCAGACCAATTTTTAACCATTATGAGCAATTTTGGGATACAATTCATTTCCGTTCATTTCCGTTCATTTCCGTTCATTTCCGTTCATTTCCGTTCATTTCCGTTCATTCTATGAACCTGGGTCATTTTTTGCGACTTTTGAGGACCTCTGGACCTAGCTTATGACACTATCTATCATAGAAAACCGAATTGGGGGTTCCCAGCCCTTACGTAATAAGTCTCAAATTGAAATGACACACATGCGCCACCTATTGATTTACATGATAAACCTGCTAGCGCATGTGTATCATTATTTTTTTTGACACACATGCGCTACCTAGGAAGCGCATGTGTATCATTATTTTTTTTGACACACATGCGCTAGCAGGTTTATCATGTAAATCAATAGGTGGCGCATGTGTGTCATTTCAATTTGAGACTTATTACGTAAGGGCTGGGAACCCCCAATTCGGTTTTCTATGATAGATAGTGTCATAAGCTAGGCCTAGATAAGAGGTCATCGAAGGTCGCACAAAATGACCCAGGTTCATAGAATGAACGGAAATGAACGGAAATGAATTGTATCCTGAAAGTGCTCATAATGGTTCAAAATTGGTCTGAAGGAGTTTTGGTTGTAACCATGTCATAACCATGTCATAACCATGTCATAACCATGTCATAACCATGTCATAACCATGTCATAACCATGTCATAACCATGTCATAACCATGTCATAACCATGTCATAACCATGTCATAACCATGTCATAACCATGTCATAACCATGTCATAACCATGTCATAACCATGTCATAACCATGTAAGAAAAAGGCGTCATAGCCATGTCACAAGCTGACCACTATGATTGCATTAACAATAAAGCGTTATTATAAAAATAATTATGAATTATAACCGAGAAAACACGTTTACTTTTTCATTATTCTTATTTTGTAAATGTGCTGTAATTATTTTGTAATTCTCACGCAGTACAGGCAATTACGGACAAAAGAAACGATGTTTTATATTATTAGTCTTAGGAGACTGATCAGCGCATCAAATAATGTTTTTTTGCTAGATCGGCGCGATGCACAATTTATCAACTGGGCCGTACTGCCAGCTAACTGTGACATGTAAAATATTGACGTTGTTTTTATTCGTTCGTAAATGATAAACGGTTGCGGAATGACATTGAAATTGAAAAGGCACAGGCTGAGCGCCGCCCAGTAACACAGACATTTCGCTTCGAAAAGAAAGTTGCGCGTGTTACTTCGAACAAATTTAGACAAGCATCATCCGTCGACGTACCGGCGAGTTTAATTTCCAATCTTTTCTTTAACAGGTGATACTTGTAGTCGTAAAATATTTGCTTCAAATATTAATCAGGACCAAGAAAACAACAATTTCAAGAAAACAACAATTTTATTTAGTATCAATTAAAGCAAACATAAATATATTTTATATATAACTAGCAGGACCTTTTTACCAGATATCTTAGGGGACTTGGAGTAGCAAGAGAATGGATAAAGGTATATACCTATTACAAAAATACGTCAAAAAGAATCCAGGGTGATACAGGATCGGAGAGTGCAGACCGTAAAGTTTACGCACCCACCCTTGCCTCCTAAATTCTTGGTTGGGTAGGCATTTATGCGAACTTGGTCGTTTATACTCCAAGTCCCTTTGTTAAAAATTAATAAAATTTATCTCAGGAGTTAACTTCACTCAACAATAATAATATCAATATCAATTTATCGCATAAATTTAACTATCGAATATAGGTTCGATTATCAAATATAGGTTCGATCTGATATAAATTTGTAAAATAAAATATTTAATTATTAAAAAAATTACATCAAGTGGTTAAAAATGGATCTGAAAGCTTAACAGCTTATAGTTCAATCATGATAGTAATATTAGGTGTGTGCCGCTGCATGTGCAATTTAATTACTGCAATTTAAAATTGGTTGGAGTCCAGGTATCTTTTAAGTCGGCTGCCTGTGATTGTACTAATAGTGCTTTGGTTCTCAATTTTATCAAGTTAATGGAAGTTTCTAGGCAATTGCTTGAAGTTAAAATTTTTTTATGAACTGTGTTCCAAAGCTTGGCTGCATTAAACAAAAAGGTATTTGATTTATTTAGAAGAATAACATTTAGACTTGTTGCACGGTTTGAAATGTTGATGGCCTCATAAAGGGAGTAGGGGCAGTGGTACTTGATAATCTTAGAGAATTCTAAAATGCAGTGATATTTGTACAAGTTTTGAGCCGTTAGAATTTTTAGTCTATTAAAAATGGGTTTTGTATGCTCCTTTTCAAAGTGTTTATGGTCTAATTTTTGCATACCATACGGTCTAGTACGTGCACATGTTGATTGTTTATCTAAATATGAGTCGAGATCACCAAAAAGGATCCTTACACAGTGCTTCTGTGTGATAAAAATACTGTCATTTGATCGTTCTTTAAGGACAACGCCCCAAACACTTATACCATAACTGAGATGTGATTCAAAGAGAGCATTATATATTTTCAAATATAGTTCACCAGGTATCGAGTGTCGAATTCTACAGATTGCACCAGTCATGGACCGAAGTTTTTTACGAATGTAGTGCATATGGGCAGCCCAGTTTAACTTACTATCTATAACAATACCTAGGAATTTGGTATCCTTGACTTTAGTAATAACCTTACCATCGATGAATATTGACCTAGACTCATCTAGCAGGTTAGCAAATGGTCTGGTCCTTGCACAGGTCTCATCATATTCAGAGGCAGGTTTAAAATGGATGTAGCAACATTTAGACATATTGATATGGAGTAGATTACATTTCATGTAAATCGACACATGTTTAAGAACTAAGTTTGCTTTTTTGTATGTTGCTTCTCTAGATGGTCCTGATATAAAGATATTAGTGTCATCAGCATAAAGTACAAATTTCACCTCACTGTCTGAAAAACAGTTCACTATATCGTTCATATACAGTAGAAAGAGTAATGGCCCTAGAATTGACCCCTGTGGTACCCCAAATTTCACATCCATTGTTTCTGATGGTACATCGTTATACATAACATACTGTTAGTCAAATAGCTTTTAAGTAGGGTAAGTGCTGTGCCCCTAATACCATAGGAGTTTAACTTGCTTAGAAGAATGTTGTGGTCAAGGGTGTCGAAGGCTTTGCTTAAGTCAATGAATATTCCTAAGACATGTTTATTGCCAGCTAGAGTCTTTGTAACGGAGTCTATAGATTTGTGTAGAGCATGAGTGGTGGAATGACCTTTTCTAAATCCAAACTGTGAGTCTGTCAATACACCTTTAGATGTGAAGAAATTATAGAGCCGTTTGTAAATGATCTTCTCGAAAATTTTTCCAAATAAAGGTAATATTGATACAGGCCGATAGTTTTCAACACATTCCTTATTGTCTTTCTTGTAAATAGGAATAACTTTACCAGTTTTAAAAATACTCCGTCGACGAGTCCAACTCGGCGCGCGTCCTGGTAGGTTATAAACCTACAAGTCACGCGTCGCGATCCTCATTTGTATTTCATTTCGCCCCCGCTATACCGTGGCGAAAGCCACGATACGACCGCGCAGCCCACAACGAAGGGCTGAGGGTAATAAATTTACCGGATGGTGCAGGGAAATTGGTAAAAACACGACTTCAATCTTACATTAATTGTATAAAATTCTAATTTCAGGTAAACAAGCAAAGTTTGTTTTTAATTATCACAGTGCTGGCAAGCACGACCGTTGCATTTATTGTGGGTATACTATGTACCCCATTTACTATTATACCCCCTTTACTATTATACCCCCTTTGCTATTATACCCTCTTTGGTACACGTTACAAGCCTCTTTCGTGCACGCGAAGCGTGCACTCCGGCCGGAGGCGGCAGGTGTTTTTCAGACATTAAGACTCATCGGAAGTCGTTCAGCAGATTTATTTTAGTTCAAAACATTCTAATTTGATGCCAAAGATGACAGGAATAAAAAATAGTTATGTTGAGATTTTTAAGAAATTTGCATAAAATACTCGCCAGCACTGTTATACGAAATTCGGTAAAAAACCCAAACTCGCCATATTCAGGTGCTTTAAAAACCATGTTAAAATTGAGTTGGAGATCTGAAATTTTTCAGGGCGTCTAGACGTTGACCAAATCGATTGCAAAAAAAGTTTCAGGTTTCAGGACCATCGGGAAGTGGGTTTTCTAGAACCCCTGTTTTACGACAGATTGTCGTGATACATACATACATACATATACATATACATATATTCAGGGATAGACGCTTTGCCAGTCAATTGTAGCCTGTATTTAATTGTCCATAGATTCAAAAGTATAAAAGATACAGCCATTTCCGACCACAGGTCTTGAAAATAATTGTTTACACTTTAGTTTACATTGTATAAACAAATTATTTGACGTCATGAACACCCTTTGATGACGTCATCAAGTTAACCGTTTTTAAAACTTGATTTTTGACAAAGTAATAACTTTTAAAAATGATTTTACACCATTAAAAAGTAATTGTATTCAAAATCTGAGGAAATTTTTACCTTAGATAATTGTTTAAGCATTCTGAAAATCTACCGGAAAGTTTTTCTAGCTTGCTCCTTCATAAAGATATTCGTCATTGAAGTTTGTGCTTTTTTGAAGAATTTTTTTATAAAAACGTCAATTTTGCGATTTAGTATTCTCTGGTGTTGGGCCATGCCTTGAGTTGTGGAGCTCAGTTCTGCTTCCTATAGGTATAAATTGTGCATTAGGCTAGTTTTAAAGTTAAAAATCGAAAAGTTGCACACGTGGGGACACGCCCAAATTGATAGAAAATCGCTAAAATCACTGAAAATTGCTGTTTTCGTCATTTTCTGTCAACTTTAGAGTGCCGTTGTGATTACAATTCTTCTTGAAATACTTTGAAACTTTGCATGCTTATCAAACTATATATAAAACAATTACATGCAAAAATTTACGGCGATTCAATATTGGATGCGCACGCAACGTCCGCTCAAAGTTTGCACGCGCGAAAGGTGAGAATTTTGCTCATTCGTGATTTCCAACAAATTCTGCTTTGCCACGACAGTTTAATGTCATTATATATGAATTTAATGCCAACTTGAATGAGTATGAAGTGGCATATTCAGTCAGTGATCGACCGATATGCTTACCTAAACACAAGGAAATGTTTTTAAAAGAAAAATTTCGAAATCGTTGAAACTTCCTCCTTATTAATGAAGATATCAGTTTATATTTCGACTTTATAAAGTACCCTGACATTATATAATAATCAAAAATAGATGATATTTGACCAAAACCCATAATCATGGGTAGAGTGGACCGCTGCCAGTGTCTCTCTTTCCCAAACAAAAGGAAATGATATTAATTTGATTGACCGTTCTCAAATGCAAAATGATACCGAGAATGAAATCGGTCGCTCGCTTTTCCCATTCATTTACAATTGTAATAGACTAAGAAAAACTACCCAAAAGCAGCTGTACTCGGCAATAAAGATTCAATAAACTTCAGTAGTAGTAACTACCACCCTTACCCCGAAATACTAGGTATCGACCCGAACGCAACCCAAAGAGATTTTTACAGCATCTGATTGATATAATCAATCGAAACTTATTACAATTCGAAAGCCGTGAATGAATGGGAAAAGCGAGCGACCGATTTCATTCTCGGTATCATTTTGCATTTGAGAACGGTCAATCAAATTAATATCATTTCCTTTTGTTTGGGAAAGAGAGACACTGGCAGCGGTCCACTCTACCCATGATTATGGGTTTTGGTCAAATTACATATAACTATTTAGTAGAGGCTCTTACGGGCATTGTCTGCTCGATACGCTAGGGACCCCAGATACACCTTACTAGACGTATTTTTGACCGTAGAATCGATTAAAAGTAGTTTCAAAATGATTGGACTGAGTTAGCACCGTTAAAATTGCAAAAAACCGATTTTGGGGCCAAAAATAGGCCAAAAAAGCATGTTTTTTGATAATTTGAGCAAGTTAATTTTGTTGGCATTTCGGCAAAATTTGCATGAAGGTAGCTAAAAGACAGCCACACAAGATGGTTAAAAAATTTTAAAAATCCCTCTATTTTAGTGCAGGCAAAAACCCAAAAAAGTGGTAAAAATTTTGACTTTTTTGCTTGAAGTTTGAATAATTTTTTGCAGTTGTATTAAATCAACTCAAAAATAGTCACATCGTGTTTGCCTAAATTTTTCCTTTCCGAGAAGTACCCACTTCATATACTTTATCGAAGTTTGAATATTGTCACTCCGCAAGCGTTTTTGCCAAATTTTCGACGCGCACTACGCGCAAAAGCATTTAGTTGTTATCAATTGGCACCCGCGCGTTCATCATAAATTTCAAACAGCTATAACTCAGCGCGATTATGTCCGTTCTAGCTCATATTTTCACACCAAATAGAAAATAATGTGATCTTATTGCTGACAAAATATGAATATAATTAATCTATTTGCCTTAGATTAATAGACTGTCAAAGTTTAAAACGCGCATTGGTATAGCACGTGACGAATAAGGCCAAATTTATACTTCTTAACATATTATCGATCCTTAGACATCATACTATTGTGTCCAATTAGCGGTTAGGTCTCTAAACTCGTAGCAAAAAACACGTCTTTTTGCCCGTAAGAGCCTCTACTAATTAGTTGACGGATGTTACTCGTTTAAATTTTTCGATGCGAAGTTTACTGGGCCGCGCTCAGCCTCAAGCCTGTCATTCCGCCGAATTTATATGATTATGAACATATAATACACAAATTAAGTGCAAGTAAGTAAGTAAATATTTCATGCTAGGCATGTGGCACCCATTACGGTACGGGTAACCACTAACCATCCATTGAGTTTTTGCTTTTTCGCTTTGCATAGCAGCTCAGCGAGGTCCGCAGGGGTGCCGGGTGCATTTTGCCTACATCTAACGACAAACATTTACGTCGTAAGGTGGCCTTACGACGAGAAGCATTATTGGATCGATGCGCGGCAAGCTTGCTAGTTGCTACGAAGTATCCCGAAACTGGTTAGTCCATTATCATTTATAACGATAAACAAATTGTTGGCACTTGGCAGTTGGCTTGATACACGAATTGCATTTCGATCTTCGCGCACAATCCCAGGACACACTACACAGGAGCTCGCCTGTCGTGCGTCGGCGTACACGCTTCAATATGCAATACTTGGCAGCGCTCAGCCTGTCATTCTACAGCACGCGCAGTAGGCAGCTTCATTCCTCCTTGTCATACGTTGTATCACCCGCCGCGCACGAAGTGCGCGGCTCCCCCTGTATCGTCAGGACGACCGTGGGTGTCACAACGTGATACAAATTCCTCCATAGCTCCATTCTCCAATGAGTATGTTTATAAATATTATAGCTTGTAGCACGATGCGTTACTGTGCCGCGCCGCGCATTCAATTATTGATTATGCTTCTTGCAACGCTAAATCGGTGAAATGCGCTACTGTGCCTCGCCGAGCTGCGATGAATTGACATTGTCAATTAACATATATTTTAGCCTGTGCAGCAACAGTACACGCGCCTTAACCTAACCATGTGCTTTCGCGCCACTCACTGCAGCGTGCAGGCGCGCACGTTTCACACGGGAGGCGAGCGGAGAGGAGTTTAAAGATAATTAATAGAGATACGGCTAAAATACATATATAAATAGATAAAGATAGCGATTAGAATATTAAATAAAGATTTTACAGCAATTTTACAAAAATGACACACATGGGCCACCTAATGATATACATGATAAATTGTAGAAGAGGCAAAGGAATGCTGTTTTCCAGATCATGAAAATGTAAGTGATCCATCTCGATTGAAATTAGGACCATGGAATAGTTGGGAAGTTCTGACAAAATGTGAGGAAATATATGGTGTTATAGTTAAATCAGTTAAACAAAAATTCTTATATTTGATCCTTCGAACAGCTGTTGAGCAATGAAACGCAAACATAATCAAACAAAAATTCAGTTAAACAAAAATTCAATTTTATGCCATTTATTACAGAGTAAACAAGTTTACAATAAATCAATTTGATATTTAAAGGAATCCTAATTCAATGTGTAGTATGGTTGTCACTCTTTAAATAGATTAGATATAGGTTGACGGGGCAAAGGAGTGTTCGTGCTGTTCGCTATTGCTCACACCAAACGGCAACCTAGTAAAATTTTTGTATGGACACCGGTCTCCATCACGATACAAAATTAGGATTGTAGAATTTATTGTATAACTTTTAGTGCAGTGGAGGAAGCGGTGTGGTGCATTAATAGAGTGACAGCCTACTGATTTAGAGTTGTTTTTACGTGAGCATAATGGGTATATTTTTGGACCTAAAGGCTTTACTATGGCAACTTTACTATGGCAACTTTAAAATTGGTTCTTTTAATCATTTATTAAATATCACTTAAAAATATATAAGTCTGGAATCTGTTCACACTGTGAACCAGTCCTATAAAATAAAATAAAAACCTCTTAAATCAAATATTTAAAACGTCTCAATAATGGAAAGTAAAACAAAATTAGTAAAACAAAATTTTTATTTACCACAAAACAATCAATACATATTTAATATTATTATACATTTACAAATAAATCTAAATTTAAATTCAGCTATAGACACAATACACAGCCCGCCGCGCAGACAGCCACACATTGCTGAGAGATTCTCAGGTGCAGATGTAAGCGCCGCGCGCGAGGTTTGTTATCTTACAATTACATGTCACGATATATTATTAATTATCAGAGAATTTTAGAAGCAAAATAATAATTGCATATTGGGAAAATTTCGGTCGTTAACGCAGTATAGGGCGTGGACACTGCAATGCTAATAACGGAAAATTTTGAGGCACGAGTTTCATTCAGCTACCCAATTTATATGTGACATGTACTTGTATTAAATTCAGATAAATGTTAGTAACAATCGACGCCAACATTGTGCAACTGTAAACTGCAAAATGTTAACGTCGATTATCACTAAATCACATCTCGCAAGTTACTAATTCTTTGCACTATATATGTTACGTCACTATAGCATATGTCATTCATATTGTACGTTATTGGTTATATAAGATAAAAATAAACATTTTATAATTGTTTCAATGTTCAACACTGCTAAAAAACAAATACCTACTTGCCCATCGATTAAGCAGTCGCCAAAACAAGGCTCAAAGTTAATTTACCTTCACACCTCGTTTTGGAGACTGAAGGATGTCAATAAATAAATAATGGATAACATTAATACTGAATATGATGGATAATCAGTAATATCAATAAAATCCACAATCACTAATCATGTTTTCGATGGGCAAGCACTCGCAACTGGATGCTGAAACAAACGGCGCAAGTCTTGCACCGTTCATGCAGCATACGTCGTGAGATATCATGAGCTCCGCTAACTCTGCGATTCTAACGGATGAATTAGGCTACCCCGACAGAAACACAGGTAACAGGGGGTTGTGGAAGGACACGAATATTTTCAAAAAGAAAAATGTTCCTATCCGGAACATTTAATGATTAATTATTTTTAGGACGTTAACATGTAGTTCTGAATTTAACAATCAAGATACATTGATTCCTCGGTATTTAGCAATCAATGGGTTATTAGACATGAAATATGCATATGAATCATGCTCACATGTATTTATTTTTGACATCAAGGTTTCGCTGAGATCCCAGAAGTGACCCTTTGACGATGCTCCACTCGCTATCAGTTCATTTTTATAACATTGAAGTCGAGCTTTGAATGCGTCTACTGAACTGGCTTCTTTAACCGAACTTGGTACTTTGTTCCAGTAATTGGCAACACGGTTACTGAGGACCTGATTTCCTCTTTTATCTTTTAGGATCTTGGTACCACTACGTGATATCCTGAAAAGATCTTGTCCATAGTCCACTTTACCCGTCGTTATTTTAAAGGTTTCAATAAGATCACCCCTCATACGGCGCTCCAGTAGTGTTGTTAACTGGAGGATTCTCAGTCTCTCGTCGTATGGTAGGATACCAATCCCGTCGATTATTCGTGTAAATTCTCTCTGAACATCTTCTATCTTCTTAATAGTCCTCCAGTTTCCGTGCTCTGCTGGTAGATTCCACACTAGTTGATGATTGAATAGAGTGAAAAAAGTACTGAAATCTTCTTGTGGATCACTTGTTAATTCATTGTCTAGTACTTCGACAAATTTGTTCACATTAGTTGCACAGTAGTCATAGTACTGGAAGTGCTTTTGTTCATGATCCTCAGCACTGACTAGGGGTGAGTTGAATATGTTAAATACAGCATGATGGTGACTGATGCAGGTACTAATCGTTCCAGAGCAGATAGAGTTTTCGATGTTGGTGGTGAGTATGTTGTCAATGCATGATTGGTTACATCCTGGTTTATGATGCGTAGACGTAGAAATAAGTGGTGATAAACCTAGGCCTAGAATAAGGTTTTCAAAGTCTTGAACGAGTTTACTGTTTTCATCATGGAGATTAATGTTGAAGTCTCCTAGTATGTAAACATTCTTTTTTGAGCATGATTCAATCATTTTTCTAAGTTCATTTAGTGCCTCTGAGGCGTTCCCACTAGGAGGACGGTACAGAACTCCTACATGTAGAGGTTCATCATGTTGAATGGTAATAAATAGAGTTTCAAGATTTTTGGTTACCCATGATAATTCTTCGTTTACAACTCCATTAAGTTCGTCCTTTAAGTACAATGCTACTCCACTTCCCTTCGCTTTATTGATATGTTTATCTTGGTAGAAACAATTGTATCCCTCTAGATGGTAAACAGTGCTTTCCTCTATTCCAATATTGGTTTCAGCAAGTCCAATAATTTTAAATTTTTCGGCTATTAGGTCTAGTTCCATGCTAAAGGCATCAAAATTTGTTTTATTGCCATCTATGTTCTGGAAAATCATGGAGCAGTTGCTTGCAAAACACGGTTTGATATGTGTGTTAAAGTCCTTAATTGTATAGGATCTACAGTTTTCCAAAACATCAGACATCTTTTGGAGATATGGGTCACAGTCATTAACTTCAGGATCGGTCATTACTTTAAAAGGATTATATTTTTTAGATATAGAATGTTTACATTTGATGCAGTAAAAGTTGTCATTAATAACTTGTGCTTTGGAGGGATTAAAACATTTGGCATGGAAAATACTGTTGCAGTTAAAGCATTCAAAGTGGGGAAGCCCCAGACCAATATTCTTCAGACAGTGATAACAAATTTCCTTTTGAACACGATTAACCATACCTGTTAACCGTTCCTCCCCATCCGCTGGGGTGCAGGCGGGTCACTAGCCACGTTGCTGTATAGCCGTCCATTAACTTTGCCGATGTGATGTCTTCTGTCTGCCCCTTCTGTCTGCCCCGCAAAAAGATCAAATCAGCCCCTGGTTGTTGCAAGACCTATAACATCATCTATCTTGTACAGTGTTCGATTTGTAAGAAAAACTATGTGGGTAGGACTATTAATAGCTTGCATAAAAGGATGGACGGACACAGGTCCAAATTTTATGAAATCGTTGATGGTAGAGCATTTGATATTACTAGTGATGAGTATAGCCTAGGGGTTCACTTGATTGACCACGGTTTAGGAGTACATACAGATTTTAATGAAACTTTTAGAACTTTTATTTTAGAGAATTGCAGTCCCAGTACACTTGAAGTAAAAGAAAATAACTACATACATTTGCTTAATTCTCTTAGACCTTTTGGCCTTAATACTGTCAATCCCTTTGGATTACCTATATTCCATAAAATAAATAAATAAATAAATAAATAAATAAAGTCAATTTTTACAGCACAGCAATATATATCTAAATATCAGATCCTCTGTAATCATAATGTATAAAAAAAGGAGCTTTTCTCTGTGCTGAAGGATGAATCAAGGCAGATCATGGTTCTGTTAGCAGGCCACCCTAGTTATGGACAATACATATATATAAAATAATTAAATTATAATTTTAAAATTGTGTCAAGATTGAACTAAAACATAACTCAGGGTAAAATAGACGTATTCCCTTCGTCAAATTAACTATTTACAATACTAAACTTAAACGAACTCCGGGTAAAATAAACGTAATCCCTTTGTCAAACTTGCTATTTACAATAAGTTAATAAATTAATACGGTTGAAAATTATTTCATATTCAATAACAATGTAGCATCAATATAATTGATACAAATGAGGAGCATACAGTGAGAATTGCACATAACAGGAGGACTGGAGGTATGGAGCAATAATGATTGACAGTGCACCTTTCCACTGATGTTCCTAATTTCCTGTAATAGCTTAATAGGCATGGAAATACTTTGATTGCAGGGGATAGATTGGATTCACTTATGTACTGAGATAACTTAACCGAAATAACATAACTGCCTAGATACATTGGCTAGTGTTGGGTGGGATCATGAATTTATCGTAAGAGTTATCCCCTTGGTAATTCTCATCAGTTAGCAACATATTCATAAGAGTTTCTTTGTATAACTTAGAAAATTTCTTAACGTCGTCACACTCTCTAAGGGACTTTGGTAATATGTTCCAGGCCTTAGTTCCTAGATAGTTAAACTCCTTGTGAGATCTTGATTTAGGAGTATAAAGATTGCAGTTTTCTGCCTCACGTGATCCACCAGAAATATACGAGAATTTCCCGATAAAATGCTTTGGACATGTTTCATTGATTATACGGTACATATATGAGCTAAGATGAACCTGTCGTCTCAAATGGAGAGGAAGCCATCCCATATTTTTGTATACATTAACCGACCTCTCTCTGATGTTTACATCTAGGGCTATTTTAGCAACCTTTTTGTACATGATATCTAACTCTCCTAGTCGTTTTTTATATGTTCTTAACCAGATGGTGTCTAAGTAGTCAAAATGTGGCAACATAAGTGCATTAGCAAACATCTTCCTGAACTTAAGAGGGAGAAGTTTTTTTGATCTATACATAGCACCAATTCTTTTGGATATCTTTTTCTTAATGTTATCAATATGTTCATTAAATGTCAATCTGCTGTCAACTATAAGTCCAAGGTACTTATGGGATTTAGTTTCACAGATTACCAAAGTAAGGTCATCACAAATTTCAACAAGGATGGCATCAAGGTTAGGCTTAGAGTCAAGGATCATTAGTTTTGTTTTTTCATTATTCAGGGATAGTTTATTAGCCTGAAGCCATCTGATAACTAATTTCAACTCTTGTTTGATGTTACCATAGTTTCCTCTAGATATATTGTCAAAATATAATGCACCGTCATCAGCAAATAGATAAGGTTTAGAAAATAGGCATGCATTAGGCAGGTCATTGATAAAAATGCTGAATAGAATTGGTCCTAATATACTTCCTTGAGGCACTCCAGAGTTCAATGAATGTAAACTGCTTATCCTACTCCCAACTCTAGTTTGCTGTAATCTATCTGTGAGGAAGCTCCTAAACCAGCTCAATGCAGTATCTTTTATTCCATAATGCTTCAGCTTTTGAATGAGAATATCATGGTTAACAGTATCAAATGCCTTTCTGATGTCCAGGAAGATAATTGCAGGATGCTTGGCACTGTTCTTAGCAGTAAATATACGATCAAACAGATCTAACATGAGATAAGTTGTAGAGTGATCTTTACGGAAACCATATTGATGCTCTGAAAGTATTCCCTTTTCATCAAGATATTGAGTCAGTTGGGAGTTCACACAAAATTCGATGCACTTTCCAAGAATCGGTAAAATTGAGATTGGTCGATAATTACTAGGATTCTCAGTATCACCATCCTTATGGATTGGGGTGATTTTTGCAACCTTGCAGCTGTTTGGCATGATGCCACTGGATAAACTCAAATTTACAAGATGTGTTAATGGAGCAATAAATGCAGGTAAAATTTGTCTAAACACTCTCAATGGTATATGATCATTAGTGGATTTGCTACAAGGGATACTTGCCACATAGTCTAAGATATTGGACTCAGTTATTTCAGTAAAGCTATTCAAGCTGGTCTCGTTGTCAATCTGCTCATTTTGTAGATAAGATAGAAATTCATTTTCATTTTCCAGCTGCACTTCTGCTTGGATCTTTGGACCTATTTCAGCAAAATATTTATTGGTGGTTTCAGCATCAAGATTGTTATTGATATTGTTAGCTTTAACAGGCAGATTTGATGCTGTCTTTATCGTTTTCCATACACCCTTTAGATCATTCATGGCACACTTGGCTTTCAGTTCTGTTGCTAAGTTAGTCTTCCTATTAATTCTAGACAAATAGGTTGAATAGTTTCTCTGCCGTTTATATGCCATCCATAATGAGTCACATTTATTACAGTGTATAAGACCATTTGGATGTATGCGTCTGTTCTTGTTGTGTGTTAAAAATTTACGGTAAAGTTTCCCTTTCAATTTCTTACTTTCTAAAAATTCTGGAGATGGCTTATGGATGTAATCACTATGGCACTTAATTTGTTTAATTGGACAGAAGTGATCATAGTAGTGATCAATATGTTCGTTTAAACCATCAACTGCATCATTCAGACTAGTTGAATCTATTATTGGTCTATAATCACAGGTTTCCAAAAATTCTTTAAGAGCAGTAACATTCATTGTGCTGTGATCTCTTATTAGTAACTTCTTGAATTTTGAGGCCTTATGCACATTGAAATCGACAATGAACTTTACGACCTGATGATCTCCTATACAATCATCAAGGACTTTGCAGTCAAGAAACTTGGAGTAAGTGTTTGTTATGACAACATCGATTGTGGTCTTTGTGATTCTGTTTCCTAGTTTAGCAATGCGGGTAATATCCTGAACTACCTGTACCATTCCAAACATTTTCATTGTAATGTCTAATTTCTTATAGTTCATACTGCTGATGTTGTTTTGGTCTACATTTACATCACCCAGCCAAATAACATTCTTACTTCCTATACTCATCATGCAGTCTGTCATATAATCTAAAAATTTGTCAAGAGGACTAAACAACTCAGATCTGTAGAAACAGCAGATGAAAATATTGCAATCTGTAAGATGGATCCAAATAGCCTCGATTTGGTCATATTGCAAAACTAAGTTTAGTTGAATCATTTTAAACTTTATGTGCTCACTGATGAGAATGCCACATCCCCCATGACCATTGTCGTTAGGACGGTCTTTGCGGATAAAAGTAAAATTCTTGGGTTTAGACTGGCTGAGTCAATATCCGACTTAAGATTTGTTTCATTCAGGCATAAAACATCTAATTTCTCTTTCCAGATTAGATCTTGGATTTCAAGACATTTTGGCATACCTGTTAGTCCTCCCTGCATGTTGCAATGTCCCACTGCAAGCTTTTTGGCATGGTATGAAACTGTGATTTTACTAATGCACGGGTTAATGCAAGAACTGCTGTGAGAGCATGAAAATTTTTCCAATTTATGCTGCTATAAACTTGTCAGAATAAGATAAATTGCAGAACTGGCAAATTTGTATGAGATAATAACAAAACTTTCTAAAACTTCAATAAACATGAGGAACAATGTGTAATTATCCCTTATCTAGAATCTAGATGAAATAAATGTTAACAATCTTTCTGAAAATTCAAACTTGCTTATGGGCCCAATACTTCAGAAATTTAGCAAGTCGAATAACACCGCTTGTATTGAGGTGACAGTTATCAGATATTTTTGCAGATGGTCTGGCAAAATAAAATTCTTTCCTGAATCCACTTCTATTATAGTTAAATAAATTATGGGTGCTAATGTAATTAAAACAAGAATCTTTGCTACACATATCCTTAATAACCTTATTCAGCTCTGCCACAACATCATTGCGGCCTTTTGTACTCCTGGGAAGAATATTGAGAACATTAATTGTTGCATTCGGATACACTGACTTGAGATAATTTAAGAGATTACTAATGTCACCCGCTGCATCCTTCAGTGACTTTGAGCCAAAATAGACTGTGTTCACATTATTAGTTCCTGTCATAATATAAATAATAGATGGGGATGGAACGGAGTGTAGGTCAGTTTTTAGTTTATTTAACATTACTTTGGCATCAGCCCCAGGATAAAACAGTTTACTAGCACTAACAGTGGACGATGATAACTTGTCTGCATCAAGAAACCTGAACATAGAGCTGCTTATGAATAGGACAGACTTTTGTGAAGCTTTGGCTGGCTGTTTGCAAACTGAGAGTGCAGGTGAAGAAGAGTCTGTCAGTTTGTGTCCTGAATGAGGGATGGGTGGGGGCGGTGAACGCAGACCAAACTCAGTTGACTGAGTGATCCTAGGGGGCTTCATCAGTCTTAGGGTGATGCTGATCCGGGGTTCATCACACATTTCGTCTGGCAGTATCTCATGTTGAAAGTCAGCCTGAGACAATTTGGACATGATGAAGACATCTCCATGCTGAAGCTGCACAGAGCCCACAACTTCATTGCTGCCGTTTGATCTAATTTGCAGTGTTCTCGTCGCACCAAGTGAAATGGTTACAATATCAGAGTGTTCTACAATACATGATTCAGAATCGCTATGAGCTGGCATGAACTCTGCTCCAGTTTCATATAGATTGACGAGAATACTATTGTGTCTGAAATTGGGTAATATCACATTAATGTAGGAGCTGAGTTTAGCAAGGTAGGAATCATTGTGTACACTTTTTGGGTCATGTGTTGCACCTGAATACTCATAGGGAAAGTCACAAAAATAAACCGATTTCCTGTTTTTAAAACCGTGACTGAACTCAAGTTCTTCCATTAATAGATCAAGTGAAAATTTAGAGAATGGACCATCATCTAGTAGGGTAACTGGTTTCACTGGTGATGGGGAACAAGTTACAGATATATTCATTCACCTTAATATGATCTTTTTACCTTTTTCGGATTCTTGATTTTGTAACTGTGTGAGTTTCACTAACCTTTTAACATTTTTTAGGTTCAATGTCACTGGAGATGACTACAATCGAAATATATTTGGCAAGAATCTGAATGTTTTCAGTGTTGAAAGTTTAGTTTCTTAAATCCTGGAGTAGTCATTCGTGTCCCTGATATTTGGGTTAATTCTAACTCTCCTAATTTGTTTTATTTTCAGCTTCAGTTTATTGTAGCAATCAGCAATATCATTCTCAGATTTAACATCAGGCTGTCTCACGTCATTGATCCCACAGTGGAGCACTACATTGGCGTAACCCATGCAGGACACAGGGTTGATATCATCTATTCTGGGAGCCCAGAATTTTTGACCTGGCATGAGCTCGCCAAAGGTACCCCTCTTGTCAGACCCAAAACGCAAGAGGCCTGTGTTTGAATCACCATGTAAACTTGTGCAATTTTTATTAGTCCAGCTAACAGCACGAAAGGTCAGCGAGTATCTAATGCCATCTGATATTGAGCCACGCTCAATCATATGGCTGTAAACTTCTTGTGATCTACGGCTCATTATGTACAAGGAGCGGTCTAAACATTCATAAGAAGATTCAGTTCCAGAGTCACATTCAGTGAACTTGATGTTACAACTCTGGCCGAGAGACAAAGTAAAAATTGAGGATTCCGGATGGATGGTCACTTCACGGTCTGAATGATTAGGTAGGTGACTATCAGGGCCATCATATCTGTTGATGAGACATGAGTTAATAACTGGGGCCGTCAGGTGGGGCTGCTCCGGGTAGCACTTATTGTACAGCTCAGTTTGTACTTTGTTCATTTCATCAAATAATGGTTTAAGTTCCTCAGGAATCGGTGGAACATTTTTTGAAGATTTAGAACCAGTGTAGTGGTAGGGATTGCCAAATGAAATGACAGAGTGACCGTTCTCTGATTCGAAGGAACATGACTGAAGAAAGGCAGTAATTTTATCAGATTCAGTTGTCAGAATGAAATCTGGCTTGATTTCCGTTACAGGCACCTGGTCATGTGCTATATGAGGGGTAGGCTGGTCAGGTTGTAAGAAAGTATGTGGTGGAGGAGAGTGTTTCTCAGCCACAGGTGGTGCTCTGGATTGAGGAGATGCTTTAAGATCCTGTATTTGACTACCTAAACTGTTAAGTTGGGTCTGGAAAGTTGTCTCACTTTCGGTTAGTGCCTGGAGCTTGTCTTCGATCCTTTTCATTAGCTCCTCGTTCTTGTGAGATGTAACCTCCGGCTTATCACTGATCTTCTGGAGTTGTTCAACCAACTGATGTGTCTGTTTTACCATGTCAGTGATTGAACCATCCTCTGATGCTTTTTTCTTAGCAATTTCACTCATATGTTCCTCTATCTTACTCACTTTGTTTTGGTGATGCTTCAGACCTTCCTCACTGATTAATATATGTTGAACATGTAGCTCGAGGTTCTGTATGGCCAATAGTCCATCTTTGAGGTTGTCAAAGTTCACTTTGTTGAGCAGGTCACCAAATGATGCCATTTGTTCCAGCTTCTCACTTGCTATTCCTATTTCATGAACACTGTTGGCTTGCTGGATCGTGAGTGTGTTTCTACAGACATGGCAGAGGTCGAGGTCATGATTTATGGTTGGGATTGGTGCTACATAGCAGAATGGGCATAGATATTACCAGTTTGTTGATTTGGGACTGTCCCATGCCCTTCATGCTTAGACAATCCACATGCCAGAACTGGTGACATTTTGAACAGTCAATCTTCCATGAATCCGAAGAATTGCCACAAGGGCATTGTTCTAGGTCTCTGTGGTTGGTGAGCAGGGCAGGAGTATCTCCAGCTGGAATCACATTTAAGGCAGTCTGCAGCACATCTACGTCCTTTTTCAGAGATGACTTCTTGGCTGTTTTCCTGTCTTTTGTGTCTGTAGGGGTGTTTGCGCCTGAATTCCGCCTGTTACCAGGGGGTTTGATGCCAGCAGTCTTTTGACCTGACATGATGAGATAAGATCTTCAAGTGAGTCGGACAGCAAAGACACAAGAATCGCAGCAATAAATCAACAAGAAAACTTACGAACTCCCCTTTGGGGGCGTTAAATCATTCTATCCCTGAACTCAAATTATTTGTTATATAGCAGCGCCGAAAGTATTAAAAAAATAGTCATACAATTAAGAAATTTACCAAATTCTTAATATCTACCTTAAGAGAAAAATACCTACCTAAGTCAATGTCTACCTGTAATACACTAAATATTAGGTTAAATACATAGGTGGTGGAGTCAGCACACATTTACCAAAATCAAAAATTTTTTAATAGGAGGAACCTGTGGGCCGAGAAGTGAGAACACTGGATTACATTTGTTGAAGGGGATTGTTTTCAAAATGGAGAAGAAACATATTTTTGCTTCCCTCAGGGGCGGCAGGAAAAGCATTCATCGAAGAAATGACTAAAGTGGCCAACAATTTCACATCAGGCAGTGCTATGGAATCAGTGACCATCACCCTTTTGATGATAATGCCATCACTGCTGTTGCAGAAACCCTCAAAGAGGTCCAAAGCAAAGGAACACACTGAAGTGTTGAAGAGAAGACTTGTTATATATTATTGCAAAGGGTTTTTATTTTTACCTCAGTTTTTAAAATTTGTACTATTTTTAAAGAATTTTTATATAGGGTCATTGCTATATTATGTGTAATAGTCTGTTCTAACATGTCAATCAGAGAAGACTTGTTTTGTGGCAGGCAGGTAAGCTAGAAGAGCTGCTGCGAGAAGAACAGGAGATTCAGAGGAGATTGGGAAAGGGGAAGCATAAACATGGCCATGTTGAGAGAGTCTTCACTCGACTCATGATGAAAGGAAAAGTCAGTGCAGCAATGCGGTGGATTGGTGAAAATGCCACCGGGATTCTTGAACCTACTCCAGATGTGATTAAAGTGCTGAAAGAGAAGCATCCCAAGGCATCACCTGCATCAAAGGGAAGCTGTCTGAGTGGACCAGCGAGGAGGGTAGAGCCGGTTATATTCGACAGTATTGACGGGGAATCGATAAGACAAGCAGCAAAGAGAGTACAGGGTGCTGCAGGGCCTTCAGGGATGGATGCGGATGCATGGAAGAGACTACTGTGTTCTAAACAGTTTGGTAAGAAGTGTGAGGATCTATGTAATGCCATAGCAGGGATAGCAAGGAAACTATGTGTCTGGAATTTGGATCCAACGCTGTTGACCTCATTGACAGCATGTCGACTTGTCCCCCTGGATAAAAAGCCTGGAGTCAGGCCAGTAGGTATAGGTGAAGTCTTAAGAAGGATAATAGGGAAAACAGTAATGACCCTCCTACAGAAAGATCTGGTTGGAGCCACTGCTCCTATTCAAGTTTGTGCTGGTCTTCAGGGAGGAGTGGAAGCAGCAGTCCATGCTGCAAGGGACTGCTTTGAAGACCCTGAAACTGAAGCTATCATCTTAGTGGATGCAGAGAATGCATTCAACTTGCTGAACCGAGAGGCTGCTCTCAACAACATGAATATCGTTTGTCCAGAAGTTGCTACTTACATTATGAACACCTACAGAATGCCTGCTAGACTGTTCATTGCAGGAGGAGATGAGCATCTTTTTAGTGAAGAAGGGACCACACAAGGTGATCCACCTGCCATGGGATTTTATGCCTGTGGTACAATACCATTGATTGATGCAGGAAACATTGAGAGAAAGGTGACTCAGATCTGGTATGCTGATGACTCTGCTGCTGGGGGAAAACTGGAAGAAATAAGGAAGTGGTGGGATAACCTCTGTATTAAAGGACCACTCTTTGGATACAACCCTAAATCTTCTAAAACATGGGTGATAGTCAAGCCTGAGCACGAAGAGAAGGCAAGATCCCTATTCCCAGATGTCAATGTGACAAGCATTGGTCGACGATATCTGGGCAGCTTCATCGGAACAGACCAAGGAAAAGAGGCTTTCATTGAGGAAAAAGTTCAAGAATGGTGTCGTGATCTTAAACAGTTAAGTGATATAGCATCAAGAGAACCTCAAATAGCATACAGTGCATACATGTATGGGCTTAGTAAAAGATGGAACTATGTGTGCAGAACTACCCCAGGAGTTGCAGATAGGCTCACTCCTCTAGAACAAGTAACACGTGATGAGTTTATCCCAGCTATCATTAACAGGCTGTTTAGCTGCACTGATGAACTAAGGAACATAATGGCTCTACCACCAAGATATGGAGGATTGGGTATACCAGTTATGATGGAAATGGCAGACCGAGAGTACAATTTCTCATGTAGAGCCACAAAACCCCTTAAAGAAGCTATTCTCAAGCAGATAGACAACTACACAGAGGACTGGAGACACAGTAAAGGAGTGAAAACTGAGATAACGACTGAACGAAATCTCTTTTATCGACAAAAACAAGCAGAAATACGCCAGGAGCTCGAGTCAACACCACTAGCAAAGTTGATGTTCCAACTAGCGGCTGAGAAAGGGGCAAGTGCTTGGTTAACAGCACTACCTTTAAAAGAGTATTGATATCTGATGAATAAACAACAGTTCTCAGATGCAATAGCTCTCAGATACAACCTGAACTTAAAGGACTGCCCTAAAACATGTCATGTGGCCAGAAATACTCAGCAAACCATGCGCTCATCTGCAAACTTGGTGGATATGTGTCACTGCGCCACAACTCGCTGAGAGACACCTTTGCAGAACTAATGAGAACTGTGAAATGCAAGGATGTGCAGACTGAGCCAGTTCTTCTTCCAGTTGATGGTCTAGAGTTACCAAAGGGAACAGTCCTAGGAGACCAAGCCAGGCTGGACATTTCTGCAAGATCGATTTGGAATGCTTCAGAGAGGGCATTTTTTGATGTAAGGGTATTTCATGCCCCAGCCCCCCCAATGCAAGCAAACCGATAATGCCTGGCTGTTCCAGGACCTGTATTGACAATATCCATACCAATGTAGTAGATCAAACCCTTATTTCTGGTGTGATATCTGACAAGATCTCCCACCATCACCCTATATTCACTCTTATTGAACTTTCCCCTGACTCTGTGCCAACACCTGATTCATCAGACAAAATTACTATTCACTACGACTATAGTAATGCTAACTTAGAAAAGCTCTGTCTTGAAATAGAAAACGATGTAGATAGGTTCCACCACAGCTGTAACACATTTGATTCTTTCATGCAGTTATTTCAAGAAAAGATAGATTTGTCTTGCAAACTTCTAACTCCTAGAACCACTAAACGTAACAGCATAACCAACCCTTGGATTACCCAGGGCCTAATTAATTCCATCGATAAGAAAGCTAGGTTGTATTTTGAATGGAAGAAGACTTGTACATTAAAACTACCTGACGGGGACCCAAACAAGCACATCTACTACAAGGAATTCGACAAGTTTCTCAAAAGGTCAATAAATATGGCAAAGGCTATGTGCTATACTCAAAAATTCGAGAAGTACAGCATGAATTCGAAAAAGACTTGGGAAGTTATAAATGAACTCCGTGGTAAAAATTTGTCTAGATGTAAGGACGATTTTGTCATAGATGGCCAGAGAGTTACTTGCAGACGAATAATTGCTAACAAATTTTGTGAATATTTTACATCTCTTGCAAGTAATCTCAATAAAAATGTATTGTCAAACAATAGTATTTCTCTGGAACCAGTAGAATCATTTGCTCAGTTCATGTCTAATTCAGTATCTGACTCCATATACCTAGAAGAAACTAATGAAGACGAGATTGTCGAGGTCATCAGAGATTTTCAAAATGGCAAGGCGAGTGACATACCTATAATCGTTGTAAAAAAATCGGCAAAGCTCATTGCTGGTACCTTGGCCAGGCTTTACAACACATGTATACAAAGTGGTACATTCCCAAGTATATTTAAAACTGGTAAAGTTATTCCTATTTACAAGAAAGACAACAAGGAATGCATTGAAAATTATCGGCCTGTATCAATATTACCTTTATTTGGAAAAATCTTTGAGAAGATCATTTACAAACGCCTTTATAATTTCTTCACATCTAAAGGTGTACTAACAGACTCACAGTTTGGATTTAGAAAAGGCCATTCTACCACTCATGCTCTACACAAATCTATAGACTCCGTTATAAAGTCTCTGGCTAGCAATAAACATGTATTGGGCATATTCATTGACTTGAGCAAAGCCTTTGACACCCTTGATCACAATATTCTTCTAAGCAAGTTAAATTCCTACGGTATTAGGGGTTCAGCACTTACCTTACTTAAAAGCTATTTGACTAACAGAAAGCAGTATGTTATGTATAACGATGTACCATCAGTAACAATGGACGTGAAATTTGGAGTACCACAAGGGTCAATTCTTGGGCCACTACTCTTCCTACTGTATATGAACGATATAGTAAACTGTTTTTCAGACAGTGAGGTGAAATTTGTACTTTATGCTGATGACACTAATATCTTCATATCAGGACCATCTAGAGAAGCAACATATAAAAAAGCCAACTTAGTACTTAAATATGTCTCGATTTACATGAAATGTAATCTACTTCATATCAACATGTCCAAATGCTGCTACATACATTTTAAACCTGCCTCTGAATATGATGACACCTGTGCGCGGACTAGACCATTTGCTAACCTGCTAGATGAATCTAGATCAATATTCATCGATGGTAAGGTTATCACTAAAGTCAAGGATACCAAATTCTTACTAGGTGTTGTTATAGATAGTAAGCTAAACTGGATTGCCCACATGCACTACATCCGTAAAAAGCTGCGGACCATGACTGGTGCAATCTGTAGAATCCGGCACTCTATACCTGCTGAACTATACTTGAAAATATATAATGCTCTTTTTGAATCACATCTCAGTTATGGTATAAGTGTTTGGGGTGTTGTCATCAAGGAACGGTCCAATGACAGTCTTTTTATCACTCAGAAGCACTGTATAAGGATCCTTTTTGGTGACCTCGACTCATATCTAGATAAACAATCAACATGTGCAAGAACTAGACCATATGGTATGCAAAGATTAGGCCATAAACATTTTGAAAAGGAGCATACAAAACCCATTTTTAATAGACTAAAAATTCTTACAGTTCAAAACTTGTTCAAGTACCATTGCATTTCAGAATTCTCTAAGATTATCAAGTACCACTGCCCATACTCCCTTTATGAGGCCATCAACATTTCAAGCCGTACAACGAGTTTAACGGTTATTCTTCTTAATAAATCAAATACTTTTTTGTTCACTGCAGCCAAGCTTTGGAACACTGTTCATAAAAAAATTCTAACCTCAAGCAATTGCCTAGAAACTTCCATTAACTTGATAAAATTGAGAACCAAGGCACTATTATTACAAGTACAGGCTGCTGATTTAAAAGATAATTGGAATCCAAACAATTTTAAATTGCAGTAATCTATTTTTATCGCAGCAGCACACACTTAACACACTTAATATTACTATCATGATTGTATTATAGACTGAAAAGCTCTCAGATCAATTTTGGGCGTTTTTAACCACTTGTTGTAATGTTTTTAATTATTTAATATCTTAACTTAACTAAATTTTTATTCAGATCGAATTAACAAATAATATTTGATAATTTATGTGATAGTTTAGTCTGATATTGATATTGACTATATTGATATTGTTATTATTGAATGAAGTTAACTCCAGACGTACATAATATTACTTCTTTTAACAAAGGGACTTGGAGTATAAACGACCAAGTTAGCATACATTTTCAACCAACCAAGAATTCTGGAGGCAAAGGTGGGTGCGTAAACTTTATGGTCTGTACTCTCCGATCCTGTATCACCCAGGATTCTTTTCGACGTTTTTGGTAAAAGGTATATACCTTCTAGTCAATCTCTTGCTACTCCAAGTCCCCCAAGATTTCTAAACTAAAGTTCGTCCTAGTTATATTATATTATATAAAATATATTTTTTGTTTGCTGTAACTGATACTAAATAAAATTGTTGTTTTCCTGAAATTGTTGTTTTCCTGATACCAGCAATGTACCTGTCCCATGAAAATGAGAAAAAGCGATGTTACAATGCAAGGGTTCTTGAAGTGGAGAAAGGAAGCTTCACACCTTTAGTGTTCTCGACTTCTGGTGGAATGGGTGGTGAAGCGGAGAGACTGGTCAAGAAGCTGGCCAGTAAGATGGAGTACCACACTGGCCAGAGATACTCAGACGCCGTAGGATACATAAGAAAGCGCCTTCGCTTTGAAATCCTCAGAACAACAGTGATTTCTCTCCGTGGAGACAGAGGTGCGAGAAAAAATATTGTTGATATAAACAGTCTAGATCTTAACTTGGAGCCACAAGGCCAAGGGTAATTTTTAATTGTTAAGGGAATTTTTTGAATTCTTAAAGGGTTGATTTTATATAGGGTCATTGCTATATTATGTGTATATTGTTTGAATAATTTTATTAACATTTAAAAAATTTATCAAGCTATGGGAAACTGAAAGAGAAAGCAATAAAAAGCTTACTTTCTACAATAAAGTTAAAGGGGCTTTTAAAGCGGAGCCGTATTTCACTCTACCGTAGAGAACTGGAAGCAACTTAGTATGTTAGTAGTTAGGATCCAAATAAGTGGACATTTAAAAAAAAATAAAGATAGGCTGGGCCTGGTTGGCCCACGAGAGGATAGCATAGGGATGCTTTGCCTACCTCTAAGGTATGCCAGTCCTGTGGGAGGATGCCGGTGGAATCAAGATGTGTAATCAAGGATGATGGTAAGTGTTGTGGGGTGTGTCATAGATGAACGCTTAAAATAAGTGGACTTAAGCTAAACGTAGAAACTGGAAGATATGGGAGCTAAACACTAGATATAAAATAAATATAAATTACATTCAATTTTAGCAATGGCCAATTGGCTGACTATAAGGTCATGGCCTGAACAAACAATTTTTTTAAATAGTCAAGTGATGCTAAAGCAGAGCACAAATGTGTAATAAGTTAATAGATTAAAAACTGATTCATGTGATGCATTACGCAGAGCACAGATAAAAATACTGATTCAATGATTAAAATTATTAAAATTATAGCTGTGAATGTCAATAAATTACTGTGTCATAGAAATGGATCGATGTACCAGTAATCAATTAAACAAATAATCAATTAAACAAATAATCAAAGTTTTAGCACATTTTACAGCATAAAATTTAAACAAATGAAAACATATAATGCTCTTAGTGGTAAATGGCCGTTTGTTCTGAGCTGTATGATTTTTTGACAATCAACTAGCGGGGCAAGGAATGTACTGGCTGGTAGCTTTTGTACACACCAGAACGCTAGTCTGGTTGATTAGTGACCAAATTAGAGGCGTTGATAGGAAGGCATTATAATTTGTGGGTGTAA
This sequence comes from Bolinopsis microptera, assembly GCF_026151205.1. Classification (NCBI taxonomy): domain Eukaryota; kingdom Metazoa; phylum Ctenophora; class Tentaculata; order Lobata; family Bolinopsidae; genus Bolinopsis; species Bolinopsis microptera. The sequence continues at coordinate 4,800,053 of NC_087080.1, read as the reverse complement.
GAGGGAATATTTGGCATGCATTATTCTAGCAGCTATTTTGTAACAAATGGTCTTTACGATTATTAAGGACGGTAAGTATTTTGGGTGTTCAATACTAAATCATGGCTAAATGTCTAAGAGGGGTTTAAATTTAAGGGAGAAAAAGAAATGAATATTGGGTTATAATATTAATCATAGATGTCAACCATGATATAACTATTGTACTAAAAATTTGATCATAATACTTAGGGTCTTTATTAGAATTCAAATTGGATACAAAAATAGGATCTCTTTACACTACAATTACTCACTCACACATCACATTTAACTTGACAGAGGAATACACTGGCAGAGTAAGTCGATTTGGTCATGAAATTTTGGAGGTCAGGTGGAATCCCTGCAGGAGCCTTCGAAAATTTAAGGTTACAAATATCAAAGTCTTTATTTGTCCAGTCATACACGGCATGACAATGCTGGTTGGAAAGTAGTGAAGATTTCAGTTTGGATTTCAGGCAAGAAATACTAACAGAACAATCAAAGATTTTAAGGTTAGGGGTTATTATATTCCATATTTTCGTTGACCTCGTGTTATGGTTGTCTGGGGGATCCGGTTTATTGATAATAAGCATTGGTTTCCTGGAAGAACGAGAATACTCTTCGTACATAGACATAGGAGTAGAAAACTTCATGATCTTGAATAATTCTATGTAGCTATGGTAAGTATAAAGATTTTGTACAGTGAGTATCTCGTTGTTTTTAAACAGAGGTTTAGTGTGCTCCTTTTTATAAAATTTACTATCAAGTTTCTGGTCAGTAAATGGTCTGGTTCGAACACACGTTTTGAATTTATCCAGGTAGGCTGCTCTATCACCAAACAAGACCCTCAGACAGTACTTCTGTGCAGTGAATATTGAGCTTATACGATTTTTAGCTGCCCCACCCCATGCTGATATGCAGAACGACAGATGGGATTCAAAAAGAGTGCAGTATAACTGTCTGTGGAGAAATTCTGGGAGGGAGCAGCGTAGACGACACAGAGTTGAGGTGGCATGGTTAAGCTTTCGTTTTAGGGCTATTATATGTTCTTCCCATGTTAGATTTTCGTCAATGACGACTCCTAAAAATCTAGCTGACGTTACTCTTTTGATGGGGTAGTTGTCTATATTCATTATGAATTCTTCTTCAACGTTTGCTTCAGTACGTGACTTAGGTCTAAAGTGAATGTAGCAGCATTTTGACATGTTTATGTGAAGCTTGTTAGCCCGCATGTATGTTTGAAGGTTTGAAAGTAGGGCGTTGCTGCGTTCATATGCTTCTTGTGCAGTTTTACCAACAACAAATATGTTGGTGTCATCCGCAAAGGTGACAAACGATCCCAAGCTAGAGCTATTAGAGATATCATTTATGTAAAGTAGGAATAAAAGGGGTCCGAGAATTGACCCCTGGGGAACCCCAAATTTTATTGGAAGTAGGTCGGACTTTTCTCCTACAACATCAGTGTACTGGAATCGATTAGTTAGGTAGCTCTTGATCAGATCGTTTGCCACGCCACGGATGCCATACCTTTCTAGTTTGGTAAGTAATGTTGAGTGATCTATAGTATCGAAAGCTTTGCTGAGGTCGATGAATATGCCTAACACATGGTGCTTCAATTTGATGTGCTTAGATATGAGGTCAACAGAGTAGTTTACTGCATGGGAGGTTAAGTGCGATTGCCTGAAACCAAACTGAGTCTTAGATATTATTCCCTGAGAGCTGACAAACGAATAAATCCTAGAATATATGATTTTCTCAAATATTTTGCCAAATATGGACAAGGTGGATATAGGACGGTAGTTTTCTATTTCTTCTGGATTACCTTTTTTGAAGACGGGTGTGATTCTGCCAGTCTTAAGTATATCAGGGAATATACCATTTGACATAAGTTTGTTTAAGTATCTGCTGATAATTGGTGCAATAACGTGGGACGAAGTTTTAATAACGGTTATGGGAATATCACTGGCCTTTCCATTCTCGAATTCTTTGATTATTCTTAGAACCTCCTCAGGAGTGCTGTCCTCTAACATAATAGATCGAGAGTTACTAGGGCTAAGAAAGTCATGGAATGTTTTCATGGGGAGAATTGGAATACCAGAAGACAAGTCAGTTGTGATAGTTTCATTGAGCTTGGGAGCGATTGATACGAACCAGGAATTAAAACCATTGGCAATTGCTCTCCGGTTCAAGATTCTTTCATTATTGATGATAAAAGGTGGTTTGGTTGTTTTCTTTCTTTTGCCCCTAAGCTCATTTATTATCTGCCAAGTTTTCTTACTGCTTTCAATGTTTTTATAGATTTCGTTACAGTAATAGGAGCGTTTGGCTGCCTTTATGATACCCTTAAGCATCCTACGATAGTCACTAAATATCTTATAAAGAAGGACATTGCCAGATGGATCTTTATTTGTTACTGTATCTGACCATTCTTTACAAAGCTCATGTTTTCTGTCGATTGAGAGGATGATTCCATCTGTAATCCAAGGATTAAGCTTTGGTGTTCTTTTGGTCGTTTTCGGTACTTCTAATTTACAGTGCTTGTCAAGGGTGGATGTGAAGCAATCGACAAATTCGCAAAAATCTGAAGATTGGGACAGCTGATTCACCTTCACCTCAAGGTCAGAAACAAAATTTTTAAGCTTGGCACTTGAGTAGTCGTAGTAGCGGACATGTTTTTCATTGTTCTTATTTCTTGGGGCCGGGGTTGAGGTGAAGGAGAATATGAACGTGTGTTCACTTAATCTATCCTGAAGTACACCAGAGAGCAAAACATTATCAATATCACTAACTAGGATGTTATCTATACACGAGTTTTTACAGTTAGGCCGGAAGTGGGTAGCAATTGAGATGGATGGATACAAACCATTACTAATTATAGTGTCTTCAAATAACTGGTTGTGTGACGAAACTTTGAAGAGGTCTGAGTTAAAGTCGCCAAGCAAACGAAAGGGCTTGCCGGATATCTGCTTAGCAATGGTTTGTAAAATTTCACAAAAAGCCTCAAGGCAGCCACTAGGGGGACGGTATACAACTCCGTAGACAACCCCAACACCAGTGCTATCAGTGATTTCGGCGAATAAGCATTCAATGTTTACAGTACAGTAGGATAACTTTTCTAGGACAACCGTGTTAAGGTTGTCTGAGACATAAAGCGCAACCCCAGTGCCCTTTTTCTTATCTGGGAGGGTATTTTGATAAAAACTGGTGTAAGATGGGATCTGGTATAATTCTTGTAAGCTACTACCAACGTTGGTTTCAGCAAGTCCAAGAACATCAAATGGATGAGATAACCGTTTGAGTTCAACTTGGAATGTATCGAAATTACTGGCATTGCCATCAATGTTGAGGAACAGTGCTGAGAGGAAGGACCCATCACCACTGCTGATTTTTGTAGCTACTTCTGTGAATTCACGTTTGGAATAACGTTTACAGCTCTCGAGGGTATGACAAAATTTTTGGATGAGGGTGTCTTCTGCACCCTCATTGTAGGGCCTGTCCGACTTTTCGAGATCGTTTTGATTGTCAAAGGGGCAGTATCTATCCTCTGTGATAAGTGCACATTCTGGGCACATCCATAGGCCATTCTTGCACTTAAAACTAGCAGATTTAAAACATCTAGTATGGATAACTTTGGTGCAGTCTTCACATTCAAGCATAGGTTGCCCAATATTAATCGACTTACTGCACGGATAGCACACCTCCTTATTGATTTTCAAGTTCATTTTGATCAAGTGGGATCATATCCCACTGTCTGACCAGGTTTCCTCTGTCTAGTTCTCTCAAGTTTCTCACGCACATACACCCAATGTTTAACACATCTCACAAACTTAGATAGACCGCGGTTGCCAAGATGTATCTCATCCCCATCTCTGGTCAAGTTCATGGCAAGCAGACCTTTGTTATCAACGAAGTGATAGACACCGATCTGCCACACGCTTTGCTCGAAGCTTGACTCAAGCATATCATCTAGACAAGTCTGTTGAACATGATGATGTTCATGTTCATGCGGGGAAATCGCGAAGGCAACACAGCGGTAACAAATATCTTAATACGAGGGCATATAGTCTGGATCTGTTGTAGCTTCAAGTGGAGAATATCCACGAGTTGATGAACATCGTTGGGAGATTTCAAGTTCTCAGTCCGGAGATCATTCGTCCCACACACAATAACAGCATTGCTGTATCCTATGCACAGTGACGGGTCAATGTTGCTGATCTTGCTAGCTTTGGCTCGCATACCAGGGAAGGATTGACCCATAGTACCTGTTCCAGACCCAAACTTGATGTTCTTTGTGTTTGAGTCTCCAAGTATCACAGTGCTACGTTTGAACTGCTTGCTTATGGTTCTGAGTGTGATGGAATACCGGCCTGTTTGCACAGGGAGCTGACTGGATGGTGGAACTGAGTCTCCTGATCCTATACTATGCTGATACCATGCCTGGGAGGACCGTGTCATGATGTATACGGAGTTTGAGGCTGGATTAAGACAACTAGGATGGTCGGAAGTGTCTACTACACTATGAATAGGCCTGAAGCTGACTTTTCTCACGTCACCAATACTGATGGCCCAAAAATGAACTACTGTGATGAGGGTAGACTGGGCATCACTTTGAGGCTCATCAACCCAATACTGGCCCATTATATGGTGGTTAAGATCAAACAGTTAACTGCATAAATATTGTTTAGATAAAGTGCAAAGTGTAAAGCTTTTTTATTATGAGAGAGGAATACCTTATTGGAATGCCCTACCAGTGGATGTTAAGAACTCCTATAGTTTAGATAATTAAAAGATCAATCTAGAATGATTTAAGGAGAATTGTATCCTAAAAGGAATTTGTAATGATTATCATCATTAGAAAGTGTCTGACGAGGTGAATGGAAGGAGATACAGTAAAACCCCGATTTACTGTGGAGTTTGGGGGAAGGAAACATCCGCAGTAAATCAAATTATGAAAATGTGTGATGATCTTATGTATCATTATGTTTTGATTTGTGTGGGTGAATTGCTTGAAAATCTCTACAGATGAACTGGAGGGATATTATATTTCAGAACAGGATTCATGTCTTGCTACAAAGCGAAAAATGAACCTCTGTCAGTCACATTTCAACCTAAGATACATGACCATTGTGTAAGATAGTTTTTTCTTCTCGTTTCTTGCATATAGTGCAGGAATACTGACAGTAAAATTTGATGTGGCATACGGATGAGACACTCTTACATCAAAAAAAGTGACTGTAGTCCACAAGCAGATGTATATCTATATTTTTTGAGAAAAGAAAAGCGTTGGCCTAATATTAGATTGATTCATAATCAACCATTCTAACAATACTTCACAGGACTAGATATGAGTTTGTGCCAGAATGACATAGCTACTGATGCTCCAGAATGGCTCACTGGAGAACACATGACTGGTTAGTTTGATATTAAATACAGTGTCTATCTCATGAAAATGAAGACTTTAATTTGAAAGCTTCTAAAACAGAGAATCTCTCGTAACTTGTTTACCTGTTGCCAGGACCTTCCCCTGTAATTGTCATTTACCAATTCAAACAATATGTTACTTTACAGGTACTACCATCATGGCAGTAGAATTTGCTGACGGAGTTGTTTTTGGAGCTGATTCTAGAACTAGTACGGGAACTTATGTAGCTAACAGAGTAACTGACAAGCTTACCCAGGTTTACTGTTGCTTTTAGCTTTTCTTATATTTCCAGTACTGCTGCTACTTGGTGGTCGGAATTTATTATATTTATATATCGAGGGCCTTTTGACGGCACTAGTTACCACTAGCTACCAATAGCTACCACTAGTTACCAGTAGTTACCACTAGTAATAATAATAACCACTAGTTACCACTAGTTACCACTGCACTAGTCACCACTAATTACCACTAGTTACCACTATAATTAATTACCACTAGTTACCACTTACCACTATGTCACACGTCAGTATAATTGAGAAATCTAATCATCATGACGTGCAGTTATTGTTTGTAACAGAAATTGTTTTTATTTCAAATAGACAATAGAAAATAATTTCTCTTAGTCCTGAATTTTGATATCCTTATTGATTCATGATCTGTTCTTCTGTACTGTGATATCCCGTGTTTAAAGTTACTGTAACATGATGTTATACAGGTAGCAGACAAGATATACTGTTGTCGATCTGGCTCAGCAGCAGACACACAAGCTATCGCTGATTACGTAAAGTTTTATCTGGACCTTCAGGAGAACGAAACTAACGAGGAACCGACTGTCGAGGTAAGCTAGGCTTTTCATTTTTGCAGTTGAATGGATGCACGTCAGTTAGGTTAACTTTCTAATTTTGATTGATCTTTTTCTTTTAATTGTGAATTGAACTCCAAATTAAGCAAAGTTTAGAGCAATTTATTTCAATTTGGAGAATGTGTCCCGATTACACCTAGGAATAACCCTGGATCTGACTTGATAGAATGCTCATAGGACTTTTTCTTTGCGCTTTTACTTATAATGTAATGTCTGGTCATGGTCAAGTTTAAGGGCCCCTGTTAAGTTTAAGGGCCCCTGCTTCCACGTATATTCTTGATCTAGATTTTAAATTTAGGGCCTTAACTTTTAGACATTCATTAATAAACAAGTATAATAACACTATAAATACACGTGACAGCTGCAAATAAATCAGCTGTTAAATAATCAGAATGAGGCAATGGAATTTGACGATATTTCTCTGTTCAGGTAGCTTCGAGAATATTCCAGATGTTGTGTTACAACAACAGAGACCAGCTCTCAGCGAGTATTATATGTGCGGGCTGGGATAAGACTAACGGTGGACAGGTCTACTGTCTTCCTCTTGGAGGTAAATTAGAAGTCAAGGGTTAATGTTTCCACCCCTGATACGCTGAGACATTTTGATTCTAGGCGTGAGAAAGATGGGTTTTCCTGTTTGTAAAACGTAGAATAATTATTTGGATTCTATTTTGTTTCCGTTAATTGTAGCCATTCTGTTGTTTTCACATTTAATTTTCAGGTATGTGTGTCAGAATGCCATTTGCTATTGGAGGTTCTGGTAGTACTTACATTTACGGTCATTGTGACAATACTTATAAGGTTAGTTACAGACAGAACGCGTTTATAAATTACTAATATGTTAAAAATTGCAGTTAAAATATCATTTTTCACAGATTTTTGGTTTGACCATTATTAATATCCCTTATAACATAATGCAAAAAGAAAACTGACGATAGAATAAGACTGCTAAGAGAAATAACCAACGCGATCGCTTTGTATTGATCGTATAGCTTGGTAAATATTACATACCCAGAGGCCAGATAAATTAACACATTATAATCATATCTTATAAAGAATCTCATATCCCAGGTCGGTATGACGGAGGAACAATGTCTGAAGTTTGTAGCTGACGCAGTTGCCCTGGCAATGCACCGTGACGGCAGCAGTGGTGGTATGATCCGTCTGGCGGTCCTCACCAAGGACGGATGTAAGAGACTTAACATTCCCGGCAATCAACTTCCTACTTTCTGGTCCAAGTAAAGAAACTACTTCCGAGTACGGGGCCGGTCAGGGCAGGACATTTTGTTATCTCAGACTTGTTATAGTGTAACTTTTGGAAGGCTTATAAATTGCAACAGGGCTGTTAGTTTTCAGTAGTTTGGCTACTTCCGGTTAAGTGGTTTCTAATAATTGCCATTGCTGACGTGTAACTATTTTCATCTTGCGTTATTTTGCAAGTTTATAAGCTACTGTCGTCGTTTTTTGACTGTTAAGCATGTTCTGCCCGAGCCTAAATACTTTCCATAGAAATATAAAACTCGTATCCGAGCAAGACTATATAGATTTAAATAAATTGCACACTGGCTGTGAAACGTCTATTTGTAGTTGTATATTTATAATACAGTTGTTTAAAACGTTCTTTCTCACTTGCTCTCACAAAAAGACAAAACAAGGGTGTAAAAAGGGCCCCCTTTCACCGCCTCCCTGGTCCTAAATTGGTGTTATATTACGTTGTTTCCAGGTTACTCCTCTTTTGTTTTCCCTTGGACAATGTACCTTTGGTCTAAACATGTGTCCCGTAATGTGCTAATCTTATTCGAACCTGCCAATTGTGTTTAATTAGATAATATAAACCTTGGTGGGTGTTCGTGTTATTGTCAGTGCGTTTACTCTACCACTTCTAATGTTTTGCTGGTTTGTTTGCTGATGGGACTCTTTACTAGATGAATGTACTCTGGGGATAGTGTTGTTAGAATTAAAACTCGCAGCAAGATGTTGAGTACAAGAAGACTGGTTGATAGGAGACGCCTCTACAGATATATTATACTCGGCGCTGTTCTCGTGCTAGGAGGATTGTGTTTATATCTTCACAACACCTACACTGAAACTACAAACACGACGGATGTCGCTGCTTCTCCAACTGAACTAAGTACAGTTAATAAAACCAAGTGTCATATCCTCATCATGGTTTTATCCACTCCAAAAAACACGAGAAATAGAGAAATTCTAAGGTGGAACAGCTATTTGGGATATCCTTGGGTTTATAATCGGACAGACATTGATTTTAGATATGTTTTTATTCTGGGTAAAACGCAAGATAAAGCGATAAACGATTTTGCGGTAAAAGAAGCGGAGGTATACGGTGACATTGCAATAGGGGATTTCAAGGATTCCTACAGCAACTTGTCAGAGAAAGTAATATGGGGTTTTAAGTATGCTTTAAAGTACTTCGACTTCACATTTTGTGTCAAAGTGGACGAAGATTCCTTCATTAATATAACGTTTCTTATGGCACAACTGAACCAAGTTGAACCTCATAGTTTACCTAAATACTATGCGGGAAAGCCGCGACAAGGAGATCTCAAAGTGCCCAAACATGGGAAATTCAAAGTAGATTACTGGGAACACGATGAAATAGCTGAGTATGTCCAATACAACTTGGGTGGTGGGTATGTGCTATCACAGGAGGCCATGACTAACATAATGACAGCTCACAAATCTGGAGCAATAGAAATGCTTGCATGGGAAGATGTTTATATTGGCATGTTAGCTTATCTTGTAGACATTACCCCTATTAGAATATATCATTACTACATAAGTAAGTTTCACCCTTTTTGTACAGATGATAAATCCATATTACTTCATCACACCCAACCTGAGTTACAGGCAAGGATGCTTCACCATTATCATAAGAAAGGGAAGTACTGTCCTAAACAGATCTCAGAAGTTGAGGTGATGAAGTTGATTAATTCGTATGAAATAATCGATTGGCGTGATTACTGAATAATCGATCAGTTTAAATATAATTTAGGTTTTTTTTCTTCTTAGTTTATGTACTAAATGTTTTACTGTCTTCGAGCCAGCTATTATACATCATGATGCCAAGAATTTAACGTTTTGTCTTAACTTTCGTTCTCCTTATTAAAAACTTCACGTAATTTGTAACGGCGGTGCTAACTCCACATAGTTGCTCGTCCAAATACAGATCGGGCATGGACACATCCAGACATGCCATCTCGATTACAAAATTAAACACTGACACATCTATAATATCGATTTGTAATCAGTAATAACCATTACCTCTTTACTCTAATTAATTATTATGCTGAGGTAACTATACAACCAGTCCCTCGCTATAAGCTATATCGTACCAATCTATGAATTTCTATGTTTAATGTTTGATTCCAACCAAAATCACAATACCTCACTATTTTGAGCCAATCTATGGAATCTTAAGTTTAATTGTTTGTTCGTCTTTTCTTTCCCTGCTAATACAATGCAAGACACGCTAGACAATTAAATACCGATCAAGCTCCTTAGTTATTAGTTAAATGTTACCCCTTGATATACCTCTTCATATTTGCATCTATAATGATGTTTCTACCGGAATGTATAACCTTGAAACCATTGGTAAAGGCCCACTTTAATATGATGACATTGAAAGGTAGATCGCAGTAGGAGATTGTCTGAAACTGGTTATTCTAATATTAGAAACTATGCACAAACGAGCTTGAAATTAAGTGAACCAATGCAGTAAATAATAAGTGGCATAGCTATTCGTTCTTCATCGAACTTTGTAAACGTGACTTGTTTTAAAACATGACTGCCATCAGCCATGACTAACCTTTGAGGAGTTAGTACTTGGAAACCCACATAATGATAGCATCTAAAACATTGCCTGCCTCTGGGTCGAGAACTCTGGAACCAACATGTGATATGTTGTTAATCATTTCAAAGTCTACATTTACTGTGTTAATTTGTAGCGACGGTTTAAACGATAGATGAACTTAAAGAAATTTTGGTAAAGATTGCCAGCTTTGGTCACTTTCAAATATGTACGTTTGCGTGGGCCGCGAAAAGTAAATTGTATACAAACAATTTTAAATTTCGCGCGCACGTACGTTTCTTACTCTAATAACTCCGCTATTAATATAATAGTAAGCACGTACCGTCACTCTTTTTTCTTATTTCTCACAGAGATGTAATTTTGTGTTTTCGGGCCTTTGGTGACAGTATAATAAGAGTGGCAATAAGGGCCGATCTGAAATAATTAAATATCAACTGATGAAGAACAAGACGGACAAACTGCTTTATATTTTAACGAGTGATACTCTTAAGCAGTAAAATATTTTTTTCGGATATATCAAGACTTTACACACGCTGCAACCCCTTTTGATTGCGCGCAGCCGGCCGGCCGCAAAAGGGTCACACCATTTAAAGGGAATTGTACTATTTGGCGGGACCCAGAATATGGCTCCATATTATGTGATTTGACCATATTTGGATGTAATTGCATCAATTACATTGCGGCCGGAGAGGTATACAACGTGTAGCAAGCTGATTGACCATTGTTAATGATCTGGCCCGGCGCGCGCTACTTCGAAGAAATTTAGACGAGTAACATCCGTCAACAAGCTGAGTGCTGAGCGCGGCCCAGTAAGAATGCTAGCTACGAAGCAAGAATGCTTATAGTTTTCGCGGCGCGTCGAAGCGGCGAATTCCTCCAAATTCATTATGAACATAACTGTAATAGCCTTCGGCGGCGCGCGCTTCGCGCGCGAAAAGTGGCATGCAACGTATGTCAAGTAATAGCTTGATGTACTCCCCAGGTACGAACCTTTCGTTGCTTAAGGCCGCTTTAAAAAATAGATGAAAAGTATAGTGTATAAAACGAACCCGATTTTTGCTATTTTATTTAAAAATAAGCCAAAAACTACGGTATTTAATTTTTAAATGCAAACTTCTTTTCACTTTTATTGTTATTATATTATACCTGGCTGCACTTGCCAATCCCTATGCGCGCGGTACTCTTTTCAAGCTTCCTGAACGAATTACGGAACGTGAGAGGAGCAAGCAATAAATTAACAAGCTTGAAGTTAAGTAATTGTTGTCATATCAACAAAATTTGCAGAAATCAGCATTAAATTAACTAGCCGCATAAAATAGTATACAAATTGAGCTATAATCAATCATTCCGGTACAAAATATTTTTTCCTAGCTTGCTAGTTAATTGCTCGCTACTGATCTCACATAAGAGAACTCTGAGAATTAGCTCGAAAAAAGCGCCGCGTGTACACCACGCCAAATTAACACCGTAGTATGAAAATCGAGCGCTAAAACGAATACTGTAATATTTTCTCAAGTATTCTCCGGGAGTTTTAAGTATTAGAGAATAGGGGTCGTTTACATATTACGTAAACTAGTGTAATGCTAGTGTAATTTTGACATAACAAAAGAAAGATATTGCGACGTGGTAAGGTATGCGACGACAAGAATAATATTCGCAATGTTAAGAACAATGCTCATTGCTCTACGAGGTCACAGAGGCAAGAATATGGACAAAAATTATGAGACCCCTTTGTCAGATGCGAAAATTGCGAAAAAAGTTAGAACGTAATATGTGAACGACCCCTTATTCTTGCACTTTAGGATACTTTTTACTAAATATGTAGTATGAAGAAATAAAGCTTCGATGTTCTGCAAACCCTGTTCAAATCAAATCAAATCAAAACTTTCGACCAGCTTTAATTCTTAAAATTGCTCTTTACATTGGGTGAACTTAACAACAGTAAAGGGCGGGGGTAGGACATGTATTAACTTATTTGGTACGTTAAACAATGACCTTACAGACTATCACATTAGTTCAATGTTTGTTGAAAATTTAGGAAATGTTTATAATATTGCTTTGAATTGATCCACAGTGTGTAAACAGTGAGTAAACAGTTGAGTAAAATGTAGCTTCCACAATTATTATTTAAATTGATTGTATTGATTAATCAGTGATACTTAATGAAATTGTCTTTCCTATAATTATGATTTTATCCCAGCTTACAATTCTTTTATGTGTTTATTTCAGTATCATTTTCCATAATGGTACTGGGTTATTGACAATATACTCCATTTTGCATAGGTATGTTCAGGACAGAAGCTTTTCAACAATAACTGAGTGGTGTGATATTCAACCTTTCCTTATCCATTACACGAAGATATCTTCTATCCTCTAACTCTGATAGCAACTCTTTAAAACATTCCAACAGCCTGGTTACAGAATCACAGTCAAAATGACGTCAATAATGGACATGCTTGTGGATGTTCCTTTTGAGGTTTGTTCTAATTCTAAATAGTATTTTTACATAAAGGACTGAAAATTACGGTAATGTTCAAGATGTCAAATAGTGGGATTAACTATCAATTAAAAGCACCTGAGAATGAATTGAATAAGTTTGTGACTGAAGTACATTTAGCCATTTCTTAAGAGTCATTACACAAGTCATTGCATTACCTATTTATCTAATATAACCAGGTTCACATTTTGCACAGTTTTTAAGTTACAACTCTCAGGATGTTGAGGAAAATACCGAATGTGTTGTTGAATCAGAAAATATAGAAGAAACAGCCAACAGCAGTGCTGATGAAAAGAGCGATGAAAAGAAAACTGACATATTTCTTCTCACGGACGAGGAAGAAGAAAATAATGATTCAAATAATATCAGTTCTTACTACACTGAACCAATAGTTATTCAAAGTAAGCAAATTTTGATCAGGAGAGGTTAATTAAAATTAAAAGTAGAATGAGTTTATGTCTGCTTATCTTTTTAGCCTCTTTTGGCCCCCGGCTCCAGAGATGTCTAAACAGGGAATGGTCAACTGCTAAAGTAGGACCAATACTACAAACACTGATTTAATTACTTGCCTCTATTACATGTTTGATATGTAATGCCTTATTGTAGTCTTGTAATCAATCATTGTTCAGATGTGAAGCCAAAAGAAGTTGAGAAACAATCACCCATCAAAACTTTCAAGTCAACAAGATCGAAACCAGTGAAGAAGTCAGGAAACAACACAGAGTCTGAGAACGATACAGATGGGGAGACGGTGACAGGACGAGATCTTAGTCAGCCTGAACGAGAGGAGAGTCCTTTCGATCCAGACAATCCAGACCCTAATGTAAGTTAAATTAAAATTATTTAAGTTTGAAAGTTAAATTATTCAAATTTGGATATATTTACTGTTACCAATGTTGGTTAGTTAAATTATTCAAATTTAAATACCTTTAACAGTTAACTGGATGATTCTAATTCAAGGTGTATTCCTAAAAACCTCCACAGATTATAGAAGCAAAATTAGATTATATGAACATAATTAGTAATTATACATAAATTATTCTGTGTAAAAGTTGATTTAATTAATGAACGTATCTTGGCAGGGTCCCAAGTACTGTCACTGCAGGTGGGGGGAGTCAGGGGTGATGGTGGAATGTGAAGAATGTAACGAGTGGTACCACGACGAGTGTATAGGTCTGACTGAGGAGGAGACTTACAATATTGAGACTTACTACTGTGCTCCTTGTTGTAGCTCTAACAGTGACCTCGTTACCAAGTACAAGGAGGATCCTGTGAAACTGCGCCAACAGATTATTGATCAGGTGATTGTTAATTAAGTAGCTAATTAATTGAGTAGTAGTTTAGTAATTACTTTTGATTATCTATGTTATTATTAATTGATAACCTAATTTGAAAGTGATCTGAATTGTAAATAACTAGCTTACTAGATAACTTAATTGACAATTTCATAAATAAGAACTAATTCTGCATTAGTCTGAATTGCTTACGAAAACTTATTGTTTTTATCTGTTGTTCATTATATTATCATTATTATATGTATTATATTATTATTTCCATTCCTAGATAAGAGACGAAGAGAAGCTGACTAAGCCAAAGAGGAAAAAATCAAACATAAAAGCAGAAACGAAAGCGATACCAAAGAGACCTAAAGCAAAATTAGCCACCCCAATCAAAGCAGCCACTCCGAAAACCCCGAAAACCCCGAAAACAAAAGCTCCCAAACCAAAGAGAATAGCCCAATCTGAGCACAAGGAAACAAAACGAAATAAAATACTAAACAGGTCTATCCCGGTGAAGAGAAGTTACTCAGACGACAGTAGTAGTGATGAAGATAAGGTAGCGTTTGTGATATGTGAGGAATGTGGCGACTCGTTCCCCAACAAGAGGGCTCTAGTGAGGCACAGTAGGAAACATGAGAATCAGACTGATGTTAAGTATGAGTGTGACGAATGTGGCAAGGTTAGTGGAACTTGGTTTGTTATATAAAAACCTGATCTATTTGTTTATTAACTTAACTTACTAATTAACCAATTGACTTAACCGAAAACTTTAACACTTAGTTTACCGATATAAATACGATTTGTAACACTAAGCAACTTTCCTGACCAACACTCCTTGTCAAAGAGTTCTTTATTTCTTATTTCTTATTTATTTAAACTGACACATCTTCCTCCTATCCGCAGACATTCAACACTTCTAAATCACTGAGGGATCACGAGGTGATACATTCCGGTGTAAAACCCTTCAGCTGCATGTTTTGTGGGGAGGCCTTCTACCTCATGTCACAGGTTAGTCTATACCAGGATAAACTTACTTAACTAATTTAAAAACTTACTTCACTAATTTAAAAACTTACTTAACTAATTTAAAAACTTACTTAACTACCTAACTAAATTAACTAATTATTTCACCGTCAGTTAACTAGTCACACAAACTCGAAGCACCTGAACGTCAGACACCAATGTGACCACTGTTCCCGTTCCTATAGCAACAAGCCCTCACTTGTAACACACATGAAGAAAGTACACGGAGAAAACGAAGACTCCGACTGAAGATCCAATCCGCTGTTAAATACACGATTAGTAAATTAATTAACGATATAATTAATTAATTGCATAATTTCAAGATAAGTATTTGCACTGATGAACTGGGGCTGGTATCGCTCATTATTACTGAAATATTAAGGTTAAGTAATGTCAGAAGTGCTTTATATAATTTTATTGTAAAAACTTCAGAACAGCCGAAGTCGAGGCCGTTAATTTGGGTTACATTTTCTTAGATTAATATCCTACACTGTTATCCTACAGATATCCTACAGTTTGCATTGTTTTTGTTAAATTGAACAATTTTATTCAATTCATTAATCATTATTTTAGTATGATATTGTATTTAACCTGCTGCAACTTATTAAATATCGGTAATATCATCCCTGTATCTCAACATTCAACTAAATTAAAAAAAGAGGTTTTGCTCCGCATTTTTAGCTATCAAATTCAATTGTAACCTTTAAATCTTAAATATTAATGTTCTAAATTTTATGCTTATTACAGTATTGCACGAATAACTAGTTTATTAGCTCACTCCAGTACAACTATAATTTAAACTAGTTTCCAAACAGGATTTGTTATTGATAAGTTTATTGTGTGACCGTACCGAACTTTAAATATTTAACAAGTCGAAGAACGGTTGTTTTATTGTTTTCAAAATTAGTTTTTAACTAATTAGTACCTGACCCCCCCCCCCACTCCCCGCTGTTATAGGTCTTAAATATCATGATACCGTAATTATAAGTTTGGTTAAGATAGTGAAGATATCACATAACATTACATGACATTTTTACTTTTTTAGCGATGGACACTGACGTAGAGGATTTGGAAAGTATCATATACCTTGAGAAAACTGGTAAGTTGGGTAATGTAATCATGTGATAATCAAATTCAAATAACAGTGTCAATTATTTCTTTAAATAATTGAAATTCTTTTGTTTTTTATTCAGTTCCATACCACCCGGCACCGTACCCCTCCCTCCCCGCCTTATATCTCATCTCCGCAGAGAAGAAGCTGTCAGATGGAGAGAAGAAGCTGTCCGATCTGAGAGAATACCACGACAAGGTTGTACACCGGCTAAGAGAGAGGGAGAGCCACGGATCTTCTACGGTTGGAAATTAACTTTATTGTTTAGTTTAAACTTTTCTCAATCCAAATTACTGATCGATGATTTAAAAATCCGGAAACAAGAATCATCATCAGTAAAACAACAAATTTAGTACTCCGCATTGTTCATCTAATCCCAATTTACAAGTTTATAGATATAAACAATATAAATAATAGCGCTAATACTAAGTGTTGCAGACTGCTGTGCCCACATATGAAGAGCTGAAGAAGATGCTAACTCCAGCTCCCCCCGTGCTAACAGACCTGTCCCTATACGACCTTTCTCCTCCTACACGACACCTCGAGTACTGTGAGACTCACTCTCCTCGGCAGGTATCAGACCAGGACGTTAACCAGGACGTTGAGATACAGTTAGAGCAGTGGCGTGCCTCGCTGGAACCTTTTGACAGGGCCATTCTACGCGGCGAGGTTACGCCTGAAGGTGAGATGAAGCGCAGCGAGGTTACGCCTGAGGAAGAGATGAAGCGTGGTGAGATTACGCCAAACAGAGAGAATTGTAAGGAGAATTGCGAGGTTAAACCTCAAATCGCAGACTCTACTGAGCAGATCATGTCGAACTGTCACGTGTCCAGTGATGTAGTTTCCATGGCAATGGACATTGAGTACACTACAGAAGTACCAAAGAGCATGATTGTTGCTCCTGCTACTGAAGTAAAAACAAGCAGGCGCGCTCTGTACTCACACCAAACAGACTCTGTCAAGCGCACGAGACGAAGCGCACGATTCTGAGGGTGCATTATAGCACAGATGAACAGTTCAGCCCACTGTAAATAATCAAATAGGATCTCTTTCAGTTGTACTTATAATCCACGTAGTGCCTGCTGTGCGAATGTTTTGTATGAATCTGGTTGAAAAATAAAACTATTGATTGATGAATACTGCAATGAATACTACGGGTTATCACTGCCATTCATCATTTGTTACAGAAATTGCAATCAAATTACGTATACCTAGCCTATTACTTGAGTAGGTATGTAAGATGTGCACAAAATCTACAATGTCTTCAACGTGTTTTACATAGTTACATGTATTATTTAAACTGAAATGTGAAGGAAACGATATGATATTCAGGCTCCAGCTACTGTTTTCAGTGTTCACTTTGAATAAACTTTATTTATAAAATTATGACAATTTGACGGTGAATCATGCACTATTTAATTAGAATTTAGCTTTAAAGCTATGTTTACTCTGGTTCTTATACTAATATTAAATATATTATGTATTTCGACAAATGACCACTGACTGTTCCCGTTATTGTTAACTTGTTAATAAACTCGGGTACTCAACTTTGTACTCTATTACTTGAATTACTTACGCTCTTATTTTACATAGTTGTTATTTTAAAGTAATAATAGCATGTAGATTATAAGAGTAGGATAGTATGTAAAGATACGTGAATTCAATGCTATTTGAAAATTTCGTATTTTATGGAGATTGTTGTTGATTTACTTGCTTTAATCCATGAAAATACTGTGATATTTTATGTAAGTGGTCATGGTTATTAACATGATCAGAATACTTTATAGAATTTGACATACTCTGATTCTAATTTCTAAATAACGGCAGCATTTTAGTATGTAGAACAAGATACAAGCTAGTCTCTGATATTGGAGGAATATCTGGAATTGAAGAAGGAGTGTTACAGTGTTACAGTGTTACAGTTTTATAGACTGAAAAGTGTATCAGTATGACAATAGTGGTATGGGAGTGGGAGAATGATGCTAACATCTACCTTCCTTATTCTAGTGAAGTATCCTTTCAGTTAGAGGGAGCTCGTATTGCTAATATTAAAGAGGTGACTCCGCCGTAAATTAATCTTTTAAAAATATAAAGACAAGTTTGACCCGGTAAAGCTAATATTTTTATTTATCACTCCAGATATATCTGAAAGTTTCAATACATTTGTTTGTTTAAGTAACTTGTAAATGTGTTGCAGGTTTTGTTGGGAGGAATAGATCCTTATCTGGAAACTTTTAAAGTAAACATTCCTAACATGACACAGATAACAACTTATAACGCACGTAGTAGAGTTGTAAGGAGAGTGGTGATTAATCCCTCACATCCCTTCTCAAGAGGGTCAGTTTATACTTAATGTAAAATTACAGTGTTACATAAGTTCTGACTGACTTGAATGTCCTGCGCAGCAGTTTGAAGCTTCTTTAAATTATTTTTATTCTTATTGTATTGCTGTGTAAATTTAATTATAATTCTATTTGCAGGACTAAACATATGACCAGTACTTCTATCTGTAGGACTAAACATCTGAATAGTAATTCTATTTGCAGGACTAAATGGGAGTGGAACTTCCACCACGAACACTGGTTTCCGTACGGAACTGAAGTAGCTAAGAATATCCAAGAAGCATTTGATGGGACTGCGGGTACTAATAAAAGTATTCAACTACCAACTTTACTTCCAGGCTATGTTATAGATGTGGGAGCCATGCTGCAGACTAACTCTACCACGGGGTTTCAACGCAAGGTTAGTAGAGGGGGGCGCAAGGTTAGTAGAGGGGGGAACGCAAGGTTAGTAGAGGGGGGGACGCAAGGTTAGTAGCGGGGGGGGGACGCAAGGTTAGTAGCGGGGGGGGGGGGGGGGGGGGGGGGGGGGGGGGGGGGGGGGGGGGACGCAAGGTTAGTAGGGGGGGGCGGGGGGGGGGGACGCAAGGTTAGTAGCGGGGGGGGGGGGGGGGACGCAAGGTTAGTAGCGGGGGGGGGGACGTAAGGTTAGTAGGGGGACGCAAGGTTAGTAGCGGGGGGGGGGACGCAAGGTTAGTAGGGGGGGACGCAAGGTTAGTAGCGGGGGGGGGACGTAAGGTTAGTAGGGGGGACGCAAGGTTAGTAGCGGGGGGGGGGGGACGCAAGGTTAGTAGCGGGGGGGGGACGCAAGGTTACTATCTTTAACCAATATCACCATCATGGAACCACGTGATGTATAGATTGTAGCTGCATGAAGACACTTGCCTTTACATACTTCTTGATGCCCAATTATTTAAATATTTTCTTCAGAAAATCCGCTTCATTCACATTGTTTCAGATCCGAAGTGTTAGTTGTACTCCCTACCGGTCTCATACTTCTCGACCTGCTCTACCTCAACCGACACCGCAACCCGCTCAACCGACACGACGCATTGTACCACAACCTTTACCACGACCTGTAGTACCACAACCTGCAGTACAACGAGGAGCTCAGCCTGCAGCACCACGAGGAGCTCAACCTGCAGCACCACGAGGAGCTCAACCTGCAGTACCACAACGAGGAGGTCCTGTACAACCGGCTAACAAACATAGAGGACATGCTCTACCACGCGGTGCTGCTGCCGGTCCTGGTGCTGGTGCTGGTGCCGGTGCTGGCGCTGGTGCTGCTGGTACTGGCGCTGTTGCCGGTCCTGGTCCTGGTGCTGGTGCTAGCTCCTCGTCTCAAGGTGCCCCCCTCCACAACGCTCTCCAGACATTAATAAGTAGTTCGTGTATGCAATACAGACAGTCAGGGACTACACCTGACGTATGTTCGGTTTGTCAGAACAATGTTACAGATGCATCAGACTACACCACGTCACCGCTATTACTGGGGTTACGATACGACAAGATAACACTAAAGTGTAACCACCACCTTCACGCGCAGTGTCTTCACGCGCTCGTCTCCGCAAGTAGTGAAACTTCCTCATTTAGGTGCCCCGAGTGTACACAAAGTTTTGGGATTAGGACGGGGAATCAGCCGGCTAGTGGTAAAATGGCGGTTAAAGTAGACAACAGCATGAGTTTAGCTGGCTACGAGCAGTTCGGGACCATAATTGTCACGTACAGTTTTACCTCGGGTGTTCAAGACGGAGTTTCTTACAACACACAAGGATTCCCGCGCATCGCATACTTCCCGGACAATGATGAGGGTAATGATATTGTGGATCTGATCAAAGTAGCCTTTAAAAGGAGACTGATATTTACTATCGGGGATTCAGTGACCTCGGGTGCTAAGAACTGTGTTGTATGGAATGATATCCACCACAAGACCAGTACACGACGGGGAGATACGTACGGATATCCGGACCCTGGATATCTTGCCAGGGTCACAGCAGAGCTTAAGAGTAAGGGAGTCGAGTAAATAGGGGGCTACTTAAATAATATTTACTGTCTTTTTTAATCAATTGTTAAGACCGGATATTTTATCAGATTCAAATTGATTATGCTTAGTATTATTCGATTGTTTTTCGTCATGTGTGAATTTGAGAAACTTGCGTTTTATTTTTAATCCGTGTAATCGTTTAGATTTTTAACATTAAAATATGTACATAACATTTTTTATTGAAATTGGCAAGAACTGAATAACTGTTAAGAGTATGCTGCCTGAATCCTGGTTGTTCAGGATTTAAGTTTTAATTCATCACTGATAATAATATTAACCAATTCAATATGAATAAGATACTGTTTTGATATAGCTTTGTTGTTTCTTCTTTGTTTAAAATTATATCAAATTTATACTCTTGTTTCTTTCGACTGCCAAAATTCTTTTTATATAAGATATTTCATATTCTACATTGCTCAATTCATTGCAATTTAACTTGTGTGTAAAATATATGCGTCTATTTCAACGTACATTCACTGACAGTATACAATGGGAACATAGCGTCATGTCAGAGTTAAAGAGAAATAGATTTGCGGGTACGCCCGGCAGCGTACCTGCTGGTCCAGGTACGCCCGGACAGCCTAACACTCCCGGACACACAACTACGCCCGGACGGACTACGCCTGCTTATCAGATCAGGGGCATGCCAACTCCAGACAGACAAACAGGTTAGTTAGTTTCTCTTATATTCTACTTCTAGGAGAACGGGAGTATTTGCCGTATTTTGCCAATACTTCAATTTCGAAGTGAATATTTTGAAATGATCGCTTTAAAAATAAGGTTTAATCTATTTGTTTATCCAAACTCTTCCAGGTTCCACTACCCCCGGTCGTACTCCAGGCTCAACTACACCCGGTCGAATGTCTGGCTCAACTACGCCTGGGCGCATGGCAGGTTCAACTACGCCGGGTCGTGGTCCGCTGCGCAGCAACATCAAGCAGCGCTCAGTACTGCGCACGCCCGGTACTCCCGGTCATGATACCCCTGGGAGGGGTACTCCTAAACGTACTCCTAAACGTCCTGCTGAGTCCCTGGTTTTTAAGGAAGAAGTACAGAGACATACTGGTTAATATTATTTTCCTTCTTCTGGCAGTTTTAATAGAAAACCTATCGAGTAAATGTGAACTTTTAAGAGAATTTGTTGTCAATAATTAGAACAGTGCACTAAACCGTTCTATTTCAGTGCATACGTTAGTATTCCGTTCTCTAAAAAGAACGCACGATATGTTCCTATACGACCAGTGGGCTGCTCTACCTACACCAGAAGAAATTAAAGAATCCCGCAAAAATTACAAGAAACAGTCTGAGTATTCTCATGTTAAAGATATGGACGCTCCTGTGATTGTTAGGAAAGAAAAGAGTGTCCCACTGGGACCACCAACTTCAGGTTTGTTTATTATTGACTTTTAATTAATATCTTATAAACTTTTAATGCTTCCATGTTCTGTACAATCATGTTCTAAATATATGTTTAAAATCGTTTTATTTCGCTGAAATCCGGGATTTCTACCTTACAAATGTTCTAACACTGGTTAACCTGCAGGACAAGAACTAGTAGCAGCACAAAACAACAACATGCCATCAGATAAACAGATAAACAACGCGCTGGCAATTAACCAGAACACTAAGACGTTAACGTTGGCCTCAAGACGAGCTCCACTACCTAAGCCTCAGTGGCACCCACCATGGAAACTAATGAGGGTTATATCCGGACATTTGGGGTGGGTCAGATGTGTAGATGTTGATCACACTAATGACTGGTTTGTTACTGGGTCAGCAGATAGAACTATAAAGATATGGGACCTTGCTACTGGAACGTTAAAGTTATCATTGACTGGGCACATTTCTACAGTGAGAGGAGTTGCTGTAAGTGATAGGCATCCTTATCTGTTTAGTTGTGGGGAAGATAAACAAGTCAAGTGTTGGGATCTTGAGCAGAACAAGGTAATTTTAACATTTACTTATCTTATTTAATAATTGATCGATAGTCTGTTAGTGTTCTGCTTTTAGCTTCATGAACGACTAGAGTCAAATTTAAGTCGGTCACGCTTAAAATATTTCGTTTGCGTAGCGCGCAATGACAAAACACAGAAAAGAATCATTTAATTCAGTCGAAAACCTGATGCGCGTCGTCGCGCTCGCTTAAACAAAATTTTACCGCGCATGTTGACTGACCTGCAAACCGGCGTTTCTCACTTTAGTCAGTAGACATTCCAGTGCAGCTCGAAGTCCTATATTACTTGATTAGCTTCAATTAACGAAATATGTGTTAATCTGCTTAAATTAAAAAGAGAGTTTGGTAAAAATGTCTCTTTTGTATTATGGATCGGGGAATTAGCATATCTGGTCTTAATCTTGTTTCAAGCAACAGATGCTGTAGAAGTTTAACTAAAATCACGTACATCCAGAAGTCATTTCTCCCGGAGCGAGTTATTCTATATTGGAACAAACTCCCTCCGGACGTCAAGAACTCTGTGACAGTTTTAGGCTTTAAAATTAAATTAGAAGGATTTAAGAAAGATATGATTTCTAAAAGTATTACAAATGATTGCTTTTTCTGGAATGTTTCTAATGAAGTTTTAGTAAGAATTGAGGGAGCCAGTTATGTCAGGAATAAAGAGAAACATAACGATTATCTTTGGTTTCATCCTTATGTGGCAAAGAAGCGATTTATAAATCTTTATTCCACTGGGAAGTTTGATTAGGTTTTTAAAATAGGATAATGTTTTGATAAATTTAAAAAAATATTGTATTTGTTGGCGGGGAAATATTCATTATATATTTTTTTCACATAGCGCGATGATTTTTTTAGACATGTGTGACGATGTGATGTCATAAATTTTACTTTACTTAACTTTACTTAACTTTACTTTGTAAGTCTGAGCACATTGAAAGAGACTAAACTGTCAATATTTCAGGTAATCAGACACTACCACGGTCACTTAAGTGCAGTGTACGCTCTCTCAGTGCACCCTACACTGGACATACTGTGTTCTGTGGGACGTGACGCCTCCTGCAGAGTCTGGGATATGAGAACTAAAGCCTGTGTACACACACTGACAGGACATACTAACACGGTGGCTGATGTCAAAACACAAGCTACAGAACCGCAGATTATAACAGCTAGTCATGACTGTACTGTCAGGTAATATCTGCTCACAATACGAGTTATAACTGTCTTATTTTGTCTCCTAAAGTCGTTAACCTAATGGCAACTGTATTGTTGTCCAAAAGACGATGTTGTATCTCTTAGAATGTTCTAAGACATTATCCTGATTTATTAAAATGATCGTGACGTCATACCAATATCAGGTTATGGGATATAGTAGCAGGAAAAACACGAGCAACCCTAACAAATCACAAGAAGAGTATAAGGTCCCTTGTGATGCACCCCACACAGTACTCATTCGGCAGTGCTAGTGCTGACAATATTAAACAGTGGAAATGTCCAGATGGGGAGTTTATACAGGTTAGAAAGTTATTTGCAATTAGAATTAGATCCTTTAGATTAGAATCAAATTATAATCAATTAATTACGCAGCAAATGATATTATTTAATAATGTTATTGAATAATTTAAAGTTGTTTCTGTATTTCCTCTCCCTGTAGCTGTTCTTGTGTTAGATTTGAGCAACTAGAAATGAAAGCTTTTTCGAGGTTTAACTAACAGATAATAAATTTCAGAACCTTTCCGGTCACAATGCTATTCTAAACGCTCTGGCTCTGAATCAAGATGGTGTTTTGGTGTCCGGAGCTGACAATGGCACTATTCACTTCTGGGACTGGAAAACGGGGTACAACTTCCAGAGGTTCCAATCTCAAGTTCAGCCCGGTTCTCTAGACTCAGAGAACGGACTCTTCGCTATGCGCTTCGATCACAGGTTCATGTTCTCTCATATACGGGCAGATACAGATAATAGCAAATATTTCATTATATAATATATCAGCTTAAAGTAACTAGAACTTTACCTAACAATTAGTTATTCAAAACTGGTAATTAGTAATTGGTAACTGGCATTAAGTAATTGGTAACTTGTAATTAGTTTCAAACCTTTTTACCATCTGCAGTGGTAGCCGACTGATCACGTGCGAAGCTGATAAGACGATTAAAATCTACAAAGAAGACGAAACTGCAATAGAGGAGCCCATCAACTGGAAACCTGATCTACTCCGCAAGCGTTACTAGAAGTGACGTTATTGCTGTGACGTTATTACTGTCTATATTGATTCTTTTATGATAGGTTTTTAAGAAAAGAAACAATAACTGTCGATTGGAGGACTGCCAATTGAAAAACATGCTCCCTTATAAATGTATTATAAGTTTGTGCTGGAGAGCCTGCTCCTTTATAAATGCATTTTGAGTTTATTATGGAGAGCGTGCTCCTTTATAATTTTAACACAATGTCAGCAGGTGAGCTCTTTGTCTTGATCAGACTGTTAATGTTTTTACATTGTTACCACGAACTGTGTCTCATTGTGGGGTTACAGTTGCGGGCCATCTTTTTTAATTTTCTTATGATATATTTTTTGATGCAGTTGTATCAGTACACAGTATGGGGTGGTTTCAGTAATGTGTTACTATGGTAACATGTTGCTATGGTTAAAGTTAAAATAGTTTAGGTTTAGGTTCTGCGTCGGAGGAAGAACAGGATTCATTTAAAGAATTTGAAATGATAATGATTTTTGACTGAACTTGAGCATTGATACATTGCTTTTTCATTTGTCCAAACTTACAAAGGCCTCGAAGGAGTGTAATGGTGTAATGACAGGAACAAAGGCTAGTTTGTCAAAACAAAGGCTCCGTCATTGGTTACATAAATGAAACTATCTGCAGGTCAGTGTACTTGCAGTGTACTTCCACTCATGATACGACTGGGACACGGCTATCATTATATGATTATCCCTCGCATTGTGGCTGAGGACGGACTATCCATGCTTAATACTACTGCAGCCACTAAACCTGGCTGTTCTTTTGTTCTAACTCTTTTTGGTTTTTGTTCATTTACCTTGCTGATGAGCGAGCGTGTATTTTTTGAATTCCGACATCTGTGACTGATATTTCCTGGATGTCTCAACTTGCTGCCATGCTGGCTATAAATTTATCCATCCAATTTCAACTTGCATTGTACACTATTTATATTTCAGCCGCACCTGTTATAGTATGTAGTAATGAATGAATAATTTCATTAAGTGTTGAATGGGTTTCAATTTGCATGCAGTATTTGTTCGTGCACCAACAGCGACACAAGTATCCACCAGCCCACCTCACCCTGATATACGATCTTGGGTCTTGACACCATTGTAAGGTTATACGGGTTCCTGAATCCTGCTAGTCAAAAACTCACACATAAGATTAGATATTATTGAAACGATTAAAATGGAGCTTAATCGAACAAAACATAGCTGAGCACAGATAAAGTTGCCTTTAGGATTGTAAAGATGAAATTATCATATTAATGCACTATTTTGGAGTTGTTAAACTGGAAACAGGCGCATAGCTACAGCTACTGTTAATATTTTGTGTACATCTTTGTACCAGTAATTAACGAAACCTGGTAGTACCTGGTAGTATTGCTCTAAGACCCATTTTTATTTTACAAACAGTGTTTCTATATATTAAAGTCACTATTGTGACGGTAGTCGGTACATTAGAACTAGACAGGCAGCAAAACCCCAGACGAGGGAGCAGTAATTAAAGTGAGACTGCACAGTGCACAAAGCTGTGATATTTTTGTAAACGTACTTCCAGAGGCAAATATTTTTCAAGTTTGTACATGACTCCAATGTATCTGGCCATTTTCATGTTCATCATTCATGACAGAAATATGTTGCGACCAGTTCAGTTTGTTATTTATAATTATAACTCTTAAGAAACCGGCTTTTGTTTTTCTTTCGATTGTGACACCAGAAATTACTACATCGCGAAAAATGAGGTTCTTTTGCCGCGAAAAGATCATATAATTCGTTTTTAAGGTTTAGAGCTAAACCGTTGTTATTTACCCATTTAACTATTACTAAGACATCGCTAAAAATGTTTAGCTTATCATAAACCTCGTTAATATTTTCTCCTGTTAGTAAAATGTTTGCATCATCTGCGTACATGATTGATGATGCAAACATTATTCATATTAGCAGTATTTCTGAAATTTGAGGCAGATCGTGTATGTAGTTTATACTGACAGTGAGTTAGGATTTAGGAAAGCCGAAATGTCACTCCATGTTGAATCCTGGTGCTCTTCATTGGTCATGGCGTCTCCAATAAAATTACATTGACTATTTTGAGCGATAATGCAGAATCACTCTGGCCGAAAATTTTAAGATTTTAAAAGTTTTCCTGGAACCTTGCTGATGAGCGAGCGTGTATTTTTCAACTCCGACATCTGTGACTGATATTTCCTAGATTGTAGATATTTCACCATGCTGCCATGGCACCATTCAACCATGCTGGCCATTATGGAGCCTTTTGGTCTGCATGGTAAATTGTGCTGATCATTGTAATCATTTTATATTAAAGTGGTTTTATATTAAAGTGGTTTCAACCAACTTATTTTCTTGGTTTGTGCTAATGGCAGCACAAATAAGACGGTCATAACGGAATAATAAAATCTGTCCAATGTGCTTCTTGAGTTTAAATGTATCTATTCAACTTGCATTGTACACTATTTATATTTCAGCCGCACCTGTAGTATGTAGTAGTGAAGTAAATTATTTCATTACGAGTTGAATGGGTTTCAATTTGCATGCAGTGTTTGTTCGTGCACCAACAGTGACACCACCGCAAGTTTCAACTTCAATGTCTCGCCCGATTTTTGCTTTACAGTTTGCAGGCCATAAATGAATGGGAAAAGCGAAACAAATGTACAACCATATAATTTGGTCAGAACTCAGAGAAATGGCGACCACTTAGCTTAACAATACGGGATAAGTGATGCTTTATGACAGAGACATTAAAAAAGGATTTGAGTAGTCGAAAATATCCTTTAGTAGAGGAGAGAATACTCTTGATGCATTGTGGAACCCCTTTTCGATCGAAAAGGCCAAAAATGAAAAAGGCTCTTCCCGGCCACAAAAGGCTCTATCCGGCCGGAGGGCACGAGAGAGGTATACACTATACAACGTGTAGCAAGAATACTCTGATCTGGATTCTGACGAGGACTTGATAAATAACCCATTCCTCATGTCATGGCCGTCGCCCGTCACCTACACTAACCAAAAATGTCCCTATTATAATCGTGTTAAAATCTCCTGTTGCTAGCCTTTTAGTCAGAATCAGATGTTGTTTTGCTCTGTACGTTTTATGCTTTATCAATAGCTAGGTTTTTTCTGTACGCTTTAGCAATGTTTTACTGTATTAGTATACGGATTTCGGATACCCTCAACTTAAACCGCACCGTAACAGCAGGCAACTTGATATGGCAAAGAGAGAGCTGTAGAAAGCATTACAGGACGTCGCAGCTGAGACAGATATCACAGAGAGGTGGTTATGGGGAAGGGAATGATTTACTCGTTGTTTCCTTGTTGCATGGACACCAGATCTGCATCACATAGATACGTTGTTGTAAGTTAAAAGTGTTAACTGTTAAAGCTTTATGAGGTATGAGTTGATACACCGTGAATTAGCATTGTGGTTTTTAATTTTGTAGTTTTATTAGTTGTATCTTTGCAAATCACATGCGACTTGAGTGAAACTGAAAGTTAGCACTTGAAATGTTGAATCTGACGCAGAGTTAATCGACAATTCACATCATGCAAACTGCAGCTGATCATTATAACTATAGTCACGAAACCAATAGTTGCTATAGTTACTATAAGTATAGTTACCATATCTGATATCATGACCGGCTGTTTCAGAAAGGGGCAAGTCAGCAGTACGTCAACAGACAAAAGATAAAGCTAGCAAAACAAAATACGCAGAGGAATTTTGAGATCAAATCGGTGAACCGTTCATACAGCAAGTAAGTATCAATGACAATGTTGGGGTGGGCGGGGGGGGGGGGGGGGGGGGGGGGGCTTAGTATTATTCTGGTTTATAAGGGGTTATATACGCTAATCTAACTGCGTATAATGCGATTACACTATTAATTGCACGAGGCGCAGCCGAGTGGAAATTGATACAATAATCGCACGAGGCGAAGCCGAGTTCGATTATTGCAGTTATTTCACGAGGCGCAGCCGAGTGCAATAACTGGTGTAATCGTATTATACATGCAGTTAGATTCGCGTATAACTCCACGCCTCTGATGTTATAACCAGTGTAATTAGTTTATAATCGCACCGACTTTGTTGTTATACAGGGTGGGCCTCAAAAGTCTACCCATCTTTATCTCTTAAAATTGTAACAGCTCGCTGAGATCTCACTAATTATTTTATTTCAGAATGGAAAAGCGCCATAACTTACGTTCTGATTAATATTTTTGATTCAAATTTTTAGAGAATGTTAATCATAATTAGACACAACTTCGTGCTAAGTTTTGTGTGAGTCTGAGCTTGTCTGACAAAGTTAGCTCCTGAGTGTGCTAGCTTTAATTTCTCACCCAGAACTGTTTACATTGGTTAATAGAAACCACCAAAAAAAAATCCTGGGTAAAAAAATTAAAAAACCACCGATTTATTTATGTTTTACCAATTCTATTCACCGTGATACATCGCACATTCCATGTAAGAAGAACGATATAAACAAGCAGAAAGGATCATCTGTGATAGTCCTTATCAGTTAAAATATAGAGAGAATGGAATGTGCGATGGATCCATGTGAATAGAATTGGTAAAACGTGAATAAATCGCTGGTTTTTTAATTTTGTTACCCAGGATGTTTTTTGGTGGTTTCTATTAACCAATGTAAACAGTTCTGGGTGAGAAATTCAAGCTAGCTCGCTCAGGAGCTAAATTTGTCAGACAAGCTCAGTGAAGCTCGCAATCACACAAAACTTGCCACAAAGGTTTAGATACTTGTTATTAACATTCTGTGAAATTTAGAAGCAAAAATATTTATCAGAACATAAGTTATGCCACTTTTTGTTTTACAAATAATTAGTGAGATCTCAGCCTCATACTGTGTTGTGTTAATGCAATGTAAGGATTGACTTATTCCAAACACAAGGAAAGATGTTGTCCTAAACTATAAATTTAAATTTATGCCCATAAATTTATTTCGTGCGACCATTGCACTAACGGTCGCCAAACTACCTCAGGTAGTTGATTTAGGTCAATACTTGAATCAGCACCTCACAGTAGCAAAATACTCGGTTTTAATTAGGTCCTCATTTTACGAGGTGCTCTCTCTAACTCTAATTATCTGCCTGAGCCATGATTTACAGCATCTTTCAGGGAATCAGTGCAATTAGTTTAGTAATCGTACCTAATAAGATTTCGGTCACTCTCAAAACAGTGCAATTAGTTTTGTAATCGCACCCCCTGGAACAAAAACCGGTGCAATTATGGAATTAATAAATGGCCGCCAAATAGGTCAAAAGTGGAGTTATATTATATATTGTATACAGAACACGCCCCAAACTAACAAAGATTCCAATTTTCAGAGCGGAAGGGAAAGATGGCTCAGCTGTTAAATTAAATAAGCCGCTGACACAAATGCTGGCAATTAACAAGTTCAAGTCTCTCAAACAACGTCGAATAACTCGTCTGGCAGCTGAAGCCGCTGCCAATGCTGCCAACAGTGTTGAGGCAGACGCGGAGACTAAGAAAGCTAACAGGAACTCAATAAAGTCCATACCTGAGGACGAGGATCTCAATAAAGTCAATACCTGAGGATGAGGACGGTGGGGAGGGAAATTAGGGTTACTATGGTTACCAAATTAGTGTTACCATGGTAACATGTAAATTGTGACAGTAGCAGTGTTACCATGGTAACATGTGAATTGTGAAGGTAGCAGTATTATCATGGTAACTTGTGAATTGTGACAGTAGCAGTATTATCATGGTTACTTGTGAATTGTGACAGTAGCAGTGTTACCATGGTAACTTGTGAATTTTGACAGTAGCAGTATTATCATGGTAACTTGTGAATTGTGACAGTAGCAGTATTATCATGGTAACTTGTGAATTGTGACAGTAGCAGTATTATCATGGTAACTTGTGAATTGTGACAGTAGCATTATTATCATGGTAACTTGTGAATTGTGACACTGTGACAGTAGCAGTATTACCATGGTAACTTTAAAATTAGAGTTGTGACAGTAGTGTTACCATGGTAACTTACTAATTTAGAAAGCCCACAAATAATTCTTTAAAAACGAAGAATTTTGAAATTACCACCGTTTAAGGTCCTCAATTCAGATTGAGAATTTTGTGACTCACCCGTATAATTCATTAAGATTGACGTATAGTTTTGGCCTTGCTGTGCTATTATAAAGCCACGAAGTAAGTCAAATGCTGTTTCTTATTCTGAATCTATCCAACTTATATTGAAGCAAGAAAATATTATATCCATTTTCTTTTCGAAATGAATTGCATATGACACAGTTTAGAAAACAATGTGCAAGGCTCTTCTCGTGAGAAAATATAATTATTTTTCTAAATTTCCATTCACAATTCATTACTGCACTGTGTTATTTCAATTTGCTGACAATGAAACCTCATATTGGTTTGAAGATGTAATTACCGTTTTAAACGCATGTTTTGATTTCAAGGAAATTCGTTTTTGTTTGCTGGATAATATTTTTGCCGCTTTTGAAAATGATCTTTAGCTTTTGATATGTTGAAATTATGTTAAAATGTTGACGACATCATTTATGGTGCAATGAAACAAGCACTGAAATAAATCTAATTTTAAATATATTCGAACAGCCGCCAAAATCAATAATGGTTTACTTTAGAATGAAATGCAGGAAAATAGTCTATCATGTCAATCAAACTACAACAATATGAATAACTACAACAATAACATATAACTACAGACATTTAGAGAACAGCTGATTTTTATCGAAAGTCTCCGGGGGTACTATCAAAAAACATATCGAGTCTATAACTGCTGAGTAACCATGGTAACGTCACTGAAAAGTTTCTTGTTTTCCAGGGACATCGTAAATATTCTCCTCTCCAGTCTGGTGAACACCAGGCGTGACCTCCGAACAAGAACTGTAGTTAGCCGCCCCCGTGTTAGCAATACTCTCCCCGGGCCCGGAACTTCTGGGAGAGTAACTCATATCGTGCAGTTTAAAGTGAGTCCAACAAACTGCGTACACTGATACAGATAAGATAGCTGCTATCCCTATGAAGGCGAGGACGATGCCGGTGATCTGTCTCTCACTGAGGCTCTGGTACATAGATTCTGAGACTGGTTCTGTAGTGGGGCTCAGTACGGGGGCTTCATGCTCCACCATCTGGAGACAACCCTCTAGAGCTGATCCAGGTGTCTCCGGACACTTTAGACAGGAGTTAGAGGACACGTTGTGGTAGAAGCCAGTCTCGCAGGTGACACAGTCGCTGGATCCTGTGTTGCTGTGAGATCCCGGTGAGCAGTGTAGACAGAGAGTGTTGTTAGAGTTACTGTAAGTGTTCTCAGGACAGGATGTGCAGTTATAACTACCTGTGGAGCTAGTAACCGTTCCTGGGGGACAGTGGAGACAAGCTCCTGAACTGGAGACGTTAGTGAAAGTTCCAGGGGAACAAGGGAGACAAGCTTCTGATCTGGAAGTGTTAGTGTAAGTTCCAGGGGAGCAGACAGAGCAGGCCCCGGAGCCCGGGACACTAAACTGTCCAGTAGAACACTCAGAACACTCCACAGCCCCCTGCAGACTGAAGGTTCCAGCAGCACACTCCTCACAGAGCACTGTGCTGTTCTGGGAGGTGTGGATGTAGCCTGCTGAGCAGGAACCAGTACAATTAGTGGAACTAGTGGATCCTGCTGGTGACGTCATCCTGTCCTCACACACCTCACACTTCCTGCTCCCTTCTTCGCTTGAGTAGCGTCCTCCAGGACACTGCGCACACTCTGTGTTACCAGGGGTCTGAGAGTAGAACCCTGGGGAACACGGTATACAAGAAGATGCAGCTGTCCCTGAGCTGTACTCTCCAGCAGGACATTCAGTACACTCCACGGAGCCGGGGAGTGCTGAGAATGTTCCTCTTGGACAGGACGAGCACTTTGTTTGTCTTGTTAAGTTTGTGTAGAACCCAGACTCACACTCTTTACACTCACCCTCACTCTGAAAGTTCCCTGCTATGCAGTCCTCACAGCTGGAGAACCAGCTTAGTCCTAAAAATCCCTTGTCTTCTATTTGGCCAGAGTCACAGGCTGTGCAATAATTTACACAGACCAGAAGAACAATCAATGACATCATTTCTTTAATCTCTACTCGTCTCAAAAGCAAAACTACGACTCCTGGATAATCAGGACGAATACGGATTTCAGAAACAAAACAGTTCTGGATCGTTACACTGAATGACTGAACAATGTTTTGGTAAACATACGCAAGTTTTGTTCAGCATCTAGTTAAAAGTTTTGCCATGGTAGCATGTGACAGTAGGTGTGTTACTAGGACACTGTTACCAGGGTAACTGAACCGGTGATGTTTTGGTAAACGGATACATGTTTTGTCCAGCACCTAGTTAAGACTCTGCACACTGCACCTCGTTACTGGCCAGTGGACATGTAAACAATAACAATTACACTATTATAGACACGACACTATTAATATTAAACATTCTACCACCCCACTATTATTCAATTTGGTGCAATTAAAATGACGCGGGTATACCGCACTATAGTACGAAGATAAAATGCCACGCAACAAACGGAGTACAGACCGCAAGATGCCGGATTATCCTCCGGCCGACACTCCGGAAACTCCAGAAAGTCTGGAAATTCCGGATGTCTTCGATGCTCCAAACTTCTCACTGCTCACTGCTTCCTGCTTCTCTCCTCCAAATAATACGAGTTACTCCTCTCCGGACATCCGCAATCACTCAGAGGTGAACTAGAAAATGGGGTATCTAGGTAGGGATGTGGGGCATCTAGATTCTAAATTGAAAGATATTGGGGCATCTAGATCCTAGATAGGGAGATGGGGCATGTAGATAGGGAGATGGGGAGATGTGGCATTTATATTCTAGATAGGGAGATGGGGCATCTAGATTCTAGATGGGGAGATGGGGCATCTAGAAATTCTAGATGGGGATGTGGGCATCTCATTATCTCCATTAAGCTATGTGTATTGTGTAAAGTGGCTTACGGAAGGGCCAGGGGAGGGGGTTCTGAAATGGCGAAAATCATGCTTACGTAATCTCTTATGCTTAGATAACTTTAATATAAAATCTGAATATCCCATTTGCGTCACTGTCGGTATAAGAAATATATTCAATCTTCCAAAATCAAAACTTCCGTGGGAGTACCATCAACAATCCCGACGGTAACCAGGTTACAAATTCACACCTTGGAGGAGGACTAAAACTGCAACCTCCAAACAATCGATAACTCAAGTTAGGGTGGCTTTAAGAGATAACACGGAGACAATCCCCCGTAGTGGTGTGAATTGCGAAAAGGAGCAGAGCTAATTCGGAGTTCAGGGATTGTTTCAACTGTGCAGTGGACCGTTATTCGGGATTCGTTTTCTAGGGGTGGACATCTTAAATGTAAAGGGAAAGTGTCCTGAGGGAGAGTGTCCCTAGGGGAGAATGATACAAAATAAATCCTTAATGAGCTGCTTCTGATTTTAATGTCTCGTTTCTCTTTACAGGTCAAATACTTGGCGGTGAAAACTCAGCGTTCGGAAAAGAGCTCTTCCTTTAGGTAAGCTTTCTTCTAAACATATTCCTGCATTTGTATAATAAAGTCGGTTGACTTTTTACCGTCGTGACCTCAATATGCAACCTTGAACCTAAGCCAAACTTTAGCGTTTGATTAACGTTTGGGACAGACCCGACCTCGGTAATTATTCCCTCAATCATTGGACGGTCTTTGAGTCCAAACATTAGTAACTCTGAAACAATGAAAATGAAGGTGCAGATAATACTACTAACCTATTAGTGTTCAGTGAGCTGCTGTCCGTACGAAACAACTTCAGAACTAAAGGTGGGAGGATTGATGTGAGTTGGGGATGGGTTATCTTAGGTTAATCTGGTCTGAACAATGTAGCCGCTAATGAACCTCCATCTCTAATTGTAGCTTTAATATAATTTTCCATTGAACTGTTGGTTAGCATCGATTTTAATCTTTATTCATACTTACAAGGATTCGTCAAACAAAACCTGCTCTTATTTTCAGAAAAGTGAGGCAGTGAGTTTGCCTCCCTGTCATGATTACCAGGGAAACTTGTCTCCGTACCGCAGGAAGTTCAGATATGGTTCCGGGAAGAGCTCGTGTTACTTTTCCAGTGAGTTACTCCTTTGTAAACTTATCTAGTACCTCACTGCAGAGGGACGAGAGAGAGGCATTAAACAATCGTATTAGTAACCCTCATCAGACTGAACCCACCGTCACAGAGTCTGTTCTAGCTTTGCTACATTCATTTCATTTCATTGTTTCTCGTTTTTCACTTTTGCTTCGATTATAATCTTAGCAACGCGGAAATTAATAGAAATAAGCCAATATTGAATCATGCTCAGTTTTAATCTAAAATAGGCTTGTTCCACGAAATTATTTTGTTGATATTTCTGATCAGACTTTAAACGTTGGAATCGCTTAAATAAGTTTTTAATTAATTACTGTGATCAATGGGCCGTATTGCGTGACCGATTGACATTCTTATGTTAATTAAATATTCAATACCTCCGTTATCGATATCCTTATCACCATTCGTCTAGTTTTAAAATGTGTGTCTTTCATAACATAACCTTTCCAAATAAGCTCCATGATTTTTTGACATTTTCTGACAAGTTTGGCTCAGAGTTAAAGCAATTAGAAGCAGTAAGGTTACTAGGTTACTTGGGGTAGGTTACTAGGTTACTAAGAGTAAGAGTAGGCTACTAGTTGACTCGGTAAAATATCATGATCTGATTTCCGTAACAGATTGAATCGCACGGAAAATTGTGCCTAAAATCTGAAACAAACTCCTCACCCAGTCCCCAATCTTGACAACTTTTTGTTTGTATCTCTTAGGAAACCGTATCAGTACATATTTCTCTGGAAAGTGTATTCGTGTATATCCTAAGGAACTGGGTTGTATATCTGTTTAAATCTCCCTGGAAACTGGGTCGTCTAGTCTACATTGGACTCATGATCAGAAATCGTTATAAAACATGCGAAGCAGTTCATTTCTTAGAAGACGATAAACGGCGTCTATACCCGGTAGATATACCTTATCGGACTTTATTTTATTCAAATTATGAACGGACATTAATTGGACGCTAGAGGCCCTAGAGTTCATTTCAACGCCCGTTAAAACTTCAATATTATGTCCTTTCATGCAATATCCGGTCAAATAACGTCCGATAAGGTAGATATACTCGTTATATACTAGCTAGATATACATGGATATCTATACTCGCTAGTCATCTAATTTTATAATAGATTTGCTGTTTGCCGCGGATACCTTTAAGTAGCTAACAAGTGGCTTTTAATTGTTTAACTGTTTCCTAATGGTTATCAACTTTACATTGTTAACTGTTCTGATCGTTATACACGTGTTTTCACTTCAACTTTTTATTATGCTTCACGGCCTTTTTATCCAATTTCGAGACGAAAAGTAGGAGCTGTAATGTTTTTCACTAATATTGTTCTGTCATGTTGTTCTGTATATGGTGATGTAATGTTATTCAGCAATGTTGTTCAGCAACGTTGTTCAGGGCAAGTCAGCAAGTGTCCGGAAATATTTTAGCTCGCCACCTCTAGTATTCCCTGAATTGTTTCGGTACCCCTGATTTAATATTATACTTTGGTAATTTTGTACATTGTAAATTTAAGTTTGCCAGGATAAATTTGTCAGATTATTTATTTTATGAATCTCCCACTTGATACAGATAACAGTTTTTGTTTGTATTATTTAGCAGCTCTGGATCTTTTCATTTATTTAGATTTTAAAAGCATATTCTCTACTTTAACCTTGGGACCCCAGGCTATTATGTTCATAAAGTTAAACGAATATAGATTCGGCGGAATGACACTGACAGGCTGAGCGCCGCCCAGTAATCTCTACTTATACTCATTTTGTGCTTGGTATCCACTTCACCAAACGTGTTCTAGTCTTTCTCTTTTTAAAAGCTTCAAACTTTTCGCTTATTTTGAAATTCGTACCAACCATCTTTAGAATAAATTCAAATTCCTTTGGAATTTAATACTAAATTCATAGCAGAAAAGCCGAAATATAAGGCGGCTTGAAAGGTTTGTGCCCAAAGTTCTCCTGTCATTTTCCGATTATCGATAATTTGATTGTTGTCAAGTTTAAAGCTGACAATATGGGTTTGAACACGTTTGGAGACTTCTTCATGGCTGCCCAAGCTCTCAGTGTGCGAGGAGATCAACACGAGAGTGACACTGATGGTAAGCAGAGGGGCCGGGGGGGGGGGATAATATTAATACCTAGAAGGATCAAACACAGGGAGATTCAAACACGAAGAGATTCAAACAGCTGGAACATATTTAGAGAGATTCAAACATAAAGGGATAAAATACTGAAACAATCTTTTTCAACTGCTAAATCGCTAAATATTGCAGAAGGGAACGAGGGAAGGCGAGGCAGTCTTACAAAACAGACAGGCCGGTTCCGCTTCAGAAGCATCATGAGGAAAGTGTTATTGTTGGTTAGGTGGGAGCTAAAGTCGGAGGAGTTCCGGAGAAATCTGACTAAGAAACGAGGGGGGAGGAGAATTAGTATTCTAGACGATCCTGGTAAGCAAATTGATTAATAGTATTTTAAAGATTCGGGTCTATGTAGTGAGTAATTGAAGTATGGGTTGGTTTCTCATT
The DNA here is from genome assembly GCF_026151205.1 of Bolinopsis microptera. Lineage (NCBI taxonomy): Eukaryota > Metazoa > Ctenophora > Tentaculata > Lobata > Bolinopsidae > Bolinopsis > Bolinopsis microptera. Next base: position 4,762,771 of record NC_087080.1, on the reverse strand, counting down.
TGTATAACTCAGTCTAAATAGCTTAATCTTATAACAGAGATCTCTAACACGTTCTAAATTATAATTGCACTAACCTAATAATGGTCACCTCGACCAGACAGAGAACGTGCCCTGACAGAGAGAGGACTATCTGACAGAAGACCAACTAGGATGATAAGACTAGCCCTCACTGTGCAACCAGGCAAGAGGACTACCGAGATGCTCGACCTCATCCGACCATATATTAATAGGTTTGTCTGCCCGGAAATACAGTTCTGTAGTCATCCTTTCACACACACACACTAACAAGTTTTTTTCCTCGTCCGGAGCTTATCTTTTGGTATTACTGGTTTAAATAACTCGAACTAAGTCCCAGATTTTATGCTTCGGAATTATTAAATACCGGACCTTTTTACAAATGTTTTAGAACTTTCACTATTTACACATCTCCAGGTTGAAGTGTTGTGAAACCCTGAATGGTAAAGTTAGGAGTCAGTTACCGAACATTGTAGAGTACGAATGTCTGGACAAGGGACGGTTCATTGTCAAACAAGGTACTTTACAAGCTTATTTATAACAAGTTTCTTTACAATAAGTTATTACAAGGACTACGTAGGATTCAAAATGGATAATATAATAAGTTTAAATTAGGGAAATCTGTAAACAGTAATCGGAAACAAAAATTATGATTCATTAATTTCACACCTAACCACTGTCAACGAGGATACAAAAAACTATTAATGATATTTAAACCCATTTTGAACATTCAATGACCGTTTAATGTCTTCAGTAAAATTCTGCGATTCAAGAAAAATATGTAGTCATAAAAATTATCAACATAAGATTTCCAATTCTATCTATTCGTGATTTATCTTTGGTAGATATTAGTTCACTTTGATAAGTGAGTCAGTTGGTTTCGACTCTTTGCTGTAAAATTAAATCTTTTCATGTTACAATCTGGTTTGATAGACATATAAGCAGCAAATTCTTTTCGTTTCTCCTAAACCTGAGAACGATTTCATCCTGTATAATGTTCAACGAAGAAATCGCTTTAAAAAGTACCCTGTTTTTCACATATTGTTATATACAAATGAAACCAGGTGATTCCGTCTGATGGTACAAAACTGGCACGTGACGATCAGTATTGTATGTAGTTAAACGGGCAGTTTTCTTGTCAAACCCTGCTCGAACCCTGCTCGAATCCTCATTTCATCGATGTCCCTCTTAGGGGGGACGCTGGAAGGGGTGGGGGGGGGGGGGCATGCGAAGCCGTACAACAGTATACTGGCTGTGCTGCGTGAGGTTTCACTATTCTGCCCCTCCCCCTTCTAATTCTGTAAACTATTTGAGACGTTTCGATCGCTATTATACTTAGATTTGTCTGTCAGAGAGAAAAGAATGTCATCAGAGAATTATAAATTTCGGTGAATCTATAAAACTATAAAATTGAAATGCTTAACTTTCTGGAAAATTTACATGTTTCAATTTCAAAGAAGCCGTTTCTCAATCCGTGGAAATGAAATTTGGAATGAGTTCAATATGTCTACCACAATATTATGTGATAAATTAATAATTATGTATTCATACAGTTACAAATGTTTTAAATATAATCGAATAAAGATAACGTCTTGTGACGCAACATAAAGTATTAATGAGAAAAACCTTATCTTGCTCTGGCCGACTGAACAAAGTCAGACCACCGATAATTAACGTATAATGGATCTAATGTAGTCTGGACAAATCATGATATGGTTCAATTAGAGTATTTCGTCATCACAAAGTGCACCGCAACACCCCCTCACCTAGCTCCCTCGCAGCTCCCCCTCACAGCTCCCCCTCACAGCTCCACCTCACAGCTCCCCCTCACAGCTCCCCCTCACAGCTCCCCCTCACAGCTCCCCCTCACAGCTCCCCCTCACAGCTCCCCCTCCTAGCTCCCCCTCACAGCTCCCCCTCACAGCTCCCCCTCACAGCTCCCCCTCACAGCTCCCCCTCACAGCTCCCCCTCACAGCTCCCCCTCACAGCTCCCCCTCCTAGCTCCCCCTCACAGCTCCCCCTCACAGCTCCCCCTCACAGCTCCCCCTCACAGCTCCCCCTCTCAGCTCCCCCTCACAGCTCCCCCTCACAGCTCCCCCTCACAGCTTCCCCTCACAGCTCCCCCTCACAGCTCCCCCTCACAGCACCCCCTCACAGCACCCCCTCACAGCTCCCCCTCACAGCTCCCCCTCACAGCTCCCCCTCACAGCTCCCTCTCACAGCTCCCCCTTACAGCTCCCCCTCACAGCTCCCCCTCACAGCTCCCCCTCACAGCTCCCCCTCACAGCTCCCCCTCACAGCTCCCCCTCACAGCTCCCCCTCACAGCTCCCCCTCGCAGCTCCCCCTCACAGCTCCCCCTTACAGCTCCCCTCACAGCAGCCCTGTTAAATACGAGTTGTAATATTTCAGGTGACGCGGGAGAGTCCTACTATCTGATCGTGAGTGGTACAGTGGATGTGATGATAGAGGAGGGAGGCGCTCCTAAATACCTCAACATTCTTAAAAGTGGGCAGGGATTTGGAGAAGTTGCTCTCGTCAACAAGGTACTTACATGACGTGTATCCCGGGGGCAGGTGACATGTCCCCCACTAGTACTAGGAAGCTAGTATACCGGAGAGGGTTACTTGCAGTAAACAAGGAATGCGACAGAGTATTGATATCATACACCCGCCGTCACCAGCTCATATTTAGATATTATACAGGAAAAGTCTAGAGTATATATGTTTTATATTCTGGTTGCCGGGGAAACAAATTTGAAGATTTAACAGGCTAATCTAAAGCGATATACAGAAGAAATTGTCGGGAATATTTTATCCTCGTTGCTTTCTAAATTTGACCCCGCTAAGTTTGTCCCCTCTTATCGTATGATTTGTTCTGATGGCTGATCAAGTAGCAGATTGTTTTGATTGTTTGGCTTCTTTGCAGGGGCCCCGAACTGCTAGTATTATTACAAAGGAGCCTACCGAGCTATTGAGGATAGACAGGGACCAGTTTCACGAGGTGAGATCTTAATTAGAATTAATTAGTTAATGTGTTTAGCATAACAATGAGTTAAACTTAATTAATTAACTGTTTATGTGCAGCTTGGTCCGGTTTATTAGTAAATAACTGTATTGAATCTGTTATTGATTAATGACGGGGTTGATGAAATTAACTCAGATTTTACTGGCATGTAATTCAATAGAGAGCCGTCAAACGACACGTGCTAGTTCAGCTGACTTATAAAATTGAAACATTTTGCGGATTAATTAATTATTATTGATCAAAAGAATTGCCAGATGAGGGGTTATTCTTTAAACTCCATGTGTTGTAAATCTTGTAATTGTAGTGTTCTGAATTGCAAATGATAATCCTAAAATCACGTGATCTACAAATGGTACCTACATGTTCACAGCTACTTCACAGCTTCTTAAAATATACTTGAAATTGATACTTCCCAAAGATCAGGTTAACAGCACGGCTCTAAACATTAAAATGACTAATAACAAATCAGAGTGAGTATTTGTTGGGTCATGTTTTAGAGGAACAGTTCAGTATAATACAGGTTTTGGAAGGCACTGAGTCAACGTTTTAGCTTAGCATTTAAGTCACACGAAATATCGCAGAGGTTAAATAAGTAAGTGAGTGGGGCGCTTACTTCCTGATAATATTATCAACGATTAGTCTCGGCACGTGACAACCTCAGCAGTACACCCAATCACCCATTTGTTACATTTGTGAATTGTTACTCGAATCTACTTGGTTTTCAATTAGAAAATTTGTTAGCTTGATCACAAAAAATGTATTATTATTATATTTAAAAATGAATTCCCATCGTGCATAACACCTGTGCTTAAACCGAAGATATTTTAATTCTAATGTGGTTAATGAACGACTATAATAATCAGTACTTATTATCAAGCATTCAGTCTCCTGAAAATCACCATCGTTTGGAGCTTAGAAATTCTACCCACGCAAAACAGCATTCTAGAGGTATAATTGAATCCTATCACCACGGTGATATCTCAATAAATCTATGACTTCACCGGCACAAAACCGATATCATCAAGTTTGGGTACACGTTAGAGTCCACTAGATGTTGCCAATCAATCACAACCATCCTGAGATTACTTTTAAAATGTTAAAAGAGCACCGTATAAACCATACTTCACGTATTAACACGCAGGTTAAGTGCAACCAGACCACGGAGTGATATGATAATTGATAGCTGGTCTATCAGTATACTTGCTGTTAACGCTATATTCACCGTGTCATTGTCACAGCTAATTTGAGATGAGACCATATCTAGTCTCACGCTGACCAGACTAACTGAATCTCCATTGAGAGAGGAGAACCACAGCCCTCTCCCTCCTCCCCTCCCTCCTCTCCGAACCAGCTCATGAAGATCACATTATGCTCATATTATGCGGATATAGTAAGGATAATGGCGTGCTAAAGACTCCGTTATGATGGGTCCGTGCTGGACATGCAGCAGCTATTATTCCCTAATCGCTGACAGCAAGGTCATGCTTGACTGCTCTTTCCAATCTCACATTAACAAATCACTGCTTGTTTAAGAACTCGTGCCAGTTGAAGAGTTCTGCACGGAGGAACGCGACTTTGTAATTCTCCGCGGGCTTCACCGCTCCTTCATCAACATCTTCACCACTCCTTCCCTTTCTGAAACCGATCCGTTTAAACAGTACTCACTTATAAGATGACTATTTTAAAACCCGTGAGATATAAAGCGTTTTAACATGCATTGCAGCCTTACAAACTGAAGAAGTTTAGTTGTACGCTATGTTCAATGTAGTGGCACACGCCTTGACAACAGAGTCCCCTGATGGTACAGACAACAGCTATCAGATGTCAGCTAAGATGTCAGTTCAGTACAACGAGTTCAAGACCAAGCTGAACGACGGAGAAAAGAAGAAACAGAAAATCTGGCCCACGCTTAGGAAGCTCCAAGTATATAACGAACAAAAGTTTAATTTTGTGCTCCTTCATAAAGTTAAATGTATGATTTGTGCTCGGTTGATTTCCTCGCTCGTCTGTAATAGTCATGTTCACCATCTCATTGTTATGAGCTGTATTGTTTTATTGTAAGTAGTGTTAATGTACGATGCTATGCCACAACTCCACCACTTCTTTTTCTTTTCGTCTCACTTCGTCTCCTGGGATTAAACCATGATACGACTTGGTCACAAGGCTCATCAGCCCTCTGCTGGTATTTTGCACGTGGAAAACCAGTCTTTAACAGGGAAAGTGCACGTGCAAAAGTGGGCAGAAAAACGGGAGCCGTCTGAGCCCAGCGAGAAGACAAAAAACTCACCTGAGTCTGCCCAGGTTCTGAGAGCATCTAAACTACAAGAAATAGCGAGAAAGCAGAGTTTCTTGAGAACCCACCCCTCTTTTCATGCTCTGCCGGAGGATATACTGAAGAAGTTCGTAGACAATGCTGTTATCAAGGACTACAAACCTGCCGAGGTAAGGGGACCGGTTTTAACCTTATCTAACCTCGTTTTAACCTTATCTAACCTCGTATTAATCAGTTTTGTAACTTTAATTCTTTCGTCGAGTGGTTCTCATTTGGGTCAGAATGGACTGAGTTCAAAACTTAATCCCTGTTATAAATAAAAACCCACAGCCACCCGGCCAGATGCTAACAACTAACTATAACCATTAACCTACCCTAGATGATAATAAAAGTGGGAGAGGAGACAGTTGACCATATAGTGATAGTAATCTCCGGCGAATGTGTGGTCGAGACCCCTGTATCTCTTGACTACTACAAGTTGAAAGATAAAAGATTCTTTTTAGACCTGCCCTCCTCTACCAGACCAGATATTCAGCGATACAGTGAGTTAAGCTAGTCACGTGTAATATTTAGCTGGTCACGTGTTATGTTAAGCTAGTCACGTGTTATATTAACCTGGTCACGGGTTATGTTAAGCTGGTCACGCGTTATATTTAGCTGGTCACGTGTTATATTTGTAGCAGCTTATCTGATGCAAGTTCGGTGAAGGTATAGGCCCGGTTGCGTGGCTCCAGTTTGTTAACAAATTTGGATTCTGGAGCCGTACCACCGAATCTGAATTACATTTTAACAGTTTATGGGTATTGGAATCTAAATTAACAAAAAATGATTATAAGTCTTGTTGGGTTTGAATAATGATTTTAAAATTCCGAACAGCTGAAATAGCTTCAATAACTTCATAATATCAAGTGTGACTATGATATATATATGAATTTTGATACCTCTAAATGAACAGCCATGTTTAACTGTTTAAGTAAAACTAGTAAGAGTGCTCTAACCATTAGACTTGTTAGTAAAACTAGTAAAACTAACCATCAGACTTAATCCCAGACAAACTACCCCCAGTCTCCTCTGATAAAAGGATCTTCGCCCAGACACAAGGGCACTCCTGCAGCTCCAGAATAATGAGTACCCCAACTAAATCCTCCTCCTCCAGCTGTTCAAGTGGGTACTTCCTTTAGAGGGTGGAGAAAAGCATATATTATCCTGACAACATTACTTCAACATTACTTCAACATTACTTCAACATTACTTCAACATTACTTCAACATTACTTCAACATTACTTCAACATTACTTCAACATTACTTCAACATTATTTCAACATTACTTCAACATTACTTCAACAGAGATTCTCTGCATTCTGAAATAATACAAAAAAAAACGAAACCACAGCTGAAAAATGATATTATGAGTATTAGACCTACCACTAGGAGTAGGGTAGTTCGAGCGGATACCGCTGCTGGTAGATCGCCGGTAGAGTGCCGGTATGGTGCTGGATACCGCTGCCGGTAGAGCGCCGGTAGGGTGCTGGATACCGCTGCCGGAAAGGGCAAAGGCGCCGGCATGCAGCCGAAGGTGGACTTGAATCGTGTTTTGTTCGGGGTCGTTCACATATTGAGTGATATTACGTAATCATTTTTTGGACAATTTGTACCCCCCCCCTCCGTAAACGTTTTTACACATAGCTATTGTGTCAAAATAACATGACTAGCGTAATCATTTGGAAACCCCCCTCGCCTGATTATATAATATGTGAATTGTGAACGACCCCTTTGCAGCAGTCCTTGAGTGGGTAATCTTTACGTTGTTCTAAGGCATGGTCGTGTAGGGTTTAGGGATCTTCTCGTTGTAGGTGTATTCAGAGGATCAGGCATACTATGATTTTATGCCGTCTTGAAATGATTTACATAGGAAACATGAATGAGATCCACTCCCAAGCATCATTTTTATTTCGGTATTGAATAAGATTAAGTGGTCATATCAGTATCACTATCACTTGAAACGAACGTGTTACAAGGTTATAGCTGCACTATCCTGACTATGAAGTGGTCATGTGTTGTTGTAGGTTTATAACCTACCAGGACGCGCGCCGAGTTGGACTCGTCGACGGTCCTGTTATTTTTATACTTGAAACAAATATTTTACGAGTATCACCCGTTAAATGTAATGGAGATCATATTATCTTTCTTTGGAGATCAATCAACTTCCCTGTGGCGCCCGACCAGTACTCTACCGGCAGCGGTATCCGCTCGAACTACCCATCTGGTTACCACAGTAACCAACTAGTTACCACAGTAACCACTCAGGAAACTCAGATGGAGACAGGCCCTACGCTACAGCACAGTTAGAGGAGGAGGCCGTGTCAAGATACAGAGACTACTTCCGTAATGACGTCAAATCAGTCACATCCAGACAGTTAGTGCTTTATTGTTAGGACTTGGAGTACTGTTACTTATGTTACTGTTACTGTTACTTAGGTTACTGTTACTTAGGTTACTGTTACTTAGGTTACTGTTACCTAGGTTACTGTTACCTAGGTTACTGTTACTTCGGTTACTGTCACATAGGTTACTGTTACTTAGGTTACTGTTACTTAGGTTACTGTTACCTAGGTTACTGTTACTTCGGTTGCTGTTACCTTGGTTACTGTTACCTTGGTTACTGTTACCTTGGTTACTGTTACCTTGCTTACTGTTACCTTGGTTACTATTATTTAGGTTTCTGTTAAGCTTACGTTACTGTTACTCAGAATTTTACCTTCTGAAACAATGTGTTTCAGATATCACCTAATTCTGCGTAGGATCGGACCTAAGGAGTACTTCAGTGTGTCAGACTTTATCGCTCAAAACAAGTGTAACGTTGGAGCGGAGAAGAAAGTGGAATGTTTATTGTTACCTAAAATTCTCTTCCAGAGGTTCAACATGCTCTCCGTTCTGGAGGTTAGTTAGAGTTAGAGTTAGAGTTAGAGTTAGAGTTAGAGTTACTGTTAGAGTTACTGTTAAAGTTAGTTTGAGTTAGGTTTACTTTTTTTCTAATTTGAGAATATGTCTGATTTAAGTGTAACTTCCTCAAATCCAGAACATGATGCCTGGTATCTTTCTGATACAGTTTATTTAGCTTGACTCTGAAAACAAACACAATCACCAACAAAATGACTAGTCTCACTTTATGAATTTACCTTGTTCACTTTAACAATTTGTCTAGTTTCACTTTCACTTTCACTTTCAGGACATGGCAGCAATAGAGCTGGGAAGTACCCTGACGGTGGAGGAGGCTTTTGAGAGGTTCTTGAGGCGGAGACACTGGGAGATGTACAAGAAGAAGATAGTATCGGACGTGCTGAAGAAGATGTCAAATAGATAGCTCCACATGTAACATTATATGGTAGTGTAACTATGGTAACACTACCATATAAGGTCATGTCACAAATAGATAGTATTCCTGTCATGTCAGATGGAAATTATCAGATATAGAGATTGCTGAAAGATTGCACTGTATGTAGACATCAGCTGAACTAGAGTAATAGTATTGACTGAAGAGTGTTTAATTATGCTGATGGTGTTAAAATTTGCTGATGATGTTAAAATTAGCTGATGGTGTTAAAAGCGATTGAGAAAGCGTCACCACCATGTTAAGTACTGCGCGACTTACAGAGCCAGACAGTCGATCGAACACAACAACTACACTAAATAGTGCGATTATCTCAAGCTAGTGTTATTTTATTATTGGACAAGATCTATATACGCGTTTTTAAAGTTTTTTAAATAGCTAAAATTACAATCATGATCGTTTGAAAATCAAAGCGGTAGTTTTTACAGAGAATCCCTAAGCAAAACTAGAACAGGTTCATGGAAATTTGATATTTTTTACTGATCTACACTTTTTAAATACTTGAATCAAATGTTACCATGGTTACCATTATTAATCATCATGAATAATCAAATTCGATCTTCAGTGAGTCGTTATAATTTACAAATAAATCATACAATCGAGAGAGAAAGATAGAATAAGATAGATTACACAATCTGAAGTTAGCTTCCAGCCAGCCTCAATTCTTCAGAGAAGAAGCGCTTTTAACACCATGGTTCACAACGGCTCTACGGCTCGTACATCAAGTAGGCTACACGCTGACTGAGTATCAATATCACGTGTTCAAACTACGTGCTCCTGTTGGCTACCCAGAAACCAACTTCAAACAGGTCCACTATATTCTACCAATTTAACTCATCCTTTACATCCGTCCCTGGCGGAAATTTAGCGGGCATTTCAAAGAGGGGTTATTTGAGACAATAATACTGTTTAGTAAACTTTAAATGATTTAAAACTAAAAGCGAGGATGATAGTTTTAATTAACTAAAATCCGGTGGAGTATTATAATGTATTGCAATATTTACAATTGAAACTGAAAGCGTGGCTGCGTATGTAGAGTAGTAGTGTATACTGCTGTCATGGTAACTAGACCCTAACTAAAAATAGCTTCATTTCTTTTTGCATTATTATCAAATAAAACATTCTCACACAGAGAGAAAATAGAAAAGTAAAAACTCAAACTTAAAATTT